>NW_026607486.1:22095842-22794456 GCF_021117445.2 Syzygium oleosum
GGACCTGGGCCGCAATAGGGCATTTTAGGATGGTGTTAAGAAAGATACGACCTCGAACGCGAGCCCGCGATGTAGAGGTTGCCTTCTTTTCCCCGAAATTTATTTCTAAAAATCGTAAAGAAGTATCTTTAGCCGCTATTCGCGTGACTATAAGATATTCCTTTCGATTTGGCCGAGGTTAAAAGGACTTGACACCAACGCGAGACTGCGACGGTCAGGCACCCTTTTAACTTCATTTTGCTGAGCCAGTCTAGATAGAAATCGAACCTCACTCCTCATGTGTATGTCGTTGTGATTGCCATGGTTCAAGGAAAGGTATATATTCTGTCCCTTCTCATTTTATTATTCAGCCTACTTATTTATTTGATTTGTTAATGTTAGGCCACCCGTTGATTGCATTCTACATACGATGGGAGGAGCTGATATCCAATCCGTCCCTGCTCCTAAGAAAGAGTTTCTGGCATGGTGGGACCAGGGAGACGAGGGATACGCTTATTGCGGAGCTTATCCGTGAAAATAAGCGACTCCGAGAGACTGTAGCTTCCCCATCGTTTATAGAATGAGCATCCGGGAATGGCCCCATTTTTGTTAAAAGCCCTGTCTTTTATATTTCCCTATATTTATGTTTAGGGGTTTTGGTTATCTCCTGTAAAAATGTTTATGGGTTGTACAAATGTTAATATAACTCGGGCCGTTTTTTATGCTTTAAATAAAATTTTTTGCCCCTTAATGACACCATCGCGACCTTCGGCCCAATGGTATCCGGGGATGTAGCGTCACGGTCCGAGGCGACCGGGGTTCGAACTCCGGGGACGCCGCCTGTAATGTTGATATTAATAAAAACCCTTTTTTCTCATTTTTTTCTTTGCAAATAAAGAAATTATGCAAAAATAATATGACTAAGTCATAGAATGATTCTTTATTGGGCATTATACTCATTCATATGCGCGTTTTCGCAGGTAGTTACAAAAAATGGCTGAAGAAAACGTCCGCCTCAATAACATGGAAGATGAGATGAAAATGGTCCTCAATGCGATCCAAAATCTCACAAAGCAGGTGGAATCCATTCATGGCAAGCTCACACCTACGCCTGCAGCAGTTGAGGTGGTGTTATCACCACCATCTACCGGAAAAGACAAAGCCTCCGCCAGCGACAATAAAATGCCCCCGCTAGAGGACGATCCGCTTCCCCTTGCTGTCAGGAAGCCTGAATTCGAAGCTGTACCAATGACAGAACAGGACAAACGCCTTGCAAAGGTCGAGGAGATGCTGAAACAGCTACAAGGCCCGCAGAATGCTGTACCACTTGACCTGTCTATATACAAATGGGTCAAAATACCATAAAAGTTCAAGATGCCGGATTTCGAGAAGTATGATGGTACCTCGTGCCCTAGACACCATTTGCACATGTATCATGTGCGGATGACCCAGTACGTTGATAATGAACCTCTCATGATTCAGACCTTTCAAGCGAGTTTGACAGGGCCAGCCTTGACATGGTATATGTAAAAAGATGTGGATGCTTTTAAGTCTTGGGATGATGCCGCTAATGCATTCCTCAAGCAATATCAATTCAACCTCGACGTCACCTTTACTCGTGACGATCTGGAACGCACTGAAAAGAAGAAGAGTGAGTCCTTCAAGGAGTATGCCACCAGATGGAGAAACTTGGCCGCTCAGGTTACCCCACAACTCATTGATCATGAACAAGTGAAGTTGTTCATAAAGTCGCTTCCGTATGAATACAGACACCGCCTGGTTGGTGTCACTGCTGAATCCCTTAATCGTCTTGTTCCTGTGGGTGAACGAATTGAAGTGGGACTGCGTGATGGATGGCTCACAGACCCCGCTTCCACAAGTAAGAGGCTCAACACGCAAAAGGAGAAGGAGCCCCTGACGGATGGGAACATTGCATATACCCAGACTGTTCATCCTTCCCGGATGGTCCAAATGAATAGTGAGCAGCAGCCGACTTCAAGTCGCCAGCTTCCGAAGCAATATAAGAAAAGGCAATTCACTCCGTTGCCGGATCCCCTTCTCAAATCCCGGCCATACTCCGGAAGAAAAACCCGCTTTCTACCGAGCCAAAACGTCCCAACTCAGAAAGCTTTTCGAATTATGATCCGTCCAAAAAATGTGACTATTACATGGGCGAGATAGGACATTTAACGGACGACTGCTATACCCTCAAACACAGAATCCAAAACTTGCTTGACACCAAAGTATTTTCGTTCCAGACATCCAAGCCAAATGTCCAAAACAACCCCCTACCCGAACATGAAAACAGAATCAATGCCATATCCGCTTTTGACGCTGATCTAGGGTATCGCAGAGGAAACCCGCAGGCCAACAAGAGCCACGTGAAAGGACGATCCGGTGAGGGGTTTAAGCATCCTACCGAATGTTCAAGTCAGCCGAGCTCCTCGATGCCTCCCGTAAATGTTGCTGTTGACCGACATCGGAACCCAGACGAGCTACCGATTGAGAAAGATTGTGGACGAGAAGAAACGCTGGATAGTGTGGTCACCCTATTTGACGACATCTTTATAGGGGCCATACACGAAGACTCGACCTCAGAAGCCAGTCCAAACCCGTCTGATTTGCTTGCACGTTTGCAATATCAGTTAGACGAGCTATAGGATTTGCTTACGTCCTTAATGGATACCATTGGCCAAATCTCGGATGTGTCACTACCGTTTCCCGATCAGAAGCAAGTGACCCAAGTAAATCGTCCCAAAGAAAACCCGCTGTCGGGAGCCCTTCCCGACATGACTTGGCGAGACGTCCAACTCTTACAGTGGCAGGGCAATGTACGACGATACTCGCCGGTTCCCAAATCCATGGATGTGATATTCCCTATCCTTTTGCAGAAGGGGCTGATCACAAGGAGGCCAAAACACCCTACTCCTGAGTACTTCATTAACTATGATCCCTCCAGCTCTTGTGACTTTCACTCAGGAGAGGTCGGGCACTCGCTGGATGATTGCGACGCTCTGAAGAATAGAATTCAAGACCTACTGGACGCTAGGGCATTCACTTTTCGTGCCCCATGGTTGTGTCATGGTGAAGACGACCTCTTGGTGGTACCTAGCCTTCGTGACGCTACCCCTGAGTTTGCTGATAAGGTACACAAGGGGAAGGCAATTATGGATACCCTGGGCCAGCCCAGTGGTAAGTTCGACTATTACGTTGACTACCAGATGCCATCAAGTTTTTATGAAGACCAGCAGAATAGCATTCCTAGTGGATGAAACGACATGGAAAAGCTGACACCAGTGAAGAGAAGAGCCGATGAGCTAGATTCCTGGAACGATGATTTCGAAGATTTCTTCGTCGGCGCAATAGACGAAGGACCGGCGGGGGGGAATGGGCGCAAGCCCGCTTGAGTAGAATTCCTCTTCTGCATTCTGCATGAATCCCTAGAAAGGGGGCTATCCTTGTATTTTGTTTTTTGTCATCATTTCTGCTGGAAGAAATGTCTTTTTGAACTCCTCCTCTTTTGAGGTTGCAAATCCATGTATTGTAAATAAATAATGTTTTGAGGGCCTGAGGAAGTATCCCAAACCGGCCCGTTGATGATATCCAGCCATGTAAAGAAAAGTGTTCTGAGGCCCGGGCTTCCTCATGCTTCCTCGTTTCTAAACTTTTGAAAATAAAACAAACGTTTTATCATTTTTCAAAAGGGCCGAAAAAAGAACGGTGATGGAAAAGCGTGCATGCTTTTAGCCCTGTTTGTTTTTCTAACTCGCTCACTTCGTGTCTCAGAGCATACTTCTTTTTGATTTGTTATTACGAAGGGGACATTTGAAAATGACACAAGCTGAAGAGCACACCAGACCTTGATGATGCTAGCGGACCAACTCATCTGATAGGGGCAGTCCGAGCGAAGATCATCCAACCTTCAATGAAACATGGGGCAAATCTCACTACTACCAGTGGGTGATATCAACCCCAGAAAGTCAAAGAGAATGCTGACCATTCCTTGACCCCATGATGAGCGAAACATCATTTCGTACAAAAGTCGGGGGCAGATCAAGAAAAGATTATCCTTGTTGAAAGAAAAAGGTATGTCTTATTCCTAAACAAATTTTCGAAATGACATTCCATCCCTTTTCTTTTGCAGATAATGACCCTGGGGAACATGTTAGACCCTGACGTGCTAGCGAGCCGGATAGAGCACCAATGTCGGGACCTATCGAATGAAGCATGACGAAGGAGTGCTTAATTGGGAGAGCAGACTATGGGGCATGCAATCCCCCAGTCCATCAAAAAGGGTGTATTTCGTTCCTAAAGTTCATCCACTTTAGCATAGAAATGACACATTCTTTCCTATTATGTAGGACAAATTTGAGTAAAGATCTGTGCAGCAAGCTGGAAAAGACTTCGCACATGACAAAATGGCGTCAAGGCCGATCCTGACAATCATGAAAGTTTCGATGTTAGTCATGCCCACATCAGTCAAAGACCTTTAGAGCAGAGATTAACTTTGCTGCGAAGATCCCCATGCAAGCAATTGTATGTGCCGGTGCAGTCAGGAATCAGAGCATTTACAAGAAACTCCTCAACATGCCGGGACCGCATTGACACAGCATGCGCTGACAATAGAACCCTCTGTTTGGAAGCACCCCTAACTATAGAGGATTTCATTCGAGCTTCGAGACCAAGAGTATGGAGAAGCGATCGAGACGAGAAAAAGCTGAACAAAGTAAAGAGGAGAAAAGACTCGCTTAGCTTTGAAGGCAAAATGGAAGAAGGGTAATTTGTATCGTTCTCAATTTACCCCCAATCCTCTCATTTCTAACATAAGCTTCTGATTTTTGTCAGAAGGGAATTATCGACATCTGAGAGAACTCAAGGAGCTGTCAATCTAATCTCAAATGAAGGGAATTAGGAAGAGTAATGTTGTATCGTTCCCAATTCCTGTTTTTCAAAGAACTGTTCATTAACATGGTCTTTCTTATTATCTTGCAGGTTTGCTTCACTGTTACGACACAGGTAAGTATTTCTTTTCCTTAAAAGCTTTAAGAGTTGAAAGAATCAAAAGAAAGATGAAACATGTTAAAGCAGATGAATGCTTAACCCTCCTCCAAGTGCATCACATGTCTTTTGGAAAGAATTTCTCATGGTAATTTTACCTGTTTAATTCACCAATTCCTTATGAAAATCTTGACAATTAGACGAATGGTGTCGAACTGCTCCGATGTATTGAACGAGGTGTCTCAGGATGATGAGAGGCAATCCTTAATCTATACACATTCTCACATACCAAACTCTTGCAAGATGAGCGAAAAGGTTTCACTTCTACAAGGTAAAGGGGTTTCTCGCATAAGGTACGATAGTCAAAATGACGAGAGGCAGTTCATTTCTCTGCCCCATACACTACCATTAATCCTTTGCTTGACCATTTTTTAGCCCATACACTGGGAGGTTCCTTTCAAATTACCCCTGTCAAGAACCACCCCACATTTGGGTAGCTTGAGGTAAACTAGCATCACAGGGAGGATTCAAATTCAGAGGGAGCAAGAAGAGCGTCCCTCCCTTTCGATTACCGCCCCCTTGGCTTCGACCTCGTCATCGTCATTTTCACGGATCCTGTGGTCCTCGACAGAGTCCTCCAAGACAAGCACACCATCGATGGCAGGACGGTCAAGGCTAAGAAGGCTTTGTCAAGAGAGAAGCAGCAAACTAAAGCCTGTTCAAAATGCCAACATCTTATTGATAACAGTGATGTTTTCACCAAGGAACTGAGCAAGACAAGAAGGATGAGGAGTTTGTAATATCTAAAATTTTCTATGATCATCAGCTGCAACAGCTCGCACAAGGTGAAAAGATGAATAGAAATTTTCTTGCTCTCATTTGCATTAATCTTTGAGTGTTTTTATTGCAGATGAACTCTCACAATAATTTAAGTGCCCTAGGATGACGAAGAGCGGTTCTTCTTCTATCCCATACACTCATATCCTTTGCTAGCCCAATTGAGCCGGCGATTTCATTTCGTACCAACCCAGTTGGTGATCATCCCCTACACCGGGCCAAGGCAAAAGTCACCACAGCTTGAACATCAGGGTCCAAAGTACCGAATCAAGATGAAGACCCCAAGAGCAAAACAATATTGTTCTGTTCAAACTTGTTTAGGCTAGTCCTGACAACACCAAAAAGAACAAAAAAAATGTTGAAAACTAGGGGCATGAAAAAGCAAAGTGTGCCTGGTAAAAGCAATGCCAATGCCCATGAATAAAAAAACAAAGAAAAAGAAAAAGGAGAAGAAGAAAAACGATGAAAAGACAACCCCAAAGGGTTAAACTTGAGTTCTTCTTCGATACAAATTCCTACTTTAGGAACTCTGTCTTGACAAAAATCGTCGCATGATAGATGAAGACGAACCTATTCTTGAGAAAGCAATTGGAGCAGAGATAGAATGGTATCCAGGAAAATGCTTGACGCAGAAGCTCCTCAAGAAAAAGTTGTCAAAGAAGCTAAAACACGGGATTACCCAGGGAGTTTTCCAAAAGAGTCCCGACGGTGGAGAAGAAGGCTGGTGACAACGCTAAGATGATCACCAATTTTCACCTTTACACACATTTTTTAGCCTAACGATCCTTTCGTTTCTCAACCTGTGAACTGAGCCCACGTTACATCCCTCATGAAGTCTCTTCTGATTAGGGCACTTGATTTAACGTGGAATTTCAAATGTTTATAAACAACGCTCAAGGAAGTGCGAGCAAGACTATTTCTATCTCGTTTTGCAAGGTTCTTGACTTGTAAACCCGGAGATAATTGCAGAATATTTTCTTTCATGGCCTTGACTCAGACGGTCTCCTTCGTTAAGCCATTGACCAAGCCTACATTACGACCCTGAAGAAGACCTCTCAGATTGGCAGTGTCGTACCGCTTGCGAGAAAACTCAGACCCTTGTGGATGTGATAATGGTCAGATCGAGTGTTTTCGATGTTCCCACATTAATGGACGGGACAAACAACCCTTTTCAATGAGAGTGAGTGAAAAGTCCTTTCTGACTGAACATTCCTCGTTCAGCATCTCGAGAAGACCACCTTGCGAGCGAATATTGTCTTGATTGATCATTACCCTCGGTGGATGTTTGGTGATGCAAACATAGCAAAATCATCATGCATGAACTTTTAAATGCGCATTCTGGAATAGCTTAGCTTGTTTATCCTTGATGAATGCATGCATGTTTGCGCTAACCCTCTTTGACAGGAAAAATATCCTCAAAGACTCAAAGAACATATGACCTTTGGAGCGTCTCCAAAGATGTCACAAACAATTTCTTCCGTTCCCCAAGTGGAATTGACACAGCATGCTTTTGCAGCCCAGAGTTCTAATCCCCAGTGATAGAACACGAAAATTCGGGCGCTGGAGAAGCCCTCATTATCATCACAAAAGAGATGCCCTGAAAAAGGTTGGGTATTCAGCAAATGATACATCAAACCTCCGGGTAAGAAATCCCAAGTATTTCATCAGATTTCTTTTCAAACTACCCAGAAGGTGAACAGGGTGTTTCTTTGAAAAAGAAAAGCATCTTGACTAGCTGGTCAAGATATTTCATACGATATTCAAGAATAGCCTCAGTTGTCTATTTCTCCGATGAATACGTATGTCTTTGCACAAAAAAACTTGTCTGACAGGAGACACGCCCTTAAGAGGCAGGAACGTGCCCAGGTAAGTACATTTTACCCATGCCTGATTCCAAAAATCTATGTACCTACGATTGTTATGGTACCCTCTGAACATCGGATTGACCCCGTTGTTCACCCTCTGAACATCGGAGTGACCCCGTTGTTCACCAACTGAACATCAGAGTAACCCCGTTGTTCACCAATTGAACATCGGATTGACCCCGTTGTTTACCCTCTGAACATCAGATTGACCCCGTTGTTCACCAATTGAACATCGAATCGACCCCGTTGTTCACCCTCTGAACATTGGATTAACCCCGTTGTTCACCAATTGAATATTGGATTGACCCCTTTGTTCACTCTCTGAACATCGGATTGACCCCTTTGTTCACCCTCTCAACATCGGATTGACCCCGTTGTTCACCCTCTGAACATCGGATTGACCCCGTTGTTCACTCTCCTGAGCATGGGACTGACCCCCATGTTCACATCAAATCCTCGGGCGAGGACCCCCAGGTGCTCATCGTTTGAGCTTTTTCAAGACCTGCTGGCGAGGACCCACCAGGCAAACCATCAAATCCTTGGGCGAGGACCCCCAGGTACTTTGTCAAAGCAATCCCCAGTCAAGGCGACCGAAGAAAGGTTCGGGTCCTAGACAAACCATTTCCCCCAGTCAAGGCAACCGAAGAAAGGTTCGGGTCCTAGACAAACAAAATCCAGTCAAGGCGACCGAAGAAAGGTTCGGGTCCTAGACAAAAGCAATCCCAGTCAAGGCGACCGAAGAAAAGTTCGGGTCCTAGACAAAACCAATCCCCGTCAAGGCGACCGAAGAAAGGTTCGGGTCCTAGACAAACCATTTCCCCGGTCAAGGCGACCGAAGAACGGTTCGGGTCCTAGACAAGCAAAATCCAGTCAAGGCGACCGAAGAAAGGTTCGGGTCCTAGACAAAACCAATCCCCGTCAAGGCGACCGAAGAAAGGTTCGGGTCCTAGACAAATCATTTTCCCCCGTCAAGGCGACCGAAGATAGGTTCGGGTCCTCGACACACAATATCAACTATCTGGAATTACTCTACCCTTCGGCAAGGTAAGTAACCCCAGGTATGTTTTTATTTGCTTTAGCATGCATCATCTTATATCACATCATAAAAATGGGACTCCAGTCTCGCCAAAAATAGCATTCATTGAGCATGCATGGGCCAAATTTAGGTGTCATTTTATCTTTGAGCGTAACCTCTGCGAGCTCAATCTCTGTGAGCTCACCTTCAAAGAGAGGCAGCTGTTGACACCTATTTTTGATTTGCCCAAAATTAATTACACAAAATTTAGGAGTTAATTTTCTTTAATTCCTAAAACAAAAAATATTTCTATTTAAATGCATTGCATATAGAATTTAGACACATTTGTATTAATAGGGTCTGTTAGAGTAAAATTAAAAAAAAAAAAAAAAGAAATCGAGTCGGGCCGGGCCGACCCGGCCCGTTTCTCTTTTCCCCCGCGCGGGCCCCCGGCCCGCTCCCTTTCCTTTTCTTTTCTTTCTTTTTCTCCCCCACGCGGGCCCAGCCCACTTCCTTTTCTTTTTTTTCTCTCCCCGCGCGGACTGGGCCTGGCCCGGCCCAGCCCCTTCCTTTCTTCTTCCACCTCGCCGGTCGCTCTCTCGCCCCTGTTCTCCCCTGCTCGAGACGTCACGCCCACGCACGGCGGCACCGCTCCTCGACGTCGCTATCCGGCCAGAGCAGGGCTGGGTGAGCACGCCGACGAGACTAGCATTAATTGCCAGTCCCGTCCTCCCCGTTGTCCCGGCTCCCCTTATCCCCTCCGCCCTCTCTTCTCCCTGTTCTTCTATGCGCCTCACTGAACTGACCCCCCCTGCTATGCACCGGCCTAAATGGCCGCGAAAGTCGCGCGCCAGAGTAGGCCGGTGCAGGCCGTCGTCATTGCAGACGTAACGGAGCAGGGAGGCACCGTCGTCGCCGGCTATAAATAGCCAGAGAGAGAGAGAGAGGCCGGTCGGCCGTTTGACGAAAGAAACAGAGCAGAGAGAAGCCGAGAGAGAAAGAGAGAGACTGAGCAAGACAGAGAGACTGAGAGCTCTTCCGGCGACCGCCGAGCTCGTACCGAGACCATAAAAGACCAGAGAAAGAGAGGAGAGAGGTTGGCTGGCGGTTTTAAAAAAATAGAGCGAGAGGCCGAGAGAGAGAAAAAGAGCACCGAGAGAAAACAGGGAGAGAGAGGGCGAACCGAGAGCTCGCCAGAGCAAGAAGGAGAACCAGCAGCGTCACCGTCGCCTACGGAGCAGCCGGAGACCCCCCAGAACGCGCCATCGACCGGTGAGTCTCTCCCGGCCGAGAACCGCCTCTGTTTTCCCCTGTTTTCCAGCGTGGTTGGGCCGGGACTCGCGCCGGCCGTTTCGTGCGAATCCCGGCCCATACCGATGTCGGTCCCGGTCCCCACTCGCCGTCGGAAGTGAGCCACAGTCGCCGGAGCCGACCGAGTCGCCGGAGGAGGTCAAAATGCCTCTATTATTGTCATGCCCGCCAACCGTTTGTCAAAATGTCTCACAAAGCCCGGTTTGTGTTTGAGCTTCGTCGGAGAGTAGGGGGCCGAACGGTGACTCAACCGACTCAGGTAAGTGTTGAGGAGATCATCAAAGACCAGAGGGAGCCCGAATTGTGGTCTGGGTACGTCGGCCAAGTTCCGATCGGCGTCCGATTTGACGAATTCCGATCGGGGCTTGGCCGGCGATTATTCAGGCCGGTTCTCCGGCGACCGGGCATCAAACACTCCTCAGCTCGATGAGCTGAGGAGAATGATGCCACTGGCCGGACGAAACATCCGGCGAATCGCCGGATTTTCGTCCGGTCAGTGGCCTCCGGCGTTTGAGGCTTGGACACCGGCTGAACCGGTCCGATTCTGTTCAAAAATCGGTTCAAGGCCGGTTCATCGATTCAGGTCAATCAGACCCGACCCGGATCCAATTATCCGACCCGAATTAATCAATTGGGGTCGGTTTCGTGGATCCGGGTCGGTTCCGATCGGACCCGAATCCGATCACCTGACCCGGATCCGGAGATCCGACCCGGTCAACGTTTTAGATCGGATCCGTTGACTCGGGTCGGATCCGACCCGACCCGGATCCGCCGACCCGACCTGGTTACAATATTATATTGTTTTCTTTATTTATTTTATTTTTATTTTTTTTGAAAAAAAAATTTTAATTAAAAAAATTTAATTTTTTAAAATTTTTTTTTCTTTTCTGTGTTATTATTTTTTTTTTCCGAAAAAAAAAATCAAAATTTTTTTTAAAAAAAAAGTTTTATGATTATGTGATATATTTGTCATGGTATTATTATGAAAGTTTTTGTCTTGTTTAAATTAGACAAGCCTAGGATTGCGCGGTAGTATTTTGCATGTTATTTTTATTATCGCTGTATTATTATGCATGTTTTTAATACAATCGCATGAGTTGTGTTTTGAATGTCATCTGACTTAGTTAAGGTTAGAACCTTAGGCTGCATGAATTGTTGTGTTCTTGACTGCTGATCGTTTCTGATTATGCACTCGCTTGATCACCTCACATGTTAGGAAAAAGGTCCTAAAATCAATCTAAATTGCCTGACAAATGTTTTCATGAAATGAACAGGGTAAAAAGGTACCGAAAGGGCATTAGTTATCCAACTAATGTAACCAAGTCCCCGAATTCAGTTGATCTCTGGTTCGCAGGAATAGGGTGATTCTCCCATCACCCTATTTGGGTTTCTAATCGGCCCACCCCAAATCGATTAGTGACGACTCCTTGGTATAAACCACTTGCATATTAAATACTTAAACCCTAAGTCGCGATATGGTATGGGCTTGGGAGGGCCCGAGTTAAGTCCTAAACCTAGACTTAGCACATACCAGGCGAGCCCCCCTTCTTTTTGCATGTTCGATAAAAAAGGGAGCTTGGGAGTTCGGTCGCGACAACTTTTAACGAGTCTACGTGTCAGATCACTTGCTGCACCGCTTGTCACCTCGAGAACCGCTCTCTATATAATCCCACTCGTATCGAGTCCTTTCTTCATCACACCCACAACGCAGTTCGTTAATAGCATGCAAAAAATGGCCTCGCCTTCTTCACTTTCAAAGGCTGTTTTGACTTTGGCTTGCGTTGTGCTCCTTATTGGCGGCACGAGTGCTCAACTTTCGATTTCCTATTACGCAGAAAGTTGCCCCAAACTCTTCCCGACGGTGAAGTCGATCGTGCAAGAAGCGATTGCCGAAGAGGCCCGTATGGGCGCCTCGCTCCTCCGCTTGTTCTTCCACGATTGCTTCGTCAACGTAACTTCTCTTTCTCATCCACTTTAACTTGTCATCATTCTTCCCCAATACTTAAGACCAACCCATACTCATGGTTTATTTACCAGGGTTGCGACGGATCGAACCTCTTGGACGACAAGCCTACTTTCACCGGAGAGAAGAACGCAATCCCAAACAAAAATTCCTTGCGAGGGTTCGATGTGGTGGACAAGATTAAGTCCGCCGTGGAGGAAGTGTGCCCCGGCATCGTCTCGTGTGCTGATCTGCTGGCGATTATCTCCAGAGACTCCGTTGAGATAGTAAGTCATCGGAACTCGACTAGCGATGGAACAGTAGAGATGAAAGCTTCTGATTGTTTTGCATGAGTAATAACTTGTTGCGAATGAATTGGGACAGCTGGGAGGGCCAGGGTGGGATGTGAAGCTGGGAAGGAGAGATGCGACAACTACGAGCCAGGCAGCAGCTAACAATAACCTTGCTCCTCCAACTGATAACCTCAACGCTCTCATTTCCAACTTCCAGAATCACGGCCTTTGTCTAAAGGACCTCGTCGCTCTATACGGTGAACTCTCTCTCTCTCTCTCTCTCTCTCTCTCTCTCTCTCTCTCTCTCTCTCTCTCTCTCTCTCTCTCTCTCTCTATACCATATGATATGTAGCTTAGCTTGCATTTTATGATTTTTGCTGAGGCGTGCTTTGCGGCAGTTGTTAAGCAATCTTCACTGTATTGAATTTTAAAACCCTTGAAAAGCATACAAACTCTTTGTAATATTGATTCCATGTTTCACAAGGAAAACCGGCACATACAAAAAAACACAGCATTTCTTTATTTGCAAAAATCCAGCAAGATATGATTTTTTTTACAAGCAAGTACCACGCAAACTAAATCGATTAGGTATAATCAATCAAGTTTCAAGAATTCATGAGATCCACACTAAATCCTACTAAAGAACAGAAGTTTTCATGCAAATTCTGCATTTTAATTGGTTTTTCCCCCCTCATCTCCCATAGACCGAGTCTATACAATATTCTCGATATTTTTATAAGATCCAAATTGCTCGATTGAATTCTTATTTGTGTGTCCCCTTAAATACTCAGGAGCGCACACAGTTGGGCAAGCGAGATGCATTAACTTCCGGGCCAGGATCTACAACGAGAGCAACATCGACAGCTCATTTGCCCACGTGATGCAGAGCAACTGCCCAAGCGTCACCGGCAACGGCGACAACAACACGGACGGGCTCGACTATCAGAGCGCTACATCGTTCGACAACACCTACTTCCTCAACCTCATGAAGAAAAGAGGCCTCCTCCACTCCGACCAACAGCTCTTCAACGGCGCCGGGTACACCGACTCCCTCATCAGGACTTACGCCAAAAGCCAAGACACCTTCTTCAAGGACTTTGCGGCCGCCATGATCAATATGGGCGACATGAAGCCCCTCACCGGATCCAACGGTCAGATCAGGAAGAACTGTAGGAGGGTTAATAATTATTGATAAAATTAGGGGCCATTTATACTCCTTAATATGGAATTTATGTAATGTAAATTCTCTTTGATCGAGTTCTATTTAGCTGGTATTCATTTTGTCGTTTGCATTTGAAGTTTTTGCTATTGTGTGAGTGTCGAGATGGAATTGTAAGAGTCGAATATTGTAATAACAGTCCTGTCGAGATTCCGTCAACTGTTTTGAGTTTGGATATTCTGAGTTTCCATGCTCTTGAGCAATTCTGACTTAAAGGTTGTTGCGAAAAGCAAGCAATCGAAGAATGAAATAACAAAAAAAGGAAATAAATTGAACACCAAATTTACATGGTTTGATTAATGTGACTTACGTGGATGAGGAGAGCAGCCAAGAATTTCACTATTGATTAAGCGACATTGTTGTAAAATTAACGCGGAAAAAATCGAATTTTGTGATTTAAGTCAATGCGAAATCACCACAAAAATGAACGAGGACTAATAAAGAACACCAAAGATTTAAGTGGTCGGTTCGAGTGTCGATACTTACTCCACGAGGAGAGCCGTGGCAAATAATCCCCTATAATTGGATAATCGAAGTCAAAATCACTCACACACTCAAATGTTTTCCACACCTGGATTACACCCAAGCCCAAAATGTTTACAAATATTTAACTCAATTGGATATAAAACTCTGGACACAAATCTCCCGATGTTGTGCAGCCTAAAAGAAAGAGCTTTGTTGACATCTAAATTTTAATTATTACACCTAGTCATTTATCGCATGAAAAATTAGGAATCGAATTCGATCCCTAATTTTCAAAGCAAACACGAGTATTTCCATGAGTATTTAGAGTTTACTTTCCGCTACTAAAGACAGACGGTGCACTTTTTACTAATAAAAGCGAACAGAATTGAGAATGGATTACCACAAGTATTTCGCCACGCGGATTCCATTCAAAATACCTCCTAATGGCTTCCTAATGCGGATGGGGATTTTTGACCGCGAGTTGTGTGTACAAAGTGAAGTGCTAAGACAATCAAAGCATACATTGTATTGAGAGCAAACACCGCCTCTATATAATCTCCACATATATTCCATACATCTTAACATCACCTCCAAACCAAGGGGTTGACATTCACTTCACCCCTTATAACTCCCAACCTACAAAAACACTTAATACATTGTTACTGAACTAACCTCGTTTTTCACTCGACTTTGACATGTGTAATCAAGGTAAACCAAGTTAGTAATCAACCAACCAATTTTTATGGCCTAAGTCCACTAATGTTTATAACCAAGTCCCCAACGGAATTAGGGGTGAGCAACACGGACCGACCGAACTGGGAACCGACCAGTCCAACAACCGCCCAGACCAGACCAGACTGGTCAGTTTTGGCGATTCCCGAGAGTGCCAATCTGATTCCCGGTTCCATAAAATTGAAACTAGACCTATTTATTTTTTAAATTTTTTTATTTCTTAAAGAAAAGCAGTGTTTGGTTGTTTGTATGTGTAGCCCCCACCTCCCAAATTGACGAAAATTTGGAAAATCCTTAATAATCTTCATCATCTTCTTCTTGCATCTGTGCCTACGACTTTCAAAGCAGCTCCTCCACAAATTTTCTCCTCCGCCTTCTTCATTTCGTCCCTCCGCCATTTTATTTCGATTGCACATCGGCCTCGCAAGGTGAACTGTCAAAACGAACCCTCCCAAGCTCCCTATTTTCTCGATCATCATCATCACCTATCGAGCTCTTGATTTGCCGAAACTGCACCGTCAAGTCAATTTCCCCGCTTCCTGCGATTTTCGATGGTGGATTGCGATGCTAATTTTGATTCTCCGCCAAGCAGGAATCGTCTCTGTTCAATCCGTCGTTCACCATGCACGCGGAGCTCGCGAAGAAGCCCTGCAGCAATAAGCCCTCTTTCGAGATCATATCGTTCATGCCCACCAACAATTAGGCGAGTCCAGCGATTCCACTAGCAATATTTTAATATTGACCTCGTATGCCCTCGCCTCTGGCCGATAGGTCCGGCAACCGACTGGAGGAAGAAGGAAGGGAAGAAGAAAAAGAAAAAAGAAACAAAAAGAAAAAAGAAGGGAAAATAAATAAATAAATCGAAAAATATTAAAATATTATTTAAAAGATTTTGCATCGACACTGCCGCGCCATGTAAGACAACTGCCAAAATTGGTCAAAATAGACTGAATTAGCACAAGTGCAAAAGGTCTAGGATTCAATTATCAAAAAAATTGTTTAGGGCTAAATTGGCACAATTTAAATAGGATTGAGATTTGTTTGGTAATTGTCACCTTTAAAATCTCGCTCACGTCCAACCCTCCAACACACACTTCGAAAAATTTCAAACTTCTTCCCTACCCCCCCCCCAGAGAGTATTTTTCGGGGGCTCTAGGAGGCCTTCTCTATCTCCATTTGGGACGTACGACCTATGGTTGGAAATATCTTCAAGTGTACTTTTGCTCTCAAGTTGAAGGTTTTGGCTAGCTTTGGCTGGAAGTTTGTGAAAATCGCGTTTTCTCTCAATGGGTCCGTCTGAAATTTCTGAGTTGAAGTTGTTTTTTTCAGTAGTTTTTGGGGGTAGCGGAGACCTCTGCCAAGTGCCTCTTGTCTCCAACCTTTAATGCCTTTAAAGAACGTGCTTCAGAGAGCTTAAGCCAGCTTTTAGTCGTTACTTGCCCACACACCAAGGATGCCAACTGAGTTGCTTCACCAACTCTTTAACTTGTACCGCTGCTGTGCTAGCCAATTTAGTTGAGAATTTCGCGCCCCTTCATCAGCTTATCCATAGCCAATTTTAGTCAATTTGCACACCTGGTGATTTTTCTTCCACCTCAACCAGATATAATGCTGATTGGGCAGCCGAGTAGGATGTGGTGGGGCCACAAATTTGCTTGCTCAGCAGCTTCAAATTGTTACCAAATCGTGGATTGGAGGTCTGGCAGCTGGTTTGAGTGCCTTAATCCATCACTTAGCTCGATTTTGCAAGAAAGTCTGTCAAAGTTGGCCATCTTCTTACCCGAAATGACCAATTTGATTCAATTTGGTCCTTTTGGCTTTATTTGATCAATGCGACCTGGCCTAATCTCAATTTCAACCTTAATTAGGGGTCAAAATGATAAAAATTATTATTCACGGGTTTGAGCAATTTTTGTAAAATTTGCAAATTGGTCGCCCAACTTATGAGAATTACATTTTGGCCCACACTGGCTGGTTCAATTGCAATCCGACCCCCAGGGCTTGGCTAGTCACATTCATATCCTCGGCCCCAACTCTCTCTTTTTTGGAAAGTAGAAATCAAGAAAAATAATTATATTTAAAAACTATATTAAATGCCTAGGTAATCTATATGCGAGAATTTGACATGAAATATTTTTATGGAAAACTAAGTTCTAGTTTTTTCGAAAATACGTAGAAACGATCTTTGTGCAAAAATTTAGGTGACAACATGGTGGCACCACCACTGGAGTAGAACCGCAATGCACCTAGAGATCGTCGGGAGGACTGGAACCTTTGTGGAGATTCGCCTGAATTGTAGTGCTCATCAGAGGAGTCACGGGCACGAGAGTGGCGCGCGATTTGGCACGGTAGAGTCTTAGTCGAAGCTACTGAGCTTTGCCGAGGCTGCTGCGGTAGTGCAGGCGGAGGAGCGGCAACAAGCGCAGCGGCGCGTCGAACTTCGAACACTCGTTGTTTCTTTTTCTCTAAACGTTGCACCCCTTTTACGATCGCCTCCCCTCCTTTTCGTGAGTTGCCCGGTTCTCTATCTATAGAGACGGAGGTTTTCATCAACAAAAACTTATTCCCAATATAATAGCAGATTTTGCTCTACCGATGCTGATCATCCGAAGAAAGGGGAATCGTCTAATCCATGCAGAATTTCAAACGGAAATGGCTCCGCTTTCAAATTCAAAATTCAATTTTTTTTATTTATTTTTTTTTAAATTCCTAACCCAAATCCACCGAATTCCGCTCACACTTTGAATTTTTGTTAAGCCTCATCTGTCCCCTTCACGGCCAGGTTATTTTTTTATTTTTTTAAGAAAAATTTGAAATGGGATAAGTTTAGTCCTAAATGCAATGTTATAGAGTGCATAATGCCTAATGTAATTTTAATATGTGTGTGTCTATATATATTATAAGGGATCGAGGTCGATCTCTAAATTTTTTATACGATATATAACTAAATGGGTTGCCAATTAGGTTTCAACGATCAAGTCATAGTGTTCATCATCCATACCAGCTTCCCCAACGCCCCAACAAGTGCTCACTCTACAAACACTAATTGAGCCCCAACAAAGCTTGAGCTTTGCCAAAAGAAGGAGCTTAGTCATCATGTCTGCCGGATTCTTTGCTGTCACGATCTTCTTCACAACAACCTTACCCTTCGCTAAGACATCTTGAATGAAATTGTACCTAGTATCAATATGCTTCGCTCGCTCGTAATAAACCGGACTAGCATATCGCATCTTGGTTGTCATGGTATATATCAACAATATATATCGTTTCTCTTGTGTTTTCGCGTTGATTTAATTGCAAGATCCCGTTAGCGTTTTTGCATTAATTTTACAACACATGATATTAGAGCCAATGATAGATTGGTGGAGCCCTAATTTGTTCCGGTGCTTGGTGAACATCTCAAAAAAGGAATCTAGTGACCAAAATGATTTCCGAGTGATAGGTGTTATGGTGTAGCAACATGGGCCCAGGAATGAAGAAGCGCTTTGGAGATTCAAGTTGAGATAAATTAATGCAGAAGGATACCTGAAGTAAGGAAAAGCAAAACCTAACACACATGAAGGGGAAATTGTTTATATCTACGGGTGATTTGTGTAAGAGAGTTTCCATATTAGAAAATTGGTGTGGTGCGAAACAATTAATATATCCTAATTGACCCATAACTCATTAACTTAAGCTTTTTAGTGAAAATGGATTCGACTGGATATATTAAGAGGCTTGGACTTGGGCTACCTCTTGGCGATCTCTCCGAGTGAAGGTATTGGACTTTTATTGCGCGCTCCCAACAGACATAACGGATATTACAATCACACTCGAGTCACTCAAATACTATTTGTATTTAGCCCTCATAATTCCTAACGAAATAATCTATCAATCTCACAAAGGAATTACAATAAATCTTAACACAAGAATTTAACAGCTTCAAACTCGTGATGTAATTTACAAGCATAAGCTCCTCTTAGATTTCTCTTCACAAATAAGGCCCACTTCTTATATAGACAAGAATGTGAATCCAAAACAGGAAACCTTTTCAAACTAGATAACCACTCAAATATTATACACATTAAAGTTAAGAAACTTCTTTTTTGAGTGCAAACTCAAGACATATTTTCAACAATGCTCCATTACTTATTACACACATCTTTGTACGAAAAATTATAGCTGCTAGTATGGTTGCAATAGTAATATGAACTTCTCTATCATTTAGCCAGCTGAGAAAACTAGGAAGTTATTGCCTTCCTTTCTGAGCCGAACATTGATTTGCACTATGTCCATTGTTATGAATGTAGGTGGACTATTAGCTACATCAGTAACAGCCATCTCTATCTTAGGTACATAGTCTTGTATCCACTTTTATAATCTTTGGAATTAATGTTGCTCGAATTAGGAACTTATTTTTGGGCCCCATCTTACGTTGCTAGAGCATCTTGTTGCTGTAGAGAATAAAGATTCGCCTATAACAAGTAAAATCTACATCCACTAATTGCAGAGGGTAGATGGCTTTCGAGGGGTTCTCCAAATTGAATTCGAGGTGGTAAAAAAAGAGCCGCAAGTTTCCTCAAGTTTAGAAGTAAATTTCTGCCTCCGATTTACCTATCCCATGAATAATCTCTTCTTATGTGTAGTTGATGCGACATTATTGTGGAGGTCTCATTAAATTACTAGGTCCCCTCACAGAGACGGCTATCGAAGTATCTACCAACTCCATATAATTGTGGCCTCATTTGGCCATACTTCACCAAAAGTTTTGCTTAAACGATCTACCATCCAAATTCCTTTCTCAATGATCTATCTCTTAATTCATTCATTTATTAAAAGAAGGAAATGGGCATGCACTATCATGAATCTAGAGTACTCAAATGTCCTGAAGATCATCTCTTCCTCGCTATAAAATCCCAAGCCCACCAAGCTCACCTCGCACCCGGTTCATCAGTTTGGTATCTCTTCAAGTGTTACCGAATGGCTTCTTCTACCACTAGTGCTTCATTTTCAATGGCCGTTTTGACTTCGGCTTGCGTTTGGGTCTTGATCGGTGCAAGCGCGAGTGCGCAACTTTCCTTCGACTATTACACCAGATCTTGCCCCGTCCTCTTCCCCACGGTGAGGCTAACCGTGGGAGCAGCTATAGCGAGGGAGGCTCAGATGGGTGCCTCACTGCTTCGCTTGTTCTTCCACGATTGCTTCGTCAATGTAAATTTTCAATCCCTTCCAGACTTTGTTGCGTTTCAGAATCTTTCGACATGCATTATTCTAACTCTGCACTCGTCGTTCTCGTATGTGTGATACATCGTGCGTGCATGCATCATGCAGTATGGTTTATAACCAGTTCACTTGGTGTAACTCTTTTCATGATCCAGTGCTGTGCAGTATGGTCATTATGAATCAAATAGCATAAGGCAATGTTTGTTGGTACCATCTCATATCTCTATGCAACCATTTAGCTAGCCGGCTTCAATAGGTAAATTCGCTTGTTATACGTGAACCCCACCTTCTAAGGCACTCCGGATTTAAGTTGGCTAAATGGTTGTTCATCGTTCAAAGTGGCAAGAGCTCAACGTCTAGTACATTGTCCCAAGATCATAAGGAACTAAATATGAAAGCCTGAGCTACAATAAGTCATAATGTAACGCCCTTCAGCAAACAGACTGCACACCTATAGCTGACAGAATACATATTACTGTTAAAACGCATTTGATGTTGCGCTGTATCATGGCTGCGACGGATCAATTCTTACGGACGATACACCTACTTTCACCGGAGAGAAAAATGCTGCTCCGAACGTCCATTCAGTGCAAGGGTTCGAAGTGGTCGACCAAGTTAAGTCTGCCGTGGAGGGTGTGTGCCCAGGCATCATCTCATGCGCCGATTTGTTGGCAATTATCGCGCGAGACTCCGTCGTGATAGTCAATTGTCTGAACTCAACTAGCAGTTAGTATGGCATTAGTAGAGGTTTGCGATGTTCTAAATTAGTTCCCTTGGATTATCATGAAAGCTTGGAGGGCCGTGGTGGCCAGTGAAGCTGGGAAGAAGAGATGCAAGAAGTGCAAGCCAAGCTGCTGCTAATGAGAGCATCCCCCCACCAACTTCGGACCTCAAGAAATTAATCTCCTCCTTCCAAAATGTCGGTCTCAATATCAGGGACCTTGTGGCTTTCGCTGGTAATTTTAGTGTAATTAATCTTGCATGATTGATGCATAAGAGTACGATTAAGATCTACTTTCTCGAATCGGAAACATAAGATTAAGAGCTCGTTCGATGCAATACGTGTTTTTTGCGCCATTTCAAGGAGCCCACACGGTTGGACTATCGAGATGCACAAACTTCAGGGACTGGGTCTACAACCTTGTCCAGAGACGAGGCCTTCTTCACTCGGACCAACAGCTCTTCAACGGCGGGCCCGCCGACTCGCTCGTGAAGCTCTACAGCAGAAGCCCGGTCGCCTTCGACAAGGACTTCGTGGTCTCCATCACAAGGATGGGCGACGTCAAGTCCCTCACCGGATCCAATGGTGAGATTCGGAGGAACTGTAGGAGGGTCAATTGAGGCCCTTTGATTTGGAGAGAGGCCCAATGTCTTGCCTGATGAAGACTCTTTCTCTTCTTGCTGTTTTTTTTTTTTTTGCTTTTTCTCTCTCTTTTTTGGGGCTTTTTGGTTGGTGTGGTGCCTGCATTTGAAGCTGCTTTCTTGTGGTAGTAATTACATTCTTGATGCAATTTCAAATTTGACAATCACTTCTAGGGCTCAACAAATCTGCATAAATACCATTGATCTCATGACACGCGTATAAATTTCAAGACATGCCGAGTGCTCGTGAGTGAAGAAAAGGCCCAATGTTGAAATCATGACCAAGTAAGCCCATTATTATGAAGAAAAGGCCAGTTGACCCAATGAATTGGCCCAGTCTGCCTTTGCATCTCATCTGGTATAGTAGCACAATCTTTTCTTGTCAATAAATATTTGAGCAACAATTTGATTTAGGCATTTAAACTTACATCAAAGCGAACAACAAACCAAGTCAAAAACTAGCCAATAAGGCAATTTACATCAACGAAGCCCTTTCTCTCAAATTGAACGATCATAATTACACCTTGAAATCCACTATCGTAACTTTCCAAATATCGCTCGACGTTCATAATTTCATATGATACTATCATCGTGCCATGATATGGTTGAAATTGAGACGTCTTTTTGTCATATTCTTTGGAGAGGAAGCTAGGGTTTTAGTGATGACGCTAGGAAGTGTCCATCAGTGTGTAAAAACTCGAACATCATGCTGATGTGCTCCATATGTAAGCATTGAAATCAATCAAGCTAAGGCAATAAATTACATGGATTTCTAAACAAGGACGGCCTGCAGAGATGGACGGATGGATGCTACCCCAGATGGCCTAGGGAGTAAGATTGTATAACAACACGCAGGCCCTTAGCTTATATATTGCCTCGACCTCGAGTTAACACTTATCATTTGATAGGAAAATAGATAAATACTTATGGAATCTCCTACGTGTAAACCCTTAATTGAGGAGCCAATCTGGGGTCCTCATCTAAACAATCTGGGTTAGCAATTTAAGCGCCGCATGAAAATCCCAAACCCTAATTCTATTTTATTTTTTTTAACATATAGTATGAGGTGACATAATGATCTATCAGAGATTCTCTGAAGTTGTCAACCCACATAATGCCAGCAGTCAAGAACTTTACTATATTCTCCAAAGGTTTTCCTCAGGTCACTTCTGCTTTGTATCATTGTTTAATGTCGTCTCTCAGCAAGAGGAAGCCTTCAAGCATGTCCATCATTCCCCAGAAGAATTTTTAATATGCAAATGGATGCTCTCCGAAGTAACTTGGAAAGATGGAGACCTTTCTCTCTGCTCATCAGCGACATCATACACTGAATTTTAATAATAGTTAGCAGAAAGAAAAATAAATGTTTCTTCAAAACCATGATCTTATGCCATTTGGGAGGTAAAGATAGAAGGAAAGGGTGACACAAATTAAGGAAAGTTATTTTAGATGGGTCATTGTAACCTTCACTTGCGGTGTTAATATCTAATCGTGTATGCATTCGAGAACGAATTGTTCCATAAATAGATTTTGAACCGCACATAGATAACTAAATTCGATGGCATTATTTGCGGAGATAGATTTTTCACTGGCGATGGTCATGAAAATGTTCCACATCTTAAGTTTTATAACCAGTCCATCTACAAAATGCACTTTTTACTCGAGTGACAGTACTCTAGCGACATGTTTAGATTGAGAAAATTACGCATCATCCACAAGTGCACATGGATCATAATCAAATGTTTTGTGAATTAAACTAATTTCCATCGTTAATGTATGATATGATATTTTATAAACATCATAATCTATATATATATATATATAGAGAGAGAGAGAGAGAGAGAGAGAGAGAGAGAGAGAGAGAGAGAGAGAGAGAGAGTGTGTGTGTGTGTGTTACAAATGTGTGGAATTCAAGGAGGGTTGTACCCGGACTAGAAGATGCCACTAACTCAAGCAACCACGACTTAAGACCAAATACCATCACATCTCATTTGGATTCGAGAAACTTTGGCACGATGGAGACCATATGTGATATTCAATACGCTAGTCATATTAATAATTGATTTGAATGACTCCATGTAATGAACCGAACGAGAAAGAAATGGTGAAGAAAATCAAAAAGAAAAAAATAAGGAAAATATGATACCACACGGATCTTTAATTGCTTCACTCCTTCCCGCTAAGCTGGTTGATGTCCACACGCCAAGGAAACCACACCCATCATCATCAGAACACAATGTGTATATCATCCACCTTTTAGCTGGCACGACCATTGACTATTCAACCGTAGATCCATCACATGTAGTACTATATATGTGTAGGTGACTTAAAGTGTTTATGAATCAAGTGTAGGCAATATTTCCCCCCTTCCTAGCTAGAAATATCCAGATTTTCATTGTTCTTTTTGGTTAATACGATGATAGTAGGTAGTCTTGAGTTTTTATTCGTGCTAAATTGTGTGCTGTGTACACATGAATGGTTCATGCTATTTGTGTCCTTTCGTACATATCTATATGGTTTGCCGGTCATTTAATTTGATTTGTCTAAACAACTAGACTTTTTTTAAGTTGTCGCATTAAGAATTTCACGTCTAAAGAATATGAAAGATCAACTAAGACAGTTTTTATGTTGGCCATGTTAAACCATCATGTGACTTAATTGGTAGACTTCAAAAAGTAGAGTATCGAAAAACTCTATATATTCAAGCGTGCGTGTCAACATTCAAATTTTCATGAAGCGTATACTTCAGAATGAGACATAAACATGAATATCTACACTATTCATCGACCTTGAATTGTGTCAGATTTATTCACCACAGCTCCTCTACCAAACTCACTTGGGTGGAGCTAAACCTAAAGAAAAATTAAATCACTGTGAATTGTCATTTAGCAAACCTATGAACAGTGACCTCATATCAGTCTTTGACATAAACAAGGCCCCTATACTAGGTTCTTGATAGAGAGAGTTAGTGAAATAGTCAAATTAAGAATTTAGAATGAAATGGAAAAATGACCCCACTTCCTAAAGTAACATATGTTTGCCAACTTTTTTATTTGAGGGAAAAAATTGGAAAAAACTTTGGGAACAAATTCACTATCTAGCTCATCTAATACTTAAACCAATAATAGTATTCCACTAAGTCATCAAAACATGATTTGGAGTAAAAGAGATGATCTGTAAATAAAAAAAATGGTCAAGGAAAGGGGAAGGGCAGATTAAATAAAGTGAAAACATAGCTATAAGAATCTCTGTATCAGAAAAGTAAGAAAGATCAAGGCAACATATGTGAAAGAAGAAAAATTAGGAAGGAGATGGTTAATTTACCCAGCTAACGCACAGTTGTGTGAAAGCAATTAGTAAGTTGACAAAGTGCAAAAAATTAGATGGCCTAAGTTTCAGAAGCTGCCTTGAATCACAATACCTTTTGTCTCCCTCAACTTGAAGTAATGTTCAGAGTCACTTCCGTGGGGCACAGAAGAGCACGTTGCAAAGACTGCATGTGGTCAACTACTACCACACGTGCAACGTCTAGACATTTGAGCCAAAACTCTTGCTCTCTCCTCTAGAGGATCTAACTACTAAACTAGGATTTTGATCCAAAAAAAAAACTACTAAACTGGGTTACGCCATTTCTTTTTCTCTTTTCTCAACTTTTTATCTTCAGCTCTTTTTTACACATTTCTTTTAGCTTCTTTAACCAGAAGAACACGCAGATGTGGAAGATGCTTGACAAATATTCATGGTGCAGTGAGAACTGAAATTTTTTCATATGCAAAGCAACACATAAGAGGATTCTCAGTATATAAGATAAGAAAGTGAGAAATGACATATATGTTTAGAAGCAAATTACATACATGGCTAGAGATGGACCAGCAAACCAAGTATATAATAAACCTTAACTCGAAACACAGTGATAACTCTATGGATGTCTTGAATCGTGAAGAAGACTAAAGTTGCCTATCCCAACCAAATCAGCTAACAATATAATCATGCTCTCGATTTTATTCCAAATAATTCGTGGGAAAGAAAAATAAAATCAGATCTTTCAGTAACAAGTTTAGAAGTTTTAACCAAAATAAGAGACATTCTCGCTGGAAATACCGCCATAGTCAGTTGTGCCACTTGGCTGTGTAAACAAGGAAGGAGGCGAGGAGGCAGGCGGGAGAGGAGGCGGCAGTGAAGGAGGAGCAGGATGCGGCGGCGGAGTGGGAGGCGGCGCGGCAATCGAGACCGTGCCCGGTGAAAGCAAAGTCACGTGAGAAGTGGGATTGATGATGCCTGCTTCTCTATACTTGTACTTGAGGATTTCAGCCCTCACCGCGTTTAGCTCAGCTTGCAAGGACTGAATTTGCTGTTGTAAAGCCGAAATCGCACCCATGCACCCGTAAACTGGGTCTCGCAGCCTCACATTCGCTTCGTAGACAAGACTGTTCGCAGCGTCAGCTCTTTGGCTCTCGGGTACCTCCTAAATATACATAAGCGAAAAGATTATTAGACTTCAATCTATAAAAAGGAACAAGAAGGCACACACACATGAGATGCTTCAATTAATCACAAATTAGCAATTAGGGTTTCATAAATACCGTGAGCATCTTGGAGACATTGCTGGCGCCGAAGACTTTATGAACAGAAGCGAATTTCTGGGGTTCATGGGGAGAGAAATAAGGAGAGAAAGGACATTCTTGAGCACACCTCCTTCTCAAGAGCTTGCAGGCTGCACAGGGAGTGATGGTGTTTAGGGTTCCTGGAGGACCCAGCATGTGTCTCCTTCCCATAATCTGATGATGAGAAGCATCTCCGTCTCTTTTGATCTTCTTGCCTATCTCATCAAATCTCTCCCTACTAAAATCAAAACAACCCAGTGAAAGATCGTTCCAAAGAGGAAGTAGCACTTGCTAGTCCTTACACATTATAAAACATGTGCCGTAGTGTAAATGCTTATTGAATTGACGCTACTATATTATTGATTGACCCAAGAAAAAAGAGTGCTGCTTTTCCTGACAAGAAGCTGATTAGGGTTCTTAAACAAGCTCCTAAAAGCCTCATAGATGCCAAGAAATATGTTTTAGTCACACGTCTTGACATGATTGCTAGAGAGAGAGTTGTGAAGTCATACCTTTCTCTGGACATTCAGGCATGCTCTCTCTGGGTATGGAGGTGGAGTTTTTGAGAGAGAGAGACAGAGAGAGAGAAAAGGAAGGAAGAAGAAAGTAATATAAAGAGGGGAAGCGAAAAAAGAGAGAACTTTAAAGGCAAGATAGAGCAGGGAAGGTGGTCCAGTGCTTAAAATGGAAAGAGGCAAAAGGAATAAGAGTAGGAGGCTGAAACAAGAAGGGGGTTTTTAACGAGTTTGGTGATCTGGTTGACCTCACCTTGCTCTTCTGGTTGAAAATACTGTACGTTGAGTTTCAGAAACTGCGGTGGTTGCAGAGCTGTGAGCAAAAACTCAAATCTCTGCTGCGATGAGATTGGAGAGAGATCACAGCAGAGAAAGGGCATCAATGGAGAGAGAGAGAGAAAGAGAGAGAAAGAGAAAGAGAGAGAGATGTATAAATGCCAGCTCTTTCACTGAATTGCTCACGTGTGAATCCTTAAATGTTTTTGACTTTTTAGAATCAGCCGGCTGTTGGGCTTTGTATTGCTTCCATTTCTTGCATTTGCTTTTTGCTTCTTGCATGTGGTCTTGCTTCTTCTCTTTGCACAGAGACTATATTTAAACCTTCTGCGACGTAGCTAAAATACAACAGCAATATTAAAGTTGGGTTTCTCTAAATTGAGAATTTTGAAATAAGTGTTTTTGTCTTCAAACAAGGAAAATTCGCGAGCAATTCGGTCCACTTAAGTAATTTTGAGATGCCTCGTAGTAACTAATCTTTAGTAAAATTCTACACTAACTACAGCACCGTATTTATGAATCTCTATTTTATATACTGCCTACATAAAATTTATTTTACACAAATTGTTCTCGATGTATGTCTATGTGCATCGTGCAATCTACCTTTAAAAGTGAGATTGATTATTTTCAATACAAATGCATATATTGCATCCATCTTATAGCGTCCATTCGAAATCTAAAACACATATGCTGTATTTTGCGACAATCGTGTCATATATAGTTATGATAAGGCAGAAGCTGACCTAATCACACACATGCTTTTGTTATGAATAAAGAAGTGATCATCTCTTTGGAGGTTAATCCTAAGAAATGTGTACGCCTCTTTAGACAAAAGACTTGCTAGAAACAGAGGTGAAAAATTAACTCGATATGCATTACATAATGGGAAAAATCAGTCAAGACCTACCACAAAAAAAATGTCTTTTTACTGCACATTAGACTTCACTTTTTTCCTAAAATGAGATTGATTTCTTTTGATCGAGTAAAATTTTTAGTCCAAACAATGATGACCTTGGTTAAGTGGTGAGACAGAAGAAAAATGAGGAAGTACAAATAAATAAAAAAAGGACAAAAAAGAATTATTAGTATCTCCCTTGACGTTATTGTACGCTTTAAGCCCTGATCATACAAAAAAGCTGTACTTTCCAGGGGGGGAAGAGGCCCAGGGCACGTTAGTTTCTTGTCAAAATCAGGAACCCACCACTCTTTCATTGAAATGACCATATCTGGGGATCAAGTCCCGAAAACGAAATTTATTTCTACATCACCGTGTAGAAACCGCAATCGTGTTTATATTTTGAAAGGTCGGCTCAGTTTATTTGTAGACACCATCTATTCTATCTATTAGACCATCAGTCAGAGAAACCAAACATATGGAGAGAGAGAGAGAGAGAGATCATTAATAAAATATTACCTTTACAAGCACTCATTCCTTTGCTCTAACGTCAGTAAATAGACAGCTTAGTAAGTGTCATTAGCTTTGGTAATTACTTCTCTTTAACTGTAATCTAACTGTTACAGTTGATCGGTTTCATTGCCACTTGATCTTGTTCTGACTTCTGAGCAAGAGCTCGCAATTCTGAGAAGTCCGCAGAAAAAGATTGGACACCTTTCAAGATAAGGGTGAGTTTTCTTTTCTTGTTAAGTAACACCACACACCACAGCCTCATAAAGGAATGCCTCATAGGTAAATGTGACAGTACTTGAGACATCTCACCTACAATATTATCATATGAGGAAAGCTCTGAGGTAAGGGGAATGGCTGTCGGTGTCGCTTTAACAGTGTTTAAGCCAGCTTAATTAGGTTTTCTGCTTACATGTATAGATTGGGTGTTGTCTTTAACAGATTAACTGTTCAGAGCTTAGAGGAACACCAAATTTCTTCTGGATTGTGTGCTGGTAACAATATGCACCAGCAGGTTCAACATGGTGCAGACTATTTTGCATCAAACCTAGATAATTTTTGCATAACCATTCAGCCCTAAATATGATGGAATGTGAATTAGAGAGTACTATATTATAATGATCACGTCAAGTATTGAATTGATGGAATGCATGAATACCGTCCACTCCTCAAATCTCTATCTGATCACGTAGAATCTAACCAACCTGAATTTCAAACAAACCCTACAATTAATTTGGCGAACATGTGTTCTTGCACGCCCATTGTGTGGTCCAACTGCAATAAGCATAAGACCGCGATGAAGTTTGACATTGATTCATTATACTAGATCAAACCAATCGTACTTCAACACTCTACAAAACCCACACTATATGCCCAGCTCAAAAAGTCCAGTTTTTTAAGTGCGATTAGTTCTATCGACCACATCACTTATAAAATAAGTGATCTGTAGATGAAATTTTCTAATACGATAGCATATTTGTCAAGCGCATTCAGAAAATTGAGAGCTATGACATGGAAATAGTTATCTTTCAAGAGTGTGTCATATATCTTTATCAAACTATCATTAAGGATTGTTCATGATCGCTAACATCCTTAAAGTAAACATAACCACACTAAGACGATCTTTAAACAAGATGAGTATCGAATCATCCGCGATGCCGACAAAACAGGATAGAGATGGGGAATTGTCTTGGCAGGGATATGTGAAGGATGTTTATATCAAGAGTGGGTGGTGAAAGGGAGGGAAAAGGGAAAGAAAAAGGAGGGAACTGGGTTTGATGACATTAAATTATGAGTTAAATTTTTCTTCATCTTTCTTCCTTTTTTTTTTCTTTTTTTGCTTAGATTGCAAGAAATTGCCCACCACCTGTTCTTGTTTGACCCGTATTTTAAGCCTAACAAGTCGCCCCATTGTTCTCTCATCTCCAACCAAAGATTTCTTACCATTTCTTGATCTCTCTCTCTGTCTCTCTCTCCCTCTCTCTGTCACACACGCATACACACGCACCACCATCAGTCCTTTGCACCCGAACCCAGAACCCAAAAAGAAACGGAAACGACAACTGTAAAGAGGCATCGCATGGCAGTCAATAGCTTGACCTCCCCCATGATTTTCAATTCAACACTTTCTCAATCTAACCAGAAGGGTCATGGTCACCCGATGAGATCGCCAGTCTTGGATCCACAAGTCATGTCTCCCCCTCCTCTCGCCCTCTTTTTCAACTTTATAATACCAAACAAACATTCGTTTCAAACCCCTCTCCTAATTTTGGTCAACACATATACATGGGGAGAGCAAGGCACACATCTATGAATAAGAAAGCATGTGTTGCCACACACCCCCCCCCCTCGTTCATGAACTTGGCCGTGCGGTGTAGCTATCATCGACACCATGTGGTTACTTAAACCATCTCTTCTTTCAGAATCACATGTTCGTGTTTTTGTTTTTTTTGGTCAACAAGAAAAAGGAATCAGGTTTTCTGTTGAAGGCTGAATGTCAATGGTTAGATGGTGGTCGAGTCAGGAATTCCTATCTAATAACATCTCCACCCATGACTTTTTCTTCTTTAAGAATATTACTGCCACACGTTACTAGGTTATTATTATACCGTCTCTGATGAGGCCATCTCGTAACTTTTTCTTCTTGTCTATATATAAATATGTAAATTATTACTCGTTTATGCTGCTCACTCTTGTCTTCAGAAAAATTACTAAAAAAGTCATAAATTTTTTGCATTTATGCCGATTCAATCCATCTGGCCAATTTTGATCGAAAATCACTGATATAAACATCAGCTGTCTTTCATGGCGCAACCAGGCACTAACATGGACAATTTTTAATATTATTTTTTATTCTTTTTCTTTTTATCTTTTCTTTCTCTTCCTTTTTTTTTTCTTTCCTTCTTCCTCTAGCTAGTCACTAGGCCTGGCGACCGGCTAGAAGCAAGGATCGGCGAGGTCGACTAGCAAGGACGAGCCTTGCCCGCCCATGATGAGGCTCGACCTCATCGTCACTAGGCGAGAGCGAGCTTGCCCTACCACTGGCGAGGCTAACCTCACCCAACGATGGCAAGATCGAGGCTCACCCTCACCGGTCACTGGCGAGGTCGTCAATGAATTAATCAAAAGCACAAAAAAAAATTTCCCAACCTTTCCAACAGTATCTGTGATGCAATCAATGCAGGGCTCGGGAAATGCAGTCATGTTGTCCCAATGAGTTTATCGCTCACAGGCACCTAAAACAAATCAACAATCGGAAATGATTTCAGAAAATGCCAGGAATGATCGCATCAACTGCATTTCACTCACACAGCATCTCCAAGATGCAGATACGAGAACGAAGATGGTGGATTAGGGTTTCTATGAGTGAGATGAAATCACTCATGGGCTCGTCGGGGACGATGTGCTTGCCGACGGGGAGGCGCATGCCGGAGCGGAGGTGGTGAGAGGAAGAGACAGAGCACGCGACGACGCCATTGCCACCCATGATCCTCAAAGCTATGTGGCTCAATCTCACAGCCACTTTCTTGCACTTTCTCTCACTTTCTCAACCTCGCTAGTGGCTAAGCGAATCTCGCCCTCGCCAGCTAGAGGAAGAAAGAAAGGAAAAAAAAAATAGAAAGAGAATGAAAGAAAGAAAATAAAAGAAAAAAATATTATTAAAAATTGTCAATGTCAGCGCCAGCTGGCCCACGTAGGTCTATGTCAACGATTTTAGGCCAAACTTGGCCGGATAGACTGAATTAGCACAACGCAAAAGGTTTAGAACTCAATTGGCAAAAAAAAAATTTAGACTAAATTGGCACAATTGTAATACGTTTCAAACTTTTTTGGTAATTCTTCTTTTATTTATCTCTATTGAATTAGTTGTGTTAGATTGAGAATTCAGCGATGCGGTTAATAACAAATAATCGAAAGTACGATGCTATACTCATGTTAGAAAACTAAACCTTAGTAGAAATTTAGTATTATCATAAGAAAGTTCTCCACAGCATGTTTCCAATCAAATTGAAAGTGCTATAGTTGATGAAATCGTCCGACATGGTCGTCCTCTATGACGACCATTGCCGTGTTCAGTTAATGACCGTAACTAGCTTACTGTAACCTATAAAAATTGCTGTAATAATACTTAACAGAAAATATGACCTCAATAGATTTTTCTCATCATGCAATCCTTACAATTGAAGAGTTCAGATATAAACAAATGTAGCTACCAAGATCGAAGCAAACCCTACTCGCGGAGCTATTGGACTAATTAAACTTCTAAAATACTGCAGGTTAAAAGTACAAAAAAAAAATACATCGAAGAATACAAGTTGCCTTTGCTGTCTTTCTATTGGGCTTTCAGGCCTTAAGTGGGCCCGGCCGTCTCCTTAATTGGGTCGTCTAATTTCGGAAAATCGTGAATATTCTTTGGGCCTAGGCCCTAAGCTTTCTTGATTCAACCTCTAACAAAGTCAATATGACCAATCAAAACATTGCGCTCCATTCATATTCGATATGTACGGGTACGCTATTGCCCCAGTGGTGGACCATACAAAATCCAATATTATAATGCTATTAAATTTTTCCTAGAGGATACAGTTTAGATCCGCGTGTTTATAAAAATGATACCTACCTTAAAATTTGTTCGAAAATCTAGCATACGAAGTAAATTTCTCGGTCTAATGAGTTCGACCAACAACAAGGAGCAAAATGTTTGATGCGCGTCTAGTATTATGAACAAGAGAAATTAGACCTATCTTACATCAACTTAAGCACACAAAAGTTAGGATTGATTCATGAAGCCCAGGACCACGGAACTATTAGAACTAGATTATGGAAAGAAAATGAAATGAAAGTGATTTGGACTTCCAAATCGATCACTGGGAAACCGTCGGTGATTTGCCGACCGCAACTAGTTACAAAGGCCGTTATATAGATATTCTTGTCTAAAAGCCTAAAAGGTCATAAGCAAAACTTTGTGTCTATTGTTGATCGCACAGCATTCATAAACAAAATCGAAAAGGGTCTGAAAAGGTTTGTAGATATTCTTGTCTCGATATATGAATTTTATTATTATGTTGCCCATATGAGCAAAATGATTGTATAAGTTTACATAATTTAATCCCTTCGAGGTTCGCCTTCCAAGAATGGCGTCCATCTGATATTTGGTAGCCACTCCCGCCATTGCGGTTGACTGAAGATTTGCTCATTCAATCATCAACAATTTATACAATATCTTCTCCAACGAATGACTTGTATGCACAATATACAAATTAGCAACATTGTCCTTGTATGTTCGAACAAAAAAACAAAACATTGTCCTTGTATGTCTTGAATGGTATCCATAATCATAATTTTGGGGTTCCGTTTGTTTAGCATAAAATATTTTCCAGAACATTTTTCTCATTTTCAGATATTTGGATCGCTTAGAAAAATGAGTCAACAGAAAACCTTTGCTTAAATTCAGAACAATGAAATCCTCTTTAAAAAATCGAAAAACATTTTTCAAAATATGACTAGTAGCAACACTTGAACCACAAACTCTGTACTTTGGCACAAAAACTTTAATGCTCATTTTCGGGTCCTCAGAGTCCAAGACCGGGTCCCCGGTACCTAGGCCCAGGTCTATCAAGGCCGGCCCCACAACCCTAGTGCTTGTGCACGGGTCCTTGCCACCTGTGCCTGGTTCTATCGAGGCTGGGCCCGGGCCTTAGGTGCCAATGCTCGGTTCCTCGGTGCCCGAGCCTAGGTCCATCAAGGCCAGCCTTGAGGCCCTAGTTTCGGTGCCCGATGCCCCACCTGAGCCCCGATCCACAAAAGTAGAATGCGGGACCCCATTACTTGTGCCCAGATTCCCGACACTAAAACCTTGATCGATAAAAGGCAGTGCCCCAGTGCCCATGCCTGTGCCCAAGTCCATCGAGGCCAAGCCTAGGTCTACAGAGGCTGGGGCTAAGACCCTTGTGCCAGTGCCAGGATCCCCTGTGTCAAGCCTAGGTCCATCGACGTCAAGGCCCAAGACCTCGATGCCAGTACCCGGGTCCCCAACACCTACACCCTGGTCCATCGAGGTCGGGCCTGGACTCGAGCCACCAAGTTCTCACACTTGGCTTTTTGTGGACCCAAGCCTGGGTGTCGAGGATCCAAGCACCGGCACCGAGGCCTCTGCGGAACTAGGCTAAGGCGCCAAGAAGCCTTGCATGGGCATCGGGTTTTTGGTTCCGACTTTTGTGGATGCAGGACCAGTGCCTGTGCTCTTGCTTGGGACCTAGTGCCTGTTCCGGGTCCTTGGCGCCTAGGTCAGGGTCCATCAAGGCTGGACCTAGGATTCTAGTGCCCATGCCTAATTCCCCGAATATTCATGCGCAAGTCACTAGAGCCCAAATAATGCATGTGCATTTAGAAAATCAAATCAGATTTTACTTTCCAAAACGACGGAAATATTTGCCCGTTCTTTTTCAGATTTTAGCCAAGCACCGGAAAATGGTGCCATTTTCCTGGAAAATTACTTCTTGAAAAACATTTTCCAGAAATATAACTTTTTCATGAAATAAACGGAGCCTAGGTTCGCTTGTGCTTATATTATGTTGATACACAGATAACTATAACCTCTACCTCGCCTTTTATAAGTGATTGTCTTTTTTATGTTCGTTTTGATCGGGGACAAACCTTCTTTTCTGTTCAAGTGAGATGATTAGTCAATTTAAGATGGTTTTCCAGGATTGTCGAGCTGCGACGTAATTAAATGAGAGTATTCGCTAATTGATAGTTAAAGAAAAACATAAAATAATATATAATGTACATAAGTCAAAATCCTCAATTGACTCACTTTTTTTCCTTTTTTGCAATATCATGCCCTACAAATCAAAGAATGTGGATCTCAAGTTACCTTCACATGCAACGATTCTACAAATTTGTCATAGTATTAACTGCTCCCACACTCTTCCAAAATCTTTTTTTTTTTTTACAATATCATTTCATGGCATATTCTAAAGTTACGCTTGCTATTTCAATCGTTTTAAGTTTAGCAAAGATTACAATTCAAATCACTTTAAAAAAAGGGTCGGAGTCCAGAGATACACAAATTAGTGGGCTATATAAGTATCGCTTTCTATGTAAGTCTCGTGTGATTAGCATTATTCAATTTGAATATTGAAAACCAAAAAATATCATCCAACGCAATACTGCTAAGCAGTTCTTACATACTTATAGTTTACCACATTCGAGCTATAAATTCGGAAGTTTCCACTTGCCTCCTCCAAGATTAGCCGTTGACCCCGTTGCACTCAAAGCAATAAGATGCAAACTGCTTATTTTGTATTCAGCCTCTTGGCCACGACTTGTCTGTTTGGCCATGGGTGTGCAAACAAGTAGAGAAGTGCCCGACAAGATTGCTAACTATAGGGACTGCAACAACCTTACGTCGAATGGCAAATTTCCGTCTTTTCTTTTCCTTTTCTTTCTTTTATTTTTCTTCTTTTAGGATAAACGCTGAATGACAGAGTGTTTGAGATTGATGGGATCATATCAAGGGGATAATAAGGGCGTCGGTGCACTAGCTTCATCACCTTGCTCGTGGGGAAACTGTTTCTGAGTATAGATACAAATAAAATAAATTATTTTGGATTTAGCATGAAGTTCAGATTCCGATGGAAGTGGACCCAATTAATGCGCCCATGTTCTGAAAACCACCCCGAATATCGACCGAGTAAAGGAAAGGAAGAGAAGAAGATGAATATGGTAAAATAGACATGTTGGCACGGTATGTAGAAAGGACACAACGTATTCAATCACTTATTACAAAACACTGTCGATTGACATCGTACATATTTGCTGATTTGCAGCTGTCATGAAGAAGAAGAAGAGGAGGAGGAGGAGGCGAAGATTCATTGCAGAAAATGCAAAGAAAAGAAAGGGAACAAGACGTTCCATGAGTTCCAACGTCCATACCATCGTCAAATACCTAAGAAAATCCAAGAAGACAATGCACAAACTTGAACTCGCTCCAATGAACACCGATACAGGACGATATAAACAGCTTGCGACGACATACAGAAAATCCTACGACCTCAATAAGTACCTCTTTTTTGCCCTAAAATGGACATGAACCTCTTCTTCACGTTCCCCATCGAATAGCAGCCCCTAAACTTGTTTGAATACTTCCTCCTCTCCCCGAAGCTCAGCGTCGAGTCCGGAGATCCATAGCCATCTTCTTTCTCGTCACCAATGTCTTCATTGTCGTCGTACGACCCATAATGCATAGAAGATCCTGAACAAGAGAAGAACTGGCGATGGATACGGAACCTCGAAGTGGATGGGGAAGAATTATAAGACGACCCCGACGACGACGATGTCGACCCGGAAGAAACCGACGATGACGGCGATGCGCGATGGGATCTTTTCGGGGTGAGCCTTGAGAACACGGCGCTCATGGACACGTTCCGCTTGCGACGACGGCCCTGCGAGGAGGAGCCGGAGCAGGTGAGTGCAGGGGTGGAGCTGGAAGGAGGGGGCGTGAGGGGACGGAGGGAGGTGCCAGAGAAGGCGTGCTTCGGCGTCCCTGGCTGGGACTCCCACGTGAAGGGCACCGAGCGGGCGGCCCCGCCGTAGTAGAGGAGGCGGGAGGAGGTGTTCGTGGCGGAGCTTTCCCTAGACAAGAGCCTGGAGAAGAACTTGCCATCTTGCTTGATTTGGAAGGAGGTCTCTTGATGGTTCCTAGGGTTAGGGCTACGATTCATCGTTTTCTTGTTTTCCTTTTTGAGGGTGAAGAAGAGGCTCTTCTTCTCAGCTCTCTGGGGGTGGCTCTCAGGCTCTCTTGCAAGATCTGAAAGATTCAAGATCCGAAGAAGAAGCTGATCGTGAGAGAGAGAATGGAATAGAATAGGATAAATCTTGATGAGAGCGTGGTCGAGGGTCGTGGGAATTAAGTAATTTGCGCAATAATTTAAGCTGCTTCTCTCCCCTCAAAGGCTAATCTCATTAATCGCATCCCCTTTTTGTGTGGCAATTAAATAAGGCATTTTCATTGACTTTTGTACGTATTCACATGAGATTTTTTTTTCTCAAGTTGGAAAGTGACAAAGTTTAGTGTTGATGCAGTACATCCTTGCTCGATGAATATTTATTTGTGGACCGATTGATTATGTCATCACGAACGGTTAGAAAAAGACTATTTTGTAGTCTTGCTATGTGAATCGAGATATATAGATTGTTGTGGCCATTAGTGCTGAAGAATTCTTATGGAAGGCGAGCATAGAATCTGGACTACTGATGGGAGATGAATGATTGATGTGTAGCATTGAACCGTCGAATTTAATTTTCTAATGGAGGAAGGAAATAAAGCAGATAAATGAGAAGGCTATATATTATCTCTAGGTTGGGGCTACGTATATCTAGCATAATCACAAAAGTATGCAATCTCTCTTGGAAACTTCTACCTATTTAATATGGTAAAGGAAAAGCGATATATACCAAGCTTTAATTTGTCTCGTATTTTGAATTTTTTGATGATGTTATGACAAGGTAATTCCGCTATCGTAGCATGTTCGAGTAAAATTAAGATTCAAAAATAGATGGGTTCAACACTATCATACAAACCCTCCTCGTAATTATGTGGTTGCTCAAAAAAGCAAAATCAAAATTATGCAATAGTCCCATAGTAACTAGATACATTAGTGAACATGAAGGGTTTAATTTTTCCTCCTGATTAATAGAACTCGCGATGCGTACTAATCAACGTGCAGCCTCAAAATAGAATATAAGAAAGTGGGATAGTAGTCCAAATGAGATGAATAAAACTTTGAGAAGAATACTAGTCTTATAAGTTGCAAAATATTTTAAAAGATCGATATCCACTTTTTTTCTCATTTATTTTGATCATTTTATAAAAGAACATTTGTTTTGATTTGATTGAAGTATAGTTTATTCGTGCTATCAGTCTTAACATTTTCCCCTGCCCTTCCGGGTGGATCGACGTGATATGGACGATTACATTGGTCCCATGTCTTCCCCAGTGCATCGTCATCTCTGTCTGTGATGTCCTTTCTCAATGGTTTCCATACTAAGACAACAACTAAAACATCAACCATAAGAGTCCAAAGGAGTCGATACAAGGCTCAAATTTTAAAAATATTTTTTCAAAAATGTTTATTTATATCGCTCAAAAAATTGAATGAACGATTTTCATCGTTTACAAAAAAGTTTGGGTATAAATTATTGTTTGAAATAAAAATATTTTCCGTTGCGTAATTATTTCAAGTGATACGAGCAATCTTTCTTAAGAAAATATTGTCAAAATCATTCATTTTTTGCGAAACAAATGGAGCCTAAATGTGCAAGATTTCCAATTAAAACCAGGAAAAATTAAAATCACTCACTCACCAATAACAAAAAGATTTAACTCTCATGTTTCAAGTTCCACGTTCGACCAATCCTCTCATCTTATTGATAATCACATTCCACAGGGAAATTGTCCAATCAATTATGAACTTTTGTATGTATGCCAATTCAGTTATATAATCTTTTCAGTTTTGCCAATTCGATCCTAAATTTTTGCCCGGAATTCCAATGTAGTCCTGTTCAATTTTCGCCGGAAAATCGCTGGCACACCGGTGTGGCACGTAAGATGGCTAGCAATGACTAGACCGCTAAGTCAGAGATTTCCGGCGGAAATTGACCAAAATGGCTAAATTGAAATTTCGCGCGAAGATTTGGGACTAAATTGAGAAAATTAAAAAGTTTATGATTGAATTGACATCCGTACAATAAGTGTATGGCTGATTGGATAATTTTCTCAACTTTCCACTCACTCACTTTGGCTATTTGGTGGGGAATGAAAAGTTTAGTAACACAAAAATAATTCTAATTAATAATATGATCCCTTCTTTTAAATGTGAGCGTTGATGGAGGAATATCACTAGCAGCTCTCACTTTCCGAGCATTAATGCTGCAATGAGGATCTGCATTCAAGACAAATTCGTGACCCAACTTTTTCGTACACGAAGAATGGTCAATGAAGGGTCCAACTAATCAAATCAAATTGCACCAGTTCCTGGGGGCACAAATTGGTACCATGCGGTGGACCTAAGTTTTAAATGCTTTCTGACTCTTTTACGGCTGAATTATTTGTCCCTTTACTTTATTCCTCTCGCGTTAAATCACGCTAATAGGTTAATGCATGGTAGGTAGCCGCACGATTCTAGATCTCATTGGTGGTTGCATTCAATGCAGCTCCACGCTGAATTTCAGAAACAAAAAGATTGAGAGAGGGTCCTTCATAATTCTCTTCTTTTTTGATAAAACAGTCATTTTCTAGTTATATATATGTGTGTTATATAAATATAGTAGAGTCCCGTTGTTCAGTGTCGAAAAATAAGAAATTCTTTTGCATGATGATAAGTTCTCTGAGTTTTTTTTATAAGTGTCACGAAACTATTGACAAGAAAAGATGAACCCTCGCTTTTTTTTCAATTAATTTGTCGGTAACTTACCAATATTTTTACGAAATTATCATCTCTTTTTTTATAGCTCATAAATTGCCAACTTCCCAACTAAATTACCAACTTTTATCTGCGTAACTCAGCCAGCAAATTAAATCCCCGCCAAACAGGGTATATGATACTTAATTACCCATATAAGTTAATCACAATGTCTGTATTTGATCAGTAAGGTATTCCAATCAAAAGCTCAAAGTCATCAAATGATTCATTAGGATTGATTTTAGACTAAACATGATCATCGAACTCATCAAACACTTCCAAGATGCCTAACACGTTACTAAATGAAGATATAAGCAAAGTATGATAAATCATTTGGTGTTCAAGTCCTCGAGCATCGCAATACAGTCTACTCTAAAGTCTAAATCATTAATTAAAGCATGCACGTAAAGTACGTACGTTTCAATAATGCTTTAGCCAGGATATAAGCCAAGGCGTTGATTAAAGTCGTGGAGAGTGTTGAGCATTTAATGTTTGAGTAGGAAGCAATTTAGTGGCCGGGTCTGAGTGCGGATTAGACGGGGCAACATGACTGCAAATCACGTGCGAGCTCCTCAAATCTCGATATCTACTTCCCGTTAACTTAATTAATCACAATTATGGTACCTGATCCCATATTTACTTGCGCACGCTTGTACTTCCACAATTGTAAAAGCATTCCCGAGGAAAAATAATATTAGGAATGATGGGGAAGGCTCATCTATCTTTCTGCCCCGCTACTATTTGTTATGATCCCACGTAAGGGTGAGCAGTGGTTTAGGGTATATCCTGAGACTGGACCGGATCCAATTTTGGTTAGGCACGTGGTTCCAAATTTTTGGAACCGACTATCACCAGTCTAGTTCCCGATTCCGGGTGCAGAACTGGTGTTGACACATAAATTTTGGCGTATTATTTAGTCGTAATTTGTATAGAAAATTAGGGATTAATTTTTAACCCCTAAACAAAAATATTTAGGTTGCATAACATATAGTTTAAATTCATTTTAGATTAATTGCATTTTGCATCGGACCGGCAGTGACGAACGAGCTTAAATTTCATCGAATGGGACTCGGCTCGCTTGGAATGCAAGGTCCGGGAATTACAAGTCAAACGGGCTCGGTTGTTTTAATTTGAGTTTAATTCAGCCCATTATCCTTAATTAATTCAGCCCATTTAAATTAACTTAAAATCTAAGCCCAAGCCTAAGCCCATTAGGACTAGAGAGCCCATCTAATTGACCTAGATTAGTGTTATATATACATCATTAGGTCAGGATTTTAGGGAGGACACACAATTTCGGACACAGTTTTTCAGATCAGAATTTTCAGAGAGAAAAAGTGAGAGAAGAAAAAAAAAGAAGAAGAAGAAGAGAGAGAGAGCGCCGCTCCCCGCGCGGCCGCACGTCGTTGCCGGAGCCCCGCCGCACCATCTCACCGCGCCGCCGCTGCCTCGTGATTCTGTTCCCTGCGCGCCGCGCACGCCCGACGCGCATCATCTCCGTCTGCTGCGTCAACCGCCGCCGCTTGCCCCTGCTCACAGCCATACTTCTGGCTGTGAATCACTTCTGCCCCGAAGTCAACACTGCCATGCCCACGTTGACCACTCCAACGTCGGTCCACGGAAGTCTCACGTAGAATTCACGTCTACAAATTGGGGAGAAGGAGGAGAGTTGCACAGGGACTCTCTAAAGACAATGAGAATATACAAAAGAAGCAATGTGGCGGTATAGTCTTGAAGAGCAAACAGGAAGTGAAGATTGAGTAAAGCAAGTGAAGAGCAAACAAGACATTGTCTAAGATTCATCTTCTTGTTCTGCGACGTGGGGACACCAACATTGACGATGCTCCCTGCGGTAAACGAGTCTTGATCAGTGGAGGTTCTTTCACTCCTCCGGTGCTCATTCTTCACGTGTTCCGAGACTTTGCTGCGACGATCCCCACACGCAAGCCACCGAACACCCCCACCGAACTGAAAGTCCACACGATCCAGCAAGTTCGTGAACTGTACCACCGTGCCGGACGCCACCGTGAGCTGCCGCGCCGACGCCGCATCGCCCGTCGTCCGAGTCCGATCCCGATCCACAATTCGAATTTGGGAATTATCTGCAAATTAGGTAATTCAACATTATCCGATATTTTCAAAATATTTAATTTCCTAATATGGGTGTTTGAATATTTCGTGAATATCATGTGGATATTTAGATATCTTAGGATAATGTTCGATATATCCGCAATATTTTTAAATATTCAAAATTAGGAAAACTTCCTAATTTAGCAACGTATCTGGACGACTATCCGACCTTATCCCTAAGGTTCGATACGCGGCGATACGGAAAATTATTATCCTATCCATAACCACTTGGGTACGATAATGATTTTTATCCGCTTTCTAAATTTGAATAATCGGCTTTCCGTCGATATCTATAACCCTATAGATATGACCGATAGTTTGATTTTTGTGCCTAATCCGAGTTTGAAACAAATATGGCGGATCGCGTGGACGTTTTGAATGTGGTTGCTATCATTGTTTATTTAATTGCTTTCCTTTTTCAAATAAACAGAAAATTCAAAAAAATATTAATTAGATTTGAATTAGAGTTTTCACATGTCTAGGAATCCTAAATATATCTAGAAGATAGAGTAGTTATTTAATTTAAATTAGGACTTGAGATGATCTATTTCCTAGTTTAAATTAAGTAATATTCTAATCTCAATAGATTATTCAGGTTATTTTATTATTTCGAATTTTAACAAAAATCCTAAAAAGAAATCATGCTAGGGTAGATTAAGTCATCATAGTTTGCATGTTAATTTAGGCATTTTTATTATTCCGAATTTAAATTGAGAAAATACCAAAAATAATCATTCGTCCTGTCATTAGAAATAGGTCACGTCGTCGCACGACATATAGTTTGCATGCTAGGTTGCATTAATCGCATGTCATTTTCGCATGTCATTGCATATAGGCTAGATTTCATTTAAATAAGTGAAAATCCAAAAAAAAAGAAATTGAGTGAATTGCTTGTTAATTAGAAATCATATTAGGGTGTCAATGTGATTTTCTAGCTAACAATGCAGATGCTTACGTTGCTTCTAGGTAAGTAATTCTTCCAAACTTGCAATTTATTTAATGCTTTCTGGGTGTTAAATTGGTGGTTTGCGCACTCGCATGAACACCTCACATGTTAGTAACTAAGTTGAAATGGATCCAAACTGCCTGCCAAAACATTTTTGAAAAGAAAAGGTACCGAAAGGGCGTTAGACCAGATCTAGCGTAATCAAGTCCCCGGGCTTAGAATCTCTGGTTCGTAGGAATAAAACATACATCCCTATGTTTTATTTAGGTTTCTAATCAACCTACCATAAATTGAGTAGTGGCGACTCCGAGCATAAAAATTTTTGCATGTTAAAAACTTAAACTCTAAGTTGCGAATTGGTAGGGCTTGGGAGGGCCCGAGTTAGGCTTAGTCTTAACAATCCATTAGCCTGAGAGAAATTTTAGGTCGCGACAGCTTGGCGACTCCGCTGGGGATGTGAGTTAAAACTCTTAGTGGACTTAGGCCAGTTTTTCTTTTCAAAAAATATTTTTGTTTGGCAGCGAGGATCCCAGGTACGTCCCTAACATTTTAGGTGTTAAATGTTTTTGCAGAATGGGAGGTATAAGGGGAGGCGTGATTGTTAACCCTTGTTTTGCAGGGAAGTGTTTGGATGTATGGTTTATTTTATGCACGAAGCGCTGTTTGATATAACATGTTGTGCATGCCTTGCATTTACACTACACCGCACACACTACCCGCTGCCGGACCTGGGCGGCACAGGTTTAGGATGGTACTGAGACAGCGGACACCCCGACCACACCCGCGTGGTACGGGTCGCCCTCCTTGGTCCCGAAAGTTCTTTCACGGTGTCATTGAGTTCCCACCACGGTTGCACCCTTTGCAACCCGGGTCGGCTCCTTGACTAAGCCGGAGTAAGGGGAACCCCGGCCTAACCACAACCATGACTAGTTTAGCCCAGTAATCCTCGCGTCTCCATTTTGCAAGCCAGAGTCTAGATAGAAATCGAACCTCACATTTCATGCGCATGTCTATGTGATTGCCATGGTCCTATCGGGTAAAGTAAGTTTTCTGAACCTTTATTTCGCAATTTATTTATGTTCCGTATTTTCTTTGGTCGGTCCATGACATTAGGTCGGTCGTGAGTCTTGGTCTATACACTATGGGAGGGGCAGACATCCGGATTCTTGATGCTCCTAAGGACGAGCTCCGTGCCTGGTGGAATCTACTCAGTCCGACCAACCGCAAGCTAGTTGAGGGCCACATCGGGAGGCTGCTCCCCCTACTGGAGGTCAAAGTCCGTACTGGCCTCGTTCGAGCATTAGCGCACTTCTGGTGTCCCGAGACCTCTACCTTTATATTCGGTAAGCACGAGCTCACCCCGACATTGGAAGAATATAGCGTGCTCATTGGAAAACCATTGGAGTCGGAGTTAGTCACACCACCTTTGGGAATTGATTCTACTTTAATGTTGGCTGAATATTTGAATGTTGGAAAAGATGAATTGGGAAAAGTTTTAAAAGCAAATCGCGGCACATATCCTTTTTCATTCCTGAGTCAGTGTTTTGAAAAAGCCACATCTTTTCAAAAGGGCAAAATCTTTTTGTTAGCATTTTTCGGGTTCGTGATTTTTCCTCACTGTAAAAATGCATGTAGTCCGTCAATCGCATGGTTGGTCCAACAAGTCTGTCTTGAAAAGAATTTTGGCAACACCATTTTAGCCGAGACTTTCATTTCCCTCACTAAATTTAAGCAACATGTTGACAAAACGTTTCATGCCCCCCTCGAACTTTTGCAAATTTGGTTTTTGTCTCATATAAAAGGGTGTGGCGATTTACTCACAATATCCGAGCTTAGTGATTCTAGCCATCCCATTTTAAGCTATAAAGAAAAACAAGGAAATGCACCTGATTATCATTACTCCGAATGGATCATTTTCATGAAAAACGCTAGACCCCAAGGTTTCCATTGGCATGCTAATTGGTTCAAGGTCGAGGAAGCTCGGCTTACGTGTAATGGTGTTGGACCGGTGCCACTTTTGGGCTTCACTGGCGCAATCGAGTACTACCCTGCAGAGTGTCCCGACAGTACCAGATTCTCCAGGGACTCCCTCCGGCGTTACAACCGGAACTCCTCCGGGTCGACTTCGCTGATGATGATAAAGACCACGAAGGGACCGTAGCTCAGCTCAATAAGATGTGGAAGAAGTGCCGTGTGTTAAAGATAGCTCGGCCCGAAGGAGAACTAAAGGGAGAGCAGAAGTCCTATTTCGCGATGACCCAGTACATTCGACGGCACAGAATCCCGCAGGATTTGCTCCCGAAGATACCCAGGGTGCCTCTCAAGTCCGCCAATCGCTCAGAGAACAATCGCCTCAAAAGGAAGGCCGAAGAAGCTAAAGAAAAAGCATCCAAGATAGCTCGAGCTTATGAGCGATTGAAGAAGGAAGTCACCTCCCATATGTCTATAGATCAAGCTAAATAATAAGCTCGAAGTTCTTTTCTCATTTCAGTTTCAGTTTTTAAATTTGTTTAAAAATTGAGTCATTTGTCTTTATATTCAGTTCAATTTCAAGTCATTAATTGGTGTAAAAATTTTCACCATTTCAATAAAGGGGTCTTTTCAATTCAAAGCGTTTAGACCAATGTCATGGATCGGCGTATGATTTTGCTTGGCATTTATGTATGCCTGTTTCGTTCCGAAATTAGGTAACTACGGACCGATCACGATCGCCCATTCGTACACGGTCGAGAGCCAGAATGGCCGATCAAACCGACTTGCAAGAGCGTGTTGTTGGTATGGAAGACCAGATGAAGCAACTTGTCATCGCGATGCAACAAATGTCCGCTGAGATCAAAGCTCTTCGGTCGATCCCTGTTCCGGCATCCCTCGAAACATCAGTCCCAAAGCAGAAAGTTAGAAAAAGTGTCAATGTTCACGGAGATGACGATATTCCTGATTTAGAAGATGACCCCGTCTAGATTATCGTCAACAAAGACAAACCTGACGAACGAGTCAACAAGCTTGAAGAAAGAGTGAAGCAGCTGGAAGGTTCGCAGGATTCACCTTCGATCGATCTGTCCCTGTACTCACAGATCAAAATCCCAAAGAAGTTCAAAATGCCAGATTTTGACAAGTACAATGGCACCACATGTCCAAAAGCCCACCTGCAGCTCTATCACGTACAGATGACTTCGTATGTTGACAACGAACTCCTGATGATCCATGCCTTTCAAGCAAGTTTGACGGGTCCTGCTTTGAACTGTTATCTCATGAAGAAGATAAATGGCCTCAAAACTTGGAAAGAAGCCAGTAAAGCATTCTTAAAGCAGTACAGATTCGTAACGGACATCATTCCTACCCGTGATGATCTCGAACGTGCTCAAATGAAAAGACTCGAGTCCTTCAAAGACTATGCTATCGGATGGAGGAATTTAGCTGCTCAGTTGTCCCGTAACCCATAGACAAGTGAGTTGAAGAGGATGTTCGTAAAAACTCTCCCGTTCGAATACCGTAATCGGATGGTTGCCATTCTGGCTGACAACTTCAACCAACTCATCCCCATAGGCGAACAGATTGAGATAGGGCTGAAAGATGGATGGTTTGTCGAGCCATCCTCCTCGACCAGAAGATTTGGTGCGAGAAAAGAGAAAGAACCGGCAGCTAAAGTGAATGTGGCTTATAGCCAACCGAGCCGGCGGAATACTAACTCCGCCCCAGCAATCCAAGTAGCGGAAGCTCAGCAACAAAACTCGGGTCGTCAACCTTTTCAAAGGAGGAACAACAAGAGGCAATTCACCTCCCTCCCCGGATCGTTGTCTCAAGTATTGGCAGTACTTCAGAAGAAAGGCTTTCTTACTACTGAGCCAAAGCGGCCCAATCCTAAGCGGTTCTATAACTTCGACCCGTCAAAGAAATGTGATTATTACATGGGTGAGCTGGGACACTCAACCGATGATTGCTATGTCCTCAAGCACCGAATCCAGAACCTCCTGGACACGAGGGCTTTCTCATTCCAACCCGCTAAGCCGAATGTTCAGAATAACCCACTCCCCGATCACGCGGGCAATGTGAATGCCATTTTTAGCTTCGATGCTGGTCGAATTAAGAACGTCAAGGTGTATACTACGGACGTCTATGGCGAGTTGGTGAAAGCCGGTTATTACCCGAGTAACGAGACCCTTCCCCTGGCTGTCATGAAAGAAAGAATCTCAAGGATGGTAGAAGCTGGGATGATTGTTTATGCTGACCACACTGGCATTGTTTCCACTATTTCTGAAGTGGTTATTAATTGGGAAGAAGAGTTTGCTACATTGAACACCGGGAAGGACAAGTTCGACCCTTTGCTTGAAGACATGCCTCCGCTCGAAGACGCGTCCGATGATGAAGAGATCGTAGTAAGCACGCCTACAGCTGATGAAGGGATAGTGATCGAGATACCTCAACCACATGAGTACAGTGATAATAAGGCGGTCCCTTGGTCTTACAGCCTCGATGTCGACTTGGTTACCAGATCTGGGCGTACCTATAGCCAAGCTAATGCCCAACCTGCAAAACCTGTTACTGATGAAGAAGCCAAAGAGTTTCTAGCTGTGATTAAGGCTAGCGAATACAACATAGTTGAACAATTGCGCAAGATGCCCGCACAAATCTCTCTCCTTGAACTACTCCAGACATCTGTCAAGCATCAGAAGGCCCTAATGAAGGTGTTAAGTGAAGTCCACGTGCCAGAAACGATCGATCATGATAAATTGAAGGAATTTGTCGGTTCTATACTCCTCAAGGACCTCATAGCCTTTTCAGATGAAGAGTTTCCCTCTGGAAGGGAGGGGGCATACCAAGGCACTTTACATTTCTGTCAAATATAAGGCCTCGCATGTAGCCTGGGTACTCATTGATAACGGACCAGCCTTGAATATCTGTCCTTTGGCGACTTTACACCGCCTCAAGATAGACCCTTCTAGGATAAATTCTGCAAAGACCTCTCGTGCGAGCCTTTGATGGAACGAAGAAAGAAGTAATGGGAGAAATCCACCTTGACATACGAGATAGGACCAACGATGTTCAACATCCTATTTCAAGTTATGGACATTCCCACTGCATTTAATTTTCTGTTGGGTCGTCCATGGATTCATCTTGGGAGTGTGCCATCCGATCTACATCGGAGGGTGAAGTTCGTTGTGGAGAGAAAATTAGTCACAGTCCACGGTGAAGAGGAGCACCCAATCTACCACGCAACGGCTATCCCCTATGTTGAGCCGGATTGCAAAATAGAATCAAGCTATCAGTCGCTCGAGCTCGTATCAACCATACATGCATCAAGAGGATCATCACCACCCATTCCTGAGGTGTCAAATGCTGCAGTCATGGTTGGAAGAGTAATGGTGTCCCATGGCTTTATTCCGGGTGAAGGTCTTGGTAGGAATGGTCAAGGTATCCGCCAACCGGTGGAAGTCTCTCGAAGGCCCCACATTACTGGGTTGGGATACCAGGGGTCAAGCGGGCCAAATAATGGGGGATGTGGACATGAACGTGGACGCGGCCGAGGTCGAGGTCGAGGAGATGGATATAATAGACAGCGATCCGAAGAAGAGCCGAATGGAATTACCCACAACAATGGAGAGCTTGGGCATGGTAGGTTGCTTCCACATATCCGCACCACATTTCCGGGCCCTGCAAGAATGATGCATGAAGAGAAAGAGGTGATCGACACTTTGGGGCAACCGAGCGGCAAGTTCGATTTTTATGTGAAATACTCAGCGCCCCCGAGCTTCTATGTTAACCCCTGTGACATTGTCCCGGATGGATGGGGAGGTATGGATGATCCAACACCTCTAATGACAGAAGATCCTGATGATGCAATAGATGGAATCACTACCTTGTTCGATGATCTCTTCATTGGAACTATCGAAGAAGGACCGCTGGAGGGAATGGGCACTGGCCCGCAAGAGTAACACCTTTACTTTTTTTTCGCACACTCCCCTGCGTGGGAATTTTTACTGCTTTCTAGGACTTGCCTAATCTCGGGAGCTGCTTTTTAGGACTTTTCATTTCTAGGTCTCACCGTTGCAATTTCCATTCAATAAATGTAATTCATTTTGAAATAATCAATGAAATTACAAGTTATTTTCATTTTGAGGACATGTTGAGGTACATCAAACCAGCCCGGTGATGATATCCAACCAATAAAAGAAAAATACAGTCCAAGGACAATTCTGAGGCCTGGGCTTCTTCATGCTTCCTCGTGTTAAAACTTTTTTGAAAAGAATTTTAAAAAAAAAGTCAAAAAAAAAATACACTGTTTAGCCATGTTTGTCCTTCTGAACCCCCTACTTTATGTTTCAAGGGCAATCGTGTGACACGTGAGGGTATGAAAACGGTCCAATCTGATGAATCATGTGCAGCCGAGCTTGATCCCAATGACACCGACGAACTCGACGATTCCTCAGATATTCAGCGCGATCTAGAGCGGCATGAAAGGCCCAAAGTCCTCACATCAGACCAAACTATCACTATTAACCTGAGTGATTCTGGAGAACCCAGAAAAGTGCAGAGAGGGGCAAATCCCCCTGAGAGTGAGACGAAACGCCCCGATCCAGTTGCCGCATGAGTAGGTAAGTCTTTCAACAAAAAAGTGCGTCAAAGACACTTCGAGGTAAATGATCTAGTCCTAAGGAAGATACTGTCAGTTTTCCTGTTCCTGGGGGCAAATTTGCCCCAAACTACATTGGTCCATATGTGGTTAAAAAGGTACTTCCCGGAGGTGCCCTGATTATCGCAGAAATGGATGGTCGTGAGTTCTCCAATCCTGTTAATTCTGATGCTGTAAAGATGTATTATCCTTGATAAAACCTGACATTCTGCAGCAAAAGTTTCCAGTGTTTGGCTTTATACCTTTGAATTGCAAACATTTCACTGATGAATAAATGGTTTCAACCAATTTCAAGTTAAGATGTTTGCATTGGCTTTAATTTCTGCATGGTTATTTTGTCGATCAGTATCATTGACTTAAAAGGAGAAGTCTATTTGGACAATCTGATAACTCATGTGGAATGACTTGAATGTGTCGAATGAGGTACATCGGGATGACGGAAGGCAAGCCCTATCCTATACATAGTCCCATGCACTAATCCCCAGTGAGTTGAGCGGAAAAATTTCATGTCTGTAAGGTAAAGGGTTATCTCGCAAAAGGTACGGCAACCGAAATGACGAGAGGCGGTTCATTTCTCTATCCCAAACACTACAGGTTATCCATTGTTTTGCCACTTTGAGCCTAAACACTTTGAGAAATTCTTTCAAATTACCCCTGTCAAGAATTACCCTACATTGGGGCAAACTGGAGGTAAGTCAGAATTATAAGGTGAAAAATGAGTAGAAATTTTCTTGCTCTCACTTGCATCAATCTTCGAGTGTTGCTTTTTTCAGATGAATTTACACGAAATTCAAGTGCCTTAGGATGACGAAGAGCATTTCTTTCTCTATCCTATACACACTTTATCCTTTACTAAGCCCAATTGAACCTGCAAATTCGTTTCTTAAAACCAGTTGGTGATCATCCCCCACATTGGGGCAAGGTAAAAGTTGTCACCGCCGAGCAGCATATTCAGAATGTCAATCGAAGGCAATTACCCCTGGAAGTCTAATGTTGAATCATTCAGTCAGAGTATAGTTGGCCAACATATGCATTGTAAACAGCGTATGTCAAGTGTAAAAAAAAAAAAGAGTTCAGTGGGCAAGAAAGAGCAGTGTGCCTGGTAAAAGCAAGGCCAATGCCCAAGGATGAAAGATAAGTGTATCAAAATCATCCCCAGTGGGATAGTCATAGTCCTACAAATTTAAAGAAGTGGTGAATTCGAGGCCAATGGAGCATCTACCGAGAAGACAATCCCTGGCGGAAAAGAGGACCGGTGATAATGCCGAGATGATCACCAACTCTCACCCCAATTATACACATTTTGAGCCTAATGATCCATTCATTTCTCAACTCATGAGCCTAGCCTACGTTACGTCCCTTGTAAAGTCTCTTCAGATTAGGGCACTTGAACTAACGAAGGATTCAGATGTTTATAAGCTTAGCTCGAAGAAGTGCGAGCAAGTCCATTTCTATCTCGTTTTGCAGGGTTCTTGACTTGTAAACCCTGAGACGATTGCGGAGTATTGTTCTTTCAATAGCCTTGACTCAAAGAGTCCCCTTTTGCTAAGCCATTGACCAAGCCCATGTTACGGTCCTGACAAAGATCTCTCAGATTGGTAAAGTCGTACCGCTTGCGAGAATACTCGGACCCTTGTCCACATGATGAAGGTGAGATGGAGTGATTCTCATAAATCAGCCTTTTTCAATGAGAATGAGAGAAAGCCCTTTTAGATCGGAAGTCCCTCATTCGGCATTTTCAAGACACTCACTTGTAAGTTCGGATTGTCTTGTCATGATTGTTCCCCAGCGGAGTTTATAATACCGATTTGACAAAATCATCGTGCATGAAAATCAGTTGAAAATCATAGTGCATGTGTATATGTGCTCTTGACAGTGTGCGAATGCATATTACATGTTACTTAAGACCGTGTCTAACAGGAGACACACCTTCAGAGTTGGAGATATCGCCAGGTAAGTATATCTCTATCCCTAGGATGTCTATGACTATCTAGGTGTCCGTAACCTGTTCGAGCAATCGTCAGGACCCACATTTGATCATTTTTGTGATCTCTAGATGCCTTTGATGATGTTTAGGTGTCTATTGATCAAGCTTTTTCAGGTACCTCTAATGATATCCAGGTACTTTGTCAAGGAACCCTTGAATACTTGGGCTAGCCCCTTTGTTCACCAAATCACAGATTTTCATACAATCTCGAGAAGATTCCCCCGTTACTCACCTATGAGCAGGTATAGGTGAGGCGGCCAAATCTTTGCATATGAGCAGGTATATGTAAAGGTCGGAATTCTCCCCAAATCTCAGGTATTCCCCCGCTACTCGCCTATGAGCAGGTATAGGTGAAGTGGCCAAATCCTTGCATATGAGCAGGTATATGTAAAGGTCGGAATATTCTTTCAACCCCAGGTGTTCCCCCCGCTACTCGCTTATGAGCAGGTATAAGTGAGGCGGCCAAATCTTTGCATATGAGCAGGTATATGTAAAGGTCGGAATATCCTCTTGACTTCAAAAGTTCTCCCCGCAATTCACTTATGAGCAGGTATAAGTGAAGCGGCCAAATCTTTGCAAACACCTATGGAGATGTATAGGTAGTTGGTAAAGATCGGAACTGTTCTCACGAATCCAGATGATGATTGGATACGTCGAGCTTTCTTCGTGTGTTTTGACTTAACTGCAGATCACCGAAGTTCATCAACGTATATCAGGCAATACCTATGGGACTGAGCCCATACATTTGCCAAACAACATACAAAATCAGAGTCGTGCCCCGAATTGCATTATCTCGCTCCTGTCAGGTAAGTAATTCCAGGTATGTTTTCCACTCATGTTAGCATACATCATTTCTTAATGCATTTTAAAATGGGACTCATAATCCCGACAAAAACAACATTCATTGCATTTGCATGGTTGAAATTTAGGTATCATTTAGTCTTTGAATGTAACCTCTGCGAGCTCACCTTCAAAGAGGGGCAGCTGTTGACACATAAATTTTGGCGTATCATTTAATCGTAATTTGTATAGAAAATTAGGGATTAAATTTTTAACCCCTAAACAAAAATATTTAGGTTGCATAACATATAGTTTAAATTCATTTTAGATTAATTGCATTTTGCATCGGACCGGCGGTGACGAACGAGCTTAAATTTCATCGAATGGGACTCGGCTCGCTTGGAATGCAAGGGCCGGGAATTACAAGTCAAACGGGCTCGGTTGTTTTAATTTGAGTTTAATTCAGCCCATTATCCTTAATTAATTCAGCCCATTTAAATTAAATTAAAATCTAAGCCCAAGCCTAAACCCATTAGGACTAGAGAGCCCATCTAATTGACCTAGATTAGTGTTATATATACATCATTAGGTCAGGATTTTAGGGAGGACACACAATTTCGGACACAGTTTTTCAGATCAGAATTTTCAGAGAGAAAAAGTGAGAGAAGAAAAAAAAAGAAGAAGAAGAAGAGAGAGAGAGCGCCGCTCCCCGCGCGGCCGCACGTCGCCGCTCGGAGCCCCGCCGCACCATCTCACCGCGCCGCTGCTGCCTCGTGATTCTGTTCCCTGCGCCGCCGCACGCCCGACGTCGCATCATCTCCGTCTGCTGCGTCAACCGCCGCCGCTTGCCCCTGCTCACAGCCATACTTCTGGCTGTGAATCACTTCTGCCCCGAAGTCAACACTGCCATGCCCACGTTGACCACTCCAACGTCGGTCCACGGAAGTCTCACGTAGAATTCACGTCTACAAATTGGGGAGAAGGAGGAGAGTTGCACAGGGACTCTCTAAAGACAATGAGAATATACAAAAGAAGCAATGTGGCGGTGTAGTCTTGAAGAGCAAACAGGAAGTGAAGATTGAGTAAAGCAAGTGAAGAGCAAACAAGACATTGTCTAAGATTCATCTTCTTGTTCTGCGACGTGGGGACACCAACATTGACGATGCTCCCTGCGGTAAACGAGTCTTGATCAGTGGAGGTTCTTTCACTCCTCCGGTGCTCATTCTTCACGTGTTCCGAGACTTTGCTGCGACGATCCCCACACGCAAGCCACCGAACACCCCCACCGAACTGAAAGTCCACACGATCCAGCAAGTTCGTGAACTGTACCACCGTGCCGGACACCACCGTGAGCTGCCGCGCCGACGCCGCGTCGCCCGTCGTCCGAGTTCGATCCCGATCCACAATTCGAATTTGGGAATTATCTGCAAATTAGGTAATTCAACATTATCCGATATTTTCAGAATATTTAATTTCCTAATATGGGTGTTTGAATATTTCGTGAATATCATGTGGATATTTAGATATCTTAGGATAATGTTCGATATATCCGCAATATTTTTAAATATTCAAAATTAGGAAAACTTCCTAATTTAGCAACGTATCTGGACGACTATCCGACCTTATCCCTAAGGTTCGATACGCGGCGATACGGAAAATTATTATCCTATCCATAACCACTTGGGTACGATAATGATTTTTATCCGCTTTCTAAATTTGAATAATCGGCTTTCCGTCGATATCTATAACCCTATAGATATGACCGATAGTTTGATTTTTGTGCCTAATCCGAGTTTGAAACAAATATGGCGGATCGCGTGGACGTTTTGAATGTGGTTGCTATCATTGTTTATTTAATTGCTTTCCTTTTTCAAATAAACAGAAAATTCAAAAAAATATTAATTAGATTTGAATTAGAGTTTTCACATGTCTAGGAATCCTAAATATATCTAGAAGATAGAGTAGTTATTTAATTTAAATTAGGACTTGAGATGATCTATTTCCTAGTTTAAATTAAGTAATATTCTAATCTCAATAGATTATTCAGGTTATTTTATTATTTCGAATTTTAACAAAAATCCTAAAAAGAAATCATGCTAGGGTAGATTAAGTCATCATAGTTTGCATGTTAATTTAGGCATTTTTATTATTCCGAATTTAAATTGAGAAAATACCAAAAATAATCATTCGTCCTGTCATTAGAAATAGGTCACGTCGTCGCACGACATATAGTTTGCATGCTAGGTTGCATTAATCGCATGTCATTTTCGCATGTCATTGCATATAGGCTAGATTTCATTTAAATAAGTGAAAATCCAAAAAAAAAAAGAAATTGAGTGAATTGCTTGTTAATTAGAAATCATATTAGGGTGTCAATGTGATTTTCTAGCTAACAATGCAGATGCTTACGTTGCTTACAGGTAAGTAATTCTTCCAAACTTGCAATTTATTTAATGCTTTCTGGGTGTTAAATTGGTAGTTTGCGCACTCGCATGAACACCTCACATGTTAGTAACTAAGTTGAAATGGATCCAAACTGCCTGCCAAAACATTTTTGAAAAGAAAAGGTACCGAAAGGGCGTTAGACCAGATCTAGCGTAATCAAGTCCCCGAGCTTAGAATCTCTGGTTCGTAGGAATAAAACATATCTCCCTATGTTTTATTTAGGTTTCTAATCAACCTACCATAAATTGAGTAGTGGCGACTCCGAGTATAAAAACTTTTGCATGTTAAAAACTTAAAGGGTTAATACCACGAAAAATCCCAAACTGGTGCACTTGTGACAGATTTACCCCAAACTATTTTTTGACCATAAAAACCCCAAGTGGTACATACGTGACAATTTTACCCGAACTATTTTTTGACCACTAAAAACCCCAAACTGGTACACTTGTGACAATTTTACGAACTATTTTTGACTACCAAAATCCCCGGTACACATGTGACAATTTTACCCGAACTAATTTTTTAATATTATTTTTTTTATTTTTCGAATTTTTTTAGTTTTTCTTTTCTTTTCTTTTTCCTTTCCTTTTTTTTTTTTTTCCTTCGTCTTCATTGGACCAACAATGGATTGTTATATTGTAATTGATACCACAATAACGTGACACGTAACATAAATGCTACATTTTGACCCAAAAAAAAACATAAACGCTAAATGAAAGACTTTCTTTTATATGCATGAATTTTCATGACAACCACTTTTTTCTGCATTTAATTTAACAGATTAATTTACAAAATTAGTATATTTTATATATAAGATGAGAGATATTATATGTGCATGGCGATTCATAAATCAATATGATCACTTGAAATATATAATAAATAAAACATGAGACATTTAAATGTAGAAAAAAGTGGTTGGCATGAAAATTCATGCATATAAAAGAAAGTATTTCATTTAGCGTTTATATTTTTTTTTTGGATCAAAATGTAGCATTTATGTTACGTGTCACGTTATTGTGGTATCAATTACAATATAACAATCCATTGTTGGTCCAATGAAGATGAAGGAAAAAAAAAAAGAAAAGGAAAGGAAAAAGAAAAGAAAAGAAAAACTAAAAAAATTCGAAAAATAAAAAAATAATATTAAAAAATTAGTTCGGGGTAAAATTGTCACAGGTGTACCAGTTTGGGGTTTTTGGTGGTCAAAAAACTAGTTCGGGTAAAATTGTCACAGGTGTACCAGTTTGGGATTTTTAGTGGTCAAAAAAATAGTTCGGGGTAAAATTATCACAGATGTACCAGTTTGGGGTTTTTTATGGTCAAAAAAATAGTTTGGGGTAAATCTGTCACAAGTGTACTAGTTCAGGGTTTTTCGTAGTATTAACCCAAACTTAAACTCTAAGTTGCGAATTGGTAGGGCTTGGGAGGGCCCGAGTTAGGCTTAGTCTTAACAATCCATTAGCCTAAGAGAAATTTTAGGTCGCGACAACTGGATCGAACTAGAGAACTGGATCGAGAAACTCTTATTCCCTCATTTTAATTTTACCATGATGGAGCTAGCAATATCACATAGAAGATGGTGAATAGGTGATTTTAACTAATCCTGACAAATTTAAAGCGGAAATAAAGTAATCAAAATTAGAGTCTGAACAACAACAATAGAATGATGATATTGAATAATGCGTAAAGGTCAGAGTCTGAATATCAACGAAGAATCAATGCAATTTATCGTGCAAAAATAATTAGTAAGAATTTTGAAATGAGAGAACTTGCACATAGAATTTATAATAGTTCGGTTTAGATCAAGCATACGTTCACTCTCCCATACTGATAACTTATTGGCTGGATTTTGTTAGTAGATCAATAAGAGGTTACAAAGTATAAGTATTCACTTCTCAAGGGTGTGTGATTGATTTCTCTAGCTCACACTGTCACTCTTACACTTTCCCTTAAGGATAACAATTCAGCACTCAAAAGACAAGTATGAAGTTCTTTTGCTTTGGAATTTTTCATTCTAATCTCGTCTCTATTCTCCTCGTCACCTTATTCTCCTTTTATACTCCTCCACTTCCAATCTTTTCGTTGGACAGCTTTCAAAGGATTGTCTTCCAATCTACCCATAGGATAGAACTGTATGAAGAAGATTGAGTAGCCATTGAGGAACAAAATGAATCTTCATTGATTATGATCGCCCATACAACCAAAATCTCCATTTTTCATAAGTAGAGCTCTTCATTTTAGAACGTTATTTGTTTCGAGATTGATTGCCAATCAATCAGAAGTCTTACATATTATACCGTTGCAAAACAATCTTTAGAAATGGGAGTCAATCAAACCATTCTATGAAGGAAATCCGAGCCGGATTACTAGTTGTTGTGGGTCTTAAATTTGTGTATGAATAAGATTAAACAGAGTTCTAGAGTCTGAAGTTTCTCTTTAGTATAAATTTTGGGTAGGTTCTTCAAATTGATGAAACTAAGTTTATAGACTTAGAGTCTGAATACGTTTGAAGATATCCATGCATAGCTCTTTCGATATTCATCCGTTACTTGATGATGTTCATATAATAACTTTGATGACATCCACGAAGTAATAGTCCATAAATCACAATATCTGGATAGACTTAGAGTTGAGTCTGAAAGTTTCTTACTTCCCGTATCACCAAAACACTAAGGCATTTGTCGGACTTAACAACAAATAGATACTTTTGTCAACTTTAAAACTTGTTAAGAGGTTTTCTCAACATACCTTGCATCTTGCATTCTTGTTGTTGCCGTCTCTTTTTGGTTGTAATTGCTATTTGTCTGGATTGTAGATAAGGGGATGTTTTACTATAGTTTGTCATTTCAAAGAATAAAAAGAATGAAACCAAAAAGAAAGGAATTGGCTAGTTCCTAGGTATACCCCAAAACCAAACCGGACCAACAAGGTCGGTTTTTATGGTATATTGGGTGGATCCACCTTCCCAAAAATGGGAACAAGTCTCAAAATAGTATGTTCTAGGTTCCAAATTAAGAAACTACCCACTCTAAAATCGGTCACCCCTGGTCCCATGTCGAGTCAAATGACCCAAACGAAATACAAAACTTACGTACATGAAGATGGACTACAAACATATGAGTATTTATATACTAAATGAATGCTTAACGGCTTTTCTTTTTCTTTTTGGTCTAAGTAGCATGCTTAATTGACTTCATTATGAATAAAAATAATAAACTACGGTCCATTTGGCAGGGCTTCCAGCGGTGTAATCAGATGGAAGAGAAAGACACTAACCACGGAGGTCTTGTTGCATTAGCTTGAGAGGATTGATTCTATCGATCACATGAGACTTTTGCTACATGTTCGGAATACTCTTGTAACAGGAAAAATTATCTAAAAAGTCATAAATTTATTGCACTTATGCCGATTCAGTCATCAATCTCTTAATTTTGCTAATTGAGTCCTAAACATTTTCACATTTGGCCAATTGAGTTCATCCAACTAATTTTGGCCAAAAATCGCTGACGTAGACTAGCCGTCTTACATGGCACGGCCAGCACTGACGTAGATAATTTTTAATGATATTTTAATATTTTATTGAATATTTTCTTTTTCCTTTCTTTTCTTTGCAATAGGTTTATAACTTTTTGGACAATTTTTCTCACGTAGCAATCAGTTGACTCTCGACTCAATTCACATTGATCGAAAGATATAGTTCACGCAGACATTTTTCTATCCTAAATTAGTAGAGTGTGGACTTCGGAGTAGTCAATTTGGTTCGGATTTACATTAAGAAAAGTCAAACCCAAATTGTATTGCTTTTTCCCTCTTGATCATACGCTTTTTGGTGAATCCACCTCTATTGAATTCAGAGTATAATGGTCTACAAAGTAAAATGAGATTCGAAACCAACGAATATGGAGTCCTCAATTATGTAAGAAGAGGCAATACTATCCTATACAACATATAATAGTCTCTCCATTTTATGACCTAATAACGTGAAAAAAAAATAGGATATTTAAATACGTGTCACGTAGATAATGTGGAAAATAACATCAACTACATTACAGCAATCGAGACAAAGATCCTTTGTCTTAAAAATTTCAATTCGTGCTAGGTTTTGATATTCAATTGGATAGAGTTGATATAAGATGAGATGGACACACGTCAGAATTCGTAGTGAAAGAGATGGGAGATGGAATCGGAAAATTATCAAAAAAGTCTTAAACTTATTGCATTTCTACCAATTCAATCTTACACCTTTCAATCGTGTCAATTAAGTTCTAAACATTTTGACAATTTGCCAAATTAATCCTTCTGGCCAAATTGCTAACATGGACGTCAATTGTCTTATATGGTATGGCTAGCGTTGACATGGACAATTTTTACAATTTTTTTAAATTGATTTTTAATATTTTTTCATTTTTTTCTTTTTCTTTTTCCCCGCCATTCGCTGAGCCTTGGCGAGGGTCGGCAACTGGCCACAGGCAAGAGATGACCACAAGCGAGGGCGAGTTCGCTAGATCTTGACGGCTTGAGCCTCGCTAGCCTCGGGCGAGGCTCCACCTCGCTAGATCAAGCGAGGTCGAGATTCAGGCGAGGTCGAGTCTCGCCCAAAGCCGGAGAGATTAGCCCTTGTCAAATTCGGCGAGAATGGCCCTCGCCAGTGGCTAGTTGCTAGCTACCGCCAAGCCAGGCGACCAGATGAGGAAGAAGGAAAAAAATAAAAAATAAAATAAAAAAATACTAAAATGTTGACAAAAAAATTGCAAATATTGTCCACCTCAGCACCATAGGATAGTCGGCGCCCACGTCAACAATTTTCGGCCAAAATTAGCTGGAAAGACTAAAATGGCAAATCATCAAATGGTTTAGGACTCAATTAATAGGTTTAGGATTTTTTTGCTAATTTCTCCGGATGGAATCATACAGACAAGAACGAAAACAGAGGTCCTCATCCTGGACAACTATAGAAAGCTTTTGTTTTTAGTTGGCATCATTATGGATCCAATAGATTCTTGATATGTGAGCGACTCGTTATTATTAAATCGACTAATTATTTTCTTTGGCATTTTAAAGAGCAAAATGCAATTCAAGGAGTTTGTATTTTTTTAGTTGGCATCATTAAGGATCTAATGGATTCTCGATATGTAGGCAACTCGTTGTTCTTGAACTCACTAATCATTCTCTTTCGAATTTAAAAGCTCTAAAATGCAATTCAAAGTGTAAATTCCTCTCTCTCAACCAAGCTAAAATGTCCACCCTGGGCAAGGCATTATACTGTGCTCGTCTGGACCTCTTGCGGACCTTGGCATCCCCAGATGTTAAGCCACAAAGGGGTAGAGGTAACTCCCATGCCTCAAGAAAGATACTGGCTAGAGTTTACACTCCATAAGATAAATGACCTAAGCAAGTCACCAAAAGATTTCATCTTTATCCTCAGTTAGACCTCAAGGTCACCAGGATATAAAACTTACAAAGGGTATTTCTTGTCTTTGGGAAAGACAAAGATACAAGGGGAATTGGAGGTGAGGTATGCGGGTATCGACACGTTAAAATAAGGAACGCATCCATGGAGCCCGCCTCATAGGATGTGGACAATCCGCGGAGGCCCTCTTAAGAATGAAAGCTCCCTTCCTTTGACGATGTTATCTCTTAATCTAACACCAAGGATTCAAGGAAAGTTTATAGTTAAGTGTTAAGAGGTTAAAATGTCAATCGATGGACATGAGAGATTCGGACTCTGATTGAAAGCCCGGCCCATCATCATCGGGAAAACAAAAAGGCGATAAAGTTCAAGCCAAAAGCTCCGGAATTTCTTACCGCAATCACCGTTGAAACGAAAAAAGAGAGAAAAAGGAAAAGACTCGTCAACAACCTCCAACAACCAAAAGCAAAGAGAAGAAAGAACCCACGATCTCTGTCTCTCTCTCTGGCCCTCTCTCTCTCTCTCTCTCGCTCTGTCGCTGGCACATTTCAAGAAACCGATTCTTGGAACATTCTCTTCGTTGACTTCTTGACCGTCACCAACCAATCCGAAACCCCATTACCCACGACGCCCCTCCAAGCTCACCATCCTCGCAGACCCTTCAAATCATTCCCCCCGCAGGACCATGGTCACACCTCAGAGCTTTTAATAAATGAAACCCGAAAAAAGCTCCCTCCTTTTACTATCTTTCCTTTTGCTCTGTTCCTCTCTTTAATCAGTGCACTCGTCCCGTGTGGACCATCATCTCTTCTTTTGCCTCGTCGACGTTTTCACTCCCCCACTCTGATTTTCACCTTTTCCTTCTCACTCTCTCTCTCTCTCTCTGCCTGCAGCGCCAGCAGCGGCATAATCATGACGGTCCATTATTAATTCTTGGTAATTCAAAAGTTGCTCCGCCAGAAATCGCTTTTCTGGCTTCTTGTTTCCATGATGGGTCCTTTTTCTTCGGGTTCTTTAAAGGATCTTGATCCTGCGCGAGAAGATCCACCTCTGCTGCTTCGGCAATGGCGGAGAACCCAGATGGTGTTTCGGACAAGCGTTGCTCCAAGGAGTACTGCCCGAGCCCGGAAGGCGATTTCGGGCCCGGCGGCACCGAAATGTCGGGTGCGAAGAAGGTGAATTTGAGGGTCGAGATCGATACTTCGCCGCCGTTTGGGTCGGTGAAGGAGGCGGTGACCCATTTTGAAGGAAGTGGATCTTGGTTCTCGCTCCACGGCCTTGGCCTTGGACTCAGACATTCTTATGTAAGTTCGCTTTAAGCGTGCTGTTTTTGTGTGATGATTGATCAAATCTTTTGTTAAGTACGCATTTAGTCTGTAGAGTGCTTTGCTCAGTTCGGGTTTAATCAGTCGATTGTTGTTGTTGTTTCTTTTTTGTGGGAAGTGTTTGCTTTGTTTCGAATTGGCATTAATGCTAAAGAAGCTTCTCCGCTAAAGTTCCAAAAAAATATTGGGCAATTGTTTCATACGAAACATAACCAGTGAGTTGCAGGTCCTGTAGTTGCTGGATACTTCAATTTCATGCATGGTCTGGTCGGTCATCTTTCTTAGGGAGTTGATAAGCAATGAGAACTTAATGCATAGTGTGGACTCGTAAGTAAGTTGTGGTCTTTCCCTCTTACAGATTAGTTCCATTAACTTACGCTATTATGGACGTGGATAATGTGCTGTAGATGCATTATCGGAAGCGGTTTGTTGTTTCATTTAATCAGATTCGCAATGCACAATTGTTTACGAGCAATTTCTTATGCACATTTTGTTTTATTACTAAGCAGTAGCTTCATTGAGCAGAACTGGAATTCCTAAAATGACATATTAATCCACGCACGTTGATCATATTTATCTGTACTGGTCCATGCATATGGAGTTCGCAGGGAAAGCCAAGCCAAGCGAAGTGCACATCATGTCCCCATATATTGGATTTCTTCAATGATTGCCAATACCTCTGAGCATTTTGTTGGCTCTTAAGTGGGAGTGCTAGCTGTAGCCATACATTAGTTGCTTTTATGCTGATAGTGTGCCGCAAATGCTATCGGTGTTCTTACTACAAAACAAGATAATGACGAGACAACTTGAATTTAACGAGAAGATTTAGGACACAGACTGTAGTTTCCCCACTTATAGTTAAGGACCCTGAATAAGAGCTAACTAGTTACTTAATTTGCATGTGAAGAGCTATATGGATCACTCGCTCCCTGCATTCTCGTATGTGAGAATTTTTTGCTAATGATATGAGCCTAAAGGACAGACTCAGCACCAAGATGAATTCAGTTGTTTCAGTTTTCAACCCAAGAAACAGACTGCTATATAAGCAATATAGCTGAGGGAACCTCAGCATGTTGAGGCCTCTTATAAGCTAAAATCTGCTTTTGGATAAAAAATCCATGTTTCTTTTCCTGCTGCCTGCAAGAGACGAAGCCTCTAATCTTTCATTTTATCGACGCACGAACACCCTTAACATGAAAATCTATCATAAGTATATACACCAGTGAGTTGGAGGTCTCACCTTCTAGAGCTATTTGCATTAAAGACTTTTACATATTGGACTCACTTCTACCATTTAAAATCATTTTTAGGCATAATGGAGATCATGATTGAAGTGCTTATGCCTGAAGTTGGTTGCTTATTGTGAAATCGTTCGTCACGGTGCTGAGATGGTGTGTGCCTGACACTTTCAAATAAGTTTCTTTTTGTGTTAATTTTATAATTATCTTCTCATATTATTTTGAAATGACCAACACTGTGGATCTCCATTAAGTCGTAATAAAGAGTTGCATGATGACACTAAAAGGTTATCACCATGGAAGTGAGCAGTGATTTTTTGGATCCTCTTGATGCAGTATGCCTTTTGCTATCTCCATGTTCTGTATGAAAAAGAACCCATTACAAGCAAGAATATAATGTTGACAATGCACTCTTTTTTTTTTTCTTGTGAACATACATAATCCATTCAATTTTCACCTTATAGAAGGAAATCCAGTTCTCTTTGCCAACCCTGCCTACTGCACGTGCTTTGCCTACACACAGTTGTGCAGCGAAACGACGATACTGGATCTTTATGACTTTTCATTTTGTATTGCCTGTTCTTAGCTTCAGGGAGTTGGAGAAGTTGACTTAAAGAAAGTGGAAGAACAGACACTAGAATTGGAGAAGAATCTGATTGTGAAAGAACTGGAAACACTTGATGTATTAGAAGAACTGGGAACAACCAAAAGGATTGTGGAAGATTTGAAGTGGCAGCTCCAGCATGAAGCGCTGAAATCCATGACAGTCCCTGAACCGCAAGAACGGATGCCAACTCCTATAAGTGAGGATATGAATAAGGAAAATCATAAGTATATTCTGAGCAATTGCGAGCAAGCCATGGGAACTTCCAGCCTGTGCCCTTCTCCATCTCCTGATTTAATCCTGATGGAGTTGAATCAAGCGAAGTTGAATCTGGGCAAAACCATACACGAGCTTGGGCTGATTCAAACATCCGTTGAATGTCTCAATAAGAAAATAAAGAAAGAGAAAGCCTTGCTCGAGAAAACCCGCCAGAGGCTGACATCAAAGCCGGCAGGGGCATCGTCTTTGAAGGAAGAACCAGAACGGCAAAGGATGAAGCCGCTATTGGTGGACGATGCTGACCTCTTTGGGAACTACAAAAATGTCATGGAATTACTTCCAGATGGGAATTACAGGCCTGAGCAATATAGCGAGGTGGATGAAGCTAGAGACTTTGGAGTATCAAGAGCTGTTCCGTCAGTCCAGCAGATGAATGCTAGCAAGAAGACCGCTGAGATGAGATTAATTGCAGCCAGAAAGATGGAGGAAGCAGCTAGGGCTGCAGAGGCGGTTGCACTTGCCGAGATAAAGGCTTTATCAAACAATGAAGGGTCGTTTAACTTCCTCCTTCCTGAGCCAGACAATGCAATCTCGTTCTTGGAAAGGCCATCTCCTTTCAACTCTAAGACTCAGAACGGAGTGAAGGCACAAACGAAATATATGGGAGAGGCCCTGTCCCAAAATGATGGGGCCAATACTCCCAAGGTTGCTATTCTAAAGAAGTTAGAGGACGCAACAGAAGAAGTCAAATTCAGTCAGCAGGCCCTGGAAGAGGCTCTAAACAGAGTGGAGATTGCAAACAAAAAGCAACTCGCAGCTGGTGAGGCTCTGCGGAAATGGACACCAAAGCATGATCAGAGGGGAGCGGGACCTGCTAAGAGAGTGAATCTCTCCAATCCGTCTGATCATCCACGAAATTCACCGCTCGTAGACATGCGCAGGCCGGATCTTGCTGATGAGGAACCAAAACCTGTTTTGAGGCCCACAGTTTCGATGCGGGACGTTCTGAGCAGGAAGCAAGTGCTGCCAGAAGAATATGTGGCAAGAAGACAGAGCGAAGGCCAAAGGGTTGCTTTAAGTCAAATGCTTAATGAACTGAGAGAAGATCTAACATTCCCATCCAAGGCTGAAGGGAACCGTCAAAAGCAGTTCCTAGCGCAGCGCAAGAAGTTCGGTTTCATACATATCTCGCTGCCCTTGACAAAACATAACAAGAAAAATGTGCAACCTTCGGACTTACGTTGATGTCCTTAGTTGGTCCGTAGATTCTGCTCTGCTCTGTGTGTTCTAGTGTGTGGTTGTCCTCCTTTGCGACTCATGGTTTTTTGCTATGTTTGTTAGTGTTGATTGTGTGAATCCAGGGTCTTATTTCGTCATCCATATTCATGAATGAGTTGTGATGATTTTTCGTTGATGTGTTGGGCTGTCAGACAGGACTATATATAGTGTAATCTTAATATCAGATTCAGTATAGTGAAGATTTAAGCTTTATTAATTCGGTGTAGTGTTGTAGCTGCTTGAGAAGATGCCTAGTGCCAGTTTTAACTGATATAAAACTGTGGCTCTGTTTTTCCCAAAACAAAGGGTCATCTCATAATGTTTCCTGTGGCATCAATCCACAAAATGGATGAACCAGAGTCATTTTTTAACCGAAACTCACCATCAAAAAAAGCAAAAGGAGATAGAACAAATCCAAACAAATTGGTTAGGGTTAATATTACGAAAAATCCCAAATTGATGTACTTTCGATAAATTTACCTCAAACTAAAATTCAATCCGGTACACATGCGACAAATTTACTCCAAACTAATTTTTGGGTCACAAAAAATTCTAAAATGGTACACGAGTGACACATTTACTCTTATTTAGCTTTCGTCAAATTTACTGTGAAATTGTTACACCGAATAACACATGACAATAACTCAGTTGATTTAGCAAGTTCACGTGGAATTTCATAACTCTCTTTTTTTGTTTCTTCAATTAGCCATAATTTGAAAACAAATAGGGTTCATCCACTCTCTTCCTTAGAGCACTGTGATTCTTTGTCTTCCTCTTCATCGAGCATTGTCCTTCATTGTCCTCTTCGTCTTCGTATTTAGCATCGGAACTAATTTGAGCACAATTTTATTTGTGATAATCTTCTTGTCTTCGATTTGTTTTTTTGGGCTTGTTTGGCTAACTCATCCAAATCACCAAAGTGGCTGTTTAACGGCTTTCAATTGGAAGTGGTTCGAAGAGAAGCGCGTCATCTTCCAATTCTATCTACGACGTTCGTCGGAAGACGTTCTAGGGTTTTTCGTGCTCGGAGAAAAATAGAGAATAATCCCTATTTGTTTTCAAATCGGGCCAATTAAAATAAACAAACAGAAAGAGTTATGAATTTCCTTGTGTACTTTACCACATTAAATGAGTTATTACTATGTGTCATCCAGTTTAACAATTTTACATTAAAATTTGACAGAGACTAATTGAAGGGTAAATGTGTCATACGTGTACCGGTTTGAGATTTTTGGTGATCTAAAAATCAATTTAAGATAAATTTATTACAAGAGTATCGTTTTGGGTTTTTCGTTGTATTAATCCGTACGGTTATTTTTCCTCAAAACTCTTGATGTGCCATTTTCCTTGCAAAGCAAGCGCCACGCATCGAACGTTTGCTTCCCTGGCGCTGTCGTGTCCCATGCTGGTTAGCCAGGTGGAACTTCGCCAAAAGAAAGAAAGAGAGAACATGTCACCGCGCGAAAAGCTTTTCGCTCTTTCAAATTAACTTTTTGCGGTCCCGCGCAAGACTGTAGTTCGCGAGTTTCAATTCTTGGGGCATTTTCTTTGGACTTGCCCATTCGGCTCGCCTGGTTGGAGAACAGAGATTTTGTCCGTGGCCCACGGAATGATCTAAGTAATTAATTTGATCATTCTTTCGTTTGGATCATCAATTCGTCGAGACCCATTTGTTGGGATAAGCGCGAAGTGCCACCACTGATCGAAAAGAAAAGCCGAAGTTGGAAAGCTTTTTTGGAGAGGAGCACCAAGAAGCTCGAACTGAGCACGTCAATGGCGAGAACCAGGAAAAGGGTTCACGCGACTCGTCGTGGTGCTGATGGTAGCGCATTCGAGAAATGGTATGCGCAGAGCCCGAGTCATTTTGGACGTACATTGATTCTTTCTCTCTCTTTTTTCTTTGGGTGTTGTTTGAATGTTTGTGTGTTGATGCAGCGACAATTGTGGGGCGTCGGTGGCAATCGCTCTTGCCGACATGCATGAGTGCGAGGAACCCAAGAAGGAAGTGAAGAGATTCAGAGGGTTCTGTGGCATTCTAAAGAGTAACTATGTTGGGGAAGAGAGCACCGCCGATCAGCCCAGATCGGCATTTTGCTTCTTCATGTAATGTCTCGAGCCTCTGTTTGCTTTCATACTCTTGTGTTCTTAATACAATGTCTGTGCTCTTTCGTTTGGGCTATCAAATTTTATGCTTTGAGCGTCTTCTTACCTTGCCGAAGTTATTCAGAACGATGGGAGAGGGCATGGGCATTTATGATCTTGCCATTTGCTATATTTGCACGTGGATACCAGGCATATTTGCTTGCAATTTATTAGGGCCAGACACAGATGTTCCTCCATGATTGTCCTCTTTCGTCGAACGAATAAAGTCGTATTTATCAGGTGTGATGGTTCGTCAGGGAAAGCTTTCTTAGGAACAGAGAGGGTGTACATTCAATCGACATCGAAAGAGAGGGATTCGAAACATGGAAGAACATGTCCGTGGAGGTAGCTGCAAGCCTGCAAATGATACCTTCTTTTAGTCCTGTCAGTCTATCCGTGTGTCAATCAACTGGGTTCATGGTTTTAATTCAGGAGAGGCAACCATACATCATTCAGGAGCGAAAGGTAAACTCAGTTTACCAGGAAGCTTTGCTTCGAGAGATAAATGATGCATCTGAGGTAATGTATACTTCTTGATAGATTCTGTTCATCGCTACATCATTTGGCCTCCGCTTTGCTAGTCGACATTTTCTATCTTCCATGTGGTTTTGCACCTATCGGCGATAAGTCGTCATATTCAGTCGAAAGATTAAGCAGCTTAGTTCTCGGAGTAAATGGTATTGTGGAGGAAAAAGTACGGTGTAGTTCCGAGAAAGACTGCGCGATTTTGAGGCGACTTGATTTTCGCAAAGTTTAGTGAACTGTCATCTTACTTTACAACTCTGACAAATGCGAGGGAGTGTTATCACGACTGGTATGTCGTGCTTTTCAGTATCGGTGGACTTTCCTGATCCTGAAGATGATGAGACATTGTGACTGTTTTCTCTAGAATCTCCACCTCGATGATTGATATATACTTTTGAGGCTACTACGAGCTCCAAAATGCTGCTTGAATGTTCTGCAGATGGACGATGAGGCGGACTCTGCTATGGTTGGGAAGTTCGATCTGGTTCGTGAATTTTCTTATGCTCACTTAAGCACAGAACTCATCTTCTTTCCCAAGCATATGCCTTTACAACATCCTTTTCGTAATCAGTCACAGTTCTATGAAGACTTTGAAGACGACGACGACGACGACTCTGGTAGCTTCGAAGCACTCCCTAGCTTCACCACCTATGAATGGTAATTCTTCACTATATTCACTGGCATGAAGCCAACACATGTGAATCTCCGGACTTCCCGTTCGCGTACTGCTTTTACCTACATTCTCTTTAATCAGCTACTAATTTCGCGAAACTCTCTTTGACAGCAGGCGAATGGTCCGCTCGTGGGTCGTTAAGAAACCCGAATCTGAAGATTGACAGCTGCTTCGAAGGTTATCGATCTGGTCGACTTACTAATGACGGTGTTCTTAAATGAGGATACTGCAGAATTTTGGCGAACTCACCGTGTTCAGTGAAGGCGAGTCATTTTGGCTATTGTAAAGAAACATAGTTGTCCATAGTGTTATCAGTCAGGAAGTTTTTCCACTCAAACATGGACTCGCTGATCTAACCCATGAATGATCAAACTCAGTGCTAAATCGGTGCTCCATTTCCTACTGTCAAAGTTTGCAGATAAATGCATCTTAGTGGGAAGGGTTCATTGTGTTTCCAGTTCGGGTTACAAGCCCGAATTGAATCGTAACAACACCCAATGTTTTCAGCTATTACCTGAACTGAAATGGAGCCCGACGCGAAAAATTCCAAAATTTTCGGTTCGGATAGGACCGGTTCGTTTCGGACCGGCCGTTTTTTGACACCCCCACATATTACCAAAAAGAGGACACGTTCATGCATCTTCCCAACTAGTCCATGAAAATTAATCTGCGTAATCATCGGTCAAATGATTCGCATGACAGGATGAGTCTTAGCCCAATGACATGGATATTCAATTACGTGCTCATTTTCCTTCTTTCCTTTGTCCATCACGTTACGTGTCAAAAAAAAAAGAAAACAAAAAGAAGAAGCAGCATTTTAATGCACCGATCGAGGATGTATAACGCTTTAATCACGATGCCCACGTGACATGCATCCCCCCGTTCGATTTTGCGTGCAATGTCAAAGAAATTAACGTTTCATAATTAACACGTGTCCTCACCTAATGTAATTATCGCTATAATCTAATCACGTGCTCTTGTGGCGCACCATCTAGGGGTGTGCAACCGGACCGAGTTTACCCGGGAACCGGACCGGCCCACCCGAAAAATAGGTCCGGGAACCGGTTCTTGTTTGAACCGGTCCGGGAACCAGTTCTATATTTTTGGAACCGGTCCGGTTTCCGAGTCTAGGTGAAAACCCACCCGGACCGGTTTTTAGAACCGGTTTGAAGTTACAGTAAAAACCCTAAATCAGACTCTCAATTCTCAGCCTCACTTCTCAGTCTCGAGTCTTGACTCTCTTCTTGCCCTTTTTAGTAAAAACCCACCCGCAAGAGCTCGTCGCCGCGGCTTGGCTCATCGCCGCGGCTACTCGCCGCTCGTCGCCCACGGGGTGCTCGCCGCTCGTCGCCCGCGGGGTGCTCGCCGCTCGTCGCCGCGGCTTGGCTCGTCGCCGCAGCTGCTCGCCGCTCGTCACCACGGGGTGCTCGCAGCTCGTCGCCGCGGGGTGCTCGCCGCTCGTCGCCCGCGGGGGGCTCGCCGCTCGTCGCCGCAGTTTATAGTCTTATGCTTGCAAACGGGTTTATAGTCTTATGCTTGCAATTTCGCAATGCTGTTGCTCAATACACCCGGTGAGAGCTGAGTTCAAGAAAAGTTCTAATTTTTTGCACAAAGCAAGTCCCTTTTTCATGTTAATGAAAAGTAGGAAGGATCGGTGATGTGGTCAAGTTCAAACCTCAGGGACCCGCATTCTCCTTTCCTTATGATGAAGACTTGAAATCTTTTACCTTTAAACTGAAAGATGACATCTTTTAGCGTTTGCCGGTGGCATAAAGTCAACGTTTGTAGATAGGCAACACCTGCGTTTTACATTTTCTTCACAGTAGACATGTATGCTTTATGGGAGTAGCTGTTGGAGGATGCAGTCTGAAAGTTGGAGTCAACTTTTCAGATTTCCTACTTATTGTTTGAGCCATTGTTCTTTCATCCTGATTATCTATTTTGTTTTACTCTTGCTATGATGTGAGAAAAGTTAAGATAGATAAGAAAAGATTATTGAAGCTGGAGTTTTGATTATGGGTATTTGCTTAGCTTGATTGCCTATTTAGCGCGACATCAAACATAACTTCTGCAAACAGTACAAGTTGTGTTGTGAGCAAATTACCAGGTCAAGTTTCAAATGGTTGACTTAATTTTTGAAGATCTTTGGAATAACTGATTCTTCTCATGCAATCGTCTTAGTGGTCAGCTAAATGAGATGTAATTAGGTCGCTCTGTGCCACTTGGTTTTGGACATCCGCATGATTTTGGAAATAAAATAGAGTTAATCATTTTTCTTGTGCCCATTTACTGTTTTTCATTTGCTGCTATGATTAAACAAGGGTAATAGTGAAGTCATTCAAACTTGATACTGGTCATCGTTAATAAATTTAGACTTTAAGCTTGGATGGAATTGTAATATGAAGCAGATTATGTTATGGTTAATGTGGATGTCCATATAGCCGTAGAGTTCTTAGCACATGTCAATCTCAGCGAGCGGATCTTCTCTTTTTTAACTTTGTCACGATGCTGATGAAAGTGAGGAGCCCACGCAGTCCACTAGTGCAATTGCTCATGGTGAGGACTTTTTTGTTCTGATGACATCATTATTATATCTTTTGATAGTTTTTCGAAATTTTGAGCTTGGTTATACCATGCCCATGGTGGTTGATTGGTGTATATAATTTTTCTGAATAGTTATTTTTGTTGAGAGGGTGGAATAATTATTGGCACTAATGCTTATATTGCATCACTGAAGTGGCTTACTGCCAAATTTTGTGCGCTTGTGTACTTAGAGCGTCTTATGCTTTTACCTAATCTTTAACACTGTCGATTTGATGCTGGAGGACAAGTGTGATATACTTTGGGACCTCTTTGTGGATTGTTTATTTTGCTTCGAATTTCTGTAACCAAGAAAAGAAAAAAAAACAGGTTACTAGGTAGACTCTGAAACCGAACCGGAAAAACAGGGTAGGTTCCAAAACAGGTTCTAGGGAAAATAGGGTAGGTTCCAGGTCTGGACCCTACCCACCCTAGAACCGATCACCCCTAGCTAGTCATGGCCACGGTTCAGGAACCGGCGGTTCCGGTTCATGACCACGTATGAACTGGAACCGGAACCGCAAGGGGGCGGTTCCGATTCCGGTTCCGATTCGAAACCGGCGGTTCCGGGCCGGTTTCGGTTCCGGCCGGTTCCTTATTTAAAAATTAATAAAATAATTATAAAATAAAAATTGCAGGCCTGGTCCTCTGTCGATCGTCGCTCGGGCTTCGCGGCCTTGGCCACGGTGGCGAAGGCGGCGTTCAAGGCTGCGAGGAGATGAAGCGGGAGACGGGGGTGGCGGCGAGGGGGAGAAGGAGGGGGCCGGGAGGGGGACGGGGACGGGGATGGGGATGGGGACAGGGAGGAGGAGCGGGGGCTCCTCCTCCTCCGGGGTCGGGAGGAGGGGAGGAGGAGGGGGCGTCGGCGTCGGTAGCTGCGGCCATGGGGGGGCGGCGGCGGCGGGGGTTAGATCTGGGGAGACGGGGGGCGGGCGGAGGAGAAAAGGGGAGGAGGCGCAGGGTAGCGAGGGGGAAGGAGGAGGCGGCGTCGGCGTCGGCGTCGGCGTCGGCGGCTGCGGCCATGGGTGGGGGCGACGGCGGCGGGGGTTAGATCTGGGAAAACAGGGGCGAGCCGCGAGCGGAGGAGAAGAAGAAGAAGAAGAAGAAGAAGAAGAAGGAGAAGGAGAAGAAGAAGATGCAGAGCAACAGAGCACGTGAGAGAGAGAGAGGGGGGACTAAAAAGTCTAAAATGATTTTCTCACCACACACGACAGCAGCAAATTTTTTTTTTTTTTGAACCGGGCCCGGAACCGCCGGTTCTGGGCCAGTTCCAAAATTATTGGAACTGGAACCGGGCCCGTAGGTCACGGGCCGGTTCGGAACCGCGGGCCCGGTCAACGGGCCGGTCCCGGGTTTGACCGGGCCGGTTCCGGGCCAAAACCGGCCCGTGGCCGTGACTACCCCTAGCGCCATCGTTACACAAGATATCGGAAGAAGGAAAAGCTTTTTCCCTTTTTTTTCCTCACGTCACGTGTTTATCCACATGTACGGTCCGTGACCCGGCATGACGTGGCGAGCTCCTCCTATATTTTTCTTTTTCCTTTTCCTTCTCGCGCGGCGAAAAAATAATCGAAACTATTTTCTCGTGAAAAGCTCGAAGCATCGCGGAGCACAGAGAGAGCGCGTCATCGTCTTCTTCGATGAAATCCTGAGCTCCATCGTCTCTGCGAGAATCGCTCCGATGGAGTCCTCCTGCAATTTCGCGAGCTCCTCTTCCCTGCTGCTCCCTCCGAAGCCGATCTCGAAGCTATCGCAACACAAGTCCCCCTTCGAGCTCAATTTCTCCGTGCGTTCGCCTCGCCCCCTTTCTTCTGGCGTCCCGTCGAGTCCGGTTCTCACTTTTCCCGTCTATTGGCGATTCGTTTATTAGCTTCCTTCTTGCTTTTTTGTTGTGGCAGAAATGGAAGCCGAAGGGGGGCCGGTGCCGGCATCGCTCGGTGGTTCGAAGCGCCTGCGGCGGCGGCGGCGGCGGCGGCTACGGCGGCGGCTCCGAAGATAGCGCCTCCGTTAATGGCTTCGCGGTTGCGCCTAACAGGCTCTTCATGCAGGAGGTAAGCTAGTCCGTTGCTTTGAATTTGAGGCCTTTTTTTAGGTTAATTTTTGGGGTGCATCTGTTCCTAAGTTACGGGATTTTTAATAGAGAAGCTGAGCTCGTTCTAGTTATCTGCAAAGAGAGAAAGAAACTGAGTTCGTTCTGTGCTGTGCTTGTAGTTATGGTATATTCTTCTCCTAATTATGAGGAAGAAATAGAAAAAAAGATTCTGAGCTCCTTCTGTGTTGTGCTTATGATACTGCTGTATTTCTTTGTTTGGGAAAATTCACATAAATGGGTCGTCGTCTTATGTGCTTGTATTAGCTTGTAATGAATTGAAAGTTAACTCGAACAATCTTCTGTTGTTCTTTTTCTGATGCTCGCGGGCTTGTTTTGCATATTTGTTTGGCCAAAATTGTTGGATTTTTGGGGGCCTAGAGCAATTTTATTGGTCAGCACAAAGTTGGTGGATTGTTTGGGTGCCTAGAGCACTGTTCTTGATTTTTTCGGTGTGTAGGCGCAAGTACGCCGGTAAGTGTGTTTTGATTTGTTTGTTTGATTTTGTGGTTATCAGGCAATCGGAGCGGAGTATGGGGAGGGTTTTGAGACGTTTAGAACGGATGGCCCTCTGAAGATGGATGTGGTAGCATTCTCTTGCTTATTTTGTCAACCTGTGTCTCTATTTTGTGACTGTTTTGGGTTTTGATGAGCTTTCTCTATGTTTCATGGGCTGCCTTCCTGTGGTAGGATTTTCTAAATGACAGACTACAAGAAGGGTTTCTTCAACGTATACGATATGCGATGAAACCAGATGAAGCTTACGGGCTTATTTTCTCCTGGGACAATGTGGTGGTAACGCTTTTTGACTCCAGCCTTGTACATCTATTATATTTTTAAGATGCTGAATTGATTTGCTTTGGGGTGTGATTGGTCAGAATCAGATATGTGGAGCTTTTCGGTTCACCATTGATTTCTGAATGAATGCTTTCTGGTAACTTGCAAACTGATTAATTTTCTATTGCCAATTCTTCTTTATGATAAAAAGTCCCAAAAGTGAAGGTAAACAAATGGACTCCATATATCAAACACTAAAAACTGACGATTTCATACAGTTGCGTACCTTAGGTGATTAATATCTCAGTAGTTAAAGTTGTAAGTTATAACTTTCTCCAATACTTATTCAAGTTCTTATGTATTGCACTCCAATATCAGGTAGATACCCAGTCTCTGAAGTTGAAAGCATGGAAGCAGCTGGCCATCGAAGAGGGTATGTGTTACTTTCCCACCAGTATGCCCTAAAAACTGTCAGTAGAATAACTTGAGTGTAGGCATGAAGTATCTCTTGGTCATAAATTTGGAATACCATTGGTTAATCATGAGGACTTATCTTCGTGCCTGAAATGGAAGTTCTTAACAAGTTTAAGCAGCAAAGTTTGGGGTTCATGCTCTAACTTCATGGTTCTTCTCTTTCCTTATATGTATATCGAGAAATATGCTTAAGTAAGGCTTTTGGATTGATTCTGTTAGATTGTCAACCTGTCAATGAGAACTTTCACTACTCCTAGAATCACAGGATTGGTAGTGATAGGATTTAATGCAAAATCTGAGTGAGAAATTTTTGTGGTATCTTTTACTTCTACAAGCCATCGACAGAAATCAAAATCTTTGATTGATGATCAAAATGAAAAACAATTATTCTAGAACACAGGATGCTGCTTTTAAGAATCTTATGAAGCAGGTGAAATGAAAATTTCAAAACGTAGTTCATTGGTTTTCGTTTTTCAGGCAAGGAATTACCTGAGGACATCCGATTACAAAAGCTCATGCTTCATGCAGGTGCTGATCACGTTCTACATAAGGTTTGCAATCACGGTCTCTTTTGGTATTCTTTATCTTCTTGTTGCCTTGGATGAGATGCATCTTTGCCCTCTACTTATCTACATTAGTATGGGAATGAAGAAGGGGAAAAGAGATTCGATATATCTTACGTGCTTGTGCTTGAAGAAATTGCTGAACTGTGCTCTTTTCTCCTTGTACACCTTTGTAGCAAAATGGGGCACCTATTCATCTAGCTAAAATAGGTTGAAACTTTAAAGGGTCAGTGTTGCAATAGTCTGTTGAATTTTTTTATCATACGAGACTAGTGATTGAACATTTTCAAATATATCAGCTCCCCTTACAAATGGGATGCCCATTTGGATTTGAAATTTTTTACCCTTTAGTTACCGGAATCTTTGATTCAAATCATGATTACCTTTGACAACTCCTGTGCAAAGTCCTTTTTTGCCTTTGAAGCTGTTGTTTCTAGAGGATTTTTATGTTTCATATTCCAAGATGGCGGTTCGTAACAAGTGTTGACAAATTCTCAGGTTTTGCTGTGGGATGAAGAAAGTGAGGAAGATAGATTAAAGTCGAGGCTTGCCCAGTTATATTATGATAATCTTCTTGAAGTGAGAGCAAGTTATTGATTTTATTGACACATTTGTCTCCATGACCATGAGTTAATCGCGATATGATTGACATGTTTTGGCATCCAGCTAAGAGAACCTATGGAGGGACTTAAAGAATGGATGGATGCAGTCCATACGGCTCGCGTCCCTTGTGCTATTGTTTCTAGTCTGGATCGGAAAACTATGATTGAGGCACTCGACCGCATGAAGCTAGCCAAGTATTTTCAGGTAGGCAATGGCCTTGTAGCATTTGTTTCTTTTGATGGCGCCATTAAGTGTGATAATCACGAACTTGAGCTTTAACAGCAAATTTGTCATTTTTCTCGTGAGCTCCAAAGGCTGTGTGACATTCTATGGCTTTCGCTAGTTTCATTATTATCTGTCCACTTAAAGCCCCAGTACAGGAGCACTGTAGAAAAGGTCCCAAAAAAAAAAAAAATGCAGAAAGAGCAGCATTCTCAATACAAAGCAGGAAAACTCAATACTGAATTTATCATTCTTACAGCAGTTATTCTCTCTATCATCTACAGGCAGTAGTTACAGAAGAAGATGGCATGGAGTCGATAGCTCATAGATTTCTTTCAGCTGCTTTGAAGGTGCGTTAAGACATCCCCAGTCTACTTTTACAGCATTTGGTTGATTCTAGGTATGGAACTCACGGTATTTTTTGCTTTGGGTGAGCTGTTATGAGATTGTTACATTACTCATGAGAATTGTTAGAAAGCCAACTCAAAAATTTAAATTAATAGAATGAGGGAGAGTACACGAATATAAGGTCCCACCCCTTTGAGGTGCAAGCCAGATAAGGAGCTGTGCAAATGGGGAGCCGCACATGCAATGTAAATTGTTGAGGAATCTGATTCCGAAACGTAATCTAAATGTTTAAACCGACAGGTGGAAGGAGACTACATGAATGTAAGGCCCATCGAAACACTATAAACAAACAGTATGGGATATTTTAACAAATATGATGGACTTCTTAAGGGGTTTCGGTGGAACTTTAGGAAGTCGATCTTCTTATAATCCATTCTATTTGTTGCAGCTGGACCGCAAACCATCAAAGTGTATAGTATTCGAAGGTGACCCCAGAGGCGTAACTGCTGCTCACAACTGTACGATGATGGCCATTGCCTTAATAGGTGCTCACCCAGCGTATGTATCCATTCGATTTCATAGCCATTTCTCCGCCTCCTCCATTTCTCTTCCTGCTTCTATCTTTGGATTGGAAAGAGCATAAACATAAGACAATGAGTTTCGGAAGTTGATCGCTGTGAGGCTGTGCAGGTATGATTTGGAGCAGGCAGATCTTGCTGTCGCCAGCTTCAATGAGCTTTCAGTGATTAACCTCCGCAGATTATTCGCCAACAAGGGATCCACTTTCATGGACTTACAAAAGCAGTTTGCAGAGAGAGAACATCCCAAAAGGAAACTCACTGTGGAGGATCCAATTTTTTGATTCGTTTGTCTAGATATCATTCTGTAATTAAGCAAACCATCCTCTATGTACCCATTTCTACGTTAAATTTTCTTTATATTTTCTTTGTCAGATGGAAAAAATATGTCAGTCTTTACTCTTTCTGGCTCGTGTATCTCAAAGTTCAGCTAACAGTTACAGCGCATTTGCTTCTGTAACAATATAGGGAATAGGGATTGTCATCAGTCTATCTAGATCAAAATTGGGTTACGATTCCTCTTTGTTGATTCGAACTCAACCATAGACGTGACGAGCATACTTGATATCATAGTGCTGGTGCGGTTGACTTTCTTCAGATCGAGGATTTCATATTCGCTGATAATCCTCTAGTAAGCCGCATTAAGAGATAAGTTCGATTGTCTTCTGGAGAGGCAGATATAGACGAAAGCTTGAAAATGAGCACAAGGTTGTCCTGTTTTGCTTTACAAAATCAATTGGTAAATCAATGTGACTAGGCACTGAAAAGTTCAAGTGGCCCGTGTCTTCCTTGACAAAAATGATACGGGAGTAGTTTACTTACCCATGTGGGTTTTTCATCGACAGAAAAAAAAGATGAGAAGGTAAACGGTGCTGGCAATCCCCTCTGAGCGTTACTATAAGGATGTTATATCCGCTATAGAAGGTTCAATTAAAATGATAATTATTCTGCACCATCTTCGGTCTGCAGAGGGCTGAGATTGGCGAGCCCGACTTCATAGCTTCAACAAGAAAATGCGGCTTTAGTTGATAAACTTAAAAGGATGCTATTTTCCTCAGATGATTTCATCATGTGGAGACGCGTTCGATGCTCATTGTGAGCGAGCCTATAAATGACTCATGTTGCGTTGCCTAGTTGGACATATCTCGTGTGGAGAGATTTCCTAATTGCTAAATCTTGATAAGGTTGTGGCAACGGGCTTGCCAGCTATAAACCTTTGGGAGTAGCAAGTGTAGGATCTTAACAGCAAGAGGGAATCGCGAGCACTGATTGCCTCTCCCCGTACCGTATTTTCAAGCTAAACAACTTATCATTATTTTACACATATTTAAATGTCTATAATTGAAAGTTATTTATTTTTTCTCATGTGACAATCGAAGAAACTAACATGATTAGGAGGACCATGTAAAGTATCTCTCTTTCGTTTCACATACTAAGCATTCGAAACTCGGATTATTAAGAACTTGCCATAAAAATCTATGGATGCTGCAGAAACAATGGATCATGCCTGATTAGTATTTAACAGATATTTTGGCAATTTAACTCATAGGTCCTCGGGGTTAACTTCATCTCTATAAGGGATAATGACACAGACAGTCTCTGAACTTTAGTTCAATGTGCAATGTGGTTCATGAGCTTTTAATTTGTTCGATATAGTCCATAAACTTTAGCTTAATATTCAATGTGGTCCCTGAACTTTTACTTTGTACAATGTGGTATCTAGACTTTTGGTATATATTCAATATAGTCTTTGAACCATATGAAAATGTTCAATATAATCCTTCAATTAATTCAAGTTTAGGTACTACATTGAACATTTTCATATAGTTCATGGGCTAAATTAAACATGTACCGAAAGTTCAGAAACCACATTGAACATTAAGCTAAAGTTTAGAAACTACATTACATAAATTAAAAGTTCATTGACTATATTACGGATTAGGCCAAAATTTATGGACTATTCGTGCCATTTCTTTCTTTTTTTTCGAACAAAAAAAAAACTCTTGCAGTTTTTCGAGGCGAGGAAGCTAGTGGGACCAACCCCGAGATGTTCGAAAGCTGACATGGCAAGAACGAGGATGCTTGCTGGATCTGTCGAAATTACGCTTCTGGATATGGAGCCCCCCCTTCCCCTTATCTTATCGTCCTCAAATCCCTCCATTCCATTTACGATGAAGCTGATGATGATGATGGTGGTGATGGCGATGGCGGCAATGAACTGCGCACTCGGGTCCTGCTGATTCTTGTACGCGGTCAACCAACATGTCTTGCTTCCATTGCTACAGCTCCTCGACAATGGCTTCTTCGTCACCTGTCTACACCACCCAAACAAGATCCTCGCCCTCTTCCTTCGTTCTCGTCCCCAATTCAAGACCCAAGAGCAGAGTCGCCTGCGCTCTCGGAGGTAACACCCATTTGATTTCCTTCTCTCTCTCCGTAATTGCACTGTGATTCAGATGGAACTCTTCTTTTGGTTTGATGGCTGAAACCTATGTATGAGAAATATACAGAAGAAGCGAAATTTCAAGTCTTTTTGTCTGTCCCGAGAGCCCCAGCTCTGATCTTGGTGACTGAAATCTAAAACCTCCATTTGGGTTACCGGGCAGCTGATAAATATTGATTTTTGGCAATGTAATGTCAATGCCATAAGTGGTACGCTTTCAAGAAAGTCAATGGATGCCTATTCGGATAATTCAGCTGCTTGTTGTACTTTTTTCTCGGGTATTCTCTTCGAAATGTAAATTGTATCCGTTTAATCTGAGGGATTTTGCATTTCGTGGCACCTGCGGATGTAATTTGACATGAACGGGATTTATGGATTGCATTTTAGTACACCGGTAGGTTCTTCTAGGGTGGGATAGATATGCTAGATGCCTGATCATTTTATTGATTCTTGGAAATAGTTATGTCTGATGCACAATGATACGAAATTACTTGCAGGGATTGTGGCAGAACCAATGGCAGCTACATGCGTTTCCGAGCCGTTATTGCTTAATGCTGTTCGTGGAAAAGAGGTAGAAAGACCTCCGGTTTGGCTCATGAGACAAGCGGGGAGGTACATGAAGGCAGGTCTATCTTTACTCGAATCTCTGTTTCTGCAGCAGTTTTGTTTTTTGCAGTCTACTGATTCTGTCTCCGTTTGTGACTTTCGGGGGTTGCTCGAGTTCCCATTTCTTGGTATTTCCTGTCTTTACTTAGTGAAATTTGCTTGAGCAGCGTCTGGCAGTAGCAACCTAAATTTTATGCAAACTCCTGACCAGGAAATGCTGATAAATTCTCGAGGGAAAATGAGATAATCATAAACTCGTTTGTGTGCTTCGACCGAGTGAAAATTATGATCAACTCTGCTGAGAGTTGTAATGTACTTCCACATCTCTTTCTCCTGCTCAGACTTGCATTACCGGTTGTGTTATCGAGAGCACTTTACTCTGAAATGGTTTTCTCTGTCACTGTTGCCAATTCTCTTGTATTGCTGGTTCTCTTGTATGCATCGGATATTTGCTTCTACCGATTCTATATTCTTTCCCAGTGTCTAACTTGTTTCACTTTGCTGAAAATTACTTGTTACAGAGTTACCAAAATATCTGTGAGAGGTATCCCTCCTTTCGTGAAAGATCTGAGAATGTTGACCTTGTAGTGGAAATATCCTTGCAGCCATGGAATGTCTTTAAGCCTGACGGGGTAAGTATCTCCGAAGAATGTTTCCCTACATTTTCTGCATAGAATTTGTCGGGTCGTAAGTGTGTGCGCTACGTTTCTCCTCTGGTGAGAATATCCTTCTTAAATACTGTTCTGCTGTTAAGCTTAGATGAGCTCTATCAGAAAGGGATACTTTCATGCTTGGCCATGCTAGTAAAATTTAAGCCAAATATTTGTAATTTGGTCAATATAACCTTGAAAATGAGATGCAACCACATTGAACTGTAAATTACAATATTTTCAGTGAATCACAACCGTTCAACTCAAAAGGAAAAGTTGTGACGCGCTTAAGTTGACTGCTTAGTTTAATGCAAAGCTAACTTTCAGCTTTACAATTGACTAGATTTTTTCTGTGAAAGAGTGCAGTGTTCATAACTAGAATCTATACCGTCTTGTGATGTGTCATTTCTCTATCTTCCTATACTTACATACTGATATATATTCATTCGTGTAGGTTATTTTGTTCTCGGACATTCTCACCCCTCTTACAGGGATGAATATACCATTTGACATTGTCAAAGGTAAGGGTCCTATCATCTTCAATCCGGTACAGACAATTGCTGATGTCGATCAAGTAAGAGAATTTACTCCTGAAGATTCAGTGCCGTATGTGAGAGAAGCATTGAAGATTTTGCGAAAAGAGGTCTCTGTCTGCATTTCTTAGAATTTATCCGCATCTTTGTGATCTATCTTTGTGCTTGTTTACCTATTTGAAACTTGTCACTGCATTGCGGTGCTATGCATTTGATATAGTTGCCCCATGTTTTATGCATGAGACCAAATTGTTTGACAATAATGCAAGAGTTAGTTTTAAAAAGGTCAATCTTTAACAAAGACTTTGCTATGCTTGCCATGAATACTTAGTCATACTATTTACTACCAAAATGATCGCAGTAACCAAGGAGATATTCCAAACTTCGTACACATATATCGATGGGAAAAAGGCTTCAGCGAAAAACCAGTAGAATTATTGGTGTTGGCTGTTAAGTTCGCTTCAACTGTTTCATTCACGATACCACTTCTCTTCATGATAACTTCTATGTGCATGACACAACCAAAATACAGACTATAATATAACAAAATATATGTGTTAGACTTAACTGATTTTGAGGAAACCAATCCGCATTGGAATTGTTGGGCTATGGTAACCAAGTGTATGATTTGCAGGTGGACAATGAAGCAGCTGTCTTGGGTTTTGTCGGTGCTCCTTTTACTTTAGCATCTTATGTAATAGAAGGTGGTTCATCAAAGAACTTCACAAAGATAAAGAAATTAGCTTTCTCGCAACCCAAGGTAGTCATGGGATATTTCTTTTACCTTTATAATTTACTTGAGCTCAGTGCTTTGCGAGACGGCTGCATTTGCAATTCCACCACACTCAGTTTAATGAGATTTTTGGCACTAGTGATCAGATTGACAGAATTTTGTGTCAGGTACTACATGCATTACTTGAGAAATTTGCAACCTCCATGGAGAAGTACATCAAGTTCCAAGCTGACAGTGGAGCTCAGGCTGTTCAGATCTTTGATTCATGGGCCACAGAGCTCAGTCCCGTAGATTTTGAGGAGTTCAGCTTGCCTTACTTGAAGCAAATTGTGGATTCTGTGAAGCAAAGCCATCCAAATCTCCCTCTAATTCTTTATGCTAGTGGATCTGGCGGCTTGCTCGAGAGGCTAGCCTTGACAGGCGTTGACGTTGTCAGCTTGGATTGGACAGTCGACATGGCAGAAGGTAGGAGGCGACTGGGAGCTGACGTGGCCGTCCAGGGAAACGTGGACCCGGGGGTCCTCTTTGGATCAAAGGAGTTCATTACCAAGCGGATACATGATACTGTGAGGAAAGCTGGTAAAGGGAAACATATCTTGAATCTTGGTCATGGCATTAAAGTAGGTACACCGGAGGAAAATGTTGCTCACTTTTTTGAAGTTGCGAAAGATATTCGATATTAGCAGCCAATGTGAGATAGCAACCCTTCTTACTGATCATGGTGCTGTTCTGCTCTTCATTTTCAATCTTCTTTGTTTCTTTGGATGTAGTCTGTAATCTCTAGCTGTCCATTTGGGGAAGTGATAATCATATCGAGGACAAATGCAATTTGTACAATTCTTTTTGGGGGAGAAAGTAGATGAATCGCATAAGTAAGATCCCATCTACCACGAAAATTTATGTTTGCAAGCAATTGATTTAACGCTTTAGTTTTGAGAGAGCTTTCCAAAGACGTTCAAGTCTGTTGAATAGTTGTATGAAGATTGCCTTCTTGCCTTCTTGTATGAAAATATGTTTTGCCTTAGATTTCCTCCTGAAAGTGAGTGTGCATACTTACAGTCCAAAAATCTCCTATGTTGTGTCTTTCTGGATTAGTACAGTCCAAAAGCTCTCCTCTATATACATATATAAACTCGCCTGCCATAGATTTGAGAACACGTGTACTAACGTGTTAACCACTGGCCGTTTCTTTAACTCTCTGTTGAGAATGTTTCCTAGTATGTATTAGTCCGTACGAGAAACTGCTCAAGTTGATTAGTCTATTACAGAGGGTATTTCTTACACAACATATACCATCCCAACCTCAAGGAGAGACGCTGGAGGCACTTTCAGTGCCACATCTTGTCCCCTACAATTTCTCCTCAGAAAATTGTAGCCAAAATTGATGGCCAATCTTTTCAGAACAGATGATCCTTGTTTTGCTCGAACGTGCGACTGTCCAAGTATGAATGCAGTCCCTGATTGCTGAGCTGCTAACAGATCACCCAGTTCTTCTCGCATCTGCTTCTCTATCTCGGTCCTTGAATCGGACTCGGATACATCATCAAGGGCAAATCTCACGTTCTTTTTCACAACAACCACGGGCTCCATTTCTATGACATCAGCTGAACTTTCTATGCTTGGAATGCCAAGAGATACACTTGCAGGCCCCGGGCTTTCTCCAAGGTCGTAAGCTGGGGCTCCAGTGATCGAAACTTTCCCTATCACTGCCCATCTACACTCGCTTGACACAGATCCACTGGAACTGGGACAATCATCCTTGACGCAAGAACCGATTGTGTTTCTCTCAGTCCAGTCCAAGTGTATGAACTCAGCAAGTCTGTCGACTAGCTCAGCTTCAAAAGAATCCACGTCCTGGTGGACATCTCGGTAGCCATACCGAACGATGCATCGGTAGGAACGGTGTGATGAAGGCCCCACACGGCCCACAAGATACCGCTCGGCAGGTGGCACATGAGGCACAGGCACTGACTTTAGACACACAAAGACGAGAATGCGGTGGAATGCCGGGAGGTTGGTGACAAAGCGGGAGAAGTTAGCGGGAATTCCTGAGATGAGATCAGTGAAAACTACGCCTATTCCGGGGACTCGAGCGATTCCCAAGCTTGGACCCAAGGCTAGAAGCCACTCTAGTGAAACCTTGTTGTGGAGGTCAAACTCATACTTTTTAATGGAGGCATAATGCCAAACAAACATTATGGTCATGAGGAAGAGCGCTAGGAGGATGGGAAGCCATGCGCCCTCGGCAAACTTGGTCAGTGATGCTGAGAAGTAGAGCAGCTCGATTGAGCCGAAAAAGAGTAGAAAGCAGAGAGACAAAATGGGAGGTTTGTGCCAACAGAGAATTATGACCAGGGATGTGAGGCATGTGGTTACCAGCATTACTGTCATTACTGCCAGACCTGCATCGTGGAGAAAGTAGTTCAACCAAATTTAGACCAACGAGTTAGCTCGTGTCAGGTTTAGTTTTGCCAGGGCCTAAACAATTTGATGAAGCGATTTTCAGTAGGGATGGAGGCATACAAGCCATGATTTACCTGAAGCATTTCCCATGTGTTTTATGTCTCTGAATCCAATGGTCACAGCAATGCAGAGGATCATGAGCATCCAGTTGATCTCAGGGATATAAATCTGCCCATGGATCTTGTCCGATGTGTGGACGACTTTGACCCTCGGAAAACAACCGAGCGATTGACTTTGGTTTATTATGGAGAACGTCCCACTGATGATCGCTTGGCTTCCCACCACAGAGGCAAGAATGGCTAATACAAGAACAGGCCATCTCACACTTTCTGCAGATAAAATTGTGTCATTTAATCTATACATCTTTTAACAGTAGAATGGATGGTCTATATAGGTCAATTCAATGAGCATTCATGCCACTTTCTTAACAGAATCATGACTAGTTCAAAAGAAAGTGAAAATTATGTTTGTTCAAATCAAGTATCTGTATACAAACTCTAGTTCAGAAGAAGAGGGAGGGCTATACCTGGAACTGAGTGGTAGAAACTGATTTGGTTTCGGATGTGATGATGCTTGGAGAGGTAAGCAGCCTGACCCATGTACGCCAATATGAGAGCTGGATAAACTAGAAAGGTGAAAGCAATCTGCAACCAGAATAAACATGAACTGTGACTCCATTGGCAAATTGAACATTTCCCAAGCAAAAGATTGATGCGGACTGATAGTAGCTGAGGAGAACCTGAATTGCTGTGTATGAGAAGTGGCCAAGATCAGCAAACATAGCTTCAGATCCTGCATAAATTGAACCAATTTCTGTCATCTGATGGTTATAAACATGAAGTGAATTGAGCTTTTTAGTCCCTAGATACTAGATAACTAGGAGTTCAATGTCAGCAACAGGGAACATCAAATCATACTGTCAGAAGATCGACAACCGAGGGTACCAATGCATGAAATAAATTAAAGGATCGAAATCGTTTCATTACCACTAGAAACACATGTTCTATCTGGCCCAAAAAAATATACCTGTTATGCACAGTAAGACTCCTCCCAGAGACATCCACCCGCCCATCCTGGTCTTCCTCAAGAACTTGAACATATAATAAGGAGAAAGCGCCTGATAGACGTGTGGGTTCCAGTGCAGAATGTTGTACAAGCCAAGGGCACTAATGCACAGCAACCAGGTCAATACGACAGGTGCAAATAAGAATCCAATTCGATGCGTGCCATAGTGTTGAAGAGCAAATAGACAGACCAGTATGAAACAAGTAATGGGAACGACAGCATCTGCAATAAAGGGAATTGAATTACAAAATTTAGACAGAAAAATGTAGCCAATAAATCCTCTTTCTAAGGCGTGCAACATCAGCTGACGATGAAAAGAGGAGAGAGAATGGAACGATTAAGAATTATCTGCAGATGCTTGCTCCGCTAATAGAATTTTTTGTGAGGGAAGTTTTCTCCGATCAGAATCCAGAATATGAAAACTGTAGAAGACCTTACCATGGAATCAGTGAGAAACAACTTCCGAGGTAAATGGTCACACAATTGCCTTTCCATGAAAAGAGGTTTCATTGATTTTAAGCGGGGAACACATGTAGACGTAGCCAAGAGCATGCATCGTCGAAACAATGCCGGGGGTGTTCATATCATAAAAACTACAAGTATACTTATACAAATTTCCCGAAAGATGTAAGTTCTGTTTAATTAATGTTTGAGGAAGATGTTGTATTCTGATGCTTGCACATGTTATATAGCTTGTAATATGCATATATATTTGATTATGGCATAGCATAAGTTTAAATTTTCTTTGGCCTCCTATTAGAGACGAAAATTCATTAAGAATCTTCTGGACTGAGGATTAAGACAGATGGCTAAACAGAGGAGAGAATATGAGCAGTTTGGTCCCCAACTTGGGAATGGTCCCTACTGTTCATACCAGATAGCCCTTTTTCCCCACACCATCTAGGATAGAGCAACATGATCCAGTCATTACTTTCAAGAATCAGAGATACAAACTCTACTGCTTACCAAAAAAAAAAAAAACTCTACTGCTTATAATATATTATCCACGAAAGCCATGGAGAGATGCGATGAAAATACATTGACTCAAATTAGATGACTTGACCCCAATCAAACACTCAATTTTCAGCAACTGACATCGAGCCGGCTTTTGCTCATTACAAACAATTAATCAGACAAACTCGGTAAAGAAAAAGCAAGCTGATAATGCCTTACACTGATGGTGCTCCTTGGACATGGATAACTCAAGGCCAGAAACAGCAGAGAAGACTACACCGAAAAACAAAAAGGTAAGAAAAGAGAAAAGGATTCAAGTCTTGTTTATGTGTCAAGCAAGAATTTTTTTCAACAGAAAAAAGAAAAGCTTACCGGAGATGGCCGGAGTGAGTAGCCCGTCTCCGATGACCATACAAGTTCCAAGGAGGACCAAGATCAACAAAGCCGTGTGTAAGCGTTTGTGCCTCTCTAGCAAAGTTTTAAATTTCGAGGTGTTCTTATTCTCCGGAGGATGCTCTAGTTTATAAGTGGAGAGCTCTTCATCAGCAACCTGTCTGTTTGGCAGAAGGCTCACCTTGACATGTCTACATATCAATGAATACAGTGCAAAAGTACCACCTGGAAGACATACCGTTGCCGACACAACATATAAGAAATCCAGAAAGATTAGCTGATCGAGAATTATTGCAATGTCCTAAGTGCTTACCCTCGCCATTATCGTCGGCTCGAAGAACTATGAACACATACTTGAACAAGGGAACTAAAGTGAGCGTCCAGAAGACGAATGAAAGAACGCCGTATATCTCTTCATTGGTTTCCGAGTGTTGAATGTCTTCTGCAAACGTGCTCTCATAAACATACAATGGGGATATGCTCAGGTCACCATACACCACACCAAGGCTTTGATAAGCTAATAGCATTATTGTCTTCCAGGACTCCTGAATTTCACTCAGAAAGCAGCGATATCAGAACTCTCCAACCAATATTCATGATAAACTAAAGAGCTGTTATTGTACTTTGTAAGTTTTACTGAATCAACATGGCATTACAGCAGTCGAAATTAATAGTCGACCTCCCATGTCATTTGCAAGAAAAAAGTAAACTGACCAACCTTAGAAGATTTCCAGCATCTCCCACAATCAAGATCCATGCTTTTCAAGCTCAAGCTCTTCAATCTTCAGTATGCAATGCTTTGTGGGGACTGAGACACTTAGCAGCAGATCTGCACTAGATCTTCCTGGAGGATGATGCACTCATCCAGAATAAGAGCTTCTCAGAGTAAGACTCTGTGGATGAAATTGAGAAGCCATTCATCTCTCACCCATCTTTCTTCTCACAGCTGGAGGCCAAAAATGCATAAGCAGATCAAATTCGTTCACCTATCAAGAAGCCCACACGAAGCTCATAAAGAATGCAAATAAAAACCAAGCCACCCACCAGTCACTGAACACTGTTAAACTCAAAAACAAATAAAAATAAACAAAAGAATCGAAACTCAACTGCCTTAGAAACACTCCAGTGCAAGTCTCATAAATGCAATAGGGCCCTCATTCAAATCCTGTTTCAGTACTTGTCGAAATTCTTGCTCTTATCTCTCAAGGCTCATAGAAACCGACGTGACACATCTAGACCCATCCACATAAGTGACCATTTGAGGGACAAGAAAGGCGAAGGTGAGAAGAAAAACGGGAGGAAGCTTCGAATTTTGACAGTCCAATGTAATCTTTCTTTTCTTTTTCTTTTCTCTTTTGCCCTTTCTGCAGAGTTAAAATGCTCACGGGCAGAACAGGACGATTTGGATGAAACTGAAGGAATGAGACTAGAAACGCAGTACCATCATGTGATCTGATTTTGAACAACAGTTCCATTTTTAAGAAGTATAATCAATCACCGCCAACCAGCGGCCAGGCACGCAAATAAAGCTGAATTTAGGGGGACAAACTAAAGACCGCCCACTTTCAGACTCCGTGCACGTATTACTTTTGCTTATTTGGTTTCATTATTATTTTACTGACCTTTCGTATATTCTTGCTGACCAATTATCAAGATCTTCCTCTTTTTTATATGCAAGAATGATCTTTCAAATCTCACCAACCGAGAGGCCTTTTTCAATTCATTTTCGCTTGCCAAAAACGGGTTAAATGACTGATGACTGGTGGTTTTTGGTGGTGGTGGTAGGTCAATTACACTTGCTCAAGAGCAGAGCAAACATAGCCAAAAAAAAAAAAAGAAGAAGACGAAAGTGGAGTGCAAATTTTGATTTCAGGCAATGCAAAAGATCGAGATCACAGCTTTGAGGACATAGCAAGACTAGTATTCGAAGAAAATCAGACCCAGTACGGATCGAAGCTCCTAAAGCAAAGAATTGAGAAGAACTATTTGAAAATTTTCAACTTGTGGGTACTGTTATATGGACAGAACCATGTGATTTGGAATGCAATACAGAAAGCCCGTGACCGCAGAACATGATGCTTCTGCCAAAAGTTGTAGGCAGCAGTTTTCTTTCAAGTCCTTTGGACGTGGACATTGCTTCTGTTTCTTGCCACCTTGTCCTTTCTCCATTATCGATATGTTGTCTTTTCATCGCCTCATCTTCCATCACATGGCCTTGATCTCCAAGATAGCGACATTCATTCTGATCCCACTAAGGAAAAGCCAAATTTGCCAACTTTTTGCAGGAATCCCAATACCATGATGAGCCAAAAAGACTAAATGAAGAAGGATTTCAAGTTCCATCCATCTTATAGTAAGTCAACAAGTGATGTTGAGGTGTCAAATACTAGCTGTGCCATTTTTCAGCCGCTCAAGAGTTAGCTCCGCACCGCGGTGACGACTTTCGCCGAGTTCATCAAGCTAGTATACTCGAACCAATTCCACAATCTTATGCATAGTGCATACTACTAACCTCTTGAATTTAATAGTATATGCTCTCTTTTTTAACAATGGGACCGTGAGAACGACGACTCAGGAGGATGTCGTGCCGACAAGCGTCTTGTTCCTTCTACTTCCATTTGTGCAAGATATACAAAGCGAGGGCTAGGCATTTTATTGAGATCCAAAAGATTCTAAGAGCTGGTCGCATATTTTTACGCGACATGTGTCAGCCTGTGCTCTCTTCTCAAAGAGACAGACAGAAATTGAGTCATTATACTATAATAGTGCCCCCCTAAAAAATCGAGCAAAAAGAAAAAGGGAGACTTTGCTGGATGAACTTCAAGATGAAAAGAATGAATGAGAAGCCCACGAGACACGCATATCATATGTTATTAACTTGTGGGTGGTACACCTCTCTCTTTGAAAAAAGAAAAGCTGAGAATCTGTAGCGCAGAGAGAACGTGGGGAAGATGCTGATTTGGATTCGAGCGGAGGAGGGATTCAGACAGAGTGATGGAGTTTGATATAGCAAGATGTCCGAGCAAGCCTTTTAGCCCTTTCTTTAGTCATATTAGATGATAGATTCTGGTTAAGCGGATGCAGATGAATAAAGGAATGATCAAGAGAGGCACTTAGGTGCAGTGTAGCTTTCTGATTCGAGCATCCATTTCCTGTCAACCATACATGTCATCATCTTCTCCCTCTTGAAAGGGGGAATATGGGGTTTGACCTCTATTGATAGATGACCAATAAACTTTGAGCTGCATCCTTTCTACATCAAATAATCATTTTGTGGACCGGAATTTGATATGCTTAGCATATTACTCTGCATCTTACTGCTGGATCATTGCAAACAACCGAGCACACGGTAATCAAGCATGGGCTTTTTAATATTTGATCCGATAAGAAAGCCTGATTTTTCGCTTTTTTACAATCAAAGGATGCAGGTGATCCAAACAGATCCATATACCTGTCAACCAACCGAGGTGTATGTGTTAGCCTATCCCGAACCACCGACTGAGATTGGGAGAGCGCCGTGACAGGGAATCGAACCTTGCACCCGATATATCAATGTTAGAGCAACTTTTGTACCGCTCACAATAGCTTTTTATATATGAAAATGCCTTTTGTCCAAAATGCCTCTGTACATGGAAATTAGCCCCCATCAAATGAGGGCTAAAATGGACACAGATTAGGTGGGCCTTTTATATTGGGCCCGATCCAATTAAGTCGCGGCCCATGATTTTGGGAAGTCTGTCTAAGACCTTCGTATGTTGGGTGAACTACGAGAACCGGCTGAGTGGTGTGAGTGACAGTGTGACGTCAGTGAATATGAGTCCCTCCATTGATGAAAATTGGAATAGGGTTTCCAAATTCAAGCATTATTTCCTCTTGTTTGTAAAGTTTGGGATACCTATGAAATTTACATAGAAACAAGAAATTGCTAATGTACGCGGTGTTTAATGTGGTTACGCCGCGGTGGTAACATAAATTCAAGTATCTATTATTTGAATGTTGGTAAGGTATGAACTGATTTTTAGCGCCCAATTGAATCACTCTTCTCGATTGCTTGTTTTATCCATTTACAAAATTCTTTACTCCTATATAAAGGAAGGTTTCGATGTACACACGTAGCAACATGTGTCGATAGAATGAACAATCTTTCAGGGACTTTTTGATCCTTCGAATACATACTCCAATGGGGTAAAAATGGTTTTCCATTTGGAAGGGGGGCAATATGGTATTGATATTTCTAACCACTCTCTTCTCGGACAACATCCGAAAAAATAAAAATTGGCCAAGAAATCCTTTTTGATTTATAGAAGTTTTAAAATTTCGGTTGTCTATTTTTTTAAAATTTTAGATTGCATCTTTGACATTTTATATTTCAACTAACCCAACTTCTCTTCTCTTTACTCCTAAAACCACATTCTTCTCGAGGCCAATCATTACTCTTTCCTAACTTACTAAATCCTCCATTTAATCATAATTTGCAATTTTACTGTGGCACGGTTATTTCACTTTCTTGATCTTGCTTTCTCACCCAAAATTAGAGCAAAATTTTCCTTCCTAGTTAAGATTCAACTTTGCTTGCAAGAACCACATATGACCTCACCCTCAATATGTCCATCCTTCCATATTACGTAAGGACTTTGTTCCATCATTTCATGCAAATGTAAACGTGACATCATCGTAGCGTAAGATCCGTTCATCATTCACTAAGAAATCGATATTTAAATCTTATAAATCAAATTACACTGAAGTAATAAGAACATGGCATTTTGTTTAAGAGGGCTCTTTTCACTATGGCAATAAACAGAACGTACTCGTTCTATTTTACTAATAAGAGAATAAATTAACCTATAAAAATAAACAAATAGAATGAATGGGGGACCAGTCAATGGTAATAAGTTTCATCTTGTTTGGTAGTGATTAAGAACAGCAAGGAAATGAGGGGCCATGTTCTCCTTTTAGTCCGGGTTTGAATCCCAATTACTCCACCTTCTCCGAGAAAACTTCATTCATTCGCGAAATGTTCGGCCTCAACGAGACTCCAGCTTCGAGTATACATTAACATCGGGGAACGGCTGCAGCGGAAATCGCTAACATAGACGTCAGTCATCCTACGTGGTGCGATCAGTGCTAATATGGATAATTTTTAATATGTTTTCTAATTTATATGTTCTCTCTCGTTCTTTTTTTTTCCTTCCCTTTTTTCCTCTAGGTGGCTAGAGGCGAGGGCTTGTGAGGCTCGACCTCGTCGAATCTAGCAAGTTCGAGCCTCGTCCTCGCCAGTGGCCGGCCGTGTCATATAGGACGACCGGCATCTATGTCAGCAATTTCTAGCCAATGAACTAAAATGGCACAATGCAAAATGTTTATGGCTCAATTAACAAAAAAGAAAGGCTTTGAACCGAATTGATATAATAATTGCAACAAGTCTAAGACTTTTTTGGTAATTTCCCCTGAGATTAAAGGGTTGATCGTCATTGCAGCTTCCTCGACCATAAATGTTCATTCGCGACGTGATTTGAATTTGTGATTTTAAGGAAAACAAAGAAAAAACAAAGAAAAAAATGAGTGAATTTTCTTGCGATCGCTAATATCCCGGGCGAGTGGACATGTTGTTGAGGCATGAATGGTGGTGGGTTGTGTGGACTTGTGGTGGCTTGACCTGGCTCAGTGGACGAGTCCAAGGTGTGGGGGGCCCCCCCAATCTGTCCCACTCCCAACGGCATAAGAGTCAAATTTCTCGACGTCTTACGTTTCCCTTTCTTCGTTCCCCTCCCGCCCTCCTAAGTCCTTCCCCCAAGCGCGTCCTCTTCTTTTCCACCTTCTTGACCAATTTACATTTTTTTCTCGAAATAATTTTGAAAAACAATGCAATTAAAAGTTTTAAGTCAAGTAATAAGTGGTAAGTTCTTCAAAAGGTCGGTTATGTTTTACGACTTTCGATGCTTTGTAATGATTCGTGGAAACGTACTTTACTCATCCCCCGTTTCTTGCAAATACATGTTTATAAAATGCCTTTATATTAATAGGGATTTGTTTTAACTAGACCCATCAGAATAGATCATAGGTCCATTTCTTAATCAATATTTGATGGGATTGTTTTTTATATGGGTTAGTTATATTCAGTAACGGATCATAAATGGGTTTAGTATGGTAATGCCCAAAATAATATGGGCGTTGAATGGGTTTACAATTTACTTAGACCCAATCTATCTCTACGACTCTCTCTCCACTCTCTCGTTCTCACTCGATCTCGCACTTATTCACTAAATGCTCTCATCTTAGTTTGGGTACGAGTTTTTCTATATTACATTAACAATATGGGTCGGACACGCCTAACTAAATTTGTATTGCATAGAAATTGGTCAAAATGGATTAAATGTGTCAATTCGAATCGAACCATTTTCGACCTGATCCGATCCACTCGTTTGACGAGTTTAATTTTAACAACATTTAACAAAATAATGACTTGAAACTATACATATATATGTGCGTGTGTAAGTGAATCGCTCTGCAAATGCTCAAAGGATGATTGGTTATCTTGAAGCCAAAATAAAACTGTCGAAGGCATCAATTTTGAAGTACCTGCCAAAATCAAGAGATGAATAACGGGCTGTTTGGTAACCTGTCAAACAGTACCCGATTCTATTCTTCTGTTTCTCAAAACAAAAAAATAACATAAATTTATTCGGTAAATTTTTTGTTCCAGGGCACAAATTTGTTCTCAGAATCAAGAATAAAAAAAAAGTTGATTATTGATTCTGGGAACAAGAATCAGAAATGGAAAAGATTTTTTTTTCTTCTTCTTCTTGGTTGGTCTTCTTTATTTTTCCTGGCATGTGGCCAATCGTCAACGACCGGCCACAGGCCACCAACAACCGGCCACAAGCTAGGGCTGGCAAGGGCAAGGGTTGGACCCTCGCCACCATCGTGAGGGTGGCGGCGAGGGTCCAGCCCTCGCTCTCGCTGGCCCTAGCCTGTGGCCGGTCGCTGACAACCTGGCCATGGGCGAAGGAAGGGGAAGAAGAAAAAAAGAAAAGAAAAAAAAAGAGAAAAAAAAGAAAGAAATATTAAAAAATTTAAAATATTATTAATAAAAAGAAATTTTGTGCGGTTACCAAATGAATTTATGTTCTTTTTCTATTCCAGGAATATAAATTTTGGGCAGTTACCAAACGCGTTCAAATGTTTAAAAATCATTTTCGGGAGTGGAATAAAAACAATTATTTTTTAGCAGAAATTACTTTCAGGAACAAAATGGTTACCAAGCGCACTCTAAAAATATGAAATGTAATTCTTTTTTTATTGGTTCAGGGCACGGACGCGGGGATTCACACACACAATAATAATAAAACAAACTTGAGGCTTTAATGCATAATAAGAACTCGAATATCAAAATTAAAAGTTAAAAAAAAAAAAGTCTTTGAAATAAATTAGACCAAACGCAGCATTAAATATCGACGAAATCACACGCACATCTCTATCGGTCCCTGGTCCTACACGCAAGTTGCTTAGCTCACCGCGCCACCGGCAAGAGGGCGTGAGCTTCCCCGCAGGTGTCAACCGTTGTCTTCTTCCATCTTCCCGAGCTCGAATAGAACTGTTTCTCCACTCTCTTCTCCTTTAAAGAAAGACCAAAACCTTCATCCTCACAGCAATCCCTCCCCCATCTTCAGATCTCTCTCTTTCTCTCTCTCTCTCTCTCTCTCTCTCTCTCTCTCAGATTCTGCTCCTTCGTGTATATGCGAACACAGAGCTTTACAATGGCGGCCTCATGCAAATCCCACGTCCTTCTCATGATCATACTCGCCGTGTGGCAAGCTCTTTCCCTCGCATCCGCCGCCAGGCCTTTGAACCGCGTCGTTCCGCTGCCGACTCCATCCGATCACGAGCCGGCCCCTGCCTTGAATCTCGCTCTTCCCGGCCACGACGACGCGGTCGGTGTCGCCGTGATCCCTGCCCTCCGCGTGACTGAGCTCAGCGCAATCGTCTCTGGTGAGGAGGCGGGTTCGAGGCCGAGCTCCGGTTCGACGGCTTCGAGTCGTTCGAGAAGAAGAGGACGGTCGAGAACATTCGGACCCTTGTTCTTGAATTTCCTTCCTAAAGGGTCTGCAACGCCTTCCGGACCCAGCAAAGGAACCAACAGTCTCAACAACTAGCGCTCTTCTGTCACCAAAAACCACCCCTCGATAAATTGATATTTCTTCTCTCTTTTTGTCTTTCTTGCTTTCCATTTGAGCTGTACATAATGACCCGAGCAGAGACAGATGGTTTTGCTGATAGAGAGGTTGACTTTTGTGTCTTGATCGATGCAGCTTATTCAGACGATTATCAGTTTTTAGTGCAGTGTTCTTCTCAGTACTGATTCTTTCCTTGTTCCTTCTATGATCCTGTTCTTCTCTCCCTCTGGAGAGTAGACATGACAACTTTAGTTCTGGAAGACTAACGAGGCAATGGTGTGTTGTTTTCTTGCGAGGACTTCTGCTTCTGCATGTCACTGTTTTCAGACATTTCCGGTTTCGCAGTTAATGTCCTTGCAATTACTCCGACATGTTAAGAAGGCAAATCGACCCGGCATATCCGGAGGATGGTCTTATTTTCCTACTGGAGGGCCCTTTTCTTTTCTTGGATCTATATCTGAAAATGATCGAGAAGTTATTGCATGGTCTATATATGTCATGTAGATTAATATAGATTGAACCACGTAGGACTTAATTACATGATCAATCGTCTGTATGGACTTGGTCTAAATGATCAATGGATCACTATGAAATCTATAGACACGTTCATACTGAGTTAGAAGTAATTTGAAAATTTAATGTCCCCGATGGAAATTACCAATTGCAGTCGCTCTTAAGTCCAAGATTCAGATTGCGAGTTATATGGTTTTGCTTAATCGGTCAATTTGAATAAAAACGCGTACATTGATGACAGTTTGGATAATTCCAAAAACAGAAACTTTTTTCAATTGTCTCGTCTGTTAAAGGGCTCTCCGAAGTCCAAAATTCAGGTCAGCAAGTTTTACGGTTTTGCTAAGTCGATCTATTGAAGAAGAAAAAAAACACATACGTTGATGACAATTTGGATAACGCTGAAACCACGAACTTTTTAACTGTCGTATCTGATAAATGAGGTTAGCGCAATAGCTCTCAAGTTTAGAGCTTATGTCGTAAAATTAGCAATTCAAACGAGTAATAGTAAGATAACCGAAGCATATTCAATCAGCAATAACAAGACAAACGTAGGGGCTAATGACATGAAATATTTTGATATATGATACATTATGCAGTATGCGTGATGAAGTGATCTTGGTTATTATTCTACAAGCGAGTATATTCTAAACACAATCTAGACCGTCAGGAGACTCACATGAATTCCACTATCATGAACGGTCCAGATTTAATTTAATATACATGCTACGCTCATATAATAATTCCGCATGCATTATCCTATGGCAATGTACATTAAGTAGCTCTCCCGATTCTCTTCGATTAGTCAGTCAGTCAAGTTGTAGAAAAATCACCTTCGTTGACTCTATGGCGGGCTCAGATCTTTTTTTCTCCCCAAGTGGCGTGCCGGTCCAGAACGAGAGAGACATGATTGGTAGCATCTGTTCTGGCCTTCAATGTTTTCTAGCTCGTGAAGGTTGAGAAATCCATCCCATTCCATCTTATCTCAGCCGCCGGACTCTTGACTTTTGAGTCTTGACTTGAGCGTGAGATCAACTTCTCCTGTACACACAAGCAACAAGCTTGAGAGAGTCTTTATTTTGGAAAAAAACTTCGTGACAGAGGAAAATGCTTTTAAAAAATTCATTTTCCCAACTTTAAGTATGTGTAATTTCTTTGACCATTCTATTGCCCGATCATTTTAGGCAAACCAAACACGTGAAAGTTTAGAATAATAATTTGCGAAAAAAAATTTCGATCAGACAAACTAATTTTAAATCTAACTACCAATGTAAGCATCTCGGCAATAGCAAATAATTTTGAACGGAGGTAGGTCGTTTAGGGTGCGAATGATAATCATTCTCTTCCTTAACCCTATTTATGGCTAGAAATAGAAAAATTCATTTCTATTCCCTGGACAAGTTTATGAACTAAAAGCAGTGTTTAATAACGATACAACATTTTTGTTCCCGGAATAAAAATTCGTTCAATAGGTTATTCATAAATTTCTATTCCCGGCGGCTAGCGAGCGTTGGCGGCTGGTGGCGAGCAAAGGCGAGCAGCGGGAGGGGGCAGGCGGTGATTGGCGGACAATCGGTGGGAGGCGGTTGACACGGTGGGGGCCGAGAGCGGGCAACGAGGGCGAGCAATAAAGATAGTTATTCCTTTTGTTTCAGAACTCGAAAAGTAAAAAAAAAATCTACTTTTCACTTCAGTTTCAAACCTATTTCTAGGTTAAAAATTTGTTTCGGAAACAAAAAAATGAAATTGTATTACCAAACGAAATTTTATTCCAAACTTATTACCGGGACTAGAAAAATAGAAAAATAGAGAAATAGGACGGTTATCATTTGCATCTTTAAAAAGATTCAATAAGGCCTTATTGCTTCCGTATTTTAACAAACTTTTCGCCTAATTCTCTTTCTGCGTCGATAAAATCCAAGTTCCAATACTAGTAATAATGCCTTCAATCTGCTCGGCACATTGCACATCTAATCGCCAAACCTACATTGAACATTCATGTGGTTATTCCTTCTAGACGGTAATTGCACTTCTCATTTGAGGAAAATGATACAAATGGTCCATAAACTTTATCTCAATGTTCAATATAGCCCATGAACTTTTAATCTGTTCAATGTAATCCATGAACTTTTAATGTATGTTCAATTTAGTTCCTGAACTATATGATTTAATGATGTCCTTCAATTAATTCAAGTTCATGGGCAACATTTAATGTTGTCATATAGTTCAAGAACTAAATTGAACATATAATAAAAATTTAAAAATCACATTAAATAAATTAAAAATTTATGAATCATACTGTATATTGGATAAAATTCAAGGACCGATTCTGTCATCATCCCTATCGTCTTCACGAAGTTTGGAAAAGTGAGAAGTAGAAATGGGAAGCAGAGGTAGTAATCAAAAGCAAAAATCGAGATATAATTAATGATTAACCACAAATCTCGCACGTGTTTATGGTAGGTTCTGGAGAATGGGTCACCTTTTCTGCTTTCGGTGTTTATCCTTGAGTTTGGATTATGCTTTGTTGTCTTTGTCCCATTGGTGAGGGGGCCCGTTCTTAACCTTGTCGACCTGGCGTACCCATCATAGCCCTAATCTCAACAATTAATAAATTGTTTCTTTCCCAAAAAGTAAATATTATAAAAATATTTTCCTAAAAATAATCGTTTATAGCACTTATAAAAATAAATAAACAAAAATTATTATACGTATTGATATCAATAATGAAAATATTTTTTATTTACTATTATTAAAATGATAATTTCAAAAAAATAAATTTTCAATTATTCATTTTTTGTAAAATAAACCGAGCCTTGGTTGGCATAATTCCCTCCCCTTTTTGTATCATCCTTCTCGAACTGAGTGCAAATTGCAAATCCTAGTCCTCCTAAATGCCCTCGTTATGTCACTCAAATGGACTTTCCTTGCATAGGCAGAAATTCTTTCGATCTCACCGTCAATCACTTTCAACAGTAATGGCCATTGCTATCAAACCTATTATCCCTCTTTTCTATAATAAAAAAAAAGAAAAAGGGTGAATGCTTACTGGTTACACCACCGTAAAAAAGAATAAAAGTAAAGAAGTGCAAGATCGAATCATTTGACAAAAGTGAGGCTCCACCGCTAATGGCTTACCTAACCTTTGGAATTTAGTCCAAGCACCTCATTTTTCTTAAGGGTAAAAAACCCACCAGTCAAAAGATAAAAAGATAGCGTGTGGCCAAAAGATACATAAAGAAATAGAAAAAGAAAAAGAAACAATAGCTTGCACTAAATTCAGAAATTTCACTAATACCCCCATAAAGTATTTATGTAATTTGGTTGAACCACAATTATCGGGCTTAATTCCCCACTATATATATGTATGTATTTTCGCGAAATGAACTATCTTTGTCCCTTTTGATAAAATTTATGATGTTTCACCTCGAATACTTTTGACATTCTTCATACTAATCTTACATTTCTTTTGTTCAATACAAAACTTAATTATGTGTGTACTCTCTAATAATACCAAATATCTTGCGATATCCTTCGGATGCTAGTTTCCAAATCTAAAACAAATCTTGAATTTATCATGCGTTGTATCCCGAGAGGTTTCACCATATCTCGAGTAAACCTCAATTTTATGACGTTTTATTACGAGAGGTTTTACCGACCTGTTAAATTCATTCCAATCAACCAAAAAAGACGAAGAACTTATCATAAATGAGTATGCTAATAGTAAACTCCAAATCCAAAGCATGTCGATACAAGAGATACGTGCACCGTTGCATAATATGTGAAAATTGTGTTTTTTTAATAAATAAATAAATAAATAATACAGCGTCCTACTAATTTCAGGGGCATGTTTGCAAATCTCCGAAATTACAATCAAGGAGATTAAATTAATAATTGGGACTGCAACCGTGCCCTCGGATTAACTTGATCCCGGCCATTTAAGACAAATGGCAAGAAAACACCGGATTTGCTGACGTGTCAACTAGGAAAAACCGGATAAAGAGATGCCTTGCAAACAAAACTTTGCTTTTATCGTCTTCTTTACACGGCACTTGCTCTGCTTATATAAGTCAAGCGATCGTCGTTTACGAAAACAGTAAAAAAAGCTTTCAGGAGCTCGAGCACAGAGCATCAATGGCGATGAGCGGCGTCCTCTCCGTACACCTCCTCCTGGCGATCTCTCTGTCGGCGATCTCCGTCGCGGCCGGCGGGAGGCTCCTGCCTCCGCTGCGGGACTTCGAGGAAGCGGGGTTCGGCGGGTCGTTTCGCCGGATTTACGATACCTCCAAGTATGGGATTTTCCAGCTCAACAATGGCTTGGCTCGGACTCCTCAGATGGGGCAAGTCTCTTTCACCCTTTGGTCTTTTCTATCCTAAGATCCATCGATCGGGTGTTCTGCAAGATTCATTGATATGTGCACGTATTTTGTTTTTTGGGCCAGTGTAAGATTCGTCGATATCGATGGAAGGATACGTAAAGTAATTGAAATTTATGTATTCGCTAGCGCAGAAGAAAAGATATCGTAACTTCCATCGAAAATAAGCTGAGATGGGTCGGCTTTATTTACAGAGTAGGAGGACTCTGTATTCTGAGAATGGCTGTTCTCTGTTTAGATTGTTTGCTGATGAGTGGAAATTGTTGCGCTTTGGCAGATGGAACAGCTGGAATTTTTTCGGCTGCGACATCAATGAAACGGTCATCAAGGAAACAGGTATTCCTCGCCGTTCTCGTGTGCGATCATCGAAGAATTACATGTGATGATTGGCAGTTTTACCAAGAAAGAACAAGGAAAAAACATTTTTGAGGAATAGAGGTTTGTGAAATATTTCGAGTATATTTGAGAAAAGGCAGGAATTGGATTTACATATTTGATGGACTTAGAAGTGACTAGTTTATCTGAATTTCTCGAGCTTACTTGCCGAATGAGTCAACCGCCAGATTGAGAATAGAAGTAGGAACATATGATCTGGCGAAGTGCATACAGAGATATACCTTTAAGTCAGGGGGATAGGCACATATTATTCATGAGGATCGTATTCGCAATGTTCTGGTCGATGGGCATAATAGTTATGGTGTCATTCGAGTGACGACTGTGGAATGGACTGACTAGTTTGCATATATTAGATTGTTAAGAGAGGTGAAGTTCTCATTTAACTCACTCTCCTGTCAATTGGGTACTGATCATTGTTTCTCCCATGTGCAGCTGACGCACTTGTTTCAACTGGACTGGCTACTTTAGGTTATGTGTACGTCAATATCGGTATGCTTCTACGATGTTTTAAATCTCAGAATAGCATTTCACATTACTGGTTTATGTACTTATTTATTCAAATGGACTGCAGATGACTGCTGGTCTACTCCCAAACGAAATGCTAAGGTCAGTTTTAGTTCCTTTGGTTTTGCTCAGTTCCCAATACCATCTTAAGTTTTCAGAGTGCGGAACCTTACTTTTACAATCTTTAGATTTTGAAGTGAGCATGACACAATTAGTTAACAGGCTCAACTTTTCTCCTTTCTAATTCTTTCTGTCATCTTTTGGTGAGTTGCTTTTAATGGGAACATTAACATTATGTCTCAGTCGCACACTTTTCCGCTAGACATCTGTGGTATTTTGAGCAATTATTATCATGCCATTCATCTTGGGGAGACAGATTTTATAATGTTCTAGTAAGCCATACAGTTCTTGCACTGTTGCTTCTCTCTTCTTGATTTTGCTTTAATGGCTGTGCAGGGCGAACTGGTACCTGATCCGAAAACCTTTCCCTCAGGAATTAAAGCCCTCGCAGACTACGTCCACAGGAAAGGCCTCAAGCTTGGTATATATTCTGATGCTGGGTAGGATGTTCATCCTCTGAAAGCTGTACCACTAATAACATTCTTTCTATACTTTGACTGCATACTAACTCCATTGGTTCCTTGCCCACTTGACCATCTCTTTCAGATTATTTACATGTCAAGTTCGACCGGGATCACTTTACCATGAAGAAAATGATGCAAAACAGTTCGCTTCTTGGGTGAGTCCTTTATTTCTTCAAGGGAAGTTACTAGTGTTTTCCCACGAGTCACTAAGTTGGTATGCTAGCATTGATAAGAATATTTGTTCCTCTTTGGTGCTTCTCATGGCATACGAACAGTTGGTTTTAGCTTGACCCAAAACAGCTGAAACCCTATTGATCGTTCATTCATGTTAAACGTTTCAACATTAACGTGCTGCAATCTCATAACGACATAGTCTAGGCAATTATCCATTGTAATGTTATCCAGTAGATGAAGTGTTTATGTAGTGCTCTCAGAATTTTTATTCCATCACTAAGATTAGTCTGGTAATTCTCCGTTTGTAGTTGCAGAAGCCTTTCTCCTGGCTAGACTTTCCTCTAATAGTTTCATCTGTTGGTGTCTCAGGGTGTCGATTATTTGAAATACGACAACTGCTATAATCTGGGCATCAATCCAAAAGACAGGTCTTGCTCTCTCTGAATTTTGTTTAAGCTGTGAAGAGACTTATTTAGACATTTAATCTGACCTCGATTGGTTCCATTATAGGTATCCACCAATGCTCAAGGCGCTAAATGCAACGGGACGTCAAATTCTGTACTCTATGTGTGAATGGTAGTTCACCTTTTCTTGATCATCTCTGTCGATTTCCAATACTCATCTGTTTGCTGAGACTCGAGAATGATGCTTAATCTTCTGGTTTTGTGGGCAGGGGGGTTGATGATCCTGCCTTGTGGGCAGGCAAGATTGGGAATAGTTGGCGTACCACTGATGATATTAACGATACATGGGCAAGGTAACCTTCTTTTCTTTATTGGTCAATTGAACACAATACTATGCTACTAGAGAAAGAGAGCAAAGCAAATATCTCTCTCTGCAAAATCCTGGATCTTACAGTCTTCAAGTGCATAGCAGGAATCCTTCTCCCTCTAGACCTTATCCTGGAAGGTGTTTATTTAATACGACCCTCATCCTCACTACAACCGTTGCAGCATATGTAAAATTCATCTATGCAATGAAGTTCACGCCTTAGGTTAACCAGAAAACTTTACCAGTAGAAGTTACATTTGTTGGTGGGACATTCAGTTTGCCATTAGTACGAGTGCAATCGTGAGCATGCCTTGTCTCAACGGTGAGTTTGGGTTTGGATGGACAGCAGCGTAACCTGACTTGGACAGGAGCCATGACATAAGGAGCGCTCTATGTGGCATGACCTGCCTCTAATTCGATTATTTTTTCTTTTGGTGACTTGTAGCATCGGAAGCATTGGCTAGCTTCATTTATTTGCATCTGAATCAAATCAGTTTGAATGCAAGTATTGATCCGCATAGAGCATAAAACATCTATATTTACATCTCCCGTAGTTTATCTGACTCAGATCTCCTTCGTTTTGCTTCAGCATGACTACAATTGCAGATCTGAATGACAAGTGGGCAGCCTATGCAGGACCTGGAGGATGGAACGGTAGCAATCAAACTCATGCATTGTTTCTATTGGTGCATTAGTGCTTCTTACACTTCTGACACTCAACTTTATGTCTCTGACAGATCCAGACATGTTGGAAGTTGGGAACGGAGGCATGACTTACCAAGAATATCGTGCACATTTCAGCATCTGGGCTTTGATGAAGGTTTGCCTCTCAGTTTGAATAGCTCGTTACTCTTTAGCAATTTCTCTCTCTCTCTCTCTCTCTCTTCTTGTTTAAAAGATAGTAGTTACATTTTGCTAATATATTCAAAAAGTAGTTCCAATGACAAGGATTCTGAGAGCTATGGGACGTAGCTTCTTATATGTTTTTAAAGTTTTAGAAGTTTTAGCCATGAAAGTACATCACATTGGCTCAAAATTAAATGCAACTTAAAATGTGAGGACATATAATTGCCACTCCATGTTTGCTGTCCCCTGCAAACCATTCGGTACGGTTCCTTACTGCATCATCTGCTTGAATTATGCCTCAGCAGTTCTGAGCTTGGCAAAAAGTCTCCACTGGTTTTTTTTGGGTTCCTTTTTAATTCTTTTACTCACCTATTCCCACTTCTTTGCCCTGCCAGATTTGAGTTGGAAATTCACAGCTCATGTTTATGATCTCTATCCAACATCAATCATTAAAGCCAAGCAGAGATACCATTGGTTCTTGTCGAAAGGATAGGGGGGAAATGTTGGCTGTACCTTTAAGCTTTGTGACATTTGACATTTAGAGTTATTAGCATACATCCTGAAATCACATTGATACTCCTTACTAACCTGCTTAATCATGCAGGCTCCTCTTTTAGTTGGTTGTGATGTTAGAAATATGAATGCGGAAACATTCCAGCTAGTGAGCAATGAGGAGGTCATTGCTGTCAACCAAGGTAATCCCTGACATGGATGGACGTATAGTATTTGCTTTTACATGTTTGTTGGTAGTCGAAATCTTTGTTGATTACATTCTTTGATGCACTAAATATGCAAGCTTTTCTGTCTGTTCAGATTCCCTTGGGGTTCAGGGAAGGAAGGTTAATGTCTCAGGATCTGATGGTTGCTCTCAGGTTTATACCTCGCTGCAGCATCGTATACTTTACCTAGTCTTTTTGTGCTAATCATTACTCTTGAGCTTTATTATACTGCCTCCGAGGTTATTGCTTTAACCTCTGGTGTTCACCTACCTGCAAGGGTTTTAGGCTCCTGATGGGGCCAATTTTCACGACATACTTACAATTCATCTTTTATCTCATTTTCATATAAAACCTGGAAATAAAAAAACCAATCTTCTGCAGTTAAAGCAACAAATTTGTGAAGTCACTTAGCTTGTGGTGCGTGCTGAGCAAACGAGTTTATTAACTGGTTGAAGTTTAAGTGAAAAAGATCAAGTACGGTGGTACTTGATCAAAACTCGTTTGCTTTCATGTCTTATTATGATTTTAACAATGGTACTTTTTTTTTTGGTCGAAATTAACAATGGTACTGGCAGTTGCTTGGTTATGACAAAGTATGTGTTGAAAAGTAAACGTGTTTAGAGTGTATAACGTTTATGCTTTTAAATCAGAGAACCTGATTCTTTACTGTTTTCAGAACCTGGTATATTAATTTGGCATGGTTCTCTCTCACATCGTTGGAGTTTAAGAGATTGTTTAGTCACATCAAATATTAAAATATTCTGCTAATTTGGGTAGTTGTGGATGCTTTCCAGGTTTGGGCTGGACCATTGTCACGGCGACGCCTGGTTGTTGCTCTCTGGAATCGATGCTCAGAAGCTGTGAATATAACAGCCGCGTGGGAAGCACTGGGGCTCGACTCCAGCACAAGCGTGTCTGTAAGAGACTTGTGGCAGGTAAGAATGTAAGATTAAGAATTCGTAATGCACTTTCACACCAATAAAGTCGGCACGCTACCATCTTACGACTGTTTTTTATGTTACATGCAACATCAATCTAACTTTATGAAGCTATGAAGCTATAGTTGAATATTCTGCGAGTTTCGACGATGCATATACAATAGAGTACCTGAGATGAAGGTTGAAAATGATCGGATTCTCTTGGCGAGCAACATATTCTGATGTCAGAGTCCACAGAACAAATTCATATAGCTAACCTCTGTTGGATATAGTCCCTGATTGTTGTCCTTCCTTCTTGCAGCACAAGGATGTCGCAGAAGATGTCACGTCCTCATTTGCTGCACAGGTAGATGCGCATGACTGTCATATGTATGTATTCACGCCTCAGACGGGGTCTCGCGCCGAGATATAGCTCCAACGCGACATCTCGCCGCTCGCTCCTTCCACTGGAATGCTTGCCTTTTACGCAACTGGTTGGATCCCCTGGAGATATCGAAGTTGTCGCATACATTTCTCGAGGCATGGCCTTCAACGTCCAGGAATTGTATGACTGCTGCTTTATCTTTCCGTGGGTGTAATGTATATAGTTATATGAGATGGACTGTACGAGGGCGTGCGGTAGAACTGGAGAATAAAGCACCATATTCTGTGTCGCTGGCAATGGATTGCGACCGTAGTGTCGAGGAATATATGCGTGAAAATGGCTGATCTATCGTGATCGTAGTTCATATAATATCCAAATAATTATCGCGTAATAAATAAAGACGGGTGAGCATTGTAATATAATCTGTTTTTAATGAAGGTTCTATTTTTTTATAAGAAATTATTTATACACCGTCAAAAAATTGGATTATATAAAAACACGAATTGGGTTTGAGACCAACAAATACCTGCCATGTTAATCGGGGTAGTCAGAGGCTTACCTTGGATCATTGGTGGTGGTTGTTCAGGATATCTCACCAAAGTATGGAAAGCCGAAGTCTCTGAAAGAGCCGCCCTGCTTGTCCACTTGTACTTGGCGAGTTGATAGGATTACGTTTTTTATTTTACTCATTTATTTTAGCGTGTCAGTGTCAGCATGCCCGGTCCTTTAATTGGGAAGTGAAGTTTTTCTTCCCTCTCTTCAGGGAATACCCTTGAGTTTAATGTCCTAGAGTTCAATCCGCGTCGATCAGTAGGCAAGGGCCGTAGTTTAAGATAGGGGTGTGCAAAATGGACCACTCGGATCAAGAGCTGCTCAGACCATATCGGATTGGCTAGTTTGGTTCGGTTCCCGGTTCCTAAAAGTGGAACCTGTGTTCGGGCGGTCTCGTTTCCTCGGTTCCAATGGGGAACCGGACTGCATCGACTAATATATATATTTTTATTTTTTATTTCTTCAAAAAAATTAATAAAATGTGAATTAAACCCACATACAATGCTCTTCCTTTATTATCTCACCACAATGACTTTTCACTTGTCATTGCTTCCGTCGATATGTTGAGATTTGTCGATCTCTCTCTCTGTTGTGGTGGGAGAAAAATAAAAAATTGACCGGTTCCATTGGACCAGTCCAGTTCACGATCCTAGGACCAACCAGCCGGTCCCCGGTTCTCAAAATTGGGAACCGGTCTTCCTGGTTTCACCTTGGAACCGAACCGGACCGGAAATCAATCATCCATAATTTAAGGACATATTTAGGTCCTATTATAAGAAATTATTTATAAACCGTGAAAAAATTCGATTATATAAAAGGACAGAATTGAGTTCGAGACCAACAAATTCCCGCCATGTTAATCCTATCCTGTCCTCCTCCTCCTCCTCTCTCCAATCTCTCTCCAAACCCTAGAATCGCATCCCCTGCCTCCCGCCGTCTCTCGCCGTCGAGCTCCGTCCTCCTCCCCCGGCACTGCGCCTCCCACTCCCAGCGCCCGGCCACCGAGCGCGGCCACGAGTTCGAGACCGGCGGCACCTTCTACCGCCGCGAGAGCGCCGTCGGTCGCGACCTCGGCGTCCTCGCGGCCGCCCTGCACCGGCGGTCCGGCCCCCAGCTGCGCGTCCTCGACGCCATGTGCGGCTGCGGGATCCGATCCCTCCGGTACCTCCTCGAGGCCGGGGCCGATTTCGTGCTGGCGAACGACGCGAACGACGATAACAGGGGCGTGGTCGCGAGGAACTTGGCGAGGGTGAGCGGGGAGGGGAGGTGGGCGGTCTCCAGCAACGAAGCGAATCGGGTCATGACGGAGTGTTACCTTAAGAGGGATTTCTACGACTTGGTGGATGTGGACTCCTTTGGGAGCGAATCGTCGTACTTGAGGTCGGCGATGAACTGTTTGAAGCTGGGAGGGTTGCTCTATGTCACGTCGACGGATGGTTACACCTCCGGTGGTCATAGGCCTCATCAGTGAGTTCCTTCTCTGGTTTTTCTTCGATTCTCTCTTTCGTTCGTGATCATGATTGCTGAAGAATGGGAATCAATTTTCTCCTCTTTGTATGTGCGAAATGACTTCAGTTTCCTCGTTTCAATAACCTGATGAAAGGAAAAAAGTGTCTTTTAAGATGTAGTACTACTGCTGACTAGTGCTAGTTCTTTTGGGCAAAACCGCTTGATTTAGTCATTTAGTCTTCTTTCTCGAGTTTTGATACCATGTCTCCTTGCATTGAATGCTTTGCGTTGCCCGTTATATTTGATTGCATCAGAAGTCTTGGTTTTTTTAAAGTTGGTTAGACTTTACTTAGCCGATGGTCTTTCATAGATACGTTTTTGTGCACCCAGTGAGACGTACTTGTTGCTGATTCTTTCTCTAGTTCGTTAGCTGCATATGGAGCATATGTGCGCCCTTTGCCATATTCAAATGAGGTTGGTTTGCGGATGCTTATAGGTGGTGCAGTGCGTGAAGCTTCTGTTTTGGGATATCGTGTTACTCCATTATTTTCTTATTATTCATACCATGGACCTGTCTTCCGCATTATGCTACGGCTAATCAGAGGAAAACTTCTTAGTAATAGGTAAGTTTATTTTAGACTGCTCAGTTGTTTTTCCCATAAGATGAAGCTTTCTTTCCGGGTTGCTATTTATTGTCACTGTTATCTTTTTGCACTGCAGGCATTATGAATTTATCAGTTACTGCACCAAGTGTGGACATTCCCAGTCATATTCGTGGGATGAACTTAGTAAATTAAGCTGCACCTGCAATAAGGTGAAGCCGTTGTTTTATTCTTTTTAACAAGATTCTGTTGGTATGGTCATTCATGTTGCTACAGTTAAGGAATGGCTATGTGGGCTAAAACAGCATCACGCTTTTCATCTGGATAGAATTGTGTGAAACTCATTTCCACATAAACCATTTTTTATTGATGCCATAATTGAAGCCCCATTATGCGAATGTTTATTGTTCCTTAAGTGCGGTAGTGATTAGCAGTTTCTGAGTAGAAGTCCCACAGCTAACCACACTGTTCTCTATGAGAAAGGGGAGGTGAGGGGTTCAAACCTTAACTTGGGTGTGTTTCGGGGTAGGGACATTCTTCAGTTTACCCAACCAAAGAAAAGAAAAGAACGAAAATGTCCCCCAGCCTAAGGAAGCTACTCCTTCATCTCAACTGTCTTATACAAATGTTACTACTCTGGTTCAAAAAGCGGATTACATCAGATTGCACCAAATCTCTTTTTTTTCAATGCTTGTGGTTAAGACAGCTTGAGTTATCGTCCATCTCGTGACCAGTTTCTATCCAGTTTCTTGTCTTGTAAGTACATTTTCTATTTTTACCTCTCGATTATTTCTCATATTAGGACTTTTCCTTGGAAGTGTGACTATCTCTGTCTGTAGGGGGAACTGCCAATTGTGTTTTTGGGGCCATCAACAGTGCTTTTGGCCATTCCTATGCGCTGAACATGAAATATAACTTATCGTTGTGCTCTATTTTCTTCAATGGTATATTCTGGTTAACATCTTCATTCTCTGTCGGTTTTGGACTAACTCTGTGTGGATGTGTGATATCTGTGTGCACACGTGCCCGCGCGTTTACATGATAAGTTTGGATGTAACATTAGGATTATGGTATCTTAAATTGCATACAGCATGTCTTGCTCGGCGATTATTTGGGATTTGTTAAGACCTATTATTTGCAAAAATTAGTTAGAAAAAATACCAACCAGTGTATAAACAAATTGAGTTGGGACTTGTTAAGACCTATTATTTGCAAAATTAGTCAGAAAAAATACCGACCAGTATATGAACAAATCGACTTGGTAATAAGTATAAGCTGACTGAAATGGGTTAAATATATGAGCTTAGTTTAATGCTGCGTGGTAGTGGCCAACATGGTTAAATGACTATTGCAACCATATTGAAATGCCCATGCCTACATATTTGCCTCCTCAGTGGAGTTGAGGAACAATTCACTTTTGTATGCATTTGGGATGTCAAACAAATATCCTGTACTTCTTTTCAGGAGGGAGGGTCGCTTGTTGTGTCTGGGCCTCTCTGGACTGGACCTCTGCACAGCGTCTCCTACCTCACAGAAATGTCAAATATGGCCAAGCAATTGGGATGGATGGGCAATGGCGTGGGAACGGACCTTCAAAAACTTTTGCAGCTGATGGTGGACGAGAGTGACCCTAGACTACCATTTGGTTACATCAAATTGGATGAGGTCTCTTTCATTATGTTCTTCACATATCATTTTTTATTCCTTTGGTCTGTGGTAGATGTTTGAATCATCAAATATTAGAATGCAAGGTGCCTCGGAGATAACTATATGCTCTTGGGAATATCTTAGGTTGCCAGCCGTGCCAAAATCAACTCCCCTCCACTTAGGACCATGATGAGTGCCTTGCAGAAGGTAACTTTGATCCTCTTGAACATAGCATTTAAGTCTTGCATGTTACCTATCAGGTAAATTTCCCGTCAATTATATGTAAGGTTATTTAGAGGAAAGGGCTTCTTGCTTCTATGAGCAACGAAAATGGTTAGTAGTAAATTTACAAAAGCAAGGCAAGGCAGTTTTGTGATTCAGAATATTCTCGTTCCATATGCACACTTTTCTGGAGAAGATACTGCTGTGAATGAAGAGTCTTTTTTTTCTTTCTTTAATTTCTCTATTGGGAATTCATTGAGCTGTATCCTTGAGCGGGGCATTCTTTATTTGCTGGATTTAAAATGTAGCTGGAAGTAGGGCAATATTTGGTAGCTTCTCATTCTTTCCCATATGAATGAAAACTCTCTGGGCTTTTTGTTTGGTTTCAGAGGGGATATGCAGTTAGTAGGTCACACATTGCAACCAATGCCATTAAGACAGACTGTCCTATGGCTACATGCATTAGAATTGCCAAGGAGGTTTAGCACTGTTAACCAATCATGGTGCAAAGTTGCAGTGCCAGCGATGCTTAAGAGTGCACCCATTTCGGATGCATCAGTGGAGAAGCAACCTGTACTTCAGGGTAAAGCGAATTTTTTATATGAAAGCTGAAATATGCATTACGTGTTTGGCAAGTGAGATTTTTTTATGAATGCAGATCGAACTTGGGCTGTGGAAAGCAGACCCTCAAATGCATACGAGCAGTCCCTGATTTAGCAGCTGGTAAACATTAATTTGGAGCCATCACACGAGAAACCCTGCCCAAAATTTAGTGATCACATGAGCCATCTCGTGTCTTTCGTAGTACCAACTTAGAGAAATTTAGCTGTTGCGGAGCAATGATAATTTTCCATGCCCGATCTTTGCATATGGGGCTACTGTTTCGTTCTAGTAATTGACTAGAAATGTGTTTGGACTGCTTCAATGATAATTTCCATGCCCGATCCTTGCATATGGGGCTACTGTTTTGTTCGAGTAATTGACTAGAAACGTGTTTGTGGACTGCTTCAATGATAATTTCCATGCCCGATCCTTGCATATGGGGCTACTGTTTTGTTCGAGTAATTGACTAGAAATGTGTTTGGACTGCTTCAATGATAATTTTCCATGCCCGATCCTTCCATATCAGCCTTTTCTATTCTACCATCACTTAATTGAGAAGTGCATACGAGCAATCCAACGTTTGCGGTTTTGATGGAGGAATCTTGAATTGACGAGTAAATAGTATAACTTAGGTGAAGAGCCTAGCAGATTGATATCTATTACAATTCAGCCTCAATACTGGTAGAAGTAGCATGTGTACAAAACCTATGTGGGTGCAGCTAAACGGTGGGTGATCTTTGTGTGGCTCCGGCGCCAGTGCTGCTGCATGGCTGCAGTGAAAATGCCGCAACCCGGATTGGGTTGATAGCCTGTTGTTTGGGAATTTAGGGCCTTGACCAATGAAACCAGAAGTAGGCCATGACCCCAAGATATTGGTCCACGGAGAGCCAATAGCTGGCCCATGAGCTTGACCTTTACTGGGCCTTTAGAGGCCCTGGACCTATCTATTCGGCAGTAGATCTTAATAGGTAAAGGCCCACGTAGAACGCCCATGGGATGGTTATTTGGGTCCCATCCTAAATGGGCCAGAAAGGCACATCATTTAAGGTTATTTTGAGGCCCATTTGTCGGTTGATTTAGGTTTAAATTGGGCCCATTAAGGCCAAAATTGGGCCCATCCATGATGGGTCGAAAGGGAACACCATTCAAGTCCATAACCAGGCTATTTTAGGCCAAAGGGATCCATGAAGTCCAAAACGGGCCCATCTTATCGAGCGAAAAGGTATTATTTAAGCCCAGGCCGAGGCCCGTTTTAGGCCCATGGACCAATAACTTTTGGGCCCAAATTGGCCCAACATAGGCCAAACAGGGCCTATTCATATTGAGAAGATAAGGTTTTTTTCTCATGGGCCGGAATAGGGCCGCGAAGTCCAAAACAGGGCCCTTTTATGGGTCGCAAAGGTACATTGTGTAAGCCCACGTTGAGGCCCATGGGCCGATTATTTTAATTTAGGCCCAAACAGGGACCATCCTTAATGGGCCAAAAAGGCCATTAGTTAAGTCCAGTTAAAGACCCATTTAAGGCCCATGGGTCGAATTTGGCCTAAATTGGGTCAATGTGGACCCAATCAGGGGAAATCCTTAATGTCTACGATACCTTACTTGCGCGATTGCGACAGTGAGCGAGCTTGAGCGTGGGAGAAAGAGATGGAGTGGATTTGTACCGAGATGAGAGAAGTAATCTGGCTAAAGTTCGTGAGGCGTGAAGACATGGAACAGATTAAACCATTTTTAGAAGGGCATTATTTATGTCGAAAGTCAAAGCCACACGTTTGGCTCCACGAATAAATCTAATAATTTCCCTAGTTGTAATGACCAGATTTCACATCCCTTGTGATGCCTGAGAGGGGTCCCTTATCCAATCAACGTCGCCCTGTCAACTACTACTTCGAGAGAGCGTCGAATGCCGTGAGACGGCCCATGAGCCCGGGGCAATCTCCGGGGCATGTCGACTACTACTCCGAGAGAGCGTCGAACGCCGTGAGACGGCCCATGAGCCCGGGGCAATCTCCTGCCTTCACGTGTCGCTGACCCAGCGCACTGCAAGAACCCAAGACATGATCCTACGGAGACAGCTTTGTCTAATGGGCCGAACAGTTTAGGGGAAGGGGCAACATCTAGTTGACTCCTTGTCATACGCATTATTGTATAGGGTTACACTTACGGGACTCTTGCCACCCGGACAGGGGTCCGGAGATCCCGCACCCTGCCGATGTGGCCTCGCCGGCTCATCATCAGAGAGCAGTAGAACAAGCCGGTCTAAGATTTGTCACGACACGCTAGAACCCGTGGTATCGTGAAAGACAATTTAAGAACGTGATCACTGGATCAATGGTGCTTGGCGATTGCTGTCGAGGATGGTTACCACAACATCCCTTGCACTATGTTGCGTTCTTCTCGCCTTCGGGCCTGTTTGGTTCGGCTTGGGGGGAATGCCTTTGGCAAAATGCAAAGGCCTTTGAGCTAAAAGGGTTTTTCAAAATGCAAGTAGTGTTTGGTAATGTGTATTTAAAATCACAGTTGAAAGCAACTTTGGTCAAAATACAGTTTGATAATAATTATTTGTAAAAGACTTTTGTTGATATTTAAAAAAAAAAAAAAAAAACTGGCCAACCGACCACCACCGCCACCGGCCAGATCTGGTCGCTAGCAAGCATCGCCTGACCTCAGGCGAGGCAGCCTGAAGTCGCGTGACCTCAGGCGAGTCGGCCAATGGTCCGAGGACTCCAGGCGGCGTCGCACGACCTTAGCGACCACCGCTTAGGGTCACGCGACCTCAGGCGGTGGTCGCCTGGGGGTCACGTGACCCCCAAGCAACTGCCGCCTGGGGGTCGCGCGACCCAAGCGACGCCTGAGGTCCGGCAACCCTAGGCGATGGTCGCCGGGGTCGCGCAACCCCTAGGCGGCAGTCGCCGAGGCGCTAGCTCTCAGGCGGCGGTGGCCGGCCGCCGGACCAGTTGCTTGGAAGATGATGAACAGTGCTCGATTGCATTCTGAAAATGCAACTTCCCAAGGCTCCTCATAGACTCCATTCAGCAAAAAGCCATTGGAAAGCTTTGCATATTGTCAAAGCTTATCAAAAAATTTGCCGAACAACTTTACATTTGCTTAAGGGACTTTAGAGCCCCAAAGCAGCTTTGAAATGCTGATCATTTTTATCTTTACGTGCTTGTTGTGGCAACACCCAAAAAAGGAACAAAAAGAAAGAGCCCACTTAAAGCCCAGTCACTTAACTTTTGGAAAGACATGTATTGGCCCAGCCCAGCCAAAAACTAACTCGTTTAATCTTATCTGTAAGGCCTCGGCAACGCAATCGCCCAGACCGACTATATGGCCCCTGTTTGACTTCATCGGATGGTAATCGAGCACCGAATGGCGACGATTTTATGAATGTGACGCGGGCTTACCCGATTCAAGGCTGGCCATGCATGCCCCCAATTCAGATGCATCTCAAATTCCCTTGTAGGGCAAAGGTATAGTCGCCTACACTATGTATTTTAGACTAATTCCCTGGTCTAGATGCTCACATTGATTAAAAAAGGTATCTAGAATCCGAACAAGGACTTGGAAGAAGAGGAATATAATCCTCATGCAGTACAGACGGGTAGCCCCAATCCAACATCAAAACTTTCAAACAAAGAAAAAAGAATTTGTCCTAAAAAGTCATGCAAGCAATCAAGAGCACATGGCATTCTGCAAGAGTAGGTTCGGTTTTTGCCTCAGGCCCGAGGGGGAGGGGCGCCTCCAACACGAGGTGCCTGACCAGGCTGACCAGGTTTTGGCGCATCGTCCTGCGTAAGACAATCTCATTATGAAAAAACCCAGCATACCAGAGGCATTACTATAGGCAAACACAACAAAACACCAAATCAGTCCAATAGGCCTATTATATTTGCCAAAAAAAAAAAATCAAGCAAGAAAGAGAAAATTATCGAGCAAACAAATTTTCATTTACATTTTTGGCCAAAAAGACTGTTGGTGTACAGAAAATCATGTACAATTGAAGAATTGATGGAGATGTCAAGTTATCAAAACAGAAACGTACTATAATATCATCTTGCCATAAAGGCCTATTATCTACCAAGCTTAAAACTAAAGAACACTCCATAGGATAAATATTACCAAAGACAACTTTTATATAGCAGCATAAGCACCGGAGAAGATCGTCAATAATCAAGAGTATTGATAAATGGCGCGTATAAACCAATCAAATGCTGTAAAACCTTCCTTCAGACACAAAATACATTGTCCCCAATATATAATACATATGGAATAGGTATTTCCAAGGAAAAAGCTATGGGCTAGGCAAACAATAAGATAATAGAATTTGGATTTCATGACCCTTGGAGACTAGTTTTTAGAAAAAATAAAAGAATCATTTGAACGATAAACAAAAGGTCCATGTTGAAATATTTCATGTTTTGATGAAGAAGGGCAAGAGAAAAATCTATTAGCACCTCATAGATTATTCAAGGACAAGATCATATCCTCCTACCAGCCAACAGACTAAGCTCTGTTCGGTGTTGTTCCAATTTTATCGGACGTCTCCGAAGAGACTAGTCTAAACTATCAGTCAACAGACTAGACTAAACAACAGAAAGGCAAAAATAAAAGCTAGCAGTACTTGCAAGGTACAGGAAAGAAACAATGCAAGAGATGAAGGCGAAGCGAATGACATTCAAACTAAAACTAGGAAAACAGCACGAGATACACAATGCATCAGAAAAAGAAAAGATCAATGCGAATAGCAGTAAACAGTATTGGAGAGCATACACGACGTCTGATGAAGCGCTGCGGAGGCTGACGGTTTCTCCTATTCGTGCGAGATCGAACCCTCACAACATGGGAGTGGATGGCACACGACACACAATACTGCATCTTCGCATACAGCTTCGGAAGAGTATAATCTACAAGAGAATGCCGCATTTCGTTTAGAGAAAACCATGCATAAAAAAGGCAAATCCCAACAGAATTTCAATAAGAAGTAGCAAGAGGAGCAAGCGATTACTGTCATAGACACAAGCTTCTTGGACATCCCTGACAGCAGCTTGCTCGACAATGTTCCTCACGAGAAACCTCTTGATTGCCTTATCCTAGATTCACAACAAATCCACAACACAAGTGAATAACAAACAAAATCGAGAAACAAACACATCCTTCATACCTCATTATCTAAACCACCTACGGATCTAAGCGAAACCATCCAAAACGATAGTACGAGAAACACCGGATACAAATTCCGCAAACAGAAACACAATCGAACTATGACCGAGCTATATCCAGCTCACAGGATTCAGCTATGAACTTATACGAAATCGCACGGATTCAGCTACTCGAATAAACAAAAACTAGCGAGCGAATGGATAGTTCATGTTATCCGATGCAGAAAGCAGAAGCAGCAGCAGCAGCGGAGACAGATCGAACGCATCGCAGTCGATGGAGCGTCGATTACCTTAGGGCAGCACTTGCCGCAGTTGGAGCAGCGGATGAACTTGACGTGGCCGCGGCCGTGCTTGTTGCGGCCTCCGTTCCTGCGCTTGAAAGTCTGCGTTCACACAGAGAGAGAGAGGGAATCGTCAGCAAAAAGCGCGCACGGCGAATGCAGACGCCTCTCCGAGATGTAGGAGACGGCGACGGACTCTGCGAATCGTACCATTTCGCGAGCTGCGGCCGCCTGGACGGAGGATCTCGAAGCTCTGGCTTCGCCGGCTCGTTCTCCCTAGGGTTTGGGGTTTGTTTATCTCAGCGGAGCGTTTGTGCCGAGGGGAGCCCTTTCGCTTTTATATGCACGCGAGTGCAAAACCCTAACGCCGTTGCGAATTGTCAGATTTGCCCTCCGTGGAAAGAAAGAAGGGAAAAACCGAAAAAGAGAGAGAAAACCGAAGCTAGTAAAAATTCTGGAATAAAAAGAAAGAGGGAAAAACCCTAAAGGTGCGCATGGAATGCATTCCGGAATAAAAATTCTGTTCCGGAATGCATTCTGGAACAGAATGGCGTTTGTTAAAAAATTTCCGGAATACATTCTGGAGCAATTTTTGCATTCTAGAATAAAAATGCGTTTGTTAAAAATACTTGATTTCAGAATGCATTTTTTATTCCGGAATGAGTTTTTGGCAAGAAAAAGAGAAGCTACTTTTTGTATTTTCTTGATTCCGGAACGCATTCTCCCTATTTTCTCACAATTTTTTTTTTCAGAAAATGCATAAAAATTGAAAAATTCTAGAAAAATTCATAAAAATTTCCATAAAATAAAAAAAAGTCAGATTTCGGGAAAATATGAAATTTGGTGAATTTTTTTTAAAAAATCAAAAATCAAAAATTTCAAAACTTCACAGAATAGCTTAAAACACACGGTAGCACCACTTTGAGTGAAATTTAAATTTTTGAGGTGCCAAAAAAATCAAAAATTTCAAAACTTCACAAAATGGCTTAAAATACGTGCACCTACTTTGAGTGAAATTTAAATTTTTTGAGGTGCCAAAAAAAAATAAAAATAATAATAAAATAAAAATTTTCAAAACTTCACAAAATAGCTTAAAATACATTTGGCCACATACTTTGAGTGAAATTTAAATTTTTTGAGGTGCCCAAAAAAATAAATAAAAAATAAAAAATTTCAAAACTTCACAGAATGGCTTAGAATATCTGTAGCCACCCACTTTGAGTAAAATTTAAATTTTTTGAGGTGCCCAAAAATATAAAAAAAAATATAAAAATTCACAAAATGGCTTAGAATACATGTGGCCACTCACTTTGAGTGAAATTTAAATTTTTTTAGGTGCCCAAAAAAAATTTTAAAAAAATCAAAAATTTCAAAACTTTATAAAATGGCTTATAATACATGTGGCCACCCACTTTGAGTAAAATTTAAATTTTTTTAGGTGCAAAAAAAATCAACAAATCAAAACAGATTTCTGTTCCAGAAATCAATTTCTAGAGCAGAATTAGTCATGTTTTACCAAACAGATTTCTCCTCCATAAATCAATTTCTGGCAAGAATTTAATTTCTGGAGCAAAATGGTTACCATTCGCACCCTAATTCCCCCCAAAAAATGAAGTAAAATGTAGAATAGAGAGAATAAGGGAAAATATATATGCTCACAATTGGAGATTTTTGGCGATATTAACATAATAATTGGCCTTTAACCAAATCCCCCATTGAAATATCTCATAATTATCCGTTTCGAATGCTTTTTCTTTTGGGGTAATGACACAAATGATCTTTAAACTTTGACCGAATGTGCAATATGGTCTATGAACTTTAAATTTGTTCAATGTAGTCCCTGAACTTTAACTCAATTTGCAATATCGTCTCTAAATTTTTAATTGTTCATGTGGTTCTTGAACTTTTGATACGTGTTAACCATTTTTATACAGTCGAGGAACTAAATAAAACATGTACCGAAAGTCCATAGATCATATTGAGCAAATTAAAAGTTCGGAGACGACATTGCACATTAAGTTGAAGTTCAGGGACCACATTGAACAAATTTAAAGTTCAGAAACCATATTGCACATTCGACTAAAATTCAAAGGCTATTTGTGTCATTTACCCTTTTATTTTTTAAACTTTTAAATTGACTTTTTATTCAATGCAAAATACACAAAAACTTCCTAAAACATCCAAACATGGATATACAAATTCACATGTAATTTTCCATTATTTTCCGAAAGTTATATGATATTTCAGATTTGTCGTAATAATTGACAATTCCATTTCTTTTTGGGGGAAATTAACGGATAGTCTGGAGTTTGTTTTTCACCAACAAGTAAGACGTTATGCAATTGCCCTACTGAAGACATATGGAAGAGCCAAAATGATGCAATCCGCATTGGAGATCAGCTCACTCGACCAAGAAGAATAGCTCGCATTCAAGCTCATCGAAAGTTGCCGATTCGATGAACCCGCATTCAAGAGCCTCTTGTCGAAAGTTGCCAATTCGATGAATTTGCATCGAAGAACACAAAACGCTTGAGGAGACACCTTGGGATAACCATGAAGATGCTGGAAAATGCTTCGCTCTTAATAGCTTCTAGTTTCTATGATCTTTAATGTTTTCTAGTTTCGATGATTTTTAATATTTTCTAGTTTCTATGTTCTTTAATGCTTTCTAGTTTCTAGGTTTGGACTTTAGTATTTTCCCATGCGTTTGCTTTTCTTTCTTTGGCTAAAAGGCCATCAAATTTCTGTAAATGGTAGACGAATTTGATTAATGAAAATTTTGCATCAAGCAATTATCTTGAACTTTGAAGAGTTCATACCCCCTTGAAAACCTAAAAGAGTTTTCATTCCGTCCTTGAAGAGTCGGAGGTTTTCAAATATGCATCCTTAAAGAGTTGCAGTAATCGATCTAGAAGAATCGGTGCCCTATCCACACTTCCTTGGAGGCTCGGAAGAGCAACCAACGAAGTTCTATCTTTTCCTCTGTTCTGTCCATTTACATCCATCCACTTTGACCCCGATTCCGTCCTTCCTACAGTGCTTATTTGAGAAAACTCAAAACAGAGAAATTGTTAATCCAGAAGTCTTTGTTCATTTGGCTTTAGAATCAGGTCATTCCGATCTGTATAGACGAAGTTGCATCCATTTTCCAGAGTTTGCGCAGGACTGTAATTACTGTTCGTCCTGTTCCACGTGTGCAAGTCACTCTCCCGATCCTAACGTTCGAGTAGCCTACACCAAGCTGCATCACAAAACTTCTTCATAATTCATGAGACCTGATGAACACAAAGGTTTACGGTCACCCATTTTAAGAACAGGGCAGAAATACAAGGTTCCAAAACAGAGAAACCGTGAGAATTCACATCAGTTCAACTTATTCCATGGTCAAGGATACATATTTGCAAATGAAAACATCTTCCGGGACCCAACATTGCGTCATACTATTTTTTTTTGGCCGAATCGACGGGACAACTCAGTGAGCTCCCTCCCAGATTTCCATCAACGATTTTGGGAATGGAAGAAGAGTTCAAGGGCATTCTTTCTCATACACTTCACTGGCATATTTCCAGTTAATGACTTTCCATATGTTCTTCAGGTAATCTGGTCTCACATTCTTGTACTGCAGAAAGAAACAAAGGAGGCATCAAGAATGTCTAAATAATGCCACTGGTCGAATCGAGTACGAGTACCATAAAAGAGTAGACCCCCAAGAAAAAGTGAACAAGTACTGGCACGAACGAGTACCATAAAAGAGGAGATCCCCAAGAAAAAGTGAACTAGTACCGGCACGAACAAGCATCAGAGATACAATTGCAATAACTGAATTTGCCATTTCCAACACAATAGGGTCCGAAAAGTTCCATATGACTACAGGTGACATGTAATTACAATGTTTCATCTCGCCACTATAACTGCTATTAAGCATGCTTTCACCCACTTCTCATTCCTTGTATATCAGGTCACATACTAAGACCCGGCTGTCCAATAAGCTGAAAACCTTCAACACACCACCACACCCCCACCCCCCTCCCTCCCTCCCTCCTCTTCCCCTTTCCCTCTCCATGTCCTTAACATATAACTCCATCAGAAATACGTGTAGATATTTCACTTGCTACAGTCATTAGTCATAAACAACTTAGTGAATCCCTCATACGGTCATGCACACGTAACTATCCAAAAAAATTCGCAACTTCAGCTTTCTCATGCTCAATAAATGCTTACAACATATCACAAGTCACAATAAAGTTCGATATTTCATGGAAGTATGAAGAGTAGCAGGATAATTAAACAGACTACAATGTCCAAACAAATGAAAGAGTTCCATGGTAATGATATGTGTCAAATCCAGAGCACCTAGAAGTGAAGACATACCTGCAAATAATATGCATGCTCCCACACATCTATGCCAATCAAAGGAATTAAACTTGGTCCCTTGGTCACCAACGGATCCTGTTAAAACATAGCAAATTGTTTAACCCATTGTTATCAATAGAACAGATTTCACTCAAAACAGCACCCCCAGGGGGGCCTACCTGCATACACTGTTATATACACAAGATGGAGTACTAATCCAGTAATTCATCTACATCAAGACTTGGGTGTCTAGACCGCCACAATTTCATAACAGAATCCAAGTGATTTCCCTTTAAAAAAAAATTTCATATTTTCTCCCTCCTAGTAAGCCAACAAGTTGCTTGAGGGATCATATTCAACTTCCTCTCAACTTGTTATTAGACGTTTGCAATCATAGCAGTATTAGATAAATCGTAGCGAGTAAGTGAATGCCTGCAAATCTAACAAAGTTGAGCATCTTAGTGGGCAATTGTGTGACTATAATGTCATGTTACAGAGTTCAGGAAGGAAAACAAATCATCATTCTCCATGGAAATCTAGTAGTAGAAGAATAGAAGTTCATGTTAATTAAAGATTCAACCTATTATAGCGCATTCCCTGTTTTAACAGTATTAAGAACATGGCTTGCACAGAAATCAAATAATTGTCTACAAGCCTGTAATGTTGTTACAGAGGCCATTGCTCCTTAGTCTGCAAAAGGCATACATTCATAGTGAACCTCATCTTCCAAGACCTCAGTGATGAGAAAACAACCACAGATATCTGGGACCCACACAAATCTTACAATGCTAGGGAGAATGAAGATGAATCCATAAAAATCAAGTAGCTTCCAATAAAGTTAACGAAACATTTGGGAATTAAAAAGTGATGGAGATAACCTGATTGGATGTGGTTTCAACCACCAACTTCTTCAGCTCTTTGTCCACACCAAGCCACTGCATAGTTAAGAAAGTGCCAAAGAAGTGAATTAGCTTGGCAAACGGGACATCAATTGGATTAGTAAGTACTAAAAGAACATGCAAAGCAAATAAAGCAGGATTTACAACTACAAAATGAGAACTTTACCACCCATCCAGAGCCCTGTAAAGCAGCACCTTCTGCATTCATTTTCTGAACGAGCGCGTCTAAAGATTGAAAATGATCGTCGATGGCCCAACCGAGGGACCCTTTTGGTGGCTCACCACCTCCTTCCTACATTACCCAACATATGAGGTCAGAGAGTCATAAAGCAACCGCATGGATCAAAATTTGTCAAACATGCATTTACCTGAATTGGAGCAAGATTTTTCCAGAATATTGAGTGATTAACATGACCTGAACATAGGTTACATCCACAAAATCGTAAGAGGAGTAAAATCAAACGGATAATAACGGGCTAAGCAGCAAAAGCTAATCTTTAAAAGTTTAATATGCACATAGAGAGTAAAAAGAAAATTTAAGATTGTTGGATGATTTATAAAACAAGAAGAGGTAACAGAAGGGCCGGTGTGGCCATCAGTGCTCTTAAAAGAAACAAAAAATTTCTGCAAATTGTTTTCAAACAATAAACCTAAGCGAAGCATGTTTCAAATGTGATGAAGTTCTGTAAGAAAGTTCAATCACAGGCGTGGTTCAACATGCCATTGCAAAACTGCGTGAACTACCACCACAATGCCTATGAAGCTTACTTAAAAATGAATTGATAATATCTGATACAACATTTCACACTTGTTCATCACATGCTGTAAATTATTCATATGAAACAAAACAAAACTCAGAAACCCTAATTCCACCTCTTTTCCCCTTTCATTTAGTTGGTAGCAACTGCAATAAGAATATGATAACAAATGAAACCTACCGATACAGTGACTAATCCAAGCAACTGTCTTCAGGATGGAAAGACAACCCTCAACAAAATTTTCCTTCTAGTTAGTAGGCACGACACAATCTGAATGTGGTCACATTTGAATGCCACCCATCCTCACTAGTGCCATATAGATCCAAAACTTGTCACTCTGTACATTCTATAGTACTATGGTTTATCAGGAGCACCAACGCACCATTCACATCAATATGGAAAAAGCTATCGACAACCAATCAGACATTGGCGAGCTATGGCAGACAAATACTAAAAAACCAGGAACTTTGGCTCTAGAGGGCAGCTAACCCATCAAGGACTTGACACGAGCCACAACTGCAGACAGTAGATTTATCTCACTGAGTGCTGGCAAAGCCAGATTAGTCACTTTATATACACTACAAGTTTCCTCACAACGAATAGCTGATCTTTGACATGTACCGCTTACTATATTCAATTGTCCATGAGTTGAATTCTCGACCACCTTTCATTCTCAATTTCATTGAATCACAAGAAGCTTTGATCACAAATAACGCCTTCCTTCAGTCCATTAACCTTAAATAGAACAAAGTGGAAAGCATTTTTCCTTGTTCATATGTTTCGCTGACAAATAAGACTATAAGCTAATTGCGTTCCGTTACCGTGACTGCAACCTTAACAGCTCTGCCTAGCCCTCATCATTGCTCCAGTAAACCCTTTGAATCACCAAGGATTGTTGACTCCAAATGAGAAGTGAAGCACCTCCTCAACAAATTTGCCTCTGAAAATTCATTAAGGTCCTTTTTCTATGCAACGGCAGGCAACATATAAGAACAATCTGAACACTCGTCGTCGAGTCCGTGTTAGACAAGAGAATGCTCGATCGAATTTCACGCTCACTTCCACATCGTGTCGAAGTTCCACTCTTAGAGAAAGCAAACAACAAAAACTAAATCCCAGACGGAACAGGGCAAAACAGAAGAGAACCGAACCTCCGCCATTGAACTTGATGGCGCTCTGCAGCTTGACGACGGCCGGCGCGTCGCCCTTGCCCATGGCGTCGTGGAGCTGCTCGAGCGCCTTGTTGTAGTTGGTGACGTAGGCCTGGTGGTGCTTCTGGTGGTGCAGCTGCATGATCTCGCCGCTGATGGCCGGCTGGAGCGCGCCGTAGTCGTAGGGGAGGTCGGGGAGGGAGGAGGTCTGGAGGCCGCGGAAGCTCGCCGCGGCGGCGGCGCCGCCGAGGCGCGGGGCGGAGGCTAGGGTTTTTCTGGTCAGCAGCGCGCGGAGAGCCATCGGAGCTTCCTCTTTCTGTGGAGAGCTGATCTTCAGGAGCGAGAATGAAATGAGGGGGGCAGCAGCGGCAGACTCGGAGAGGGTTGGGCCGCGGCAGCGAGTCAACCCGTGGCCACTCAGCGAGTTGACTCAGCGAGTATGACACGTGTCACCTAAGACAAGACAAAATGTGAAATGGGTTTTGTGGTTTTGTTTACGAGAGATTCGAGTATATACTTGTTGAGCAATCCGTTGAGAAGAACTTGTAGTTTGTGTAGGCAGATTAGTACATGTGAAGTCAATGTTTTGAAGCTTTGATTATTGCGAATTTAAGTTCACGAGAGACCCTTATTAACACGACTAACGTGAAATTTGATTTCATAAATGAGAGAGCTATCCAGCTGTCATGCACTACCATCTTCTATAGAAGAGTATTCATGTTGAAAAAAAAAACGGTTACCTAGCTGGAACCAAGGTGGTATATCGAATTAATGATATACCATCGATGTTATTAGTTACGAAATGGGTTTTATCTCTATCCATTAAGGGGAGATTAGAATTACTAACTTATCCAATATCACGCGTTGGAGGAGTAGGGTTTGCTCGAGAAATAGTGTACTTTTTACCAACCTGAGACCATAATATAGACTTGGTGGTGCGCAGAACAAAGGAACTCATCTTGGCGGCTCAGGAAGAACCATGTATTTTGTCCATCAGATTAACAATCAAGAATCCACAAAATAAGAAGAAACAATCTTAACCCATTTCCTCGAGCGGGATATTTCGGCGTGTGTGACGCTCTCACGTTAACTTGGATAATCCAATTTGAAGAGACTTTAAGACGGGGTGTGATATAAGCTAAATTAAAAGATCTAAGAAGCGAAAGGATTCGTACTAGAAAAGTTCGTCATCGAGAGGTGCACGAAATTGGTGATTCTCTTGACGCCAAGATTATATATTGGTTGTCCAGAGGCGGTGGTCAGACTTTGCGAGACAGAGCGGAGAGATAGGCTTGAGGTGATTAGAGCGAAATTTGAAATAAAAAGACAGAAAGAGAGAGCAGGGAGAAGATGCAAAAAGGAGAGAGAGGACATGCCGACAAGCCTGCAGGGTTTTCATCTTTTCGTCTTTTAATTTTCATGTCACTTGAACATGTGTCACATTTTTTATATATCCAAATAGGATTATATATATACCACGTATGTCAATAACATGGTGATTTGAAGCCACCGAATATTTTTCCGTTCAGTCAGGACACTTCACTTGTTTCGAGAGTCGAGCCTGCACCGACTCCTTCATTTCACCATTTTCTCCGCACAAATCTTTTGGCGTAATTCTGGGCTAAAGAAAGGAAGAGCAGGAGCAGGATGGCCATAGTAAATGAAGATTTCCATCTTTACCCAGAAACAACAATCAAATCAATCATCAATCCCAAGTAGATATTATAAAAAAAAGTTGTCCAAGTCCAAAAACCAACTTGGGGGAATTACAATCAGCAGACCCTCACAATGATGTCCATGGATCTTTCTTTACTCAGTCCCCAAAGGGCAACCGAGAATGCCACTCTGTTCTTTTCTTGATTTTGATCCCTGGTCTCTACAAGTACAAACTCACAAGCACTTCTTCTATATATCTATTATGTATACATATATCATGTGATATATATAATTAAATGCCTAGCGGGTGCTCGAAAGCCACCTCAGCAATAGACGGCCCAAATTGGCCCAAAACATTCAATTTCCTTTCTCCTAACCCTGCTCCGTTCCACCCAACTTCCCATTTTGGATACCAAGGTTCTTGGTTTTTCAGAATTGGCCCCCTTCAAAAGTCTGGCCGAATTGCCAGTTGGAGGGCACGACGTTGTTGCTGGTGATGGTCTTGCCGTCGCTGGTGGTGACTTGGAAGGAGAGGGACTGGCCGTCGAGGTAGGAATTGCTCTGCCAGTTCTGGCCCCAGTTCCTGGACATGGTTTGCCACCCGGTCTTCGAGCCCTTGATCGACACCGAGCGCACGTCTCCCGCTCCGGCCACGTTCGAGATCAGCACCAGATTGAAGTAGGAGTGGCCGTTGATCGTGAACCTTACGCCTCCTTTCTTCGCACATGGGACCCTGCAGCATCAACGCCCATGACCATACGTATAAGTCAGCATATTTTCAACTTCTGAATGTTTTGCGATTGGTTGATTGATTTCGAAGGGTAGGGAAGTGCTCGGTTCGAGTTGCGTTACCGTCTGAAGGAAATGGGGACGATCCCGGCTCGGTACTGGGCGATCTGGAGGAATGCGGGCTCGGCCATATCGAAGTGCTGGAGCGGGGGGTTGCACCAGCCACCGTTGTTGTTGGCGAGGGCATTGTTCGGGGGGCAGAAGTTGGTGGCGGTGACGGTGATGGTCCCGGGGAGGCACCACTGCGGGTCGTCGTTGCACTTCATCTCGTAGCAGGACCCGCAGCTCAGGCCGTCGTTGAACAGAGCGGTGCTGAGGGCCGCAGTGTTGGTCCCGTAGCCTTGGCTATACAAGTTGCCATACCCACAAGCACCGCCTGCATAAACAGAAGAAAAAATGAATTTACTACAGTGGACTAAGATGCAACTATCATCACACTTTGATGAAAGTTTTCCCATGCACAAGTCGATTTAGGAGGAGGCGCGGGTGCAATCGTAAATTCATCATAACCACCCTTAGGACAAGACAATTTATCTTCCTTGATTAGTTGATTTAAATAGCGAAGATAAGTGAGGGGCGGGTGAACTTGTAAAACAGACGTACCCATCGTGCCGGACGCATCACCACCCCCGTAGAAGGTGGCGTGAGCGTTTTGCCACCCGCCATAGTCAGCATAAGCGACTCGGAGGCACAAACCGATGACCACTGATGCGAGGAGGGAGAATGCCGAGGGCGTCGCGACCGCCATTGCCTCTCTTCGCTACTTCAAACTAGAATTGCAAAGAGGGAGGGAAAGAGAGGGATTAGAGGGGTCTTTGTTGCTCGGAGGCTTGGTGGGTGTGCTCTGTTACACAAAGCTCTCTTCCTTTATATAGGACTTTGACGTGGGGTGCGCGACTGTTTGCAGAATCGATAATTAAATAAAAAGAACATGGATTGCCCCAAAATTCCAAAGAAAGAGAAAAGGAAAAACATGCAAGTAAACCAAACGAAGAAGGAGGAGGAGAAGAGACAAATGGGGGGTCGTTTTTAAGGTGGTTTACAGAGGTTGGAAGAGCACATGCAAATGTTCCAAACTGCCGAACCCTAACCGGACCCACCTGCACATGCGCTCCTCCCCCTTCGACCGTTTCCATTCCTTCGTCATCCTCCTCTTCTGCCCCTTCTTCTTCTTTCTCTTTGTATTTTCCTTTTGAATATTCTCGCGACATTCACGTTAAGATGGCTCCTGCTCCTCCTGCGTGTTGTCGTGAAGTCAAATCGTTTTGTTTATTGACCTTCGTTGAGTCTTTGGGTTTTTTGGTCTGGGACTTGCTGCAAATGAGCAGCGATTTGAGGCGTCCATTTGGGGCGGTTTGTCTTCTCTTGAAGTCCAACTTTTGGGCTATGTGCGGAGCAGACAAATGGCGACAGCAAGAAATTATGTGCATGGCACAACCCATGCTCCAAGGTAGATCGAGGAAAAACTTCATCCTGTGCATTGACATTGGAGCATGTAGAAACTCGGCTCGATGGTAAAGATTAAACGAGTCCTGGCGCGGCTATTGGCAATCGGTATGTTCTTGAGAATTCCGTATCTAGCGAACGAAATTTGAGACGGCGCTAGCTAGTCGATGGATCGCCAATAGGAAAGACAATGCTTGTCCTTTTGTTTTTTTCCGAAAGGGTTCGTGAATCACTAACGCTGATCAGGCTTGATAGATTGCCATTTGAGAAATTAACGATTTTCTTTCTTAGATCCAAATACCCAGTGGGTTACCATCCTTTCTGGTGCGTAAAACAGAAAGTTCTGTGCAAATCTACCGGGACTCGGTTTCACATTTGGGGGAGACTCGAGACTCCGAATGCTACAAAGTCCAATGCTCACAACGGCTAAAGTCAAATTGAGCCTACCAACGTACGTACCGGGAAGTGGGAACCAGGTAAATTGGTAATCAAACGACCCTGCTCTAGATTTTGTCGTGTTACTTTTCGAAGAATTCGTTGATTCGATGTATGAACAGCTACGGTAATGTCCTTCCTATTGCGAGTCAAAAGTGAAGAAAATGAGAAAATCCCAAGTCAAATTCATTGAAATTCCCACACCCCCTTTTCTTTCTTTTCTTTTTTCTGCCCTGGGTTCCATTTGTGTGAAAAAATTCAAAACATGGCAAGATCAAGATCAGCTTGATGTGCCCACCATAACTGTTAGTGGAACCAACCCCCAACGTCGACATCGATATAAAAAATATTCAAAAATCTCTCGTTCACCAACCATATTTCGGAATTAAAGATGAGACACACACACACCCCACAAAGACAAAAAAAAAAAAGAGCAAAAAAGAAGAAGAAGAAGGGACAAGAGCCTCGGACACTGTTGATCGCGACGTCAAGAACCGATCCATAATTTTATTCTGATAAAATCTTGCTTTCGTCGAGCTCATTTGATGATCGTTCTTGATGTCTTAATGACCAACCCCATGCGTAGAGAACAAACCCTAATTAACCTCCAAATCCACGCAAAATCCGTTCGCGTCACGGCATGTAATTTAAAAAGAATCGCAAGAGGGATACGTGGCTGATTTCGAGAGCACACCCAATAATAGATTTTAATTCTGATTTTAAAAGGAGATTAGTAGTCATGATTGGCTTCGTGCGGGTGCTCTCATCTTACAAGACCCGAGGCTAAACATTTCTTGGAATTATTTAGTCAACTTTCTTGTTCTTGTTCTGGGCGTCTTGTGCATAAAATAGATGATCCGAGGGTCCACTCGAAAACAAAAGGAGATTTGGGTGATGGTCCTACCACGTTCATGAGCACATGCACGTCCCGGTCTTTGCGGTTCCTCAATTTTCATGCATCGTTTTCATATATACGTATAAGAGGCTCTCCACTTTTCGGCCTGACAAGTACAAATGAGAAAGATACACGTATAAACTAGTTAAGAATACGCTAAGAAATCGACTTGATGCAATAATAAATATCAGAATCAACGGCTGAAACCGCTTTGGGCTAAGCTCTTCTTTGGTTTGTTCTGTAGTCATTTGTCTTTTCTTATTGTATAGACTTGTACGTTCTTTAGTTCGTATAAGATCGTAGAAATGGGTTTCCACTAAATACAGGGGAAATCAAAAGCTTTATACTCTCCAAAATTATTTTTCTTTTTTCTTTTATTTGCCCTTTTGTTTGGTCTTCCAAGAAACGTTTAACTTTAATTATTTTCCAAGGAGGGTGTCTTTCTTCAAGTGAATTTGACGTTTTGAGCTGAATGTCTTTCTATGCTTTTGATTAGTCCATGCACGTCTTATAGATTTGTGCCGACCAACGTGATCAGGATGCACCGAACCGAAATGGCATCCTAAGTCAGAAGTGGTGGCTCTACGTTAACCTCTCCATGTTTCTTTTTTCCTTCCTTTTTTGCACTCGGGACAAGGAAATGCTCGCGGTAAATAGTTACTTAGCTTATAGAATTCTTCACTCGTGAAAAAGCCCAGCTTTGACTCTTGCCTTCAGAAAGAACTTGGGGAGAATATAAGGTTATAGGAAGGCTGAAAGTTGTAAATAGAATCGTTTGATTTGTATAAATGTGTCAAGGATTACAAGTATGGGAGAAAGAAAGGGAGAGAAGTGCGCTATTTCTCTCGGATCGTGAAACAGAGCGACATTTGCGAGCACCCTGTTCATGCGAACTTAACGGCATGCGAGCTATCAGATCGTTGTAGGCGTCTTGTGAGGCCCACCGGATGTCATGATTCGCATGCATTTGGCTCGCATGAGTCCCGAGTTGCACTCACTTATTATTGTTGTCGATCACTGGAAATTAAGTTGGGGGATGGGGTATCATGCAAAAATGTGCATTGCAGGATGATGTGACTTGAAAGTAACAAGAAGAATTTTCCCTTGCAAGATGATAAATGATGCGATATCTGAAGAGGGCATATTCCATCCGAACCCACATGGGAGCTTTTTGGTAGTAGTCGTGACCAACAGCCATCAGCTGTCGGCTCGTTGATGGGGGCAGATACCATCCTCTCTGAAAGTAAGCGCGGTTGTCTCGGCCCTTTTTGTTCCTGGCTCCCGTTTTTCCTCGCCAAAAACGAACAAAAGTCCAAGATGTCATACCTAAATAGCCAAAAAGAACCTTATCCGTGACGGCAAAAGGTGTTTCAGACCAGAGACCAGATCCACAAAAGGGCATGTGGGTTCTATCCGAATCGTTGCTCGGTCTTCAACTGGCGGGTGTAAAAGTGTGAAAGCGCCCTCCGGACTTTGCCTGGCGGTAGCCCCACATCTCGTTCGCAGAAGGAGCAGACACCCAACATGGGAGTGGACCCTCACCTCTGGAACAGGGCCTCATTGGTGAGGTCACTCTCTCAAGTCTGCAGCTTTTTGGTGGATAACATGGCTATGTACCATCAGCTTGAAACAGCCTCGCATGAGTTCTTGAACTGAGGTGAGCATGCACCGGGGTAATTATCAAATCAGTCCTAAACCTATTGTACGGCGGCCAATTCAGTCCTAAACCTTTTAATTTTGCCAATTCAGTCATAAACCTTTCTAATTCTTGCCAATTCAGTCCTTCCGGCCAATTTTGACCGGCCAGCGCCGGCCGTCCAGTCAACGCTGACGTGGCAATTTTTTTATTTTTTTTTTCAATTTTTTAATCTTTTTTTTCAATTTTTTTTAGTCGAGATTGAAAATTGCCCGACACCTTTGGTTTTGTTCGGTGACTCGGATAATCGAATTTTTCTATTCGACAAATTTCCACGAATACACATAAGTTATCTCGCTCACGTATGTATCGAATAGGGAATGCATACATAAGATTGCACGCTCAACTCTCGTGAATTGAGCCTATGAAATCATTTCCTTATTGAAATTCATTGGGAGAAATCAAGGGCCATGACTAGAAATGTGACTAATCATAAGAACGCGACTGGGGGGTGGTCTGAAACATCAAATCACTGAGCCAGAAAATTAAGAGAAGAAAATAAAAGAATAATGCAATCGCATAGCACCAAAACGATGCTTTATAAGATATTCAAAGAAAAGGGAAAGAAATTAAAGAAATGAGAGAGGGGTCAATGGCGACGAGACACTAAAAATGGCAAAAACATCATCTCTGTTGCGGAAGCCAAGCGATCGAACAATAAAATTGACAGAATAAGAAAATAAATCGGACACCAGATTTACGTGGTTCGGTCATAGTGACCTACGTCCACGGGGAGAAGCAGAACGGAATTTTACTATAGATCAAGCGATACAACGGAGATTACAACCACACTCGAGTCACTCAAACATCTCGGTGTTTCCCAAGCCCCAATTACACCCAATAACTCACACAGTGTTTAGCCCCACAATTCCTCACGAAATAATCTCTCAATCTCGCGGAAGAATTATACACAAATCTTATCACAAGATTTACGCTTGAACACTAATTCTTCTTGGATGTAATTCACGAATGAGAATCTATGGAAACACCCACCGCCAAGCACTCACGAATGTCTTCACGTCAACCACGGCGCTTCGAGACTTCTTTATCAACAATGGCGCATCAAGACTTGTTCTTCTTGCGGCCAAGTTCAAGAATATATATATGTATGCCCAAGAAGTAAACGTACAGTGGCCGACTCAAGCTTGGAAAGGGATTCCATGCGGTCAACAAGTCCAAGTTTGGACTTTCCTATTTCGTCTTTCTTTGCCAGACTGTGACTCCCACTAAAATTAGGAAAGAATAAAATATTCATTCTATTTTCCTTTTCTTTTGTTTGCTGGCAACTCTTGCATATTAGGAAAGCAAATTTCCAATATTTCCTTTTGCTCGATTTCGGACGTCCGCAAATTATCAATTCGGAATATTTAAATTTTCGCTTCGGACTTAAACTCGAGACATATATTCAACAATCTCCACCACCACGCCTCTCCTCCTTCCAAATGGTTGGCCTGTAAGTGGTCTTTTTGCGAGCCAAATCCGGAATCAAGAACCAACCCTCTGCTCTTTGAATCTCTCTCTTGTCCCGAACGCAACCCTTCAAGAAATATTTCAAGAAAACACAAAGAAAAGAGAAGAGAGAGAGAGAAGAAGAAGAAAAGAAAACAAATTTCTCGGAAGAACAGAGGAAAAGCCAGACATACGTAGGTGGGTCATGGTACAATCCGAACTTTTGCTTTGCCGTCGTCACTCCGACATTTTCATCGTTTTGTTGTTCAAATCTCACAGCTTCGTTCCAGAAGGGCAATAAAACAGATATCTTCTTTTTTCTTTCGCGTCTTGTCCTCTTTCCCTTCCCCTGCCCGCGACGTCGATCTTGTTCAAGATTGCCGTCCCCCTGTTCCGAGCTCGTTCTTGAAATGGTTTCTCGGTCTTGAATAGCGACGACAGGGGAGAGAGAGCTTGATCTTGATCTGGGTGCCGATGGGTGGGGGCGACGGGGAAGAAAGAACGTGAAACGGAGAGTGCCTTTCCTCTCTCTTGCTGGATAGACAAGAGAAATGAGCAAAGAATATGTTGGCATTGTCAAGGCCTGGGAATTAACGGTGCGCAAATCACAAGCTGCTGCTGCTAACAAAAGAAGGGCAAACAGCATTTTTGCCGTGATGTCCGCGGCGCACGTCGACGAGGAGGAGGAGGAGGACGGCGACAATGCCGGCTCCGGCGAGGTCTATCATGCCGAGAAACTCCTCTCCAACGGCGACTTCTACACTGGCCAGTGGGCCGATAACCTCCCCCACGGTCACGGGAAGTACCTATGGACTGACGGGTGTATGTATGTTGGCGAGTGGCACAAAGGCAACACCAATGGGAAAGGGAAATTTTGTTGGCCTAGTGGAGCCACTTATGAGGGTGATTTCAAGAATGGGTATATGGATGGTAAAGGGACTTACACAGGTCCCTCAGGGGATACTTATAGAGGTTCTTGGACCATGAACTTGAAACATGGACAAGGGACCAAGAGTTATGCCAATGGGGATGGTTATGAAGGAGAATGGCACCGCGGGTTGCAGCATGGTCATGGGAGGTACCGATGGATGAATGGTAACCATTTTGTTGGACAATGGAAAAATGGGGTGATCAGTGGAACTGGCACGATGATTTGGAGTAATGGAAACCGGTATGATGGGTTATGGGAAGACGGTTTGCCTAGAGGAAATGGGACTTGTAGATGGGCAGATGGGAGTTTCTACGTGGGCGTTTGGAGTAAAGACCCGAAGGAGCAGAGTGGAACGTACTATCCGTCCGGCTCAACGGCGGGTAATGTTGATTTCGATCCACAAAAGGTTTTTGCAGTGGATTTAAACGATTGTAAAGTATCAACTGGTGAAAAGGTGCCGGTTTTGCCTTCACAGAAGATGCTAAACTGTCCTGTTGTTGAGGGGGTTTTCAAGCCCTCAAAGGGCAATGATGGAAAGTCAAGGCGTCGGCGAGGTCGGCCTCGCCGCTGCTGGGCGAGGCGAGGCCCAGCAGCGGCGAGGCCGACCTCGCCGTCGCCTGGGTCGCGATGGCGAGGTCGAGCCTCGCCCAGATCGCCGTCGCGAACCAGGCGACGGCGAGGTCGGCCTCGCCTCAGCAGCAGCGAGGCCGGCGAGGTCGACCTCGCCGGCCCTCCCCTTTGGCCGGCCGCCGGTCGCCGGACCGGCCAGAGAAAGAAATCAGAAAAAAAAAAGATTAAAAAAGATTAAAAAAATTGAAAAAAAATAATAAAAAATTGCCACGTCAGCGTTGGCCGGACGGCCGGCGCCGGCCGGCCAAAATTGGTCGTAAGGACTGAATTGGCAAGAATTAGAAAGGTTTAGGACTGAATTGACAAAATTAAAAGGTTTAGGACTGAATTGGCCGCCGTACAATAGGTTTATGACTGATTTGACAATTTTCCCAGCATGCACCTGAAGCGGTAAAGGATCCAAAACAAAAGCCCTTCTTCTTCTCATGTGCATTAAATGTTGTGGGGGGTGTTGGAGAAAATGGGCGATTCTTGATCTTTCTATAAGGTGACAAGCGAGGCATGTTTTGGAGAGCTTACGTTGTTCGGGTTTGATATAACCGGTTAAACCATGGGTGTTCACGAGGTCGAGAGGGTCACCCTTCGGCAAGCATAAGGCTGTTTTAGCAATCTCTGCAGATATGAAGCCAAGTGCTCCAACACGACTTCTTGCATTTGAGTAGGTGTTGCAGGTTAATATGATTGACAAACAAGGTTTCTTGTAACTAGAATATTAGGTTTAGGTTTCATTTTCCATAAAAGGATCGACAAATTTTTGTTGAATGGACAAGAAAAATAATGGCATTAAAGTAGCAAAACACATAGAAGACTTTTGAAAAGACTTTTTGGAAAGACCATGTCAAAAGATTCAGGGAGAACGCATCACCGTGATAAATTTGCATATTTGGGCTTTAACTAGCACTTAATTATAGTTTTAAGTCTAATTTTTATGTATATGATTCTATTCTTTTCGATTGCACAGCCCTATTTTCATTCAATTTGCTCAACATCGTCTTTCGATCATTTGGTGTTACTTTCTCTTCCGAGATTTTGACATGGCATTCCCCTGCATAGTGCATATGTGGCCATTCATGTATTTTTTGGGGTATATTACTTAAAAACTCCACCAAATTTTGTGGGGTAGTATACATTTGCCTCTAAACTTTCGACTGTCATACACTACATTTTCGCTATAGCCACTAATCCTCTATTATATTTTTCGTCAGCATGTACCAAAGCAAATATTTTCAAGATGTAAAGGTGTACTTTCATCTCATCTTTTGAAGGAAATATCTCTCCTACCCTTTTATTTCTTAAAAAAATTTGAAAAGGTTGTTTGCATCTTAATTCTAGAAGAGGTTGCTTGAAGCTGCTAGTGACTTTCTTCTCATATGCACTTGATGCTGAACATTGAAGCAACTATAACTTATTCTAGATCCATGCTCTGTTTGATAGTAGATGCAATAAGGAAAATGAAGAGAGAGAAGAATGAATGCAATGCAATTTCAAAACCATCATTTGTATAAGAATGCAAAAGCAGCCTGACTACAAGATGAACTGATTTGCTGCTACGCAAGTTCCATCGATGTCTAACAGGCAGTGCAATGATCACAAACTAAAACTTTTGAATGTTCCCAATTATACAGGACAGAGAGAGCTAGTGTTAGAACAGCGTAAGAAAAGTCATTGATACCAGTAAAGGGATGTTCTGCAGTGAAATGAGTAAATATAGCAACCCAACATATCGAATGTTGGAAGTATTGGCATATCTACATAAAGGGATTGGGGAAGAATTTGTGTATGACACTTGAAGAGCGAAAAGAAAGGTAAGAGACAGTCAATTGGAAGCTCTTAAGCGGTGAAGAAGATCACTGTTGCATTGCCTCGGAGAAAAGAGAGAGAGGAGACAGCAAGTACAATTAAAATTAAACATGGAGCCTTTCTTTTCCACCCAACAGATATAATTAAAAAAAAAAAAATACTTGAGTCATAAGTTAGTACACGGAGGGAAGACACCAATAACCTAGCTTTTGAACAAAGTTTCTTCCTTTGACCAAAAAAAAAAAAAACAAAGTTTCTTCCGAAAGCATCATCAGTTCCTAAACATAAATCTAGGCTGAAAATAGACAAGTCACAAAAAATTACAGCAATGGAACAGATGAAGCTACATGAAACCAAAAACTCCAATCAAATCGAAAGAATTGGATAACAACAAACAATACCTTCGGGCAGTCAACAAGTTAGTCTATTAACAATCCAACAAAAGTGGGGTAGTCATTAGTGGGTTGGCAGAGATTGCATTAAAATGTGCTGCTGCTTGCACTGGCTGAAATGGAGGGGGCTTCGGATTTTACTATTTGAGAGCCTTTGTTATTTATATCCAATCCTTGGAATCGACCGAGAGAATCTTGCTGCATCATTTCAGAAAAGGCATTAGAATGGGCTGCAGCAACAAGAGGTTGATGAGCCATATTCGGCTGAAACATATGGAACTGCGACATCTGCAAGTTCTGGGGATCCATGTGGCCAGATTGTGGCTGGTGTGGGAAGTAGGAAGGTTTGGCGTATGGAATATGGTGCAGCCCCAGATTGTAGGCATCTGATGGGGTGATTGCTTCTCCGGTAGCAACTTTGAGCCTCTCTACTTCCTTCTTAAGTGCTTCATTCAGAGCTAACAAACAATCAGGACACAAAGATTAGCTAAAAATCAATTGATACAAACACACACCCAAATGAAAAATGATGTGAGGTTACACATGTTTGAGTGGCTTAACTGATGAACTGGTAGACCAGAAAAGTGGTTCCCAATGACATAGTACCCTAATGTGACATTACGGTTACCCAAATACATCCATAGTTTGGGGAACACTCCAAATGAAATGTTATGCTTTCCAGAATGGCTCCCAAAGATAGGTTCTTTGTGACAATTAAGACGGGAGAGGGCTTGATAATGAATACTCATATACCATGAACTGAAGATTATGAAACTTCACTCATTCTTTTTTTCTTTGTGGGCTAAATGAATACGGGAAAGTACTTAATGTACTTCCACTAGCCCAAACAAATAAGGGGAGCTGAGCTTGTTGTGGTATCCAGTGTTTGTTCTCTATATACATAGATTAAGACATACCATCACGTAGCTGAGCTTGTTGTTCCATAGCCTGTAACCGCAGCTTAAGCTCCGTATTTTCAGCCGTCAGACCTGTTGTATCTCTCTGAAGTAAAACAAAAGTAAATGCCAGTGTCACAGACTAACAGTATGAACTAGGTATAAATGAAAAGAAACAAAAATGCTCATGCTATTCTTAATGAAAACAAAACAAGCATGTACCAGCGAATGTTGAACGCAAAATTGTTATAAAGAAAGAACACGGAACTACTAAATTCTCCGAACCAAAAGTTCGTATTGGACCACAACACGGAATCTAAAGCGGTAGTGCATACCGAAATGCTTAATGTTTGATTGCGGACCTTGTCCAGTTCTTTCCTTCAAAGCAAAAAATCAAAAGATGAAAATCTTATTTTGTCATCAACTTGGCGGTGGGATCAGAAAGAAAAAAATAAGGTGAGGACTGCATTTTCTTGAGATTATTAGATAATCTTGGATCGTAAGTAGTGGCATGATCTAATTTTTTATTAGGCATAGATTAACATCTCCAAATGTCTTTCTCCTTGCTATTCAGAAGTTGCAGAACTAAAAGGCTCATCAAATATGTATCATGCTAGAAACTTACAAAGTTAGTTAAAACCGAGCTCTTGGTAAGTGAAGAGGCCATGTGACAAGCTATTAAGTAATAAAGTGGCAAGAATACGATGAAATAAGAAGACAGATATAAAGTCCGCAAAGAATCAACACTAATATCTTAGGAAGACATAACACAAGTGCTTCAGTTATAGAGGAGCGAAGTTCACTGATAAGGGCCCTCAGCAATTAAAAGAACGGAAACAGAAGAAAAGAACAGCAAAATTATATCCCAGCCAGGATTGGTAGCCTATAAAACACAATCTACTCGTGAGCTGCTAATGTGGGTAAAGACTCATCCAGAACTGGTTCTGGCCTTGGAATTGGGAACCTAATCTGTCTTAGGTCAAGTCCAAGTTCCCGGAACCGGGAATCGGACCAACCGGGCCGCTTCATTGGTCGAACCGACCGGATAGCACACCCATACATCATATATAAGAAAAGGAAGTGGAGAATGCAATTCGTAAAAACATATGCAAAGGCAACTTTAATTTTTGTTACATTGGATGGGTGGGATGAACAGGATCCCCACAGCCTTGGTGATTGTAAATGTTGGAACAATTCTAGCACACAAGATAACATCCAAATTCTCTCTCCGCTTTTTGGATTCTACAATTCCAAGATTCGGAATATGGCTTCTATGTTCATGTTTCAAAGCTCTCATTAGGTGGTCAAGATAGCAAACTCCAATTAGAGTGGGACCTCCACTAACTGCTCATGCTATGAAGGATCATTCATACCAAGAAGATCAAACGGACAGGTAAGTCCGAAACTCTTCGAATGAAGCATGCTTTCCCATAAGTACAGATTAGGTTTTTTGCTTTGTTCTATGTTCATGTTTCAAAGCTCTCATTAGGTGGTCAAGATAGCAAGCTCCAATTAGAGTGGGACCTACACTAACTGCTCATGCTATGAAGGATCATTCATACCAAGAAGATCAAATGGACAGGTATGTCCGAAGCTCTTCGAATGAAAACGACGTCGCAGAAGTGGAGTTTGGGTTTTTTGTTTTGTTCTCTGTTCATGTTTCAAAGCTCTCATTAGGTGGAAAAAATAGCAAGCTCCAATTAGAGTGGGACCTACACTAACTGCTGGTGGTATGAAGGATCATTCATACCAAGAAGATCAAATGGACAGGTAAGTCTGAAGCTCTTCGAACGAAGCATGCTTTCCCATACGTGCATGTGCTATTACTGTCCATACCTGGAAAAGTGTGAGCTGAGCAGAGAGTGTAGTTGCTTCTGTTTGAAGGGTCTGCACTTTTCTCTCAAGTTCTGAAATATATCGGGCTTTTCTCTCTTTTGATCGCGCAGCAGACTGCCGGTTCGCAAGAATCCTGTATGAAGAATAAATTGTGAGGTACGAAGATAGGAAGAGCCAAGGCCATCACTTGTACGTTTGCAAAAGCAATTTAGAAGTGTCCATTTATCGAAGCACGTATAGAGAGATGCAGCCAATAAAAGCCCTCAAATCAGTCATTAGAAACTGAGATGAGCAAAAGCATGAATCTAGCGAGGAGAAAATAATTAATTAATAAATGAAGCAACTTTTAGGCAGATTATACAAGAATACGATGATACCCAACTAATTCGTCAAGAGCTCAAAGAAATCTCCAAACATTTTGATAAGGAATAGAAAGTTGGTCAAACACAAAAATGGAAGTGGCAGCGATTTACAATCCATCTCTAGCTCTCTCAATTGGAAGAAATCCGATGGATGGAACTTATTGATCACAGCTTCATGCATAAATAAACTGTTCGCATGTTGAAACCCCTTCAAGGACAATAAAGTCAGAAATGCTAAGTTTACAAAGTCTTATTTGGTATACGACCGTTGCATGGGCAGGCACAGACAATTTCATGTGGAAGATGGTCTTTTGGGATGAAGCTAGTCTTGATACAATGTCAAAGTCAGTTACAAGGTCAACATATGAAGGTAGCAGTGATGATGCTTAACTGGTAATTCCACCAAGTGACCCAAAGCTTTGTGTCTCATCTGGTCACGCCCCTAAAGGGAGAATGTTATGTTGACAATGAAGTAGAGCTTGATTAATAAATCACATAATATTCATTGGCTAACTGATTTCCAACCTAAAAATGAAGCCGACATGTACTCGCTTCCAATTCTCAAGACCACTCAAGGGGAGCGTGACCATGCGTGCAAAGTCATGACAGCTACTACCTACATGAAGACCACACATGCACATTCCTCGTGCCCCTGGTTCAAGAATGCAATGCTCACGAGCCCTTCGCAGAGCAGCATCTCGAGGCCTGTGAATTACAATCTCTCTTTTGCAAAATGCAAAAGCAACGGCACAGTCACCTCGTGAAACTCCCCTAGTTTTTACACCTTGCAAGTTGCAACTTGAGCACGAACTGATATTAGCACATCCGTGGCAGCCAACGCCATGTCGAAATCAAAATGTAAAACCTCTCCAGAGCACATCCCGAATATGCCCTCGAATATCAATTGACTCACGCATCACTCCATTGCCAAAACATCTCACGATCGAGATCACCAAGCAACCTAACAACTCTTGGAAGCACAACCTCAAACGTGTAATACGCTGAATCTTAGCCTAGATGGAAGCAACCCAACAAATAACTCTGTCTAGCGAACGTCCATTTGCATAGACCAAATCACAACACTTAGCCACGAGAACTAACAGGAAAAAAAAACCAGACCGGCACACTACATTTCGCACTAAGCAACACCAGCTAGCAAATCAATAGCTAAATCTCGCACATCAAATGCAGACACAACGCGTGACCAGAAAAAAAAAAAAAAAAAAAAAAAAAGAAAAGAACCTCTTAGCTCTCTTGGGATCAATCGTCCACAGCTCCGCCAGCTTATCAGGAGCCATGGCCTTCTTCGCCTCTATACTCTCCAGAATCGAAGAACTGTCCATCGAGTTGCTGTACCGGTGCCTCGGCCTCGCGCTCTTCTCCCCCGCGTCGCCTCCGCCGCCCGCGTCGTCGGGCTTCGGATCGGACGGCGGCCCCTGCCCGTCGTCGAGCTTGGATCCGAACTTCTCGATGTCCATGTAGGTGCTGAGCAGATCATCCTCCGATCCGAAGTCCTCGAAGCTGCCGGAAGGACCGTTGTCGAACGGATCGGGCCCCAGATCCAGGTCCTCCGGGATCCGGAAATTGACCTCGGAGTGGGCCCGCCGGTGGTGACCGCCGCGGGGCGGGGCGGCGGCGGCGAGGTGGGGGGCGCGGGGGTTCTGGGGGGAGGGAATGTGGGGGCTGTGGTTAGGGTTCGGGGGCGGATCTTGCATCTCCATGGCTGGTTCTTCGGGCGCGAGCTTCCTCTCTGGGCGTGGAGGTGGTGGTTTTTCGGTTTTCGTTCGTTATTGGAGATGGTGATCGGGAGTGTCTTAATCTGTTTGGTTTTTTTAGTTTTTTTATTTATTTATTTTTTTGTCTTGGTAGAGGTTTTTGTGAGGTTGCGGAGAAGCATGAAAACGACGTCGTAGTAGTGGAGTGTTCGGCTTTTTTTTTTTGTTTTGGTTACAATGGGATAAGCACAAAAAGAGTCATAAATCTATTGTATTGGTACCAATTTAATACTAAACATTTCAAAATGACCAATTTAGTCATAAACTTTCTCACATTGGTAAGTCCATCTAGTCAATTTAGATCGGAAATCGCTGATGTGGATGCCGGCTGTCTTACGTGGCACGACCGGCACTTATATTGATATATAATAATAAATTATTTTCTTTTCTTATTTTTTTCTTTCTTTTTTTCCTTCATTTTGGCCGGCGAGGGTTTGTGAGGACCTTCGTGGCCTAGCCAGCCATAGGCAAAGGCGCGAAGGCCCTTACCTAGGGCCTTCGCAGCGGTGTGCAAGCCCTCACCAAGAGGGCGAGAGCCGCCTCGCCAGCCAAAATGAAGGAAAAAAAAGGAAGAAATATAAAAACAAAAAAATTATTAAAATATTATTTAAAAAATATCCATATTAACGTCAGCCTAGCTACGTAAGTTGGCCGGCGTCCACGTTAGCAATTTTCTACATAAATTCGCTGCAATGGACCGAATGAGTACCAATGCGAAAAGATTTGAAACTAAATTGGTTCAATTGAAAGATTTAGGATTGAATTAATACAATAAATTTATGACTTTTTTTTGTACTTTTTCCTTATTATGATTAGCTCCCTTTATTGCACGTAAAATTAGTTAATTTCAAGTAATATCTTCTATACTATGATCTTTTTATTGCTCAAAAAAATGAAACGCAAAATTTTTTAATCATCAACAACAATTTTGAACCAAATACTTTGATCAGTACAGTTGACTATTGAGTTTCTTAAAATAAGAAAAATCTATTAAACTATGGCCCCGTTTGTTTCGCGGAAAATAAATGATTTGAAAAATATTTTCCTGAAAATGATCACTTATATTACTCGAAAGATATTTTCATTATTGATTTTCGTGAACGATGAAAATATTTTTCATTCATTCATTCATTTTCATAAACAATATAAGCAATCGTTCTTACAGAAAATATTTCCCAAATCATTTTTATTCCGCGAAACAAAAACGAAACCTGTATATCAATTGAACACGCGAATGTTAAGTAAAATATGTTTCTTAAGGTAATAAATGTATGTATGTGGTATTTTTTTTTTTTTTTTTTGCTTATAGGTTACCCAAACTGCTTTTAATTGTGCAATGTCGTTAGATATCTACCAAAGGTTTCCCGATTTTAAAGAGAAGAGAGGGCCAATCCAAGCTCAATGGCACGACGTGCGCGTGCACCGTCAATCCACGTCTGTCCCGACACGACCAGTAACCGTCGCCGCCCGTCTCCGAAAGACAGTTAAGCAAACTTCTCTTTTGCCATGAATTGCAATTGGTGCTTCTTAGATTTTCCACGAAAACGGGGATGATGTTCGTCACGCACAAAAGACCAGCTTTCCGTTGGAGCGCTTGACCACGAAGGCACGTCACGTCACCTTGGAAAAAGCATGGCTTTTAAGAATTAAGGTAGAACCTGCATTGCACACGCGTGTGTATCGGTGTGTATGGTCGGATTTTTTCTGGTTTCCTCTTACATTTGGATGTGTAGCCAACCAAAACCTTCGACGCTTTCATGATGCGCTCCTGAAGTTCTTCGAAAGCTGCTGCTGCTGCCGTTCTTGTTTGCTCTAGGCACTCTCTGTAGGGATCCAACGCCCGACATGGCGAGGGCCGATCAGGAGTTGTTCTCCACCGAAATCACGAACCGGGCCGTCGAGGGCTCGGGCCCTTACGCCGGTTCCGTGGACTTCTCCGTGAGGGTTAGGAGAGCACTGCCGGATTTTCTCAGCTCCGTTGACTTGAAGTATGTGAAACTGGGATACCATTACCTTATCAGCAGCAGCGGCTTTTATTATGTAGCAGCTCCTGTTATGTGTGGCATTCTGGGCGTAGAGATTGGAAAGGCGATAGCATGGAAGGATCCGAGTCCCGAAAGTAGCTTGTTCGACATGGTTTCGGTCGGGGTTCTGTTGGGACTAGTCTTATATGTATATCTCAGTCTCATACCCCGTTCGACCTACCTGGTCGATTTCGCTTGTTTTCGTCCCCCGGATGAGTTCAAGGTACGCATTTTATTCCTGCCGTTCATCGATCTAATTCTCCATTAACATTGATTCGGCAATGATTAGGTACTCGATTGAATGTACTGTTACTGTGCAGATATCGAAAGAAGAATTCATAGAGCTCGCCAGAAAATCAGGTAAGTACAGCGACGGAGCAATCGTTTTTCAGGAGGGGGTTCTGAAGAGATCAGGCATTGGAGACGAGACATACTTGCCAAGAGCGGTGTTTCGTCCTGAGCATAAAATAACACTCAAGGATGGGCGAGAAGAGGCTTCCATGGTGATTTTTGGTGTCGTGAGTGAACTGCTCAAAGCTACCAAAGTGCGACTGCAGGACATTGGTGTCCTTGTCGTGAATTGTGGGTTCCTAAGTACAACTCCGTCGCTCTCCGCCATGCTCATCAACCATTACAAGCTTGGGCATGACATCCACAGCTTTAACCTGGGTGGGATGGGCTGTGCTGCAGGAGTCATAGCGGTGGATCTGGCTAGGGACCTTCTGGCTGCCCGTCCTGGCAGCTACGCACTTGTGGTCAGTACCGAAGCAGTGAGCTACACCTGGTACGACGGCAATGACTTTGACATGCTCCTTCCGAATTGCTTCTTTCGGATGGGTGCTGCTGCCATCTTGCTTTCGAGCCGCCACCTCGACAGGTGGCGCTCCAAGTATGAACTCAAGCAGGTCTTCACTACTTCTCCATTAGTATTCACAAATGGATTGTTTAAGAGCTGATCTTTTTCTCTTGCAACAAAAAGGAGTTCTTTATTCAGTTTTTCACTTGTTTGCAGCTTGTTCGTACTCATAAAGGCGCGGAAGAAAGGAGCTTCGGGTGCACACATATGAAGGAAGATGCCCAAGGTACCCGAGGACTTTCCGTGAGCAAGGACGTGATTGGAATAGGAGGGAACGCGCTCAAGGACAACATCACTACCCTCGGCCCCCTCGTGCTCCCAGTTTCCGAACAGCTTCACTTCTTCAACAACTTCCTCTTCAAAAAGGAGACGTCCAAGCCTTATCTTCCCAATTATAAGCTCGCCTTCGAGCATGTCTGCATCCTGGCGACCAGCAAGAAGGTCCTCGACGAGATACAGAAGAACCTCGACCTCACCGATGAATACATGGAAGCATCGCGGAGGACGTTGGAGCGGTTCGGCAACACCTCGAGCAGCAGCGTTTGGTATGAACTGGCTTACCTGGAAGCGACCTCCAGGATAAGGAAAGGCGACCGGGTTTGGCAGATAGCCTTTGGCTCTGGATTCAAGTGTAATAGCGTTGTTTGGAAGGCTCTCAAGAGCATGAGGCAGCACCCCCATAACCCTTGGATTGACCCTCTTTGTGCAGAGGCTCAAATCTAAACAGTGGGATTAACAATAAGACGCCTCCGAAGATACACATAACGACCCTTCTATACTATTAACAAACCGAGGTTGTTGTTGTCGCTCCTTCGCGGAATAAACTGATTTGGGCATGAGATTCCTAATTGATATGTTAATGAATTGTTTCCTTGCTATAATGGCATACAAACTTGTTGATAAATACCTCAGCACATGAGGAGGATACAATCAATTCTCAGAATTCGAAGTGTGATGTCTACAAAGCAAATCAAGGCAGGTACTTAACCTTGTATGATTTGCGTGAACGGCCTGGTAGGCCCACGATCGAGTGTCCTGCAAAGAGAAGCTTGTGGGAATCCTTCTACAGATCCATTGATTCCCTAACACATGCAAAATGTCATCATGAAATGGTGCAATCCGTTCACCGATAATGGATCTGTAGAATTTCCAAGCTTCCACAGTGGAGAAATATGAGCTGAACTGGCCTAAAGGAATTATAGGCCGAGGCAAAAACAGGGGAAGCAAAGACGGCACGATTCAAACTCGAAATCTCACTTCAATTTTTCAGCAGGAGCATCGTCACTTATTACATAAACCCATTGCCAATACAAACACAGCAAATCTCTCTCTCTCTCTCTCATTTGGACAACTTCTCAGAGAGGGTGTTGGCAAGACTGGTGATGGTGGTCGGAGACACTCCGCTTGTCCCTCCCAAGTACCACTTCTTGATCATCTTGGTCACGTTCCCATTCTCCAGCACCATCTTTGAGTCCTCCTTCCCTTCGGTGCTGAAGGCAATCTGTTCATAAGCACGCGTGCACCACAAAAGCGCTTATCAGTCAGCCAAGCACGAATGGTTATGGAGATAGGCTAATGAGTCAATTTCATCAGTGTGTACCTCAGCAGTATTGGAAGTTGCTGGGAAGTGGAATGTGATGACCGATTTAGTCTTGCAGTACTTGGACTGGAAGAACTCGACTACTTTCTCGAGGGCCGCTTCCTCCTCCTCCTCGTACAGGTCTTCAGCCGCGAGCCTGTCCCTGACAGAACTCTCCAAAAGCCCCCCGTACTGAGAGCCTTTGATCTCTTTGATCACTACGATTCTGAAGAATTTCTCCACAGGGGCTGCATAGTTTGATGGTCAACAAATCAGCGAGAAATGTGAACAATAGTCAAGTTCATGTAACTTGGGCTTTGCTTCGGCAGGAAGCAATCACAACATCAATGACCAAATTCTCATGCGGGGTTCTGCAGCCCATAAGTCAATTATGAGAGCATCTGTGAACCATATAAAGCTAAACGGTACGAATTTCATCCACATTACCAGAAGCGACAGCCTCGAAGAAGTCGTCATCTTCAGCCAATACATTTCCTGGCTTTCCCTTCCATTGCTTTAGATGTCCGACAATTTCAGGATCCAAGTACACTCCAATAGCGGTGAACTTGATTTGGAGGAAATGTATCTCAACATCCGTGAGTCCTGTCATAGCACAAAGATCCAATGATTGGTGAAAAACGAGATTTAGCCCTTGGTACTCGGAACAATGGGATAATAATATTAGTCAAACTACGGCAGGAAGTACTGTTCAAGCTTTAAGATGAAATAGTTGTTCGGCAGATTTGTTTTATTTTTTTTCGATGAGCAAGATTTTATTGATGACACAGGCGAGCGACTTGTTACAAGCTCAAGCTATTACAAGTCTAATGTGTCCCCAGTTATTACACAAACCCTTTCTGCCTACCCAGTGCAATCTGTCTAGCAACAACAGGGAAATGAACAAGTCTACCCAGTACAGACCTCTTGATTCTTGAAACAAGAAGATCAACAGGAACAGCATTAGAAGCACGTACACAGGCATTCTTAGCATTCCATATGATGTAAACAAAAGCCCACCATGACAATTTAAAAATCTGCTGGGGCAAAGCTTCCCTTTTCAGGGTGCTATGGCCAAATCAACCCCAACATTCCTATCACCAGGCACTAATCCGATGCAGCTGAAGCAACCTTATTGAGAACATACATCTTGAAAATGACAGAATATTGCTTATAGGCCTCACTACGTGATTTCTCTCACCATCAAGCGATGTGGATGTCTGCTTCTAGCTTACTGTAGACACTATAATATAACTTGGACAAGATCAAGTGAGTTTAGGGGTCCATATCATGTATAATATACAATGGATATTACCGATTATCATCCAATCTCAATTCCAAGATTGAACTTCAAAAGAGCAGGTCACTTTGTTCATTGCAACATACGATCACCCTACTAAATAGCCTTGGATTCGTTTGCTCCGTGGCGAAAATGGAGTCATTGCATTAGATCACTAGATTACTCGTCAGCACTCTTCCATCTCTTCTTTAATTCCTTAAATATTTCACATCAGCCTCAAAACATAACAAAAGTGCTATCCAGGAAAATTCAGAGACAAACATAGGAAGAGCAAGGACAACAGCTAACAATAATCTGAATCTACTGCGGGAATGATACTTCAATCACCAGCAGTAAAATAACAGTGAATTCATTGTGGAGACAATACAAAAAGAAAATAGAAAAAATGACAAAAAACGAAGAAGAAGAAGAAGAGAAAGAAAAGCTCACCATGACCCATCAGTGATAGAGGCTTGGTAGTGGTGATCTGCGAAGGAAAAGGGAACTCATCCACCATAACCATTTCAGACCCCACTGCGCACAGAGACAGAACAACAATCTAGTCAGCCACCCAGAAACTTAAATCAAGAAAGAGAACAATAAAGAAGAGACCTCTGATATGAATTAAGACACTAGGAGCACTTGCAAGAACCGAGAACTTGCAGGATTCAAAAATGAAAAAGCTTGAAGCTGAGCCCTCGCATGAACCAGGAACAAGGTGCACTTACTGGGAGATTCGCAGGCCTTTTCCCAGGAAGAAAAGCTGTGGCAGAGCCTGAAGAGGATGAAGCAGAGAGAAAATGGAAAATATCTGCTCGGACTCGAAGAAGACTGGAGTGTTTGAAATTAGCACAAGACTTTGCAAGCATTTATCTTGGTGTTAGCTGTGTAGCTACCACTCACGCCCCTCCCTCTCTCCATCGTCCCCATCATCGTGCCATCGCAATTGGTGGTAGGTGGTGGAAGCTGTTAGCTTGTGATTTCACCTCATTTTCAGTCCTACTTACTGAACTTCACGAGGCTTTTGTATCGACATTTTTTAATCTGGTATTGAATCTTGTGACATCTGATGACCCCTGTCTAGTTAAAGTGGGTGAATACAATGTTGCAATGGCACGTCAAGATTCCCTTATTAAAATTATCTTTCAATGACCGAGATCTTTGGCGTAGGTTCGGTGCAGTTAGTTTAGTTGCAAAATGAATTGAATGTCAAAGTGTCAACAAGTCGGTCGACGATTGTCTTTCTTCTTGAATCGGGTAAGACCCTAATTAAAATCTCGATGAAGGGTCTATATACCGGTTTATCCGTTTTGGTATCTAATAAGATAGGCAATCGAATACGTGCCGTCCGTCTAACGCACCCGAATTATTATTTCTTTTTCATTAGGCAAACACCCGATGTGGTAAAAGCGAGTATTTTTTCCGAGCATTATAACAAGAAATTGCATCGACTCGAGCTTAGCTACGAAATCAAGTTTTCGCTTCATGTGAATCATCGAGTTGATTTGGAAAATGATTTTCAGATTTTTTATTACATGGGCTTAGGCATGCTCACACGAAATCAATCGGGAAGTTGGATTGACACAAATTGCTAGCTATCAAGCCATGAGGAGATTAACTCAGGGTTGGCCTAAGGGTAATCAGTTCTAGAGTGAGTAGTTTCTAAAACCGGAACCCGAAACTTATCATGCTAGATCAATTTTCAATTTTTGAAACTTGAAACCTATCATGTTTGTTCGGAAACCGACCTAGAATCCATCCTTTGTTTTTTTCCGATCAGGTTCCAATGTCTACTCAATAAGCCCGTTTTTCTTTTGTTTCTTTTTTTTTTTGTTTCAATACGAATATCAGCAACAAAATTGGTCAAAGTAAAAAATGAACGAAAGTAAGTGAGGAGAAGGGTGAGTCGATCGAGAGAGGGAGAGAGAGAAAGAGAGTCATGAAGTGTCTGGTTGAGACTACAGAGAACAGAGATAGAGAAAAAGATACCAAGAGAAAAATTAGAATATTTAAGTTTTATGAAACCGATTCCAAATTTGATCCGGTTGGTCTAGGTTCCCATGTGATTCTTCACTAGGAACCGGGAACCAGATCCGTCCCAACAGGAACCTGCAACCGGATAGATCTTCAAGGCGGTCCGATCCCGCTCCCAAATAAAATCGGTACGGCTGCGCAGCCCTTGTCGGACTAATTCCTTTGCTTCTACATATCATAAATGTTGCGAATGCATGCCGCGTTTGTACCTTAGACAGTATTAATCCATAAAGACAACCTAGTAATAGATAGCACGTTGAAAGTTCAATATATTCTATTTCCTTTTCCTTTTGTGGGGGCATGTAAAGATATTGATTAAAGAAAAATTAATGGGTGGGAGAGGAGGGGCTATTGCAATTTGTTCAGCTACCCACGACACGAGGCCACGTGCGTGCAATTCTCTAACCACCACGCATTCCACCTAACCTCGTCGTTCCCCCCTCTTGACGTGTCGTTAGCGCAGTCCTAGGGAACCACGTAAAGAGCGCACGCCCAACGTGGAATCGGAACGTCCTACCTATTGATCGACCACTGGTATTGGTGGTACTTTAGAACTTTGTTGATGAATCATCGATACGAAGAATGGAAGTTAATCATTACAAACAAAATGAATTGATCGCGCGCACGAGAGGGGTGGTTTTGATTTCACGGATGTTCGCATCACGACCTGTACCGATCCAATTCGATAAGGATGGAGAACGATCGCCCGGGCGAGAGGGTCGAGACGAGAAACGACTCCTAACGGGCTTTTAAAATGACAAAGGGAACATGAATGAATCAAATTATATATTGAACAAAGAGGAGAGTGTTTGTTTGGTTTTATATGTGGAACTGAAATAAACTCACAATAAACCTAGAGTGAGTTGATCCAAACGTGGCACCGGGCTTACTTTTCTTTCCATTAGTAAATGTAGTATTTTCTTCCTCAAAGCCTACAAGAAAGGCGGTCACCACGGTATGTGCTACCTTTTGCAGCTAAAACTCTCCTGTTTCAAGTTGGTTTTTTTCTCTTGGATTAAACCACAAAAAACTCTCAAACTAGTACACCTGTGACAATTTTACTCTAAAATAATTTTTTGATCACAAAAAACCCTAAACTGGTATATACCTAGGGGTGTGCAAAAGAGCCGGGACCCGTCCGGAACCAGTAGTTCCCCAAGGGAACCGGTCCGGTTCCCGATTCCAATTTTTTGGAACCGGTACTGTTTGGGCCGGTTCCCGGTTCCCGGCGTGGAACCACCAACCCGCCCACCCGGACCGGACCGGTAATATAATAATAATATATTTTTATTTTTTAAATTTTTAATTAAAAAAATCTGACCAAAAAAAATATATAAAAAAAAGAAGAAAATTTGTTATCATGTCTGAAGCTCTTGTGTAGTTGGGATACTTTGGTCATTTTTCCCAATAATTAATGGGTACCCACTTGATTTATGGATGACGTGGTTAATATAATCGATCATAGTGTGGGAATTGTATGAAAAGTTATGTTGTTTTCCTTTTGTTATGTTGATCCGATGTTGGTCCACAAATTTTTTTTTTTATTTGTCTAGGAAAACTTGTTGAGACCGGTTCCATGGACCCGCCCGAGAACCGGACTGCCGGTGCGGTCCGGTTCTCGGGCGGGTCTATGGAACCGACGGGCGGTTCTCAGTTCCAATTTTTGGAACCGATCCTGTAGCGGGCGGTCCACGGTTTCGGGATGGAAACCGCTCACCCGGACCATGCACACCCCTATATATACCTATGACAAATTTTTCCCTCTTATTTGGGTTTCGGTTAAAGGATTGTAGAGACCTGGAAAGTGAAAATGGGCCACGTCCGAGGTCATCGCTTGGGCTCGGGCCCGACCGCAGCACTCGACCCGGCCTTTTCTCGTCCTATTGGGCCTGATGGGTCGGGCTTGGTCCGAGCCCACTAATGTTTTGGGCTGCAACAGCGCTCCTTCACGTCGTGCCAGATGGGCCCCGGTTCACGACAGCATCTGAGCATGTTCTTACTTCCCGGCTTTTGTGCCCATCCACTAAGAATCTCGCGCCAGACAGATTCCACGAACAATTAATTAAATGCAAGTTAGTACAACCCAAATTCTCTAAAGTTCATCTTTCTTTTGGAATTAACGGACTTTTAGTTTTTACTTAGAATATCTCATGTCACCCGGTACATCCAATCCATGCCAAGAATCCAATTTGTACCAACATTTCATATGGAAGACCACAGGTTTCGACATGCTTTAAATGCAGGGTCGGAAAAATGAGTAATTTACGCTTTAGTAGCTACGGTTCCGTTCAACCATAAATGCTTAGCGGGAATCCTCGTACATGGTAAATAACCAAATTCCATTTGAAGTGAAATTTTGAGAAGAAATCAATGCAATTTAAGAGAAATCAATAAAAGGACATCAATTCAAACTCCGGATTTTCAAATTGGTATGTCTATCTCATGCCTATAAAAGAAATCTCGTCGCCTCTCTCTCTTTTTTCTGCGAAAGTTCACCCGTAATTTATAGCGATTGTATTGAATATACAAGGCACAAAGTTGTATCGATGACAATTTTCTGTTTTTTGGAATTCCGAACGAAAATTTATCTCAAAAGAACAGTACAAACCGAAATTTAGGACCCCAAAAAGCACGAAAATCAAAAGGAGTAATGAAATTTTGAATCGACAAAAAGAAAGGGAGGAGAAAGTCATCTGAGGCATTTTGGTTTTGCGATGGGTGAGAAAAGAAGGGATGGCGTCAATCTAACTCCAAAGTCGCGGCCTTTGCAAGACGGACGTTACGAAGAGGCGGCTGAACAACTCTCTCTCACTCTCTCTCTCTCTCTCTCTTCAGGATCGACCCAATCGATAGATATCTCAACACAGGACAAAGACCCAGAAGTCTTCTCCGCGTGAATTTTGATGGGTTGTCATGGTTTTCCGTCCTAAGTTCTTGTTCTTCCTTTCCTCTGATCTCCCCAGATCAAGAGATCCCCCAGGATGTCGAAAAATCGAGTCTTTCTGATGATCCTTCTCTTGGTCTGGATCCCCTGTGGCCAATCTTGGGCGTCCCTCGTTCGGGAACGTGGGAGACCCTCTCGACTTCTGCTGGAGGAGGAGACCAAAGCCAACGAGGTACGCCCCCGTTGTTGTTTCTCCCTTTGCCGCATCGGCTGTCTTGTGGGTTTTCGTCCTCTCGGGTGTTTTGATTCGATCGGTGGTGGGTTCTTGGTTGCAGAGTTCTCCCGCACCCAGTCCGGGTTTGAGTTCGGGCTCGAAGAAACCGGACGCCGGAAGCTCCACGGATCCGACTGTTGCTTCCGGCGGTGAGGGCAAGTGCTCGATTCCAGATGAGACGTGCCAAGCTGGCGAGAATCTGACTGCTTGCCTGCAACATCCTGAAAACGGTAAAAATTCTGTTTTTCTCAGTTTTATTGTCTGTTTTAATGGAGGTATGATTGGTTAGAGGTTTTGTGGTTCCTTGGAATATTAAAAAATTGGACAGCAGGATTGGTTAATGGGGGTTCATAGCCACCACCTTCTCGAGACTAGATGAATTGGTTTCTATGCTGTTTTCCTTTGCTTCGTTTTATCAAGATGGAATAGCAGCCTTCATTTTGTATACTCGATATGTTTGAATACCCTTATGTCAACTCATTGGCATTGCTGTGGTTATCTTGTGGTTTTAGGATCGTAGGCTAAGTGAATAAACCTTCCCGTTGAGTACAGACCCACTCGAGTTCACACGTGTTTGAGTTTTTTTCATTTTTCTTTTGCTGAGAAGCACACTTCACTGATTCAAGTGAGACTGTGAGAACAAGTGTGTCCATAATGCAATACTTACTGGTGAGCTGGCAGCTAGGCACTAGTGTGAGAGGTTCCTGTGTCATTGTCAGTTGAAATGTTATAGCATATCGATACTAGTTTACTCATTCTGCCAGAGTTGGGGTGAGAATCGGATTTTTTGCATATGGCAAGTGCTGCTCATCACTGTTGGGGTTGGCACTCTTCCTTCGCAAGATTTGGCTTATCTTGCAAGTTCTTTATTCACCCATTTAATTGACTTCTATTTATGCTTCATTAGCAAACTTGAATGGCACTCTTCATTTGCAAGATCTGGCTACCCTTAGAGGTTCTTATTCACCCATCCAATTGCTTTCTATTTATGCTTCATTAGCGAACTTGACAAGAGGATTTATTGAGGTTGGCTAATCTTTCTAATTTTAGGTAATCGCATGAATTATACCTTAGGAGTCTCTCTTGAGGGGTAGAATAGAGAAGTGATGACTATGAGTCCTACATCTCATGCCTTTTTTTCAGAAGGCTCGAATATGTGAGCTGCCTACTGGGGTAGGTGATATTTATGGAGGAATTTTGTGTTGGAATGAGGTGTGATGATACAATTGAAAATAGTGATCAGGAATCTCCAGGGGTGGTCGTGAAATAATGATTCCTTATAGGAACATGAGGATGAGAAGGTTTAGATGCCATCCTGTACAGTGACAACAGAAGTACAGATCTTTTGGTCAACAGAGGATTCTGCCACCATTTGATATCAGGATTGGGTACAAGCATGAGATAATACAGTGTTGAATGAACTTTTTGTATTGCCGATTTTTAGGGATGACCAGAGAACACGTGGATATGGATAGAAAGTAGACATTCAGCGTTTATTCAGGAACTTCGTATTGAGATATTAAAAACCATGGGGCATGCTTAATTGCTTTTCCTAGACTTCCATTTTAGTTATGTTATATACTTCAAAAAGTCTTAGGAACCTGTCGGAAACTACAAGCAAAAAGCTATGCATCCTTCTCTGGTTCTTCATAAGCAGCTCCATGAGGATGCTGAAGACTGAAGAGGAAGTGAGAAAAATGATAAGAAGCAGGTTGTGTATGCTGAAGGGAGAGACACTCACCTTAATAAGATGGAGGAGAAATCTGTATTAGGACCATTGTAGATGACAGGCTAGAGGCTCTACAGTTGATGATAGAAGCATCCTTTAAAATCATGTGCCTGGAATCAATTTACATGGTCTTTTTTCGTCTCTCTCTCTCTCTCTCTGTGTTTGAAGAGTTTTACTCCATGCATCATAGAAAACTCAATATATTAAATATGCTGTCTGTTCATTGATGAAAGAAGTGAGAGTTCTGTCATATGCGATCACTTTGGTTATTATGCTAACTAAGTGTACATTTCGGAGGCTCTAAAAATTTGGGAAAGCGTAGGCGGAGAACCTCAAATAGAAGATTATTGAAAAAACAAGTAATAACTTGAAATCTTTGATTAGCATCTAAAGAATCTTACATGTAAGAGTAGCTGCGGAAAAAGATTTAAACAATAATAGTTTCAAGAATGAAGAATATCCTCGCTTAAATAGCATACTCTTTGATCTCCTTGAAATATGGCACTGAAAGACAGGTTTCATTTTGAATTGTGTGAATGTTGGTCTCCACACTCTTAAGTCCCATACTGTTTTTATAGCTAAAAATGCGGTAGACTGTTTCATCTCCTTGAAGTACAGTCAATGATGATGTAAGACTATACTGGAGGTAGGAAATACTGGCCATTGCTCAATGTAAGAATTAAGGCCCCCAGACTATGAAAGATGAAAAATGGTAAGACCTGTCGAGGAATGAAGTTTAATCTTCTTATTCGTCTAGAGAGTACCAACTAATAACTGGGTATTTTAGTTTTTAGTGTTTTAATAACTCGATACTACCAGTTGTATCAGTATGACCGGCTAGACTTATGAATAATATTTTTGAAGAAGCCTCACTAGACTATGGCCAAAAAAAGAATTATGAAACGTTCATAGATCTTCATGGTGACTCCATTTTGCTGGTGAACCTGCAAATTCAATGCCATGAACCTGTGAAATGCAGTAGGTTAAACATGCGTCATACGCCTCAGAGAAGGCAAAGTTATGTTTCTGTCCATCTTACAGTAGTTTGGGATCTGCATAATCTATCCGTGCACCTCCAGTGAGAAAAAAATGCGCCTGTCGCCTTATCCAACTTTTGATGGCAGTCTATGTTTTACTGTTTTCCATTGCTCTTTACTCTTCATCCTTATTAGAAAGGTAAGAGGGTGCAGTTTTTATGGGGCCCACGTCCTCGATGGGTTGAGAATGTGTTAGGTTCATATAAATGCACGACTGAATTATCATTACTTTTTCCTTTGGAATGAAAGAACTGTTGTCTTTTCTTCTAGCTTCCAAGGGGACATTTGTTCTTGTCCAGTATGATGCAGAGGATCCTCTCAAAGTGGAGATTCTTTGCTTACCTGCAAAAAGCAGCAGGGAGGTTCAACTAAGAAAACAGCAACATGAAGTGGTGAGCCCGCACCTAATTATTGTTTCCGAACTTGTTATATTTGTCGTGAAGTAAAGGAGGATCTCCATATTAAACTTCTGAGAGACAAGCAGATAATGAGAATTGTTAAATCAGTTTTAGCTAGAGTCAAACCATATAATTCGGACCTAAATTTGAGAGCTCAAAGGTCGCAAGTTTAATTAGAGTAAGGTGGGCTTGAGCTCGACTTTATCGCCTCTCATAGCACTGGTGTTTTTCAGGTCAATTTCACAGATGATGTGGGAGTATGTTCGTCCTTAATGTTAAAAGCTGGAGATGTGACTTGCAGCATTCTTGTGGGAGTACCAGTGTCTGCAGGAAACTTTTTTCAACAATTCCCTTATGCCACCCGGGTCGCCCCCATTCATGGACTCTACCTTTTATTGGGATTGGTCATTACAATCGGAGGGGTGTGGGCATGCTGCAAGTTCGGGAAACCAGAAAGACGGGTCGATGGGATTCCATATCAAGAGCTTGAAATGGGCCAAGCAGATTCAACTTCGGCCAATGTTGTGGAAGCAGCAGAAGGTTGGGATGAAAGTTGGGATGATGATTGGGGTGATGAGATTAGGGAAGTTAAATCACCTAGCCAAGGGCCAGAGGGTAATGCAGCTGCTAAGGCAAATGGATTCCCATCTCGGTCTTCTAATAGAATTGGCTGGGAAGACAACTGGAATGATTAGGAACTGGATTGAACCTATGGTCCCTTTATATTTCTTGGAATTGGTGGAAAAATTGAGAACCTCAAGAACAGAGGAAGAGATTATACATGTAGAAAATTAGGTATAGCATTGTGAAGAGGTAGGAAATGTGCTGCCTTTTCTGTTTTGGGCTTTCCAGTACTTGTGAATTTTTACTTTTTTCACAATTTTGGCCCTTAATGTTTACTTCTTGAGAAATCATTCGGGGGTAAGTTTTGGTTTGTAATTTTTTTTTTTGCCTTTTCTCCTGTAAGTAACTGTCGACAGAAATCTAAGTTACTTGAAGATCTACATGTTATTAGTTTCTGTTCCGTCTGTGTTTCGTAAACAATTATCCAGTTGGAACATGTGGTGGTTACTGTTGTATGTGGAGATTACTGCTTCAGTTTCTTGCATTAGGAGACACATGCTTTAACTTTCAGATACTTGAAGAGGTCACTGTTACGAAGTACTTTAAGTTAAAAAAGGCACTCCAGAGATCATTATTTACTTAAATCAATCTATACCATGCTAAGTACATTGTAATCCAAAGAAGAAAAGTAATAATGCTGAGTAGGTAGGTGCTATTGCTGTAGCAGCAACACTCCCGAATGCTCAACAGTAAATACCCAAATAATGAATATTGAAAGGGACATTATAAAAGCTTAGTTTTCCCAATCTTTACGTGCTCAACAAAAGCTGAAACGATATTATTGTCTCACAACAGGAGCAAAGGAAAGACCAAAAGAACGGGTTCTGTCTGCAGATAACTATAAAGAACTTTCTTTTGAGAAAAGGATGAGGCCAGACTCTACCCACTTCAAAAAATATTTTTTTATATTATTACAAAACACAAGGATCATCGATCCATGACAAGGAAAAGAAGGTATTCTAAGTGGGACATCCCAGTGGACTGCGCAGGGTGACTGGAATGCTACAAAAAAGTAGGTAGCTTCTTCTGTCAATTCCAGTGACCAAAGAAAATTTAAATATATCGCCTGTAATATTATTTAAAAAATAACGAAGCTATTTTAGGAGCCATGTGCTGTTCATGATGAGATTGACACAGCCAAATCCATTAGGTAACATTGGGCCCAACAGCATTTATCTTTATTTATAGGCTCGAAGCTAGGGCCACCTCATTTCTTGCAGTCAATGCACATGCTCGTGGAAATATAATTTCGTGTCCTTCTGACTCTTCATTAAACTTGGCCACACAGCTTAGGAAAGAGCACTTGAAGAGGAAAATACAGGGAAAATATGGCAATGGAGAATGGACCAGTGTCAATTTGTGAAACAGGATAACAGGGAAAGCAAGAATTATTATATCAGAAACTGATAATTTTGAAGATCTAACTTATTGAAGGACTTTTACCTAGCTACAAGAAACTCGTGGACTCTTCAAATTTCTCGAGCACCTCTGGGTTGGAAGCAAGATGTGTCCTAAATAAGCAGATTATTAATATTAAGCTAAGCAGCAATAATTGTGCAGGATGGACAAGCAAAGTTTCTCTCTATGATTTAAGATTGATTTCTTTTGCATATCATAACAGCTAATGCATAATTGAAATCTTGGTGAGGCACATCATATCCACTACTCCAAATGAGTCAGATCCAAGCCAAAAGCTTCACTCGGTCTGCAATATGACCATCGCCTTTGCTAACCTAAATTCCAGATGTATATTAGAAATTATAGTGGTGCTCAACCCAAAAACAAGGGACAAAAAGGAGAGAAAAATGCATTTGGTGGTGTGACTAGGTTTCTATTCTATTCCGACAGCTATATGCATGAGACTGTGTGAGATTCTGTCCCCTCGCACTTTTCACTTTTATCATTTGTTTCTCTCTGGGTCATTAACCCATGCTTATTTTCCACAACCTTTCTCTGCTGTCGATGAGTCCTCAGTGGCCCATTTTCACTTTCCCACTATTTTATTCACCACTTACATTTCCTATACTTTGTTTACTTCGAAGTGGGTGCAAGAATCTTGAGACTACAAAATAGGCTCAGTTTTGACTTGTACAAACACGAATTTAATGCCTCCATCATTGATACAAGATTCTATTTTACAGCACAATGCGTACTATATTATTAGAAGCCAAGACATGCGTCTTTGGTCCATCGGACGGGCAGGCTCAGCACTAAAACCTAATTCAACTTCTTGCATTATTAATGTCTTGTTCGGTTTTCTGCTTACATTTTTGGCTTAGCAAATATAAGCTTCTATTGCAAGATATCCACCCATACATTCACCAGGGTTGGCAATGTAAACTTTGTATTTCTGATGGAGTCAAACAAAAGGCTCAGTTACCATTTAGCTCATTCATTACAAGAAGCAAAATCACCAGACAAAGATGAACACCCCGATAGATCAGTAACTTAAGAAACAATATCCATAGAGGGGATCCCAAATACGACCCCGGTGAAGAGGAATCCGGTACCGTAATTCAACATTGAGAAGAAACTAAAACCTTAATCAAGAACAAACATACAGCAATAGAAAAAGACATCAGAAGTCCCAAGAATCTAATTTTCTTCTCCCAATTAGACAAACAGTCCCGGATTCCGCTTCGCCGGCAAAGTAAATGTTCTCGCAATATTCTTTTTTTTGAAGTATCAGTTAAACTCATGAGGATTCATCTTGCCCTTCTGAAGGGCATCTGATCAGCTCCAATATGTTAACTACCTCTGCCATGTCCGGACGGTTTGATGGAACTTGCGACGTGCATATCAAACCCAGTTTCATCACCGGGATTGCCTCTTCCGACGGGAAGTTCCCTTGTAGCCTTCCATCAACACATTCCTCAACCCTACCTTCTTCGAGTGCCCCTCTCACCATATCACAAAGAACCACCACATCATCTTCCATGTACTCAACAGGCCTTTTTCCCGTGACAATTTCGAGAGCTAAAACCCCAAAACCATAAACATCACACTTCTCCGTTATTTTCACAGTTCTACAAGCAAACTCCGGTGCCATGTAACCAAGTGCACTCTGAATCTTGCTGCTTAAGACATAACGGTCCAGCATTGGCAAAAGTCTTGCTAGCCCAAAATCTGCCACCTTCGGCTCACCGGAACTCTCTATCAGAATGTTGCTCGATTTTATGTTATAGTGAATGATGTTCATTTGGTGCAAATGAGCCAAGCCTCTTGCCGTCCCGAGTATAATACTGAAGCGCTCATTCCATGAGAGTAAGTTCCCACCTGATCCTTCATGGAGATGTTTGTACAAATTCCCACCAGATACAAATTCGGATATCAGGAGTTGCAAAGATGGAGTCCAGTAGTAACCTTCAAGCGCCACGAGGTTAGAGTGCCTGATCTTTCCGAGCTTCTTCACTTCTCTTTCGAACTCGTCTTGCGATTTCACCAAGCTCGAGACAGTGAGCTTCTTAATGGCAACGGCTCGCCCATCTCGAAGCACGGTTCTATAGACAGCTCCAAACCCACCACGTCCAAGTTCACAATCCTTGCTGAGAAGGGCATGCGTCCCCGTGCTGAAGTCAGGGTCACCGGAGAACATGACAAGCTTCCCGGAATTGGCATCGGTAGTGGGCGACTGGCTGAAGTCATCCCCAGCAGATAATACGAGGGCCGCAGCAGATCGGGAGGTGGAAGCTCGGACACGAAGATTAAGGACAGTGATGGCAATAACACCAATAACAATCACTGCAGCAGCACCGATAGCAATGAGCGCGGATATACTGAGGATTATTCGTTTGTGACCTGGAGTTGGAGGTAAGGAATCAGAAGAGGAGTCGGAGGATGAGTTTGGGTTGAGGACAATGGGCTTTGGAAGGACAGCAGGGCATGACTTGTTCACAGCTGAACCACAAAGAGCCGGGTTACCAGACACAGAGAATGGTGATATTGTGTTGAAAAAGCCACCAAGAGGCAGTTCCCCTTGAAAATGGTTATTAGAAATGTTAAACAAGAGGAGGTGGGGGAGATTGGCTAGTTGCTTGGGTAGGGTTCCTGTAAAATTGTTAAATGACAGGTCCACCATCCGTAAGTCCACAAGTTTTGACAAGGAGGCAGGTATCAGACCATCTAGGTTGTTCCGTGATAGGATCCTGCACCATTTCAAACATAACTTACGATAATTCACCCGCATATTTCTAATAATCAAATCATAGGTAGATTTTCTGTTCGCGCTTGCGTCTATAGAAGCACAATGGTATTTTGCATTGAAAGCAATTAAAATCACGTATGCCAAGATTTAACAAAAGAAATGCACTGATCAAGAGAAGCTACAGTTACACCTTGCATATGGCCAAACACATGCAAGCGATGTAGTGGACACTATCAAGCTCACAATTACTCAGAACAAAGAAATCCCTAGTAACCGAAATAACTCTTATTCTCAAGTGGAAGGGTGGTCTAAGAGACTGATACTCTATAGTAGTCCAAAACTAATTACCTGAATTCGTTCATATGATTTTAATTTGGAGAATCAATTAAAGGAAAAGAAAGTCTGCATCTTTTAATGACAAAAGCTACAAAAAAATTGCTGGTCTCAGCCACCCATATCAGATTTAGTACATACAGAAATGAGAGTAAAGAGGCAGAGACAAAGGACAACTTACAGAGTCGTTAGAGCAGAACACTTCCCAATTGAATCCGGAACAATCCCCACGAGGTTATTCCTTCCAAGCCTCAGTTCTTTCAAAGAAGTGGCGTCACCAATTTCAGAAGGAATACCGCCGTTCAGCTCATTCGCAGTCAAATCAAGAACATCCAATGCCTTGAGTTTTCCGATGGTCAATGGAATAGAACCTATGAGGGAGTTATTTGACAAATTCAAGGACTGCAAGCCAGTGAGATCCCCAATGTCAGATGATATTTCACCTGAGAATGAATTAGAGGACAAGTCCAAGATTTGGAGCTTTTGGAGTGAGCCCTCTGCCGATGAAGAAACTGGACTCGCATATTTCGCAGTGACTTCTTTATGTAACAGTGAACTTTTCAACGACTTTGGCCCCAAAATCCAACTTGGAATACGTCCCGAATATGCATTGTTGCTTAAATCCAAAGATTGAAGATTCTCGCAACTGGACAGAGCCTCGGGAAGTGTCCCTGTAAATCCATTTCTTGAAAAATTTGCCACTTGCAGGGACTGCAAATTCCCCAATGAAATCGGAAGCTCCCCAGAAAGCCCATTACCGGAAAGATCCAATCTTTCAAGAGCTTCAATTTTTCCAATCCAATCTCCAACACCCCCTGTCAACAAATTCCCATGTAAATCCAGATAAGTACACAATGTAAGCTTCTGCAGTGTCTCCGGCATGCTCCCAGAAAGAGCATTTTCACTCAAATCAATCGACCTCAAAAGCAAACAGCTGCCTAAGCCATCTGGAATCAAACCAGAGAACCGATTCTTTCTCAAGCTGATACCTCTGAGATTGTTCATACCTGCAATGCCCTCCGGAATCCCACCCTCCAACAGGTTATCAGACAAATCCAGAGATCTAAGCCCACTCAAGGACCAAATATTGTCAGGCAAAACACCAGAAAGCATATTGGAAGAGAGATCAATCGATGCGAGCATTGAACAAGAACCTAAAGTTTCTGGTATCTTGCCAGAGAACTTATTGCTTGCCAAAGAAACTGACCTCAAAGACCCGCATTGCCCGAAAAATTCATTAGGAATAGTCCCTGAGAGACTGTTCTCACTCAAATCAAGGACTCTCAAGTTATCAAGCCTAGCGATGCTGGAGCTTATGCTGCCGGTAAGATTGTTCTTGGCCAACGATAATTTCCTCAGGAACTGCAACTGCAAAAGCCCACGGCCTAAGTGACCCGACAAAGAAAACCCATCAAGATTGAGCTCGACGACCCGATTGGATCTGGGGTTGCATTTGCAACCGACCCAATTGCAAGGGTTGTCATCATCTTCATCCCAAGATGCAAGCTTTCCTTTTGGATCTTGGACGTCAGCTTTGAAGACGATCAGCCCCAAAACGTCGTCATTCAGAGAAGGGTTCACTGATGCCACCAAAACCAGTTCTAAAGACAACACCAGTGAGCATAAAATTAGCAACATTCTCGTCATTTTCGGCACTTCCTGTTCTCGACTTGTGGCGATGAGAAAAACGCGAGAGCAACTACAGACCCCCCATCCCAAAGTTCGAGAACAAGCAAAATAAAAAGAAGCAAGCTGAAGCTCCCTCAGGTGCGGTTGCGAGTCAAGAAAGCGAGGTACCAAACTTTCGCCCCTCGCTAACCAAAGGAATTCAACAAAAGAAAAGAGATGACTACGGAAACGACAATGTAGAAGGAGGACGAGACGCTTGCATTAGCTGAGGGGAGGGGAAGGAAAGAAAAGGCTAAACTTTTTCAGGCGCTCAAAAGCTCGGAGCCGAAAACAGCAGAACTCTTCAGAGCAGAGAGCGAGGAGCTGCTCCGGAACGGTAGTTTCGCGCTTTCAGGCCAAAGGGTCGAAGAAAACACGAAGCGCCGAGTTTGAAACGACCGATACTGGGGTCACCTAACGCAGAGCGCATCGTCTCGTAAGACATTGTACGAGCAGAGACTCAACAAGACTCGCCCGAAGGCAACGAAGGATCCTTCGCCGGCGGCGGAGCTAGCTAGGGTTCCGGCGATGATCTTCCGGGCAAATGCGGTGATGCAGAGACAGAGGCACTGGGTAGTCTCAGCTCAGAGAGAGAGAGAGAGAGAGAGAGAGAGAGAGGCTCTTCTCTTTCTTGGTTGTCTGAAAGCGCTTTGTCCGGAGACGGTTCTCTCTCTCTCTCTTGCTTTTTAACGGCATAAAGATAAAGAAAGGGGGAGGGAAAAAACGAGAGCTTAGGGGCAGCAGGGGGGAGGACCAATTCCGCCAGGCGGGGCCCCCGCCCCGGGACACGTGTCGCCACGCGGGAGGGCTGCTGGCCTCCCACGTGGCGAGCCGGCGGTCGCTGTCGGGGTGCGAAGCTGTGTTGACGTGGACGCGGAGGTGGCGTCGTTTCTCTCGCGCCGCGCTGCGCTCGGACCGCGGGACCCCCGCGCAGCTTTTAGTTTTTTCTTCCTTTTTTTTTTGCAAAATGGCCCCCGAGGTCGCGCGTAATTGCGATCGGGGGGACACCGGACCGGGCCGCCTCGAAAGTTCCTCTTTTGGGGGGCGCGGACCATATTTCTCTTTTGACGCTTCTGATGTTGGCTTGCCCTTGAACGGATTATCGAGGAAAAGGTTAAAAGCATGGTACGTTGTGCGGGAAAATTAGACCCGCGCGTGACTTTCGTTTTCAATCCCATTGCTCTGCGAATCATCTTTTTATCTTCGGTCGTATTCTTGAAATTGAAGGTGACGACAAAAGGACTGCACGCACCGTTCAAAAAGCAATTTCTTTTGTACAAGATGACCGGGCAATTGTCTAAAGAGTCCCGTGCCTATTACACGGCGGTCAATTTAGTGCTGAATTTCGACCAAAAAAAAAATAAAAAATTTAGTGCTGAATTTTTCATTTGGTCAATTTAAATTTGAACCGCTTAACGATTCGCTAATGCAGTCCGTCCAAGGGATTTCGGCGGGAAATTGTTGGTGTGAACGTCGGCCGTCCTATATGACATGTCTGGCGCAATTTTTGCACTTTTTCTGAATATTTTCTTCTTCTTTTTTGTTTCCTTTTTGGTTTTTTTTTTTTTCTTATTTCTCTCCGCTAGCCATTGGGGCCTCGGCAATGGCCACCCGAGGTCGGAACACCCTCGTTGGCCACACGCGAGGGTTGCCCTTACCAAGGGTCCGGCAAGAAAGGAAAAAAAGGACAGAGAAAAAAAATATTTTTAGAAACTTCTTTTAAAAAATTGCAAAATTCGTCCACAATAGTGATTTTCTGCCAAAATTGATCAAATTGAATTAGTCAATCGTCAAAAGGTTTAGGACTAAATTTGCTAAATGAAAATATTTAGAACCGAATTGACCGCCGCACAATTGATTTAGAACTTCCTAGACAAATTTTCCCAAAATAACACGTGAAAATAATTTTGTGGTGGGAGAACCACACATTTTATTATATTTAATCAATTATTCAACAAGTGCCCCTGAGACACTCGTTAACAAGACTTCTTTCATATTTCGTTGAAGTTTGTATCATGGTGATAAATTTATTGAGCTACTTGTTAGAATTTGCCGGCAGAAGCGACTTGTCCATGTGATTAGGTATTACACGATCTAATTCAAAACAATAGGATTTTTAATGACTTAACAGGGTACGGTGCCGGCCAAAGCAAAAGATGACTAAGGTATAATGCAAGTGTACTTTAACAACTCTGATTAAACATAATTTGTCCGATAAGCTTCGAGGGTAATTGTAAAATTTTTATAATAAAAGGTACAAGTGAATAGATTCGACGGAATACCTACGAATCTTATAAATCGGTTGAGTCTATGCTTTTCAACACCTTACAAAACTCATTAAATAATCGAGCTCGTGTTTTTTTATCTATGCCAATGGCATTAACCCGGAGTAAGAATTTTCTCCGATTTCTTCAATTTATAGCGAGTTTTCTTCTTCTTTTATTTCTCTTTTGGTTGCGGGTGTATGAGAATTGATCTTAATTGTGGGTTTTTACCCAGGATAAAAGTTCTGATATACTGCCGCACCATTTAACAGAAGCATATCCAGCAATGGAACTATGTCAGCATTGATTATCCCCAACTTGTCTTAAAAGTTTCCTTTTGTGTTAAGATAGGAATTCCGAGCCAAAGCACTCACTTTGACTACAGAAGCATCAGGCAGGAGACGGATGTATCAAGCAAGAATCGAGATTTGAAGCTTTCACATCGTTCTTGGACGTGAGAAATTCTATATTTCATTAGATATAAGTACGAAAATATAGGCAGAAAAAACACAAACTTTCTAGAGTTACAGGAATAGGGGGAGCACAGGCAGCTAACTTGGGATGAAAGTGAAAGGGCAATGAAGGCCATAAAGGCTAGGTGGGTGGGTGGGTGGGGTGGTGCAATAATAAAGCAAAAGGTCTGACGAAGACTTGGGAGAGAGAAAGGAAGAAAGAGAGGGAGGTGTCCAGAACAGCAGTGAGAGAGACACCTCCATCTTTCACTTTCTGCTTCTGGATCTCTGTTCCAAAAACACACTTGTTAAAATCACTAAGACTGATAATTAAAGCATATCAGTACACTCTAAGAATTAGAATTTACCTGCTTCAGATAGAACTGCATGTCTATCCAAAATACAATCGATGGCCCTTTAACAAAGTACCCATTGGGAGACTTCTCCAGCACGTTCCTTCTCTTGGCCCTTGCTTCTTGAATTCCTACTGAATTGAACCTCACAAAAATTTGAAAAACCAAAAAGGAAAGCAAAAAGTAAGAAGAGGAGAAGGTGGAGGAGGATGATGGGCTCATTTGGTTCGGCTTTTAAAATGCTCATTTGGGGAATGTAAATACCTTTAGGTGAAAGGCACTTAAAAAAATACAAATGGCGTTTGGTAAAAAATTATTTTAAAGCCACATGCAATTGTATTTGATTATTTCTTTTTACAAATGGGCTTTGGGAGCTTTTTTTTTTATTATTTTTAAAAGTATCCTTCGCCGGCTCCGGCGAAGAGCTACGGCCACCGGCAAGCCAGATCTGGCGTCGGCGGCCGTCGCCTAGGGTCGCGCGAACCCGGGCGGCGACGGCCTGGGTCGAGCGACCCCAGGCGATCGTCGCTCGAGCTAGGCCGTCGTCGCCCGGGATCGCACGACCTCAGGCGACGGCCACCTGGGGTCGGGCGACCGTCCCAGCGCTGTCGCCTGGGTCGCGCGACCCCGGGCGGCGACGGCCTGGGTGGTCGCCCGACCCCAGGTGGTAGTCGCCGGGGTTGTGCGACCTCGCCGGCCCCTTGTCGGCGGCGCTGCCCCCTCGCCGACCGCCCTAACCGGCCACGCTTTGCTGAAGAAGATTTTTTTTTTTTTTTTTTTTTTGGGAACAGTCGGCATTCCAAACGCTACCAAATGAGCATTTGGAACTCCAATGCTGAACCGTTTGGTTCAGCATTTTGGGAATGCTCATTTAAGGCCAAATGAGCATTCCCAATGCTGAACCAAACGGGCCGATGTCCATTTGATTCAGCATTCCAAAAGAGCTTGAAAGCCTCCTTGGGGAAATGTTAAGGTGTTTGGCAAGTATTCCCAATGGTTTTATGCCGAAAACCAGCATTAGGAATGCTTAAAGCTGGACCGGACCAACTTTAGGCTTTCAGTATTTGGCAAATACCGAACCTAATTTTTTTCTTCCCAAACTACCCTCACTTATTCTTTAATATTCTGATTTTGCCCCTTGATGTTATTGTTCATCTTCTGTGCAAAAGGGCAGCCGACGATACCGGATCTGGACGGTGAGGGGCCGGTGAGGTTGCTCGACCCAGGTGACGGCCGCTTGGGTCGAGCGACCCTCGCCGGGGGTCGCCCGACCTCGGGCGACGGCCGCCGGTGCCAAATATGGCTCGACGGCGGTCACCCAATCTTGAGTGATGGTCATCAGAGCCAGATCTAGCTCGCCGGCAGCCATAGCCCTTCGCTAGCTCCGGCGAAAGGTAACCTTTTTTTTTAATAAAAAAAGATTTCAAAGCCTTTTGCAAAAAAAATAATCAAATATTATTTGAGACAAAATAGCTTCATAAATTTATTTTTATTAAATTCATTTATTTTTAACTAAAAGTACGTGTATTCCCTCGAGACTCGTTTTTATAAAGTTAAACCAAATGGCCCGGACCCGGAGTCCCTTTCCCTTCGTGGGTTCTCGGATGCTCCCAAAATTTCAAATTGAATGCAACCTGGCCTCTGTAACTTCACATTAAATGCAATGGCAGACAGGGGAGTTAAATCCTAGGGTACCCTCTGTCTGCCGTGCCTTGGTAATTAATGGGGCTAAGAATCTTTTCTGCTGTTCACTTGTGGTCAAAGAAGAAATTCTTGCGGTATTGCTTTACTAGTTGAGACCACGAATTGAGGACCACAAAAAGAAATAGAGTAAATTCGGTAGCACAATCGAGGACGGGATAATTATTTTACAAAAAAATCGTAAATTTAAAATATAAATATCAATTCAATCTCAAATATTTTTAACTTGACTAGTTTAATCCTAAACCTATCGCTAATTTATCAATTTTGGGCGATAATCACTGATGTGAATGTCGGATGTTCTACGTGATATGGCCGATGCTTTTTTTTTTTATAAATAATTCTACTTTTATTTTTTTTTCTTTTTTCTTTTCTTTTCTTTCTTTTTTTTTTCTTCCTTCGTCAACCTTTGGCAAGGTTGACGCTTGCCGGCCTCTATCGAGGTCGGCCCTTGCTTGTGGCCGGTTGTCGGCATTCGCTGTTAGTGATTCCCTGAGGCCTACCTATCCGCGGTGGAAAAAGGAAAACAAAGAAAAAAGAAATAAAGAAAAATGAAAATGAAAATTTTTGTAAAAAAACTAGAAATATTATTTAAAAAATGCGAAAAATGATTTACGTCAGTGTCGGTAATGTCACGTAGGACAATTGGCATCCATATCAGTGATTGCCGGCCAAGATTGGTAAGGAGGACTACATTGACAAGTCTTCAAAAAATTTAGCACTAAATTTACCAAATTGAAAAGTTTAGGACTAGCATATGTACAGTAGGTTTAGTACTTTGTTTGTAATTTTCTTATTGAGGGCTTTACATTGTTAGGGGAAGGTAAGGTGTATATATATATGCGCGCGTATGTATGTATAAATTTTTGAAAACAAAAATCACTAAGGATGGGAATATTTTATCAGCTATATTCATTTATGGCAAATTGAGCTTATTCATGAGAAAGCTTGTTCTTCCACAATAACTTTTCTCATTTCAAGGGTAAAACAAACTCATCGTTCATTCATTAAGCTTCCACATCATTTGATGAGCTACATTCGTTTTAGCTGAATACATCGATTCATAGTCAACGTTATGCTTATATTAGAAACCTTAACGTTTCAAACAAAAGTTGCTCCAAGAAATAATCAACCGTTCGCTCTGATCAGGGATTTTTATACAGCAAACCACACTTCTTGCTATCATTTAGAACAATTCTAGTAGACTATGTCCCGAGAAAATAACGTGCATTGTTTTCAAGTCAATGTAGCATTAATTAATTGTTTCGTTTGGCGGGAAAAGATCGATACGAGAAAAATGATCCATAGTGAAAATTGACAGTAAATCGTTTGGTAGTAAAATTTACCGGCTTTCACGTGAAAACCTTTGTTTTGTTCCCGGGTTAGAAGTGGTGATGAAATCGTTAATCAATACAAATAATCTTGTGGCTAAATGTGATAGCAACTTGTGCATGAGCAGGACACAACACTAGCTGATACTAGATATTCCCCCACCATCGTTTTGTAGACTTGTTGGTTCTTCACTTTTTGCTTTTCCTGTTTCTGTTTTTCTCTTATCCTCATTGCTTTGCTTTGCTCGGTGTTGACTTTTGATTTGATTTGCTGTTATTGATTTTCAAATGTACGTAGACAGATGGGGTAAATTTCTCGCCTTGATGATGCGAAACTTAGCTACCTTTCAACTCCATACCCTTTTCTAGTTTTCTCTTTGCCTTTCTTTATTTCGAATGTTGTAGATTTTGTCAAGTCTTGCGTGGTCCTTTTGTGGTGGGTCTGGCCCGATATTGTATGCTGTACTGCATTTCGGAGGGATGGTTCAGGTGAGGCCCGTGAGCTTCAGAGTCAAAGCAACATGTCGTGCTTGTCTTCTTGTGTTATTCTAAGAATCTCTCTCTCTCTCTCTCTCTCTCTCTCTCTCTCACTAGTCTCGGGGCGAATTTATCTACATTCTTTCGCACATTTTTGGTAGGAATGAAGAGGATGATGATGACGACTGTTGCTGGAGAAGGGAGATGCTGATGTCTTTGTCTTGCGAGTTTGGTGGTGCACATACATCTTCGTAGGTTCTCTCTTTCTTGACTTAGAACTCACTCGATCAGGGAGATAAAAGAAATCAAGAATGAATGAAAGCAGTGACGATAAGTAGTCTCCCCTCTCTCTCTCTCTCTCTCTCTCTCTCTCTCTCTTTCTCTTCCCACCATCAACGGAAGCTGTTCAACTTTGCATGATCAGCTACCCATCTGCGTGTACCCCAGAATTCCACATTCTCTCCGGATGTCATCAATCTGATTTTAATGATAATTAATCAAGGAACAGTAACAAAAAAAGGGGAAAAAAAAGGAAATGGGATCTCATGCAGAGAGATTTCTCGTGTTCCCATGCAGCGCAAGCGTGAAGGAACCGGAAGAGACAACAAGACGACAAGCGGATGCTGCTTCTTTTGTTTTAGTCTCGTTTGTACTTTAGCTTCTGTTTCTAATGGCGCTCCCTCCGTGTCGAACTTCCCCCTTTTCTTGATGCTTTTCTTCTTTGTCAAACGAAGGCCATCATCTTCCACGTCGCAGCAGCTGGCAACCATATTTGACCATAGACAAGACAAACTTATAAACGTCAATTTCAACGGCCCATATACAACCAGTGGAAAATAAAATTCACCCAGTTCGCATTAGGACTTAGATAGTAAGTTCGTAATTTCACGAGACATTCTCAGTCACGTCATTCGTAAATCTTGATATCCCATGTGAAACGATAAAGCAGTACGTTCACAAATTGACTTCATCCATCATTCATTTGGATCTGATGCAGCAAGACCATGTTCTTCTTGGGCCTACCCAGAAAGCGCGATGCTGCGAAGCTTGGAGGACGAATTCTGGGTTTGAATTGGGCTCAGGCCCAAAATCAATACACGAGAGCCCATTTAGAAAGGCCCAAGTCCAGAGCAAGACGGATGGCTCAAAGATGGTATTAAATTGCCCATAATTGCCACAACCATCCACCTTCAGAACACCCCCACGAGACCAGAATCTTATGAAGATCGCATAGCATTAAATGCAATGAATTTAGTGTCGCCTCACATCCATTAATGCACGTTCGGCTTGTCGTCCTGTATGTTTTGGTACAGATTCGCGCCTTCTCAGACTATCCATCAATGGCTTATTGGTACCGTGTGGAGATTCTTGGTGTGTGCAACCGATCTGCAAAATCATCTTTGCCTTTTTCTTGAAAGGTAAATAATCACCTTTTCGCTGCATAAGCGATCTTGGTAAAATCAAACCGAAGATGATGCCGCGCTTTTTTAAGCAGATGGGTACTACTTAAGCTACCTCGGATACACGATGCTACAAATTCTTCAAAGAAGCTAATTCAAATCAGAGACGCGCCAATCCAGTTGGATGAGGCGTTTACGAAATAAACACATGTGAATTGTATCAATTTTAGCAATTAATAGGATTTGTGCCCGGTAAAGCGAAAGCACGAGATGTTTGGCATGAGATTCTTATCGGAGGGGGATATTTGACTGTTCCGGTTTTCAATTTGCTCAATTCCCAATATGACCAAGTTTGACCGAATCAAGAGTGTGGAATCGATCCGAGAAATAGAAATTCGGACGAAAGATGGCATGGCATCGCTAAAATCCATTTCTTACACCAACTCACACGAGAACAGAGCAGAAGATCTCTTTCCATTTCCCAAAATACATGTCGTATTCTAGAGAGAAAGAAGCCATCTTGAAGTTAGAGAAGATCTCCGTATCCGATTCCTCGAGTCACGTCAAAGATCTTTCGGGCCAAAAAGACAGTTCGGAGCTGCTGAACCAAACCTCGGATTTGTAATATAGCAGTTCGATGGTGCTCGAGCCCCGATGCTACTCAGCGCATCGTATCCGCATCAGCATATGAGCTTCGGCAGGAGGAGAGAGATCTGCGCGGTTAGCAAAAATTCCAGTAGGCGACTGATGAATCCTACACGTAACGAAGTGTTGGTTTTCGTAGCACCATAACGTATGGAATTTCGCAACTGGTTCACTGTTCCACACGGAAAACATGCCGAGCCACCGTGATCTTCCTTTTCTTGCTGTTCTTAACATGCTTCAGCCAAATGATATCGTGCGCAGAATCGTTTCTTTAATTTCTAAAATGAAGGGTGTGCGTAGTTGTGGTGGTTCCGTGACAAGAGAATAACTTTTGATTTGGAGAAAAGAAAATGAAAGAAGGTGGGTGGTCCTAAAAACCACACACACAGCAGCGGCTGCAGCCAGCAGCAGCAGCCGCAGCAGAGCATCAGCTCAAGTGAGGATCTTTGCCCAGACAGCAAGCACAAATGCCACGCTGATTCTGATTCTCTCTCTCTCTAGATCTCTAGAGAGAGACAGAGAGAGAGAGAGAGAGAGAGTGAGGACATGATATGGTGAGGATGGAAGAAAGAGAGAGGACTGAATCAAATCAAGATACAGCCCCCAAAAGGATCACGATATATCGGTGACTTCCTTCATTCATCTTCATTCATATCAAACCCTCTCTCTCTGTCTCTCCCTGTTTATAAATACCGAGGAGTAACTAATGACAGTATCCTCATACAAATCCTGTGAGCAATGTTCTTGTGTGCTGTTCACGTCCCCTCCTCCTTCCCCACTCATCATTTATTGCCATTCTTGGTCAGAGGAAAACCTTCATTGGATCTCTTGCATTTATTGTTCCCCGCAAACCCCACTCCTTTAATACCTCCCCTCATTCCTTCTTAATCTTTCATCTTCTCCCCTGTTTTTTGTGTTTCCCTTTGAAACTTCTTCTCTGTCTTCTTCGTCTTCTTCAATGGCGGACTATGGAGACGAACCCCACGTCTTGGCCGTGGACGACAACCTCGTCGACCGTAAGATGATCGAGGCCTTGCTCAAGAACTCATCCTGCAAAGGTACTGCCTTTTTCAGTCGTTTTATAAAATGCATTTTCTTTGACTTATCCTCGTTTCATCAGATACTGTTCTAGTATAAGAAAAAAATGCCGCTTCTTTTCCAGTCTTGCATTTTATGGGGACTTGCATTTCTTCATATCCCCTCACGCATCATTATCTATGATTTCATGAATGGATTTCACAACTTTTCTTGAATCTGTAATGGCTGTCCTTATTTTGAGAATGGTCTTCTTTAGCAGTAACACCTCCTTTGTTAAACTTGCAAAATCAGAGAAATGGTCATTTTTTATAGTCTGGAGATTGGCCTCTGTTCGCTGGAGTTTAGCACCTAAGTTTCAATAATGGACAACAGGCTTGATAAGAATATGCGGTCAGTTCCAACATTCGAAGTATTCAGCTACAAAATTAATAACTAACTTGTCAAAGATAAAGAATATGGAGTCAGTAAATTTCGCGTAAATTAATAGAATCCCTCTTATTAAGAACATCTGCAAAAACTTCGTCAAACTTTTTTAATTCTTTAAATATCAAGTGAGATGTTTTACTTTTATTGACTTTTCTGCATTGTTTTGGTTTTATATCACAAGGGGTGGATATCTTAATTGAATTTGAAGGACCCTCACTTTTGAAAATCCCACGGTACGCAGTTAATGAGTTGAAAGTGACAATATTTAAAAGGTTTATCCTTGCGAAGGGCATGAACGTGAAAAATCCAACGTACAACAGAACAGAACAATTATGTGATAGTCCTTGCTAAAGCTTTGTTCATGCAACCCAAAACTTCCAAGAGCATTGATGATTGACGAGTACTTTTACAGCTCCTCCACCTACCCAGATTTTATTCGAGACAGAGAATCTTTACTTACTTCATAACATGCAAGTACATTGTAAAACTGAAACCATAGAATTCAAAAGATCCCATTTATTAGTAGGTCCTAGGGGGTGATCTTCTTTATTCTTTTACCGTCGGCTCTTCGCATTTACTGCCGCTGTAAGTATTCAACCTAGACTAACAAATGCACTCACTTCCTTGGAAGATTGACACTTTGACAGGACATTGAAGTCTGAAAGATAATACTTGTAGCTTAACCTCTTTGAATTTGGTATCCACGAATAGCTCATATCGTGCATGGCTTTTGGCATCTCCTTTTCACAGTGACAATGTACATAACCCTATGGGCCGATATATTAGAAATATAAGGAATTCTGTATCCTGTAGATAAATCGTATGATGATAACTGATAAGTTGATTATGTAAGGTTATGACAATATGGCGAGCAGCCACAGTGAATCTGATGGCTTTGAAAAGTGGCAGTGCAAGTGCATTTAGATAGACTTAAACTTAAGATTCAATTGATCTTTGATCCTTGGCCAATGTATGTTAGTTAAGCCATTGTGCATGCTGAAGAAGCTACCTTGGTTGCTAATGGTTTATGAATTGGTGCAGTGACAACTGCAGAAAATGGGATGAGAGCCTTGGAATATCTGGGTATAAGAGATGATCAGCCTGGCGAATCTTCAGCCTCTGCAACTGTAAGTAGCTCGTTTTGTTGGTCATGAAAGAAAAACAGTGCCGCTAAGGAGGCGGAAATAATTATGCGAGTTACTGGTGCACGTAGTTGTGCAGAATAACGAAAGGAAATTTAACAGTATTATCAATATGTTTGTCATCTGATAGTTCTTGATTATGATCTGCTGCAGACTTCAAAGGTCAATCTGATAATTACAGATTATTGCATGCCAGGAATGACAGGGTTTGAGTTGCTGAAAAAAGTCAAGGTATATTCGCTCACTCATCAGATTAGGATAAAGATTGTTTTTAAGTAAATTTCACTTAAATTTCTTATTCATGTTCTGTTCGATATCATAGTAGGTTGACTAACTAACATTTATAAATTCTACCTAGCAGGGATCTTCTATCTTGAAGGAAGTTCCTGTTGTGATCGTGTCGTCTGAGAATGTTCCAACTCGGATTAACAAGTGTTTGGCCGAAGGAGCTCAGATGTTCATGCTCAAGCCTCTCAAAGCGTCAGATGTAAAGAAACTCAGGTGTCATCTAATGAATTGCAGAACCTAGACATACGGGGGAAATTTCTTTGACCTTGTTTTGTGAGTAAGATTAGGGAAGAGAAAAATCTAACCCAAACCAAGATGTAAGCTCCTTGCATACCAAACAGACCTTACGGAGTCAAATTTGATGCACCTGGTGTGTTTTGATCTTGTACTTCTCTGGAAAGTCATCCTCTATGTTAGATAGTTCCTTTTGAATGATAGTTTTTGTCAGGATTTTAAGGAGAAGCGGTGTATTGTGTAAATTTTTGGGAAATTAAATTCACTTTTGTCCTTCAATCTGTTTTGTTTGGAGAAAGAATTGGAAATTAAATTTCTGAAAATAGTCAAATTAAGCCAAAATAAAAAAAGTAGAAGTAATAAAAATATTCGTTCTTCAACAATAAAAGCAGAGGATGATGAATTTGACACAATCTGTCCAAAAAACTTTTTCCCTTTTGTCTTCTTTTGTGATTGAGAGGGGACGACAGACTTACAAATAAAGAACCAAGAAACATCAGAAGTTCCATCCCAAGTCTAGGAGAATTGGAAAAGATCATCAGTAAAAGTGCCTGTGATGGCGATGGTGATGGTGCCTTCTCTCATCCCATCCAAAGCACTGAATCATTGGATAACAAGTGACAAATAGACATCTCCCAAATCCCCTAGCCACAGAGGAAACAGCAAGACAAGGGCAACAACAACATGCCCTGGCTTTGCCTTTGCCACCACCTTGTGGGCTCTTCTTGCTGGAGCCATGCTTGCGGTGGTGGTGATTCTTGCCCTTCCTTTTCGTCACCATATTACCTGCAAGAAAGCAAGACCCAGAAAGAACCAATCAATACCTGAACAACCCAGATGCTCAAAATCGAATCTTGAACTCATTCACAGAGAGAGAGAGAGAGAGAGAGAGAGAGAGAGAGAGCGGCTTCCAGATGATTGACAGGACTCTACCTTGTATTTTTCTGGGAATGAAGTTTTTTCAGCTGAAAACACAATGGCATCAAGCTCATAAAAGGAGAAAATTGTCGAAAATCGAATACAATGAGTTTTGGTGGGTGTCGATGGATGATGGATGGAAGAAAGAATAATCTATCAAAGGGACGGACATTTTCTGATGGATGAAGCAACAGTGAGAGCAAAGTTTGGCCTTTTGGCCCTCTGGAACAACCAGTACACCTCGACAGCGCGTGGCCATTATATAATGTATAGTATTTTTTTTGTCAACTTTACTTGTTAAGCTCGTGATCCAAACTAAGATAACAGTTGAAAGAGCAAGGGATGTGATATTATTCGACTTCCCAGAGAAATGGAGAAAGTCTTAAGGATAAAATATTACCTTTTCAAGTCATTCTCAAGCTGCATATTGCCTAAGCCCGGCAAAACCAATTGACATCCTCTTTTTGCTTTTGCCAACACCGACAGTAATGTTAAAAATCATCACACGTTGCCGGAAATTCGAGGTCCTCTTTTTTTGGTTCAATAGATCTCGCAAGTCAATTTACTTATCACTCCGATCCCACACTTCATAAATTTAACATGTAAGTACTCTACAAATTCTAAATTCTTGGCCCATCTTATTGTATATTACTGTCCTCCTCGTCTCCCAATAAATTCGCTCACATCTCGATCTAACTATGCGGCCTTGATCTCCCATTAGGCCAATAGGACCGAGCATTTCGGTAGTGGGGGCACGTACTAATTTGCTTTGTCGAGCAACATATGACAGTCTTTGTAAATAATAGGGTTAATACCATAAAAAACCTCAAACTGGTACACCTATGACAATTTTACCTCGAATTAATTTTTTGATCACCAAAAACCCCAAACTGATACACTTGTGATAATTTTATCTCGAACTAATTTTTTGACCTCCAAAAACTCTAAACTGATATACTTGTGACAATTTTATCCCGAACTAATTTTTTAACCACTAAAAACCCCAAACTGGTACATGTGTGACAAATTTACCCTCCGTTAGTGTCCGTTAAATTGGATTAATATCAGGAAAAATCACAAATTGGTAAACTTGTGACAAACAGAGGGTAAAATCCCAAACTGGTACATCCGTCAACTTCTACGTGTCATCAAATTTAGCAATTTGACAGTAAAATTTAACGGAAACTAACGGAGGATGAATTTGTCACAAGTATACCAGTGTGAGGTGTTTGGTGGTCAAAAAAATAGTTCGGGGTAAAATTATCATAGGTGTATCAATTTAAAATTTTTGGTGATAAAAAAATTAGTTCGGGATAAAATTATCACATGTATATCATCAGTTTAGGGCTTTTCATGGTATTAACTATAGCTGTGCAATCTCGACTGCCCGAGATATTTGTGAATAAACCAAACGAAAGCGGGAACTTCGTCTCACCACCACACCAAGCAAGGCAAGCGCCAGTATTGGATAAACCTAAAAGGTGCACTGCGAGGATCGATCCTCGTATCTCTCTCTCTCTCTCTGCGTGTGTGCAATGCATGGCGGCGTTACTGGAGCCAGCCTTCTTGAACGGCTTGTACGCAACCTCGAACCCGTCTGCATCCTTCAGAGTCCGGCGCACGCCCCTGAAACGGCACTCGAGACCCATCATCATACTCCAACCTCGCCCTCCCCCTCATCCCATCTCCACTTCCACCTCCTGTTCTTGCTCTTCCGGGAGCACTTCGCCGCCACTGTCACCGGCGGAAGACGACGGCGGCCCTCAATCCTCGGCTTCTGAGACTAATGCTCCGGCCGACCGCGCGAGAGATAGGAGAAAAGCGGTCCGAGTCGCGTGGGAGAAGTTGGTCCGGTGGTCCAGGTCCTGGCGGTCCAAGGCCAAGACCGATGTTCTTGAACGTACAGACAAGGTTATTTTCTGCAGCAAGATCTCACTTACGGTAACTGGTGGGGCATTTGGAGTGTTGGGTTTGTCTTGGTTAATCGAATCTTGATTTTTGTCTGCGGTTTCTCAATTTTCCTGTGTGGAGGTATTGCGTTTTTGTTTTCAATTGTTCACTTCTAAGAAGTTTCTGAATTGGAATGGATGTTGGTTCTTTCTTTTACTTGGTCACTGTACAGACGTGGAATTGGACTGTACTGTGCTCCTTTCACAAATGAGCAATGGCGTTCTTGAACTCTCTGGGATTGTCTTTTAGTTCTTTTGTGCTTTTTTTCAATTTCCTGGATATGTTGCTGCTTGGGGATTATCACCATACTTCGCCGCCCTTTAAAATATCTCCTTTCAATTTGGAATCTGATTATGGTACTCCTTTTTACTTCCCGCTTGGAGATCTCTGGTTTCAAGCAGGATTCTCTTACCAGGCCTCTGAATTCAAAATGAATCAGCTTAAGTTGGACTCATACTTCCATTCTTGATTGAGCTCAAAATCTATTCAAAAGTGGCACTTGTCTGTTGATTTGTTCTACTCATTTTCAAGTCTGTGGAAGAAGAGTTCATTGCATATCAATGTAAACGCACCTAGTTTGTTATAAACATGTGAAGATGACAGTTGAATTCCTTTACCATTTCTGAATGTTATCATCATCTGTTGGCTTTTAGGTTGTGGTGCTTGGAGGTGGGTCCTTTGGTACTGCAATGGCTGCCCATATTGCGAGCAGAAAGGCTCAAATGGAAGTTCAGATGCTTGTAAGGGATCCGGTTGTTTGCCGTTCTATCAATGACAATCATTGTAATCAGTAAGTTTTCTGCTGCTTTGGTGCCCATAACTTCCACGGTGCATAATTTCTTTCTTTGTTCACTCTGCTTCACTGATGTTATTTATGTCCAGCAAGTATTTTCCAGATCACAAGCTCCCAAAAAATGTAGTTGCTACTACTGATGCGCAAACGGCTTTGCTTAAGGCGGACTATTGCCTTCATGCAGTACCTGTGCAGGTACTTTCGTTTAATCTGACTATTACTCATCCATGCTAGTTCGTAAGCTGTTCTTACCGACATGGTGTCTCATCTGTGCAATTTTCTGTGAAGAAGCTTAGGTGGCAATCTCCAATTTTTGCAATTGAATTACCTATTAAAGTTAACAGATCAATTCTTGTTTTTTGCATAAGCAGTTCAGCTCAGCTTTCCTTGAGGGCATTGCAAGTTATGTGGATCCAGCCTTGCCGTTTATATCCCTGAGCAAAGGGTTGGAACTCAACACATTGAGGATGATGTCTCAAATTATTCCTCAAGCATTGAGAAATCCCCGACAACCTTTCATTGCACTGTCGGGACCTTCTTTTGCTTTGGAATTGATGAATAAATTACCAACAGGTATTTGTATTTGCTGGATTGTCATAATCACCAATATCAGTGAGCATAATGCTGCCTGTGAGATTTTGACCTTTTCTAGTTGTTTGCAGCAATGGTGGTGGCAACTAAGGACAAAAAACTAGCAAATGCGGCTCAGCAGCTCCTTGCTTCTAGTTACCTTAGAATTAATACATCAAGGTATGCAGTCTCTGCTCGTCATAGGGTCAGTAAAGTACGACTCTGAGGCTTATTTTTTTTCTTTGATTTTATTGTACTTATCCAAATTGTGCTTATTCGTTTTGCATAGCAGAATGAAGTCCGTGATCCTTGTCTTCTATTTTTCATGTCCTTTGTTTGTTGGCTGTCGATCTATTCAGTTTTGTGAATGTTTATACTGCCATTGACCTCTCTTGTCACCCGACCACTTGATATACAATATGCTTGGCTAAAGGAACTATGGTTTCTGTGCATGTGAACTGATGAGTTCAGTTTGTAACCTCTGATGGCTCCCAGTGATGTTACAGGGGTGGAAATCGCAGGTGCTTTGAAGAATGTTCTAGCAATAGCAGCAGGAATTGTGGACGGGATGCATCTTGGTAATAATTCAATGGCAGCTCTAGTTGCCCAAGGTTGTTCTGAGATAAGATGGTTGGCGACGAAGGTTATCTTTACAAATCATTTTTCTAATGCAGATTTCTGTGCATTTGTGCTATTTGTCATGCTTAATAGCAGTAGCTCTAGAAACTTGAAAATCATAAACTAGAAGTTCCATTAGACAGTGTCGGCCACTCGGAGTGCTGCATTTTAGCTTGGTAGAACTTATATAAGGCAACCTATTGAGATATTTTGCGATGCCCATGATACATATAGTTAATGATTCATGTGGAATATAAATATGTTTTTGTTTATTAGTGTAAAAAGTATGCTCATAGCAGAGACATCGCTTTCACTGGCTCTTGATGGATGATGTTTAGATATTATTATTCAGTGCACTGAACTTTAGATGATCAATTAGGAGGGTAGGAACAAGAAATCTGACTGCTTAATTCTTTTAAAAGTAGTCCCATGTACTGGAACCGCTCATTTTCTATTCAACTGTTCAAACCCCATACTCTCTCTCTACACACACACACCCCTACCTGTTAGAAGGGCTCATGTTATTTGTGGCAAATACACCTAATCTTTTCATTGTCATCCTTGTTTCTGGTTTTGGGTGGTTGTCTCTCACTGATCTTCCTCTATTTAATTCACTCAGATGGGTGCAAAGCCAGCCACCATTACTGGTCTGTCGGGAACTGGGGATATAATGCTGACATGCTTTGTGAATCTTTCAAGAAATAGAACGGTTGGAGTGCGTCTAGGATCGGGTGAGAAGCTTGACGATATACTTGGCTCTATGAATCAGGTGCTTGACAAACTTTCTAAGACAATGATATTTTATTGGTGATTTCTCCTGTAATGAGATTGATTATCAGGATTTTCCTTATAACTTCTTTCTCTCTGTGTGAGTACTGTGATTTTCACCACTTTTGCTTTTATTGTTTGTATGCGCAGGTGGCTGAAGGCGTCTCAACAGCCGGAGCTGTGATTGCCTTGGCCCAGAAATACAATGTTAAAATGCCTGTTTTGACGGCAGTTGCTCGTATTATTGACAACGAGCTAACCCCAAAGAAAGCTGTATACGAGCTTATGAATCTTCCGCAGGTGTTTTCTCGAAATCAGTACACAAATGATTTAATTACATAAATGGCCTGCTTGTGACATTTTGTCTGAATTTGGTGACTCTGCGACTGTTCTGGTCCGATAATATTCATGCAAATACTATGTAGGCCTGTCTTTGACGTTAACGATCCAAATTGTGATTCTTATAGGTCGAAGAAGTATAAAGGTGTCCGCGCTCTCAAGTTAATGAAATGGCTCCAGGAAGATACAATACCTTGCTTGCTCCTCGAAATTTTCGGCATAGGATTCTTTTTTTGCCAATTCGTCGGTATAGGATGTCACCACAGACTTGAAATTCTTTTTGCTTCTAAATTCTGATAGGTAAATTCTTTTGCTAATTGTGGATCACATGACAATTTTTCAAGCTAAATACATGTATAGGAGGACAAATGCTGACAATACAGCGATATTCAGTTACTCCTTTGCACATTAAGATTCTAGGTTTTTTTATTTGCTCAATTGCGAGGCCATAGTTTTCCCAACTGTTAGCATTATTGGAACCACATAACTCCTGGAGAAGTATGAATTTGTCAATTATGCAGGCAAGTATTAAAACTCCTGTTATATTAAGAATGCTCAGTATGCTTTGGTTCTACACATATCTGCTCAACTCAATCTCCTGCATTCAACCGCGCGTTTGCTTCTACGTTCATGACTTTTGACTGTTGTTTTTCCTTTTTGGCCATAAAGTTGACTGGTTCAAAACATTATTCTGATATAGTGCATGGTTTAACAACCTATGTGAATACCATTCATAATAACTTTTTAAACAGAAATCACTGTTGATATGGCCAACAATACGTGCACAGTTAGGTAGATAGGTACAAGTCTGTTTTTCGGCTTTGAACTGTTGAACTTGGCCAATGGTCAGAATTCTTCTATGTAGTTGTGTTGAAATAATTGCAGATTATTTAGTATCTGTCTTACCGACTCAACTAATAATTTCCATCTATCGGCATTCTAGTGTCCGGAACTTGCATTCGAAATCAGGAAGTAAAATCAACCAGAAGTTCTTGATCAAAGAATAAGTTGATAACGAGAGATCAAATTCAGCGGTCATGGCCCGTTGAGTGGGGTTAAAAGCCGTACACAAGGCGTTCAACCTTGGCTGAATATCTTCCCCATGGACCTTTGAGAATAGCTACTGGAAGCTTACTACAAATTCTCTATTTGAATTCAAACTCATCAGTCTGAAACATAAAATAGTCAAAGGGGAGTATATTGGGGATTAAATAACCACGCCGATACAAGAAGCACGTTAAGCAAATTATTCGATTTATTGACTTCAAACATGCGTAAAGAGGCAATGAACAAGATCCTTGTTACTCCTCACTCATCTATTGATCTAATCTTCATGGAAGTCTTAAGTTAACCCAATGAACTAGTTTGTCACTAGCTGTTTAATAATTCATTAGTCGGATCTTCTCCTTCGTTAATTCAAGTACAAAGTGATAAATCATAATAGACACTAACGTCGGAATGGAAATTAAGGTATACGGGTCAAATGGGAATATTAAAGAAATTATTCACAACAGCAATTAGTAATAACTTAGATCTAAAAGCCTTCAAATTTCTCATGAAACAGGGAATAAAAAAAAAGTGAGAGGAAGCAAAGGGAGTTTCATGAATCACACTTCCATCTTCCAAATATTTATGAGTCAACCTTCGGTCAAGGTTAAAAAGCAAATGTGGCCTATTTGACAAAGTCATCTTTCCCAGGTTTCCTTTCTTCTTCCTCTACCGTGTCCAACAATCAATTCTTGTCACTTTCTGAATAATTTCCAACACATACTAAAAATTTGTGAGCAGCCACACTAGAAAAAACCCAGCAAAAATATAATCAGCAATATAGAAATCAACACCTATCAGTTTATATGTCCTCTAGTGCATGCAGTTTGTAATAATGTCCAAATGCTTTTTTTCTGCTGACCAATAGAGCAAGACGATCCCCAGAGTCCAATAAAATTATGGAAGATGAAACCAAGTTTTTAATTCTTCAAGGGTGCAAGTTGGCCAGAGACCTTGAATCCAACCTACCAACTGTGGCAAACCAGCCCCAGATAAGAGTATCCGAGACCTGCGAAGTGATCATAAGAATTTTCACATCAGCTTTGGAGAAACTGATGAACAACATGAACAGTGAGGAATCAACTGAAGGTTACCAAAGTTGCTTTCCCAGGTTATTGCCAGACAATAACTGGGGAAGTGGAAAGAAAGTGGGATCAGATCATCAGGTGAGAGCCAAATTGCTTCTTAAAGCTGAGATGGGTCAAGGAAGTAGCGATGGTGAAGGCTGTGCAACATTTAGAGGCCTCGGAGGTGGAATACTGTCCATGGAGGTTTCATCAGATCTCAACAGAACAGCTTCATCCTCACAAAGATCTCGAAGGAGGTAACATGTGTTAAATTAAGCAAATTCAAGTGGAGATGTGCTTGTTAAATGTGATCGCTTTTCTTCTAAGTCGCATTGCCTAAACCATCTATCTTCACCCTTTTATCAATACCAGGCTGAGGAAACAAATCAACTATCGAACATTATGCTTGGCATATCACGCCTTCTTCTTCTTCTTATCATTACCATTAGGACTGTTCGGATTATTACTGGCGCAGCTTTCACATATGACAGTTCCTTCTTCGGCTGTGAAATCAGAATGGACAGATCTAGGTCTGGCAATTTACATATGGGTCATGTAGATAATTGCTGGCCCTAGCGGTTCTGTCTGTGTTTTGAATCTCTTAGTCCGGACCACATGCGTTGCATTCATCATCCTATTCGCCTGTATCCAGTCGTTTGTTTTTAGGAGAAAAAAAGAAATAAGGATATTCCTAATATACCTACTCCAAAAGCTGTATATAAAGATTTGTATGATGATTAGATAATGTCTGTGATATATATATATATAACTTCATCAACCCTGTGCTTGTGTGACGGGGGAGATCGGTTAAGCATGAAGAGTTTCCACTGCTTTGCATGTAAAACTTGCATGGCTTTATTATGCACACATAGCTAAAATACAAAGTGTAGTTTCCTTGAAACTACATGGATGACTCTCTCACACTGAGCTGAACAAAGATTGATTAATCAGCAGTTCAATAATAAACTATCCAAGTGGCCTAGTGAAGAAGAATATTCCCCAGGTACTTCCCAAAAATGCAGACCCACCAAAGGTCCAAAAGAAGCATATCTCCCAGATTTTACAAGAGTATCATATAAACGTCCTTTGAGCAGATAGTGTCTATCAGATGGCCTTAGGGTTCAATGTAAAATCTTCACATCCGATACGCACCGAATAGTTAATCTTGGATGGCCTAAAGTTAAATTAGACTTTCAGCTGTGTTGAGTTTCAGATCAGGCTTATGTTTTTATTTCACTTTACCAACCAGATTGATTAATATGTGGGTTTATAGTCATCAATTCTTGCAATAATTTGTTAATTGTATGAATGTTACAAGTAGTGATATTAATCATATGTGTACATGATAAATGATTCCGTGAAAACTTATCCAGTGTTTATTTTAGGAGGGATGAAGGTGAGAAACGGGTAATGAGAGTCGCAGCTCCTCAGATGGGCAACACCGACATTCCTCCGGACGACGGGCACACTTGGAGAAAATATGGTCAGAAAGCAATTCTCGGATCAACCAATCCAAGGTAAGTTAGGTCCTTTCGTTCCTCGCGAGATGAAAGTACGCCTCTAATTTTTGTATAAATACCCAAATGATGTTCGATATGCGGCAATCTCCAATTATATCAACAAAGCGGTCCTCCACAAGATATAACCTTTTTGGTTACACAATCACGAGCTAAGGTTTTAACAACTTCATGTCGAGTTTTGACTTACATAGTTCATGATCGGCGAACATAAATTTGTTTGTCCAGAGAAGCGAGCCGGATAGTAATCACTCCTATTAGATGATTTCATGTTTGGTGCTTCATATGATAGAGGTTTAATTGGCTGATGCTCATATGCATGTATTTTCTTTGAAGATTCTTGCCAAGGTCGAAGTAGTATATCTGAATTTCTGTTCTTTTAAAACCAGTTTGGTGCCAAATCAATTTTATTTCGTAATCGCCAAGCTATGTGAAGTTAATTAAGTAGGGAAACAACTTGCATGTCTGTTGCGTACCTTACTGGTGGATCGTACGTTTTCGAGCTAAAAAATTTGCTTCTTCAGGAGTTATTATCGTTGCACCCACCAAAAATTATACCAGTGCCCCGCAAAGAAGCAAGTGCAGCGACTCGATGACGATCCTCGCTTATTCGAAGTGATCTACCACCACGATCACACGTGCCATATGTCCCCGACTGCACCGTTGTTTCCGCCGCAGCCACCATCAGCAAATGTCATTCCGATGGATTTGGATCTATGCAGGTTTAGCGGATCAAGCAGCACCATCCCGGTGGTCGGAGGCAGCGGCTCAGGCACTTCGGCTGCTCGACACAATAAAGAAGTCGTCGAGTACCCAGTAGCAGATATGGCAACTGCGATGTTTAATCCCGGGACCAACAATCCAAGCACCATAGACATGATTTTCCGCAACTCCAAGGAAGGAAAATAAGATTTAATTGGGTTTGTCTGAATGAAAGCTAACACTTCAAAACCCAATTGCAGGAGGAGGATAAGCAAAACATGGTTTGATTAATAGTCTTCATCTTTGGTAGTCTTTGTAAAGAAATTATTCATTTGCAATTACTGTCTGAATAAGTCAGATACTGACTGTCTAGACTTACGTATAGTCCGTTGTACTCTAATGCCGGCACCACTTAATGTTTATTGTGAAATTAATGTTCATGTATACCTTATTAGGTCGCTCTATAAGCATATGACAGAATCTTTACTTTACTTTCTCCTTTGCTCGAGTGTAAATAAGCACTTGGGAGTATGTCATATGATGTAGGATCCTATTGTATTCAACTATTTATAGATAAATGATAAATTGTATGAGCTCTAGCCCCAGGCATGATTTAGAATGTGTGTGTACGTGATTAGATGAGTCGCACCATATGTATCCATATGCTAATCGTACAGTGAAACTCTCGTACTCCAAAAATAATTATCTAATGTGTGAACATAATTAGATTTGATCAATGAATAGGCTTGGACATGCAGCAGTTGAATACTTGACTTTTGAAATTTCTTCATAGAATAATTAGGTCTAGACGAGCCCATGACACATGTAGCAAGCATGAGTCCAAGAGAGAAATTGCTTGTTCAGTCGCGCTCAAATTGTGCTTCGAGCTTTTTTGGCTCGGGCGACCTCGTCCCTATTGACCACAGGGCTTTGATCAGTCTAACTAGAACCGTCCATGTTATCAAAATCATGCGATTTTGAAATGGTAGCTAATGAGAGGATGATACTGGGACGCGTTTATATTCCTAAATGACATCTGAAAAGAACAAAAATTGAGAGATAGGAGAGGATTTTGCAGAGATCAAGTCCTACCATACATTGGGTAGTTGTACGTAGGAATCCTTTAAAAGATTATAAGCCACAAGTTCCTGGAAATTCCTAACAGCTTTTTCTTGTCGTTCCGTTGTTTATTCTACCACCGGCATGGCGTGTTTATGTGTCATCTTCTGTGTAAGATCCAGGCACCTCTTCCTTAGGGACGAGGTAATTTCATGGAAGATCTGCATCAACTTCATAGAAGATACTCGAGTCAGCTTCTTGTCTCCTTCTCTTTCTCTTTCTCGATTGGATGCTCGAGTCCTTTCAATTTCGAGTGTCCCTGTCAGATTGAGACACTACAGACTCACTCTCAATCTTTTAGAGTCACAACACAAAAACAAATTCCCAATCTTTTCAAAAATTTGTCTCAAAACAACAACATTTTTATCCTCTAGACACACATTGGGCTCATTTGATTCGGTTTTGAAAAAATATCTTTGGCAAAATGCAAAGACCTTTAAGTTAAAAGGATTTTTCGAAATGCACGTAGTGTTTGGTAATGTATATTTTAAAATCACATTTGAAAGTAACTTTGGCCTAAATACCGTTTGATAAAAATTATATTTTGTAAAAAAATTTTGCTGATATTTAAAAAAAAAAAAAAGCAATCTCGGTGGAGCTCACCCACCGATCACCACCTTCGGCCAGATCTGGTCACCGGCCAACCGCCGACGGCCAAATCTGGGCGTCGGTCACCGCCGCCTGACCTCAAGCGACGTTGCCTGGGTTGTGCGACCACCACTTGCGGTCGCCGGACCTCGGGTGACTCCCTGGGTCGCGCGACCTAGACCAACGCTACCCAGGCGACGCTAAAGGTCCGGCGACCCCAGGCGGCGATCGCCGGGGTCGCACAACCTCGACAACTACCACCTGGGGTCGCGCGACCTCAGGTGGCGGTCCCCGGCAACCACCGCCCGAGGTCTGCGACCTCAGGCGGAGCCTTGGGTCGCACAATTGGCCTGGGTCTCACGACTCAGGCGACGCCCAAGGTCTGGCGACCCCAGGCGACGATCGCCGGGGTTGCACTAGCCCTCAGGCGGCGGTCGCCGGCTGCCAACCGCTGGACCCAAAGCTTGAAGAAGATAAATAGTAGTCGCTTGATGAATCGTGAAGTTGTATCCCAAAAATGCAACTTTTCCAAGGCTCCTCCATTCAACCAAAGGCCTTGGAGAGCTTTGGAGATGCAAATGTATCTTCTCAAAGCTTGTCAAAAAATTTGCCAAACAATTTTGCATTTGTTCAAAGGACTTTAGAGCCCCAAAGCAGCATTCAAATGCTAAACCAAACAGGGCCATTATTTCTCAATCACGAGCTAGATGAACTTTACATAGTCCTTTTTGAATTATGTTCCGTGATGCAACGAGCAGCGTTCTAAAACGAGACCTCACGTTTCTTAAGACGTAGCATCACAACTGTACTATCGTTTGAACAAATTCTTTTAATTTCGTCGCTAGCGTGCCAAATTTCTAAATCCGATCAGCACTGCTCCAACGTAAAGCGATTAGAAAGGATAAAAAAATCTATGGCGGATGACGTAGGCTTTCTTTTTCTATATGGGGACACGGCACGGGGTCACTCTCGCTACCGACCATGTGTGAACACTCGCAATGTGAACTGGCTGACCGTCTCACTCTTCTCGGCGACCCAACTTACATGCCGAGAAATTTCCATCGAAACGATGAGTAGACCTCCAAGTCAACACATTCATTTCGTGGATCCGATCTTTCGCAGCCGTATAATCCATGGCTATTTCGGCCCGACTTCCAAGCAGCCGAACGCGACAAGACCTCTGCTTTTGTACTACTACCATCCAATTCCAGTATTCATTTTTCGGTGAAAACTGATCTTGATCTTCAATTTTTGTTCTGTTTTACAGATACGGACGCGCGAAACTATCTTGGTATTATTAAAATCTCGAAAAATAACTCTGTTCTTTTCATTTGACGGAAAAGCATATACTTTGTTATTCCCTGATTTCCATAAGCACGCTATTGCCATGTACTACAGCAATTCAGTAGAGGCCTATAAGAGAAAAGGACTAAACAACAAGAAGTTAACCGCGACATCGAGCAGAATTTATCAAATATGTTACCGTTGTTTGGTCTGAGACTACCGTGGAAATGAAACAATGAGATGAGAACATCACCGAATTTGATTGGACATTCATTGGCATTATGAAAGTACACAAACGTTCATTTGCAATTGTAATAAGGGTACACGAGGGGACAAATCTCATCACTTGGTGTCCCAAAAGGGGCACAAAAGACGAGTCTCAACACAGTCTTAAGTCTCTCACAAGTGCAGAGTGAAAATTTTTCATACCTAAACTGGTTTATCCTCCAGACAGCTCGAGGAGAATTTGGAACAAAATGGTACAAACAAGAGTATACAAGCAATGCTGACTCGCGTTCCCTAGTGCTAGGAAAACTGCATGTTCTCGTAAAATTGAAACTCTCCATCAAAACCGAGTCGTCCCAGCTGGTCCATGTCCAGAAAACTGTGCGGATTACCATCCCCACAAGACAGGTACATGGCGGTCGGGTCAGATGATTCGAAACCCATCAGTTCCAGAGGCAAAATTGAATCGAAGGATGAAAGGTTATCCGTCAAGTCGCTCGAGGTTGTTGTGGACCTTGTGGTGTCTTCCTTAACTAGTGCTAGCTCCTCTTCTTTCTTGATGCTGTTTTTAGCTGAGCAGAAGGCAAAACTTTGCTGAGAATAAATCAGAGGCTTTGTGTCCGAATTGTTGCAGGAGGGAGTGTAAGAGGATTCCCAAGGATCAGAATCTGTGATCATCTGTGGGGCCCTCGTGATCTCTTTGCATGTGTGACTGCCAATGTATGTGATTTGGTACAATTTGGGGTTGTCCTCCATTTTCTGGACTTGCTTGGTAGCTCTGCAACCCTGGTCATGCTTGTGTGTGCACCTGAAGTAGCACCTGACAATAACATCACAGTTCAAGAGGAATGAGATGGATGATTCCCCAACCTTAAACCTTAATCTCTGAGATTTTGCAGGTGTTTGATATTTTTTTGGCGGTGACCCACTCCTTATTATTCTCTAGTTGCCCTCTAGGAAGCAACTGTTTAGTTAGTTTAACTAGCTTGATCCAAGAAATGAGGTTCCAACCCAGAAAGGTAAGCTTTGTGATGGTAAGAAAACTTGGTTGTTAATGCTAGATGCATATTTCAAGATCGTTGACCTTCTCACTTCAACCCCTAAAGGAAAGTTTTGGAATTGAGGTGAAATGAGAAGCAAATGACAAACCTTGGGTATTTGGAATTAAGAATGTCCTTTTGGCCGTACTTTCTCCAAGCATGACCATCATCCTTGGTGGAAGACTTTGTTGTGCGTGTTTCAGACTCCTTTCTGCACTCAATCAAGAACCAAACCATCAGATAAATCCAGGAACGCAAAGCTAATTGACCAATTAGATGCTCGATTAAGTTATCTAACTAGAGCCACTAAATGATTACATTGACCGTACGGTATCATGTACAAAAAGGGCTCGTTTTTAGGAGAAATTGGGCCGATTGCAGGTAAATGGAAATCATTAACCCCTGCAACAGTAAGAAGAAGAAACAGAGGACTTCATATCTCGAGCGGCGAGTGAAAGAAAGAAGTCAGGAGGTACCTTCTCTTATAGCAACCTCTGCCGTCTTTCAAGCCCGGCCTCTTCCTACTCTCGCCGGAATGTTCAGACCCCTGATCGTCATAACCGGAGCCAAAGCCACCCATTTGGGGCGACATATCCTCGCGAACCTCACTCTCTTCACAAGAACTCAACGCAGAGAGACTCTCGGTGAAAGATCTCAAGATCTTCACGACAAGTTCGTCGGCCGAGACAGACCCATTACTCCCAGAGGGTTTACAGAGGAGGGTCTTGAGCCGGAAGGCCAATTCACGGCCCTCGACGAGCTCTGCGATCGCTCTGCTCTTGCTACTGCTAGTCGATGATCTCTCGAGCAAAAAAGTTTCCATTTTTATCTGCAAAAATGGCAGTTTCTGTCCGCTCGTGGGAATCGCTGGCGGTTTTTCTTTGGGGTAAGTGATGGGTGCCGGGGGTTCTTATTCGCTTGTTTGATCGAAGGAGAGAGGAAAGGGGAGAGCAAATCACTGGAAGATGTGAGGAAAGTCGAAAGAAGGGAGGCATGATTTTGAAAGCGAGAGACGAGCAGGGCAGACGAAAACAAAGACGGGAAATTGCTGATGTGGCATTGATGACGTCGTGTCTTAAGGTAAGGATGATGTCAGCGGCTGCTTTGTTTAGTTCCACTTGGCAGCCTCAGCCGACGTTACTGTGGAAGATGGGGGGGGGGGGGGGGGGGGGGACCAAAAGGGGATGAAATGCCGACAAAATTACGAGTTAATGATGCAAGCAGCATTTGTTTTAAGGCAAGCTAGTTGTCGATTAGGGAGATGGTTTTCAAGTGATTAACAATCTTTTAATAATACCATTTTTCTCTCTCGAATACCCCTTTGGCACAACGATTCTGATTGCTGCATTGCACGCACGACAACCGATCAATCACGATCGTCTATCGACAAAGATGCTCCGGCATGATCAATGGCAACAAGCGGCTCGCACGAATCAAGTGCTCCACTTGATGCGCAACCATCCTTTTCCTTTGTGTGACGATCGTACTGTTGAAAAGGCATAAAGTTTTCCCCATAATTTTTGTATCCCGATGTACGGCGAAATCTCTAGGCTGTCATTTGATTATGACTTATGAGCAACCAATGAATATGTGATCTGACATGGATAACGATAAACCTAACTTTTAGAAATTCGTGCGTAAGTTTTAAAAAATGAGCGAGTCACATCCTCTTTTTTTTTATGTCCGCGGAACAGTCTTTTAACGATTTATTAACTACATTAATCCTTATGGATCTTTCTAAAGTATTCTTACTCATGTTTCTGCTGCTGTGATTTTTGGCCACACTTCACTTTCTGTACCCTCCTGTTGATAGCTGTCTGCGGTGTAATCTGTGATTGGTGTAGTGAGCAATTGCACTGCAAATGCATACCAAAGATAAATAAGTAAAAAACTGAGAAATGGAAACGGATAAGGAAAGAGGAAATTCAATGTCCAGCCATGTTAGGCTATCTGATATTGCCCGTTTCCTGCTGTCAAGTTTCCAGGAAATGTCGCCATTCTTGGAGATAAGGTGGGACTGCCCAAATTGTTGACCAAAAATGCTTCTTCTTTTATTGGCATGACTGTTCTTCTTAAAGTAGGTTCAATCCTTTTTTTCTTCTTTACTGGTAATTCAATGGTTCTGCTCTACAAGGCGCCAAAAGAAAAGTGTTTGATGGATTTTTTGTCAAATGGAAAAAAATGAAACAATAGCTGGGTCTTGTAAAAGAGCAACTAGATATTCTTAATTCATTTTTGTACTTTATAGGACTTACACTTGGTCTGCTTTTGACAAGGGGAAGAAAAGGAAACAGGGGAAAATTAAGCTGAAAAATCGAGGGGATTCCATAGATTTTGTGTTTGGGAACTACGAGGACAGAGCTGTGTACACCAAGTGTGCGCAGAAGAGCATGCAAAATTTCGTTGTTTCCTCTCTTTTAGGGTTCGTTTCTGCAGATGTTTTGCCGTCTCTTCATTTCTTTTATCGCCTTCGTCTCGTTTCTTCAATCATGGGCACTTGCCCCTTTGGTGTGTCCCCAAGGAGTTCTTGAAGTGTTTTGGTTGACAATTGCCAATAGGTTTGACATTTTCAAGCATTGATCTTGCTGGATGTTCTCAGATTACCAGCTCATAATCGAGGTGGCACTTGGGTTTTGCTCGCTAATCATCAATTTTCCTCTTTTTTTAATTTTCAGCTTTAGATCTTTGTTTTCAGCAAGTGACAGAAAAAGATGTTCTCGTGAACATGAATCCGCACTATGATGATCTTGGTTTGACTTTTGAGTAGCGTTTTTGCGAATTTGATATGTCGAATGATGTCGCTGTCACAAATGGTATTTGGGAATCCAAAGCAAGTCGGTCATGTTTTAACAAAAAAAAAAGAAAAGAAAACAGATTAAAAATCTATCGCCTCCTTTTGTAAATCGATTCTTGTGTACCGTACCGCAATTGGTATTGCAGCATTCCCAACGTCATTTGAAGTATTTTTAGACTTTTCCGGTACGAAAAGTAGAAAAGTTTCAAAACAGCTATCCACGAATAACCCATCAAAATGAATATTTTGTCGACATTATTCAACGGAAGCAAAACCTATTACTACCAATACGTTGTAACGATAACGTTAATTGAGATCGAGATAGCTCTCTAACCAACCTCGTAATAAAACGCGATAATTTTTTTTTTAAAATTGTGAAGATGTGGCATTCTTTTCCTTCTTCTTGGCACTAAATTCCAAACTCCATTCGTGCCCACCTCCAAACCGGGCATACGAGACACGCACAAACTTTGACTTTCCCCTTGTAGCACCAACCATCACATGTAGATCGGTGGGTGGTGGTAGCGTAAGAGGCTAATCAATTATAATTTTCCGTATTAATCATATCTTAGCGCAACTTGATAACTTGATTAAGATCGAAAAATTATAATAATTCGAGTTATCGTGCGAGAGGAGTCCAAGAAAGGGTTTTTCTAAATATTGGAGAGAGAATGCTGCCGCTGCCCCCATGTTCCCCATCCTCACGCCAAGTTAGAGCAATAACAATGATTAAGCGGGTTAATCCTAATCTAATTCCGGCGCTTTCCTCTTAATCTAGTTGTGGCTCGTGCGGTTCGATTTGGGCCTTGCCGGGCTCTTCCGACGGCCCAGGAGGACGGCCGATGGGCCCAGCTTCGATGGTTCTTGGGCCAATACACGGCCCATGGGCCTGTCGAGCCCGCGAGGCCCGCCGCCGCCGCCCACCCGCCTCCTGCGAAACAGGGAGCGCCCACAGGAAGAAGATGAACTCGCGAAGAAGACGAAGAGCGCCATGCCGCAGCAGGCCGAGCAATAACAATGGCTGCGCCTGCGCTCAAGCACAGAATTCCTCCATTGCGCTTCCTGGGTTTGCTCTCGTCCCTTCCCTTGAGTCCCAGACTCGTCCGCTTCGCTTCGCCGGAGCTCGCCCGGAGCAGCCCCTCCTCCTCCTGTCGCCTCCGTCTTCCTCGGCTCAAGAGCCCGAGGATCCCCGCTCGCCGTCGCGGTCCCGGCTCCTGCTCCGCGAGAGGCGGCATGGGTCTCCCCAAATGCTTCTCCGGGTCGGCCGCCGACCCCGTTCCGGGCGACCCGGGGGCCTGGCCCGACCCGCCGGCCCTCGTGGTGGTCTCGTTCTACAAGTTCGCGGATTTCCCCGATCACGCCGAGCTGCGGCGGCCTTTGAAGGATCTCTGCGAGCAACTGGTTGGTACAAGTAGTTTGTGCTCTCGTTTTAATCCGCTTATCCTTCTCGTTTTCGCTCTTGGTTTTCCTGTGAGCTTTTGAAGTTTCCTAAAGAAAACTTCGTGCTTGTGCCGAGGTTGCTTTGCTGAGGTCTCTAGCTGCGTGCCATTTTCAGTCAGTCGATGTTGATATCTTAACTTATGCAAGTGGGGGTTGGTGCATTGGCCTCTTGCGGTTGCAAGTACGAACTATATACGTAGTTGGTGTTTTAGCTGAATGCGTGTATGCTGCACTGAAATGTTTACGCGAGCTTGACAGTAAGGTTGTCAAACGGCTCTTGACGGATCAATGCCGTGTTAATGGGCAAGACGGTTCAAATATTTAATTATCACTAGCAGCATGGTTTGTAGGATTCTAGAGTTAGAGTGGCTTTCTGGTTTAAGCATCCAGCAATGGGGATTTCTTGGGGAAAATGTGGTTGACTGCATCCGAAGATTGGAAGTTTTCACAAAATGCCTGATTTCGGTAATCACTGCCTCTTTATTTACTGGCTACGCTTTTGGAACAATCTCTTAGAAGTTGAAGTTGATAGATTAGGCGTGTTTTATTATGTAACGCTCCAACACTCCTTCTCACTTGTGGCATTATTGGCCCCAGCCCAATCATGGGAATATCTATTATAGTAGGAAGCACTAAGGGTATGATTTCTTCTTTAAATTTTATGGAACACGGGAAGGTCTGCTTCAATACCAATTCAAATTCATCCGGAAGCTTAACCTCAGCAGCGGCCTTATGGTCCGTTTTGGTGGATATATCCGTAGCCTGTTCTTTAACTAGTCATCTCTTTCTCTTTTCTATTGTCTGTCTTTTTTTCATTCATTTACAATCTGGAGCTAGCCTATTGTTCTTTCAGCGTGTCTCAGGTGGTATTATCCTTGCACCAGAGGGGATCAATGGGAGCATATGCGGAACCCGCGAATCAGTGGAAAGAGTTCTTGGATTCATCCAGAGCGATGAACGTTTAAATGGGCTTAGACAAATAGAATCTCCCGTGAGTCCCGAAGATGAAGCTCTCCACCATGGACATAGTAGCAGCTCTCCTCTTGCAGCTGGGGAAGATGCCCCCTTCCGTTGGGATCACGTGAGAGTCAAATTAAAAAGAGAGGTGAGGGGAGTCTTCATATTGAATTAGACACATCTCATTGTACATGCCTTTTGAGTTCATGTGATTTGGTACCTTCTGTACAAGTTGATGATTCTGTGTTCCCTTGTGTTTAACCAGATTGTTTCTCTTGGAATGCCTAGTGTCTCACCTATCGAGAGGGTTGGGAAGTATGTAAATCCAAGGGATTGGAACGCGCTGATTAGTGATCCAGATACAGTGAGTAGCTGACATGTTAATGTCTTTATTTCGGACGTTTCATGTTTCCTCTTTTGCAAAGTTATACTTTGATTGTCTTTTGGTGCTTTCAATTTGCCTAACAAATCTTGCATCTTTTTTGCTACCTCTCATCCAAAGTGGGAACATTACTTGTCGAGTCTGTTAGCCATTCTTCTTCACCGTCCAGTTGGGGGAACCCATCTTTGATTGACTACTTTATATCGAACGAGGTTTCCTCAATTTCAAAAAATGTGCACCTAGACTCATTGAATCTTCAACATGTGTTCATATCCTCTACAAATATTTACTTGATTGCTAAAAGATTTCATTCTGTCCTTATTAGTTGAATTATCTACATCAGATGCGACATGATATCAGATAGAGTCACACATCAAGTGTTTAAATTTCAAGTTGGAGCTTTTGGCATCTTGAGATTCAGGCCTCAAAACCTGTCACTGGGCATAAATAAGCATTGAGAATGCATTTTGGCCAGTCACCTAGATTATTATTTTCTTGAATTGCTTTTAGGTAGTGATCGATGTGCGGAATAACTATGAGACGAGAATTGGGAAGTTCAAAGGAGCAGTTGACCCACGCACCACTGCTTTCCGAGAGTTTCCAGCTTGGGTGGATAATCAGTTCCAACCTCCTGAAATGGATGGGGAGCATTTGAAATTGGCTGAAGAACATGGTTCTAATGCAAATACTGATCAACAATCAGATGTTCCAGAAGAAAAAATGCCTCGGGTGGCAATGTATTGCACAGGAGGAATTCGATGTGAGAAAGCTTCAAGTTTCCTCCTGAGTAAGGGTTTCAAAGAGGTCTGTATGCATGAACTTTGAGTTTCATATCCAAAACATGCTCTATTAGATGCTCCACATAAATAGATCAGCAAAATTTTCCAATGCAGCACCTTCTTTTTTTTAGTTCCTGGCCAAGGTTAGGAGTCCCCTGCTTTCAATTTCATTTTTCTTGAGGGCCTGATAGGTTCCAATTGGCTGTCTTTTATGCCCTGTGATTACAGTGAAGAACTCCCTTTGGTCTGTATATTTGCAGGTCTATCATCTGAAAGGTGGAATACTGAAATATCTTGAGGAGGTTCCAAAGACCGAGAGCCTCTGGGAAGGCGAGTGTTTTGTGTTTGACAAGAGAGTTTCGGTTGAACATGGTTTGGCGCAGGGAACTTTCAATCTTTGCTACGGGTGCAAAAAACCAGTGAGTGATGCTGATATGGAATCACCAGAGTGGGAGTATGGTGTTTCTTGTCCGTACTGTTGCTCTTCCAAATCGGAAGAAGAGAAGGAAAGGGCGAGAGCTCGGCAAAGGCAATTCGAGACGTGGGGCGTCATAGGAGGTCCTCACAAGGGTCGACGGCCAATCACAAACTCAGATAACAATAACAGCACCATTAACAGACATTCAAGTTCAGTTTAGCTTTCTGAGAGGGTTTGAGAATCTGGGACTGAAATCGAAAGGGAACTTTCGAAAGAAGCTTTTTTGGGCGAGAACATTCCAACAGCAGTAGTTTTTTGGGGCTTCTTATTTTCGCGAAGCTGGAAACTACAGTGAGAGCTCAATGGAGAGAGTAATCTTTTCACAGGGCATCTCCGGTTTGGACAATGGTTGCCAACTGACGTTGGACATGTTATTTTTGATTGATGACTGACATCTTGATTGTATTAGGAGAGTCATATACATTTTCTGGTCTGGGACAGATGTAGTAGCTAATCAAAGTGATGTAAGCATTATATGTATCTTATTGGAGAAAGAACTACTTCTCAGCGTCTTTCTTTAGTCAATCTGGTGCTGGTGTCGGTCGTGCCGTCGTAAGTATGAAACTATGCATGCAAATGCAAGATGGAACCTCCGAGGGAAGTTTGAGGATTTTGGATGCTCCTCCTTTTGTTTCCTAAAAATAGGGATGGGCACGGATGATCCGTGCTCCGGGAGGCACCATTACATTGGTCGGTACAACTCAACTCGTCGACCCATATATCGGCTCACATGGGTCGGCCAGTGAACCCACATTGTTGATTTTAAGCATCTCTAATTCTCAGAATCTCAGACGAGCGGTGTGGATATGAATTCCTCCTAGTTCAAGACTCTTTAGTATTCTCTTGTGATCTCTACAAGTTACCCTTTTTGTTCTCCACAAGCTACATCTAAAACTCACATCCGACTACTGCATAGATTAGTGCACGAACTCGCAAGGACCCTAATGATAACTACCTTAATATTGGCCCCGGTCCTCGGCCGGGATAGACACGACACATCGATGCTCAAGCCTTTGCAAGGCTCGGCCAGCGACATAGGTCGAGCCAGGCATGTGTTGCTCGAGTGTGGCACGATGCCGTCACGGGCCAGGCCGGCTTGGCGCCGCTCATCGAAATTTTCTTATAAAATAGGGTTGCGGATTTGGTAAATTGGAACGAGTTATTGGGCTAAATTGCTTCGTCCAAGTACTTATTTACAAAATCAAGAATCAACCCTATTTCTCAAATGGGTTTATTTAGGAGTATCTAATCTTTTCGGGCCTGACCAAAAAAAAAAAGAAATCTTTTCGGGCCGAGTCAACGTAAACTCAAGTTATTTGACCCTGAACTTAAAACCCAATTCCTTTTCTCCTTCCCTACCGTCAGTTCGCAGCTCAGCCTCAGCTCGCTCCTCAACCTCGCCGTCCACGGCGGAGCCAAAGCTCCGGTCTTTAGCCTTTTGAATCGTTCCGCGCCGTGAGAAATTCCATAGAAACCTCGAACTGGTTCTTCAGGTATTCGCGGGTTTCCCTTTTTTTTCGTGCCGCGATTTGCGTTTCCCTGTTGTTGTAGTAGCAGAAGCGGCGGATGCTTACATCGTTTCCTTGCCCATGCTTTGTGATTAGGAGGAATTCGTTCTTCGAGTTGCGGAGATGAAAGGAGGTCGGAAGAATCTGCAGTGGGCTGCGGAGGAACGAGAGATTACTCTGCAAGATGGGCAAAGTATCGTGCAAGCTGTTTCCCACCGGGGTTCCAATCTCGTCGAGGTGGTCATCATCCTCGCTAGTAGCTAATGCCCTTTTGCTTTCTCTCTCGATGCCCACCTATGTTTATACTCATGAATATGTCGTTTCACGTGTTGGTCTTGGTAATGCAATTAGCCTTCGTGGCTGTGAGTAACTGGATTATGTGGAAACGGTGTTTTCCTGTGAAAAGTTTTGGTGATAATCAGTTTGTTGAACAACTACTTGGTGAAGGGAGGATACGTCGAATGGCTTTTTATTCGGGTGGATGTCTTTTGCTCGAAAAAGGCTTTTTCATACAATTCTTCGACGATGGTGGTTAGCCGCCGCACGGGCGGCACCAACAGTCATTTGATTAAAGTCGAGGCAGATCGTAGGAACCAACTTACAATGTATTAAAACAGAAGTTGTTTTCGAGAGTTCGACCGCACATCATCTACTGCATGTGAAAGTGTAGCTTTCTCATGTGAGTGCTTTTAAGTTTTGGTTTCTCCAGTGTTGTCTGTTGAGTTTATGGGTTTCACATGTAAGAGTACATGTACCAATTTCTCTCATGCTTTTTTTATCTGGCTTTTTTTCTTTGTCGTTCTGTCCTTTAATCCCTTTCTTTTTCTTTTCCTCTCATTTATGTCCGAATTACTGATTATGCTGTTTCATTTCGTCTCTTAAGGTGATGGATGCGCAAGGCAACAAACTTCTGGCGCTAATCCCAGCTAAAATCCAAAAGAAATATTGGATTGGACGAGGTCTGTTCTCGAGAACAAATTTCAACTATGTCCTACAGCTGTAGTTGAGATTGGGAGGATGTGAATAAGCAAACTTTTCTCAATGCCACTTCTGCTAAATTTATAATCACGGTTTATGATCACGTCACTACACTTTTAGGACTGATATGATATCATACATCCGAAATGCACTTTCTTGTCCTTTATATTTACTTCTTTCAGCTACTTGATTATGTCTTTGCTGTCGTAGCTGTAGAGCCTTGATGGTTCTACTATTTCAGTATGTTATCTCTCTCTCACACACATACACAAATCTATTTGTGCTAAATTTTGGTTGTAATAGCATATCGGAAAATATTTGATCTGAAAACTTGAGCTACGTGAAGAAGAGAACAAATATGTACGTAGATAACTCGAAGTGTGTCCTGGTCACTAGTTTTATGAGATGTGAACATTGCATCCATGATTTTAGACTGATATGCTCTTGCGCATCTAATTTTCCCAACATCCTTTGCAAGTTGGAAGAAGTACATTCTGTTGATTTGATCTGGTTGCTTAATTAAGAAGCCTTTTGGTTTATGTGGCAGGGACATTTGTTGTGGTTGATGACAGTGGCAAGGAAAAGGCACTTGAATCAGGTAGCAAAGTGGGATGTATTGTTTCTCGAGTTCTGTTCTATGAGCAAGTGCGTGAGCTAAAGAAGTCTCCAGATTGGTGAGTTTTTTCCCTTTGCCTTTGGATTTGCAGTTGATTCTGGCTCTTATCCCCTCTCCCCCAACCTTATACTTCCATCTGTGAGATCCAAGCCTTCACCTATGTCTTTTTAGAACTCAAGACAACTTCAATACTTCAAATGACTGAAAGGTTACAGAAGAGCTCTTAAATTGTTATTCTGAATCCAGACCAGCTTTGGCAGTTTGTCCCTCATTTGCTTTTGATGGACAATGTCTTTGTTCCTGATGTTTGTATTTACATCGCATGATGCAGGCCTGAAGCTTTCAAATCCTCTATGGACTCATCGAGTGAGAAGGCGCTTGCAGTTAACAACTCTAGCAAACAAACGAATGATCCCAACTCAAACAATGGTGATAACGATAATGATGACGAAGAAGAGGAGGAGGAGGAGGAGGATGGACTCCCACCATTAGAGCCAAATACTAATAGGTTAGGACCGCCAGAGTTGCAGCACAAAGATTCAGATTCTGATTCGGGTTCCGATTCAGATTCGGCTTCTTGACATATTTACCTCAGCCCACGTGGGCGCACTGCCAGGACGGAAGTCATTTCCGTTACGTCGTGACATGGACGAAACATTTGATATTTTGCTGGTGGAGCTGTCCAGGATTCTCAAAATTCTGCAGACACAATTAGATACCGCAGTTGAGGGTTCTCTCCTTGTGGAGCTTGTAATGGGGCCTTTGGCAGCCATTAATCTTGTTTATGTTGGGCATAATTCAGCCATTTATATACAGTTAAAATGCAAATACTGCATTCCTGGCTGCTCAAGATGATAATCTTGTGGCCCGTATCATTGTCCAAATGTCTGTCCATTATTGTACAATCGTGATAAAAGTTCAGTAATCCCATAATTGACAATTACGGGTGCGATTCTCAAAACGTGAGGGACCATTCGGACTTTCTAGCAAAGCATTGGGATAGGCAAAATTGACGGCTGACTTTGATAAATTCTACGGCAGCGACGAGAGGACAAGTAGTCCCTCAACCGTCAATTAACTACTTGGACATCAAGCTACGAGCTTGGCAGTTGGGACGCCACGTGGCATCGTCGCTTTCGCTCTGTTGAAGTGCACTAGAGATTTTTTCGATTTCCCTCGCCGCAAATCGCTAAGCCACTGAGACAGACAGAGAGAAATTTCTTTGTCATTCTTTCTGAAAATTAAAAAAGATTTCTTTTTACTTCTTCTTTTTCGAGTGATGCAATGATTTTCCCGTTGCTCGACAAACAATTCCCACATTTTTTGCCCCCCTCCCAAAGAAAAATTCGTTCAGACGGGAGACGTCGCCGTATTCTAGTACCAGTCCGAGACGAAAACAAGACAACAGAGACGCGAGCGCACACAAATTCTCGTATTCATAGACGTTGTATTTGTCCGTAGCCTGTGGGAATTACAGACCGCGGAAGAGCAGTGACAAGAAATGGCGGTCTCGGCGGTCAGGGGCGTCGCGTGTGGGCGTTTGCCTCACTTTCAGTTTCATCATTCTCGGGTTCAGTTTCTGTAGAATTACTGCTCAATTTTTAGTCTCAAGATTGGATTTTTATTTGTTTTTACCTTTTCTGAGTTCTTGAATCGTCAGTTGCAGAGTTCGAGCTTACCTCTGCGTTCAAAGAGGCTGCCGAATGATCGGTCAAAGGGGTTCACTCTCTTTGCTCAATACTCCCAAGCGCAGGATCTTTTCTCTTCACGCCTTCAGGGTACTTGATTTCTTCTTCTTTAAAAATCTCCGAAGATTCTTGGTTCGCTATGTTTTAATTTTTTGGGGGGTTGCTGTTGGTTATTTAGTGGGCTTGGGTTTCACTCTGTGAGTGAGTGGATGAGGGTTACCTGAGCACACAGAAGGTGGTTGAATTTGTGGTGAACTAAGTTAAATTCTTGGACGAAATGGATTTCTCTATTAGAAGAGAATTTTACTGGCGCATGGGGAGTTGATTTGTGGATTTAGTGGATTTCTTTGGTAGTAATTTAGTTGTTACTGAATCTTGCATAGTGCCGAGTGGTACATAGACCTGGAATTTTGTTGATGCCAGTGGTTTGGTTAGTGTTCAGGCTTGGTTTCATGGTGTTATGGTCTGCTAGATCGATCTTTTTATGGGTCTTGCCATGATGGTGAACTTGCTGGTCCTTTTGTGTTTTGGTTTTCACATGAGCATAAGTTCATTTTTTGGTTTTGCTATCAGACAGCATTCAAAACTTGCCCAAGTTGGTGGCAGACATTGTCCAGACATCTATCAATACTGGTCCACGTGGAGCCTTGAGGCTTGCACAAGGTATTCAAGCAGTGATTGGAGTCGGCAGCGAGTGGCTAGCAGATGTATCCAAGGTGGGAGCTTTTTAATTTTATTATCGTGATGCATGCTTCGCTTGCACATTTCATCCTAGCTCGACTCTACATGACTCCCCCTGTGGTTGTTTCTAGAGACAATAGTCCAAAGTCATGAATGTTTGACATGAGATCGAGTAGGATTCTTCTTTTGTATTTCCACGCATGTGGACTTATAAAGAGTAATCGAGCAGTGGATACAGGAGCAACTGTAAATATTCTTGCAGGGAAGAATGGCTTTCTAAAAAATCTTGATGAAGTAATCTCCTGTCCTGTCATGATTGCCGTGGACCTAAATCCATCAGCCTTTTTCCCTTACAGAAGTCATAGTCCATAATGCTTTACATTTTCAAGGAAGCATTATTCAAATTTCAAATTGAAGTAGTGATTACTAGTCTGTGAGAATTAAATTTTGCTGCAGAAAGGCATTATTAAATTGGAGTTATAGATAAGTTGAATCATCCTAAGGCTTTAAGTTGAGGATAGAGAGAACTTGTATAGTTCTGCATGGGGGTGGCCTTTAGTGTCTCTAGCGTTTCTGGTAGCTGCAAGGTCACAACTGTAGTTGCATGCCTGTACTTACTCAATAAAATGTCTCTCTCATGTCTTATACTTATTTGTGGGCTGCATCTTCTACACATCATTCTTCATGATAAGAACCTTTTCTTTAGTGTAGTTTCTCGTCCATATTCTAGAAAAAAAAAAGTGAGTTTAATTTGGTGGGTAGAGTTTATTCGCAGTGATGCTTTTAACTTATTCTCACAGAAGTTGTAAACATCTTATTTTGTAGTCCACAAATTCTTCGGCTGGATTGCCCGCTGAGTCGCAGATTGGGTTACTTTCCCCTATTTATTTGAGGAAATTGTTTGAACGCATGGGAGCAACTTATATTAAATTGGGTCAGGTTAGCTCCGATACCTAAAGTGGTGTGTATGCAAAGTGTATATTTGACATGGGGGCAAACATGTTCTTTATGCCAATTCATTCTCATTTCTGGTTATTTTAGCGTTTATTTGAAAGATTTTTTCAATAACCTTAACGGTTCTCCATTATTTTTATAGTTCGTTGCATCTGCTCCCACATTGTTCCCTCAAGAATATGTTGAGGAATTTCAGAAGTGTTTCGACAGTGCTCCTGCAGTTCCTTTTCAGGATATCCAAGCCATCTTGCGTGAAGAACTTGGGAGACCAATTGATAGTGTTTATGAATATGTTGATCCAACACCACTTGCCTCAGCCTCAATAGCACAGGTTTTACACACCTCTTCATGCAGGACTACAGTCTCTTAATTTACACCCTATCTCCTTTGCACTAAAATTTGCATCATATGGCTAATCATGTATGTGGTTGGAAATGATCCAATGGTTGTTACATGTAGGTTCACAGTGCAAAGCTCAAAGGCTCTAGGGAGGACGTAGTTATAAAGGTTTTGAAGCCGGGAATAGAGGATATACTGGTGGCTGACATGAACTTTGTGTATGTTGTGGCACGCATACTGGAGTTTCTAAACCCGGAACTCAGCCGTACATCGCTGGTATTACTTAGACTTACTTTTGAGATTTTGTAACTTAGGACTTCAATACTGTCTATGATATACACTAGCTGCACATTGCCTGATTTTTGTTCTCAGATATTCTGCTGCATTTTTGGCTCGATAACTGTATCTTCATTCAGTAGGTGGGTGTTGTCAAAGACATTCGTGAATCAATGCTAGAAGAAGTAGACTTCTATAAGGAGGCTGCAAACATTGAAAGCTTCAGGAAATATTTGGAAGTAATGGGGCTCACTAGACAGGCTACAGCACCGAAAGTTTATGAATATTGCAGCAGCAAACGGGTTTTGACTATGGAGAGGCTATATGGTGTTCCGCTTACTGATCTTGATTCCATCAGTTCCCTCGTTCCTAGTCCAGAAAATAGTCTTATAACTGCCCTTAATGTGTGGTGCGACTATTGTCTACAAACTCACGTGTGCCTGTTGTCACTTCTTTTCTTGACACACAAAATGCTATGTGAGGTTTGATTTTGTATTTTGTTGCGTTACCGTGTAGGTTTGGGAGTCTGCTTGCCTGTGAGACCTTCCATGCAGATGTGCATGCAGGCAATCTTTGGTTGTTGCGGGATGGTCGTATTGGGTTTCTTGATTTTGGTACGCATCTTCTTGTTTGTTTCTGCTGATGTTTTCATCTTCATTCCTTTGGCAACAAAGTCTCTGAAAACATTTTTCGTGAGTCGGTGGTTCTGTCGTGTGCACCGTGTAATGAAACTCCAGCAGCTTTTAGTCTGGCAGTCTGGTTGATAATGCCAAGTTGTTGCATGGAAGAATGTCATCTACTTTGTCTAAGTTGGCCACCTAGTGTTCCACCTTTTACACATAATCGTCTTTTGCTTCATTGCACTTGGTTGTTCTTTCCCTCTTACTTATCCAAATGAGAGATGTTGACCTGTTCAGATAGCTGTGTAGTTGCCTTGCTTGCTGCATGTCTACCAGCTAAAAATCATGTACATGGTTCGTCAGGTGAATTTGCTGTGAGAGCAGTTTTGCATCAATGCTAGCAACTTACATTGTGAAAAGTCCTATTTGCAGGACATTCATTGTGAAGTATGATGTCAGAAGCAAAATACTCGTGCAATACTGTAGTAACGTTGCCCATTGCCATGAGTTGAAGTGACTCTTCCGGGTTTCCCCGTTATTTATTAAAGAATGAAGTAAAGTATAGATATTTTCGACCAAAAAATAAAAGTAAGGTATATAGAGAATACCTGCCTGTTTGACTAAATCTAAGTTTATTATTCTTTTGCCCACATTCTTTTCTCAGGCGTGTCTCTGAAGTACACCACGAGTATAAGCTGGATTTTAGTCTTGGACATTGACATATGATTCGATATGTGCTGTATCGATATGTATTATCCTGATACTGTGCGGGCATGATTTCAAATAAGACAGGACTAACATTTCCAATTATTTTATTGTTGTCCATTAGAGCAAGGTGAAGGCAAATAATGTATGCTTGAGAAGATATCACACAGATACAGGGTCTTGTCATGTTTACTGTTCTGAAAAAGGTTAATGGTTGTCTCTGTAACTCTTATTTGAGGCAGCAATTGACCATAAGAGAACTATAGTGGTGCCTATCTGTCTCTGTGACTTCGAGTGGGTGATGCCTAGTTGTGTAATTTTTTTCTTTTTTTGGTTATCAAATTCCTATTAAATTGGCAGGAATTGTTGGACGCATATCTCCAAAGACCTGGGCCGCTATGGAAGTGTTTCTGACATCAATAGCTACTGAAGAATATGAGTCGATGGCATCTGCTTTGATTGAAATGGGAGCCACAAACAAAGACATTGACTTACAGGCATTCTCTAAGGACTTGGAAAAGATATTTTCATCAATTCAGGCAAGAGATTAAAGTTCACAGATTTGCTCCTGTTGTGTACTTATAAATTTCGAAAGCGGAGAACTATTGTTCCTTAGGACCATTTTAAATAAGAAACTCAAAGAGGTTTCTCTCGTCGCATATGTTTGCATTGATGTTATACCCTGTCATCAACTGTTATAGACTGCAGTTTTTTGTCAAAAGCCATTTCAGATTATCAACTGCGCAAGAAAGTTATAGTTGCGTATTTCATCAGACTACGTTTTCTGGTTCTTTTGGAAGATGAACTTATTTAGTTTATCCATTGCAGGAGTTAGACACAGAAATCGTCATCGCAACAGCGCGGGAAAGATCTACGAATGCCACCGCTGTCTCAGCAAATCTGGTAGTGGATGAGAGGCAGATGAATGCACTCTTTCTTGATGTGGTAATGGTTTTATTTCAAGTGTCACTGAAAAAGATTCATAAATAGGTGTAGACATCATCGTAATTGGCAGCAATTAGTTACTGGACATGCTGCTAAATCTTAACCGTTAAATGGGAACAGGTTAATGGTTCTTGATAAGTGTACTTGGGGGCCTATTTTTTGATCTTATATGATGGTACTCGAATAAAGCAACCAAACTGATAAAAAATTTCTGTGGCACAGGTGCGGGTTAGCGAATCATACGGGCTAAGATTTCCTCGGGAATTTGCACTGCTCCTGAAGCAGCTTCTTTATTTCGACCGTTATACACGTTTGTTGGCACCTAACCTCAACATGCTGCAAGACCAGAGGATATCCATCGTCTCAAATCGCAGAAGCAACTACAGAGACCGTTTTAATTAATTCCGGGTGCTACATTAAATGACATGAGAAAGCTTTGTTTTCCTGTTTCGTCCATACTATATTCAGTGTAAAGTTAGTAAACCAGATTTTTCACTTCACGCTCCAAGCAATACTCCGAAAAGCTAGACTTCTGTGCTATTCTGTCTACAGCTGTGTGCTCCTCATGTATATTGTTCTTGTACATGCAAACTTTACCCTTTTTGTATTTCTACACTCAAATTATTGCTGACATTGTAACGATTTGATGTGTTAGAATAACTGGGATTTATTTCCCGAAACGAACGGGTAGACACTTTTCGGTAGGTGTGGTCGGTGGTCTGTGCAAGGGTCTCGGGAACCTTGCCTACCCACCAAAGAGGGTGGCTGTAGGGCTGCGATGACGGGCTCGTCGATGGTGGCATCTCAGCAATTCAAGACATAGAGAGGGGCATTTGTCTGCCTTCCAAATTCTCCATAGTGTAGAAGGCATTTTTAATATCCAAAAGTCCTGTACAGAGAAGATTGTGGTCTCGGTGCATTTAACAGCAGCTCCAATTCTCACTCTCTCCACAAGTCCACCACTCACTCCCATGGCGGCAAGGCCTATCCTCCGCCGCCGCCACAATCCCCAAACCCATCAAAATTCTCAGAAGCTCCAACCTCCTCCTCCCACAACCCACCTGCCTCTCCTCCTACCCTCTTCAAGAGTGAGGGAGAGAGAGAATGCACGATACCGTTATTCAATTGACTTCTCATTATACTCTATCACAGAAGGCTTCTCTGTGGGTGGCACATGCACGAGGTCTGTCCTCATATTGCAAGCAATTCAATGACTTGCAAAAGAGAAGTTCGTTCAAATTTCTCTCACTCCTCTGGCCGCAAGAAATTTATCCAAGTTTTGGATGGTAAAATCGAGAGAACGCAGTCTCCCCGTCGGCCGGGAGAGACGGACCATTCGAGCTCGACCACGTATTCACAATAATCAACACCCACCACCGTTTCCGGTCTTTGTTTCAAAAGGGTCTCGTTTCCGGTCTTTTGTTTCTCATGCGTGGTGAGTCCGTGCCAGTAGTTACACGACTTCGACAGAACGAAAGTGTCGTGTCTACGAAGAAAGTGTTGGAACCACAAACGATATTGGACTTTGGAGGTTCGGAGTAACGAGAGCGCGCGCCCACACAAATTTAGGGACAAAATTCTCGTTAAAAGGCCCAATGAACATTTCACTTAGCGTTCCTCCTTTCAACGGTTTAATCAAATGCTTAATGGACTGTGGGATGTCCTCAGTTGGGACTAATTATGATTTTATTTATAAAAAAGGCATTTTTTGAAAGATCGTTTCAGTACCTTCACGCGAGGATATTGAATAAGGAAAAACTCGAGTTTTGGTCTACAGTTTTCACCGGACGCATCCGCCAAAGTGTCGGGCAATTTTCGCCATTGATGTGAGAATAACATTAAACAGGTCGATTCCGCAATTGTAGAATTATGCAATGCAGAATGTGTCCGGCCAAGCGTGCAACTTTTTAGGTGGACCCAATGTGAGATGCGCTGCGAATCCATGTATCTCTTGAAGTCGATGAATGCGACCGCCCTATTCTCGCCATGCGCAAGGATTTATTTTATTTTTTTTCGTATTTCCCAATTAGAGTGTTTTGCCAAATACGTCCATTGTTATTATTTAGGCAGTGAAAAGTACTTCCTACGAGTTAGAGAAAATCTTAGCCAAAAGGAAATATGCTCAGAAAGGGAAATCCATCAACTACAGGCCAATCCCTCTGAAAGAAATACAAAGAATGGAGAAGACCAAGCTCTCAGATACATAGTCATGAATATAAAATTTGTATTCGTATTCGTATTTCTATCACTTCTTTAAATCACACAAGACTGCCCAAACACATCGGCATCTGCATTCCTGAGAATAGGAATGCTTCAACCTTAAAGAAATGAGTCCTGCGAGTAACTCAACTATGGAGAAGTCCCATTGAACGCCACGTTACAGACCAATGTGATGTGCGACGTCCAGTAAATTTGCAATAACCATGGATCCTAACCTTATAATCAGAAGGACAAAGATCATGTGGCAACCTCAGCAAGCACATTATTATTTGCATCTCTCACATTCTCACATGAACACGACTTGGAGGGATAACATAACAGGTGACAAACTCCCAATGTTTTCTAAAAAGTCTATCAACGCCTGCCAAAAAGCTGCATTTCAAGAACCGATAAATAAAGGCTCTTCATTCCTTTAGTTAGGATTTACTCAGGAAGGAAGTGCTCGCCCCACTGGCTGACGGCCTTGATCTAGTCATCAACTGACTAATTGAAGAATAGCCCATTAGCCGATGGAGTGCTGAACTGGTTTTGCCAGGAACTTCCTCAGTCTCTGAGGACATTGCACACTTACTCTCTGCAGAAGTTCCAAAAGAAGAAACATGAGTACAAATCTTTCCATAGTGCCCTTTAACTTGTGAGAGGACACGTGATGGTGCTGATGAAGTAGGATTACCTTCTTCAGAACATCCACTGTTGTGGTAAGCACCATAATTAGCGGAGCAAGAAACGTGCACAACCTCAGGGCAACCTGAAAGGCCTCTGGAGGGAGCATCCATTGCACGTGGTGTATACCGAATTAGGTGTGTTCCTTTCTGAATCGAGAACTCCAACACCATCGAACAAGAACCACACCTCAGCCGATGACATCTTCTTCTTGAAAGGACAAAATCCACAGGTACCAGCAGCAGCACCGAGCAATGGTAACAAATTATAAATGGGGCCCCACCTGTGATAGGCCGGAAGTGTCTCTTGGAAGATTGGCGTTCCTTTCTAAAATGCTTAAACTTGATTTCATGATCAAACGAGGGGACTGTGTAGTGCCGGGAGCTCAGGGGAGAGGAGGCATATTGATTATACATGCTGCGGCTTGAGTGAACTCTACAGACTCCTTTAGCATGATTGGCGAGTGGAGGCAAGTGTACAGAGTAATGCCTGTCATGCGGGAAGCGATGGGTAGAGGAGTAATCAGATTTTCCACTATTTTCCATGGCTTCCGACGAGAAATGTTTCCCTGAATAACTAAACTGCTGGGACACTTTCTCATTTCTCATTCCATGGAGATTGTATGTTCTCTTTAGTTTATCCTCCAGTTCAAGAACCATCCTCAACAGATCCATCTCGTCCCGAGAAGGGAACTCAGGCTTCTCTGGTAAACGACAGCTTGAGCTACGAACCAGATATTTGTGCACCTTGTTCAGGGGAGCCTCATAGTCATATGTTTCCTGGGGATCCCATTGGAAGTTTGGTGCTCCGCTAGGCTCTAATCCCTCTAATTCTGATCTAGTTCGGTATAGAGCAGGAAGACCTTGTCTTGCATGTCTAATTGTTTCACCTCGATCCCGCCTGCTAACTCTAATCGCGTCAGTCCCTCCATCTAAATTATAATAAAACGACTTAGAACTCCTTAGGGGATGCTTTGTTCCAAAATTACGGTACATCTTGTGATTCTCCAGGAAATTCTGCCTAGCGACCTGTTCTTCAGAAACGGGAAAGTTTGCTTCTTTCCTTAGGGGATGCTTCGTTCTAAAATTAGGTTCCGTCTTGTGATTCTTCTGGAACTTCTGCCTAGCGACCTGTTCTTCAGAAATGGCAAAATTCGCTTCTTTTGTACGATGAACATACCCACCAGCACGTTGATTCTCAACATGAGTAGAAGATTGGTAAACATGATCATTCAATCCTTTGGCTGATGTGGAGATAGGTACTTCTCGAGGTTCACCTCTCAGCGTTGAGCTTGGGTGACCGTAGTCTCCACTTGCAGGGATTGGAGAATCCCTCAGATTTACAATGTCATGTGAAACGCTCTTAGCAGGTTGCTCTGGCAGCTTATCGGATATTGAGCTCTCTTCACTTACATCTATATTTGGTCTCGGAGTCTCAACGAGCAAAGTCTGTCCATTATCAAGAGAAGCAAGCTCAGTCGAAGACCGAACATCCCTTGATCCTCCATTTCCTTCTTCATTGCACTCACCGGATACATCTTGCCTGCTTTGGTCACTTTTAGCTCCGTTGGACGAGAATGACTCATGAGGCTGGTCAGGTTCAGCATTGCCATTGTCAGACATGCGACAGCTGTCCACATTGCTCCGATCAGGCGAACAGAGTGTCCAGGAAGGAAGAACTGTTCCATGCCCTGACTCTTTTGAACCGTCACCCACTGAAGTCAATTCAGGTTTATTCTTCTGAGCATCAGCTGCCTCGAGGAGTTCCGATACTGCACTCCCAGCTTCATTTCTGCAATTTTTTGCTGCTTGCGTGGAAAAACAATTAGATTTAAAATGCTAAACCAGATATATATACTGCTATCACCCAAAGTAAAAGGAAAAAATTGCAAGAGTGGATCCCATATCAAGAGTGAAAGTTGCAAGTGACCAAAAACCTAAATCCCTGAGGCAATGATGTTATTGAACATCTACAAAGTTGATGACATTTCTTTGATTTAAAATGAAATATCTGGAAGAGATTCTGAAGAAAATTATCAAACACACAGCCATCAAAGTTATCAGGTAATTTACCTCGAAGGACAGCGCTGCATCCACCACATTGGTACACAGAAATATTTGCCGGCTCTGGAAGAAGCTGCCAGCATTTTGGGCACTTGACTATCCGAACTTTACGAGTCGTTCCGGTGGTCATGTTTCTCCCGACAAACTGGCTAGATAGATTAACCTAAATATTGATACTTTCCTAGCACGATGTAAAGTCAAAGAAGAGAAAAGTGAGATTCTGCTAAGATTGGCATCATGCTGTTAACCCTTAACTAGACAACAGATGCTTGTGGCCATAAAAGGGGGAATTGAAGTTTTATGACACAAAAAGCAAGATGTTCCCATAACTAGAACAAGAAAAGAAAGTACATCAAGTTCATGGATTCATGATGTGCAGAGCTATTCCTAGATATGCATACGAGCTGTTGGGCAATAACAGTTAAGCTGATGTATGGTGCCCTTGAGATTCGGAAGGATCAAGACAACGATCATTGTTAGACACAATTCCACTCTCGTACCATGGCAAAAGTACGTCTAGCTCACAGTTTGTTTCTTCTGAAAACTACTGCTAAAATTTTTCTGGAACCAAACAAGAACCCATGAAATTGCCAGGATTAATTTACAGAAGACATCATGTTAGAGGATTATTCACATCAAGGATTGAACTCCAATCTGTATCATTCCTATCACCATTGTCACAAAAATCTATCAAAAACTTGATATGAATCTGATGTGGCATGTCACAGAACACATTGACATTATCATGTCACTGTTAGAAGTTATGCTTGCGTGAGTTGAATCACTCAACAGCAGGCTTGGCATAATAGAATTCTTACCCCTTCTACATGGAGTCATCTGGCTCTGCAATTACGTTATGCATTTCCCAACAACAAATTTGGCTATTGCAATGTGCCAAAATGACCACATTCCGGCCAATGATTCAGCTATTTTTCTTCTCTTCCCCAAAATCCAACACTTAAAAGAGTATTGCTAGAATTGATAAAGGATGCCGACAAAAAGGCCCAGGAAAATAAGAACAGAACAGAGATGACTTGAAACAAACATTATACAATTGCAATTTACAGCTTCTGACATGATGCATAACTGCGTAAAGAGAGATTTGTGACCAAAAAGTTGACTAATACCGACAATTCGAGCCACAGCAATATCAAAGCAGAGAAGAAACTTTCTAACAATCTGCTTATCAAACAGGAAAATCAAGGCAGAAATCAAACTCTTGCTGTATAGAACTGCGGATGTTCATGTCCTAATACAAGCCAACACAAATATAATGAAATGCATACATATCAATCCATTACCTTGGAACCTCATTTTAAAATAAACACTCGGGGAAAAAGGAAAACGGAAGAAATGGGCACTCCAGACAGTTATTCAGTTTTCAAAGCAACCAAATTGATAGAAAGTTGCTGCCCAGATCAAACTGACCATACGAAAAGCAAGAATCATCTACAATTATGACAGAACATTTATCAGGATTGAAGAGAACAACAACAAAATAAAGAAGAAAATATCATGTCAACCCATGACTCCGAGGCAAATATTAAATAAGATCGACTTAATGCACAAATCTAGATGAAGTTAGAAGACCCAACCAACCTTGGATGAAACACCACAAACTCCGAAAGAAAAGAAGTACATCAGACAGAAATGTTATTCTGCCACATAGAAAAATGAACCAAGAAAAATCCTGATGATACCCGAATTGGAAAAAAATATATTAACTTTCCATTAGCAGGTCTGAGGGATGGGAAGTTAAAACAGAGCCGCTGATATTTATGTAACACTCCACGCATTTTTATCTTTGTTTTTCTTCTTTTTTTGGGGGGGTGAAGAACGACTAACCTTGGGAAGATGATAAAGGAAGTATCTTCTTTCTTTGCTTGTTTTGCTTTGCTCGGCGTTCATTATGACATTCTTCTCTCCTTTTCTTTTGCTGATGCTTCGTCCTCGTTCTTGCTTTCAATGGAATAAAGAGTGCCCAGTCTTCGTAGTTCTCGAGCTTTTTCAGTCAACCCCAGAAGGAAAGCTCTCTCTCTCTCTCTCTCTCTCTCTCTCTCTCTCTCTAGAAAGAGGATATCACTGTAAGGAGGTGAGGCCTGCCGGGTTGTATGTCAGGGACGTTAAAGCGAGCAATCGACTATTTAAAGCCAAATTGGGGTGACGGCTGACGAGTCACTTACTGCTTACCTTTGACTGGTCTCTCGCTGTTCATCTTCCTCTTGCTCATCCTCTAGAAAGCTTTTCTTGCTGGCAATCAATAGTCCGTCATCGACTTGATGAACCACCTTGACGTAGTAAGCTGCAATCACAGGACAGGATTCTCGTGAGCTCGTATCCTTTCTTACGAATCTTCAGTCTGTGGATCTCACATCTTTTCGCTCTTTTTAATGAATCTTTAAGCTTGTTGACTGGTTCTTGCTTATGTGACGCTTCATTACCGTGAACGGCGGGCCTTAGACTAACTGGTGAAAAGAAATTCAATAGTTAATGTGCAGAAATCCATATGATATGTGGCAATGTGCTTCAGGGTAAAAATATAGGTATAAACAAGAAATTTGCAGCTAGCCATTCACCTGCATCTCTCTGTGTCTTTGAGCAAAAAACATAACATGGGCTTATACTCGAAAATAAGCAAATTATTCGGAAGGCTATGTGCCAAGTGCTGAAGAATCGAATTGCCCCACACCGAGGAAACAGGTACCGGTCAAAAGATGCTCAAGATTTTAGCACCCCCAACTGGGCTAAACTCAAATCTGAAATCAAGAAAAAGCACATAAGGACCTTATTCAAACAAATGTTCTTAAATTCAAACACCAATTGACTACCCTAACCGCCTGAGATACCCTTTCTCAAACCAGCTTATCGTAATCATAATTTCAAAGGAAGACATTCAAGGAACACCCAGTCAAAGATGATTAAAACTGCCCACTGGGTCCAGGAAATGTCCGAATGAGACCAACTACCGTCGAATTTGCAGATAGCTTCCTGTGAAGTTTCTTTGAAGTGAGACCGTGTGAAGAGCAAGACTTTGACTTTGCTCCTTCTGGAGTGAGTAAACAAGATTTTGCACAAGCTATCGAGTGCTTTAGACCATCACCCTTTGAAGTCAAATTCAGCAAATATGTACAGGAAATTTTTACGTAAACCACACTTCACGGAGAAAACTTATGAGTAACCAATTTTTTTTCATTTTTTTCTAAACTATGCTTTGCACTGATTGGACATGAGTGAGTCCCCCATCCACACGCATTCTAGTGCTTCTTTCGTTTGGTGCTCAAACCAATCAAAGCCGACACAACCTTATTTTATACCGTCCAAAGTCCAAGAATTTTGACTCTGGCTCCTAGCCGTGTGGAAGACTCAAATTGAAAGCTCAGGATTCATATTGTAAATAACACGGTCCATGTTTCTGCGTGTTAGACTACATAGAGAGTTTTTGCACGCAAAGAAGTCATAGTTCGGTATCAGATTGAACGTCCTTTAAGGGTGAAATGGGACAATAGTGCAACGAAATCACACAAGGGAAACGAAGGACGCCAAGCCCCAAGATGGACTCGGACAGACGGCACGTAAAACCATATCCTCTTGAGGAAATGAGAGAATCATTCAATTTGCATATTGGTGCCAGGTTGTCCTCCAATGTTAAACAAATGCTGTAGATAGTGTATAATTCACGTCTCCTTATGTACTCAGTGTGCTGGAGGGACACTAACATACGACAGCATTAGCATGGGCTCATGCGATACTTTTGCAATGATCACTCGTGAATACATCCCCCGCGTGTTGCATCCCCCCAATGCTCAACTTAACTAGGACTTTGAGGTCTCTCGAAATAAAGCTGCAAATTTCATTAGGTGACCCATCTTTGGCAGCCCAACTACTAAAAAACCCAGCCCACAAATTACCTACTGGACTGCATATGACCAAAACCAGAGCATTAGCACCTTTCCACAGAGAAAGAGGACTTCAAGTTCAAACTATAGACTGTCACCAACAGAATACAACGTACATAGATCATACCAGGAACCTTGTAATTTCACAGGAAATAAAAAATTAATTAAGGCATATGCGAAGCAAATCAACTTATATGGCTCGAACCGCATGTCGTTTGTGTCCAAGAAAAGCTTGACGAAGTTCCTGATATCCACTCCTGTAATGCTCCAATGAAAAGCAAAGCTGCCGAATGGCCTCCCTTTTCTTCTCAGCTCCGTCTGATATCACTACTTTCTGACTATCCACCTCATTCTCTAGCTGCTCCACTCTCGATCGCAATTCCCCCACAAGCTTCTGTGCGCGTGCAGAACCAGCAATTAGTTCGTGGTGTTCCTTTTGCAAATTGCACATATGCTTCTCCATTTGCTGCATCTGATCATTCTTAGCGCTTGCCTCAGCTAACAGGTTTTGAATCTGAGCATCCAACCCATCTTTCTCGGCCACCAGCATGTCATATTTCAGTTTGAGTTTGTCAAGGTCTTTGTTCAACTCTTCCACTTGGCTATCTTTACTAGCAAGTGATTCCTTCAAGTGATGGATATCAACTTGCATATCGTTCTTTTCAGTATCATGCCGTTCTTTCATTGCATTCATTTCATTTTCCCGGAGCCTTAAGTTCTCTTCCAACAATTTGCACCTACTTTCCCACTCCTTCAATCCCGCCTCAAATGTTTGTTGCCTTTCTTTGCAAGTAGCCATTTGTAGCAGCAGTTGTTCTTTCTCAGTGAACAACTTTTGCTGCGACTCAGATAGTGCAGCTCTTAAATCCATGATCACAAGATCACGATCAGAAACATCGGATTTGTACCCAGAAACCAATTCCTGCAGTTTCAACACCTGCCTTCTCTCTGAGTCAAACTTGGCAGTTAGCAATGCTGTATCTTCATTTGATTTCTGAATCTTTTCTTGAGCTACTTCAAGCTCTTTCATCAACATTTCAGCCCTTTGGCTGGAGTCTGAAATATGATTTTGAAGTTCAGTAATCTGGTTCTCCAGTTGCGAAGCTCTAGCATATAAATCTTCAATGCTGGCATCTCTGGCTCTGATCTCGTCGTGGGCAGCTTGAAGTTCAACCTGCAAATCACCAGAAACTGTTTGGCCCTTCTCCAGGGCGCTATTCAATCTGGCTATTTCATTTTCTGACTGCTGGAGCTTTTGGTTCAAAAGCCTTAGCTCTTCCTCATTACGGATGTTTCTAGCAACCAGTTCCTTGTAGCTAGCGTGTTCTTTTATCTTCCTTATAATATCCGTACTGAGCTCACTGTTCTCCTGTTGCTGTCCAATGCCATTCATTTGTGTAACCTTGCTGTTGTAGGTACTCTCAGAGCAGTTGATAGATTCTGATTCAGAGTCCGAGGAAAATGAAGATGACTCATAGCGTTCCTTTGAAATGTCAATGCTGCTGTGACCAGAGCTAAAAGATGCACCTGTACCAGCTGTCAGTTGCGGAGAGCCCTGTCCTAATCCGGATCTCAGAGGTTCTGGATTTTGCCTTTCCAACTCCAACTGATCACAGTGTTCGGCTAATGCATGATACATTTTGTAAAATTCCTCAACTAGAGCAATCAGCTGGGGCCTTCTCGGATCATATATGTCAACGCCATTTGCCGAACCACTGCCTTCATCTATGAGCTTCATAATTTCTTTGAAATTGCGGTTCATATCTGTGAGCCACAAGATTTTTCCATACTGTTACGATGCATACTGCAGCCAACAAAATCATGCAAGATGATATTTGTTCAAATATTGACGTTTCTACCATGTTTTGGCGAAGCTGAACTTCACAAATCAAATAACAGTCCTTAGCACTCTTATATCTTTTAGGATTTGATTTGTATGAGGATTTAAAGTTCCCTTTTCAGTTTAACTAGGGTATTATGCTTCCCCATTGTATTATGTTTCTCGTTTAGAGATATCCTATTCAAACTAGGAGTAGAACTTTAGAGAGTCTAAAAGTATCACTTTAATCTTCTTCTTTTTCTGTCGATAGAGTTGATGATAATCTGAATTTTGCAAGTATTTGCTTTGGGATTGTGCAATGCAATTGTTCTCTTAGGTGTGCTGCTTAGGAAGCTATAGAGGTGAAGCCTAAAGATTTACTTTGTTGTGGGACTCGTTATCCCACATCAATGCAATTCACTTTCAATAATCAAAAGAACAAAAAAATCTTCACTGCTTTGAAGAAACGAAGGGAGGTACCTCAATTATTAGTAAACGAGGAGCTACAATAATGAGTAAACGATGCTCAATTAAACATAAATCCCTTCTTTGATGGAAAAGGAAGGTATCTGATAATTAAGGATCTACAATAATGAGTAAACGAGGAGCTACAAGATCTCGGACGCTTACACTGAAGATTTTCCGAAAGCCATGTGGCCTTCATAGAACTAAAGTGGGTATCCAACCAACTTGATTGCAGCTTATCTGAGTCTGTTCTCTCCATATCAACCTGGTGACATCAAATAGTACAGCCATGCCATATGAGAACATTAACAATATTTCGAGGACATGAAATCTCAGGCGTTTCTCCTTTAATGGATTTACCTTTACTGAAAGACTAAAACAGAAACAATTGACAAAAAATCAAGATATAAGAGAGATCATTTAACAGGAATAACACCTAGCCATCCTCAACATCAATAGACAAATAATATGAAGATATCCCCAAACCAAGTAATCTAAAGAAATAAAGCAGAAAAGAATGATCGCTCAGATTGAAGTGATTTAGAACAAGAAATTACTCCGGTAATCAGCTAGTGGGATTATATTTTATTTTTTTACCTTTGCCACTTTGATAATCAGAAACTAACGATAACTGTGCAGATGATGAACACCACTACATAGGTTTTAAGTTTCGTGGTTTATATAGCTTGTTTAATGTGGCATTCACAGATTTAATCTGCTGTTATCTGACATGGCTTCGGTACTATGTTAGTAGATAATCACTTGATTAGCTTATGCAAAAAGCATAGCTCTTACTGGATATGCACACTAAACTATCGTCATGAATAACTAACATATAGACACCATATTTAAGTGTTGAAAAAAATAAATAAGAACCAAAGAAAAGGATAGCTGTAGTAATATTTCCACCGCCTTCACATCGCCAAATCTTTAGATGCCACAAAAGTAAACTTTTCATACTAGGAAAGATATACGATCGCTGGAAACTGCAAGAAGTATGAAAAGGGAAGAACCACCATCTAAATTGGTAATGCAGTAATTGAAATAGTGTGGGGATGGGCCCAATGGCAACTAATTTTAGAAATTTCCTATGAATTCGTTCACGCAATACGACCTTAATTCATTCATAACCAATCTTGATGAATCTTATGGGCTTTTGTCGGGACTGTTGCGGCGGAGGTTGGCCAAACAACTCCTTTTCCTCTATGACAAAAGAGACCTCTATATGAGCCATGCTTGAGCTGGCAAATTAGAAGTAGACATTCCACATGCACAACATGCCCGCAGGAAATTTAGAAAGAGTCAAACCGTGGCTAAAACACATAACAGATCCATCTCCACCCAACCCTCGCGTTCTTGATGCAAGACATCCATGTATAAGAAAATACGTAATACACTACAGTTAGCAGTAACCTCGAAGCATATCTACCGAGTCCTGAAACACTATCTCCCAAAGCGGTTCTGTTTTTTCAGCGCCGCTCAGTTGTCCCAGCTAAAGACGAGTTGAATTGTGTTGGATCCGATAATGGGTTTATGCGGAACGCGAAAAATACTACAGAAGAAACTTGCTTGGACAGCCCAAAGCAGCTTTTCTTGAGAAAAAAATCATCGACGACCAGAAGCAGGGTCTCAAAAACTTGTTCATTTTTGTTCCGACGCGGTGATGCTCCCCGAGTAAGGACACCCATTTCAATTATCCTCTCCAGAAAAAGGGCAAAGGGGCAAAGCACGCGTGCACGAAACAAGCCCACCAACACCGGCACTTCGCTCAGCCAACTCCTCCGCGCCGCACCCACGAGTAACGAATGAAGGAGCAAGGAGGGACAACCACCAACGACCTCAGCTCTTAAAAACAAGAAAGAAACCACACCCGCCTTGCAGCAGACCGAAATCGGGAAGGCGGGTCGAGGCAAAAGAGACACGATTCGAGCAAGCAAGCAACCAAACCCAACAAATGCAGCGCCTCTAACGTCTACAGATCTACGCGTGGGAAGCCGCAAGCAGGGAGCGCAAGCGACAATTTTGAGGAGAGCCCAAGTTCACTTACCTTCTGGAGAACCGGAACCGAAGGCGGAATCGAACTGATGGAACGAACACAGAGCGAGCGAGCAAGAGAGAGAGAGCGGGGATGGTGACAAGGAGAAAGAGGCGAGGGAGGGAAAAAGGCCCGCCTTTTTGGGTCCGAATTATTTCTCCGCCCGTTTCCCCAAAATGCCCCGCCACCCACCTCCTTTTCCCTCTCAAATTTCCAAACTTTTCCCCCCCACCAAAAGAAAAAAGAATTTCGAATTTCCAGATATATTTGACCAAAAAAAACATATATATATATATAGCTACTAGTCTTGAGTGAGGACTCCCGTTTGACTGACACGTGTATCGAATCGCCCGTGGTTTTTTCTTTTCGTTTATTTATTTTTCTATTTAATTCTTTGGATTCTATTTCTATCTGAGCGAACTGTTTAGTTGTTTTTTTACTCTTTTTCATTCTTTTTGTGGATTTACTAACGCTCGCATTAATTGCTTTCTCTTTCGATATAACAAAGAAAGTCTATGAATTGAAAAAGAAGAGAAAGCAAAGAGCATGCAATCGTGCACGGTGCAGCACCATCTCGAATTAAGTTCGCATGTACTGATAACCTTCATTTCTCTTTTGGAATTTGATCGATCGACGCTGTAATCACTCGACTATTGCCCGTTTCTTTGCTGAAATCACGTAGAGGGCGAGACGCATCGTTGGCTATTTTGACATACGCAACATTTTGGACGTGTTCGTGACTCCGTACCGATTAAATTGTAATGGTGTCGTGACCCTATTTTAATCTTGTGGCGTTCGGCTTGCTCATTTGATCCTCGCTGAAAGCTTACTTTGCTTAGGGGGGAAAAAAGGACATGGGACAGCTCATTTGGAGCACCAATCTTCACATGCTTATTGCCGCCCTTACCACGTTCCCAAGTCCCCCTTCATTTCCTCGAAATCCATAATTTAGGCCGAAGTAAAGAAGGAAAACATACGGCTCTAAACGCACCGATCATTCTTTTGGAAGGAACGAGAATCAGACACTTTAGAAATCAAAAAATTTCTTATAAAGTATGCTCGGTCAATCTTTTGAGGGTTATTTCAACAACGCCGATTTAAATTTCGTCGCCAAGATCGATGCTAACCCCGCTATTCTTGGCTTCCAAATCAACTCGAGCTCATTAAGGTGATGTGTAGTATCATTAGTCATGTCTAAAAACACTAGGCACTTTCAGACCCCACCAATCCACAGAAAGTCCTAGACACAAAACAACCCCACATCACAGATTAGCCAATCCAACATTAATGGTCCACCAAATTGAATAATTTTTAAAGGCTTAGGATACATGAATCTTATGCCTTTTTTGTGGCAGGTGGAACTTCATTTTCCAATAGCAATAATTTCCCCGTCCACTAATATCCACAAATATTTGGATGCATGGAGACTCTGCAACTTGCAAGGATGACACGACCCCCCAAAATTGTGCAGGATGCATTTGTTCTAGGCTTAGCATCAAGCAGAAAGAGGTCGAAAGTTCCTCCTTGGATTCTATATTCATATACTCAACAATCATTTTTGATTTTACAAAGGGGGGAAAAATGACGAGATGAGTCGTGCGGGATTTTTCCGAACTTAGTGTATGTATGCATGCGAGCGAGGTTATGAAATTAAAAAAATAGTGCGACATGTCTGTTCCTTTTCGATGTTGGACGTCGGCTCAAAAGTAACGTTTCACAAAATGGGCTTTTCCGGCGCAAGTGTAAGATGTGGTAAACATGTGTAGGCTTATGGTACTGTGGAAGTGCTCAAGATATATTTACTGTAGGATGGCCGTGATTTACCATGGATCAATGCATATTAACCGAGGGTTATTGTGGAGTGGAAGTGTTTGATGAAGAAGAAATGAGTCTGGAAAGTTTGGGAGCCTCGTTTACTGCTGCTACTTTTGCATCCCAAAGCTAAGATCACGTTCGCTTTGAAAAACAAAATTAGTCGGTGGAGAGACTTAAAGCTATTGATCATTCATGAAAAATCGAAGTTCAATGTCCTACGGGGTACTTCAGTTTGGTTCAAATCACTGTTGATCCTTTCATCGAATTGCCTGCTGGGAATGTTGAAGTAGACATCGAAGTGCTTATCTAGATTAAACCGAGGACGCATTGTAATAGACCGAGTTTCACGTCACCGAGTGAGAGCTTGTGATATTACTCATAAGTAAAGACACATCTCTAAGCGGTCGCAGCTTGAGTACTCATTTTGCAGGTTTGGCCTGCGCAGAGGATCAAACTATTGCAAATAATAGCAAAGCGGGGTATCCTTTAATGCACGCATGGTTCGATGACGAACTATGCTCTTAGCCGATATGATAAGGACAAGGTTTATTCACCGGGATGGAATTACTTAAACAATATGTGGCTTTTAGCAAACTTATTTTAGATGTCGAAAGGAGTAAGAATGGATCGAATCACTTAATCATGAAATAAGCGAAGCATGTTTGTCACAAGTTAAATATTCTTTTCAAAGGCTTAGCCCACATGAGACGGCATAATCACTGCACACGTATCAAAGTTTTCTCTTTTTTCAAGAGAAATTTCTTCAAGAAGTAAGAACGATCATTTTGACCACATTTTCCTAGTTAGAATCATAGTTAATGGCGGGAAAATTACCAAAAAAGTAATAAATCTATTATAATTGTACCAATTCAGTCCTAAACATTTTTTTTTGTCAATTCAATCATAAACCTTTTGCAATTGTGCAAATTCAGTCCATCCGGCCACTTTTGGCCAGCCGGCGCTGACATGGACACCAACTGGTGTTGGTCGTCCGGCCGACGTTGACGTGGTAATTTTTTAATATTTTTTTAAAATTTTTTTTCTCTCTTTCTTTTTTTTTTCCTATCTTCTTCCCCGGTTGCTGATCCGGCGACCGACCAGAGGTTGAGGCCGGCGAGTTGGATGGGCGAGGTCGAGCCTCACCATAGCCGAGCCGGCCATGGCAAGGCTCGACCTCGCCCGGCCATGGCGAGGGCCAGACTCGCCCATGGCCGGCGAGTTGGAACTCGCCGGCCTCAGCCTCTGGCCGGTCGCTGGTCGCCGAACCGGCGACCGGGGAAGAAGATAGGAAAAAAAAAGAAAGAAAGAGAGAAAAAAGTAATAAAAAAATTTTTGAAAAAATATTTAAAAATTGTCACGTCAGCATCGGCCGTACGGCCGGCGTCCACGTGAGCGCCAGCTCGCCAAAAGTGGCCGGATGGACTGAATTGGCACAATTGCAAAAGGTTTACTGGTTTATGACTGAATTGGCAAAAAAAAAAGTTTAGGACTGAATTAGCACAATTGTAATAGGTTTAGGACTTTTTTGGTAATTTTCCCTAGTTAATGGCAAAACTAACCTTGCTATGTTTAGGGGTGTCAATGGGACGGTTCGGTTCGGATTTCCACCAACCCGAATGCGAATGATATATATCCTTAATATCCGAATCAAGACCTGAATCGTACAAAATCCTGAACAAAGCGACGATTCGGGTTTTCAGTTTTTGCTTCACATCCCTCTGTTATAGGAAGCTCCGGAAATAGAACGCCATGGATGGATCTTGAGATCACCTGCAACAAGGATGGATCTCGAGAACGCCATGATCGCGAGCTCCGTAATGTCGTCAATGTTCAATGGTGATAAAGCGACTCCAAACCTGGAGACGATGAGGCTCCATAACCGTCGATCTCGTCAATATCTGGACGACCACGGAGGAGAGAAACAAACCTCGACTGTGGACAACCATAGATGCATATGAAGATCCGGATGTCCATAAACGCATCTGTTATGGCTAAGTATACAACCTAGCTAAAAGGGGTGAATATGTTGATTATCAAAACATTATATATTTTTGCGGAATTACCAAGATTAATATACTCAGGAGCAGTTGATATATGCAAGAACACACTGATTATATCAAATGGAATGCTTCTATCAAACAGATGTATAAATCAATAGAGAAATAGAAGAAGATGCATGTGGGTCTTTATAATGGTTCGGCTTAAACCAAATTTATATCTACTCTTCCGGACTAACAGCTACCAATAGACTGGATTTTATCGGTAATCCTTTGAGCAGTTACAAGGGTAGTTCGCTCTTCTTCTTCCTGAAGATGATAGATCACACTATTACTTTACAAGCCTTGCTACAACACTTGTACACTTCTCAAATGAGATTATAATTGGCAATAATTTTCAATAGAGTGAAACACAAATGAGCAATAGTTAACTCGCAAACATAGAAAGAAGATGAGACAGTTTCGAAAGTATAACTTTCTCATATTTTCGTCGTTTATCCTTCAAAGTGTATTAATTCTCTTATATATTCTTCAATCTCCACACTAATTGTGGAGATCTGCAAGAGGATCAATTAGCTGTTGGAATTGATGGACACAATCATTGTGAGATCTAGTCGCCCATACAATAAAATCTTTGGGTAATTGTGAGATTTCCTCAAATAGAGTTGCCCACACTCGTTAATAATACATTCCTTTGAATTTGGTGATAAACCAATTGATTTATCTCCAATCTTTTTTCCATAATTCCAATTCCTGAAGATAGTTGTTGTGCCCCTTTTGACACACAAGATTAGTCAAAGGAATATATGGGTTTCTTACCTTAAGTAATAAACACGTTACGAGCATGTTCTTCGCAGTTAATATAGTCAACTATTCTATCAACAATACGTGAGTTTATCCAAGTTGTCCGCTGGAATTCGGCTTACGAACTGCTATGCATTGATCTTCCTCAATATCTTAGTAATCCAATACTATATAAATTGTTTACCTCGTCTGGTACCTCCAAGTCTTCACAAACTTTCCGTTCTTCATGATTTGTTCACCTCCATAAAAGTCCATCCAATTATCGTTGGTCTTTCATTTCATATATCAGATACCTTTGATACTGGCAGAGTATTTTTATCAACTTCACTCAAGCTTTTATCTTTTGGCCCCTCCAAGCATATTGACAATCATGGCTCTACCTCATTGTGCACCTATCGTGGTACCTCCAAGTATGACCGAATTCCTCATTCTAGGCTCGTCCACCTTAGGTCCATCTAGCTATAGACATCTCAGCGCCCAACACCTTATTCGTCCTTGATAGACAACTCTTGACCCCCATACGTTCCTATTAGGACATCATTTGCATATTAACTTGTGCATCTCTCATATGATCTTACTCAAACAATACACGCATAATGGCCTTTGATTATTTTGTCAATGGTGAGCTGTTTGTGTTGATCTGAAAGAGGCGCCAAACATCGAGGTCGGGTGGAGTCGGACGAAGGAGATCGACACGTCGAAGGGCTACCCGACGGCAGACTTCGTGGAGGAGTTGGAGAAAACTGATGGCTATGGCCAGATTTGTTAGTGAAGGTGAGGGGTTGGTTGGGGAACGGGCGAAGAAGGAGGCGCAGGTGCCGGGATCATAATCACTAAAATGAAAAGGAAGAAATTCTTTGAAATGGAAAAGATCATAGGCATGTCTTCAAAGGACCACATAAGGAGAGGGATTAAACATGGTTATTTTCGGGTCGGTTTAGGTATATGACGGAACCGAACGGTCAACATACTCAAATTATTTTACTTATTACCCGGACCGAATTAGACCCGACCCGAGAAAACTCGAAATTTGCGGTTTGGTTTGGCCAGTTTGAGTATTTTTGACACCCCTACATGTCAAGTCAATGGAGCTGTAATTGAAGACAGCTCAAGACCGAACTAGATACCTCTTCTAGTTCTTGCTGGGTACACTAGCATTTTGAATAAAAATGGAAATGCAGATGATTTTGAATATGGAGCAAAAGAAGCTGAATCAAAGTCGCCAATTTCTACTCACTGGCCATGCAGCCCGGCGGTAGGAGAATTGGGTGCGGTGGGCACACTTAGTTTCAGGTGCGGAGCTCGACTCTCGCGCTCTGCAAACAGACAGAGTAAAAATCCGAAAGAGAAAGGAGAGTTAGGATATGATAGACAAAAAAAAAAAATATCCAATTTCTAAAAGAATTTAAATGATGGACTTGAGCATATCCTTAAAAAGCGTCATCCGGACCGACCCGTCTTTGCTAAGGTGGCATGATGAAACGGCAACGCAAGCACTACATCATCCATTGGAAACGCAGCAACGCGGACCGTCGTGTGGGCCGGTGCGCCACTCGATATTCAAATTTCGATCCCCATTGGACTCTACGGGCGCACTCTAATTGGCTCCGAATTTCCCGAAAAGTCAAAGTCAACGCCATCGGTGAAACCTCATTGGTCCCTGCGAATTGCCACGCACCCAATGACTTGCTCCCAGAATGTCAAACACTTTGATTATTTAACTCCCGCTAATGACAGTGTTAGCGCGCAAGAAACAATCTGTCCCGCGTAAAAGTCAACGGAAATGTTTCTTGACCCGCGGGAGTCGAAATGTTAATCTTATTATAGCGACGGCCAGGGGCAAGAAAACGACGTGTCGTTTTCGATACGGCGCTAATGGTCCACAAATCCCTCAGGATTTGCCGTGAATTGTGAGCTGAGGGGGCGATTGAATTTGGAGGCGGGAGGTCAAAATGGTTTTACGTAGGTGCTTGCGTAGCACGGAGGCGGATCGTGTTGGTTAACCTGTCCCCGTTTTTCTTTTTTCAGGGTTAATACTACGAAAAATTCCGAACAGGTACATTTATAACAAATTTATCCCAAATTAATTTTTTAACTACAAAAAAACCTAAAACTGATACGCTTATGATAAATTTACCTTTCGTTAGTTTCCGTTAAATTTTGCTATTAAAATGCTGAATTGGATGAAGCGTAACAATTGATCGAGTGTACTAGTTTGAGGTTTTACCTCTCCGTTTGTCACAGGATTACCAATTTGTGATTTTTTGTGATATTAATCTAATTTTACGGAGGGTAAATTTGTCAAAAGTGTACCAGCCTTGGGTTTTTTGTAATTAAAATATAAGTTCGAAGTAAATCTATCACAGGTGTATCGGTTTAGGATTTTTCGCGATATTAATCCTTTTTTTATTATGTAGTTTCTCGGTACATTTTAAGTTGGGGATAATGACGGGGAGAGTGCTGAAACTTGCGTTGGTTCGGCACTTTAGTTCTAAAAACATTTTTTTATTTTATACTTTTATGTCCTAAAGCTTATCGGCGGTTTTCCATGTTAGTGCTTGCATTAGCTCTGTTGATTTTTTTTTCTCAAATGAAAATTCTATTATTCCTTTAAGTCGCACCGGTAGTGTTCAAGTGGCACCGACGAAAGATAAAAACTAAAAATTTAAAAGAAAAGAAATAAAATAAAAAAAATGAAAAGAAAAAAAGAGAGAGAGAGAGAGAGAGAGAGGGGTTGAGGAGCCGGATGGGAGGGAGGTCGCAGCGGTATCAGCTTCCAGGACAAGTATCTCAAACTGAATCGAATTTAATCAAACTGAAAAAATCGAGCATGTTCAGTTTTATATACTTAAAAAAATCGAGTGGAACTCAAGTACGTCGTGTTTTTATATTGACTCGAGTTCGAGCAAGAAAAAGAGGGGTCAAATTTCAATTTTTCGAGTTCATATACTCGAGTTCAAGTCTAGTGCCGTGTCGATTAGACTCGATTGTACCACTATGTCTTTCCCTAAAATTGGAAGCATCATTTGCGGACATCAATTTAATTTGACCACTTCAGGCCTATCGATTGGGACGCGACATTGCGCAAATCAGGAAACAAAAGAAAAAGCTTTAGTGTGGTAAAGAAAAATGTGCCGAAAAAAAAAAAAGAGAGGATTTTTATCGATAATCTTTTGGAACGTATTTTAAGGGAAAACGTAAATCTTCAGTTACAGTAAAAAATAAAAAATTGACCAAAAAAAAAGGTATAGTAAAAAAAATGACAGTTTGTCAAAAAAGTGCTTTTTTTTTTGCGCAAAAGGGCGACAGCTGGATCCAATGGAACGAAACCAAAGTACATTGTCAAATGCTTGGCTGGCCGTGGTTATGCTTTTACAGACAATGACGTCATCAGGGCCAGCTGTCCGGCTTTTCACCGCTTTTTCGAACATACGATACGATGAAAGATATGGCCAATCAGAGAATGACTGTTCCGTCCTAACCCACGTGGAGCTTTTTCCCCTTTTAATTCCTTTTTCTTTTTTTTTTTTTGTAATTTTTCATCTATACCGCGAAAAATGAAATATTTGAAAAATATTTACTGAAATCCATTGTTTGTATTTCTCGCAGAAATGAATAGATGAAAAAAAATTTCGTCGCCCATAAAAATATTTAGACATAAATTATTATTTGTAGTAAAAGAAAATTTTCATCAGCTAACTATTTCAAAATATGTAAGCAATTATTTTAAGAAAATATTTTCTAAATAATTCATTTAATCTGATGTGCTATTTTTCATTTGCACTCGAATTATAAACAATGCCATCACCCGTGCCTTCTCCGCAAATAGAAACGTCCCCATAGCATCGTCGTGACCACAACAAACACCGGAAACTCAACTCATTCGCTATCCCGCACCATTGCCCTCCTTCCATAGCTATACCGTCGACCCTCCTTCCAATCGAGTGAATCGAACAAACTAAAATAATCGGAAGTAGAATCGAAAATCCCTAGCTTTTTCAAACTCCTTAGATGGAATCGACGCTCACGCTCCTCCGACCGAGGATGGAGCTCGCGACAAAGAACTTGAAAGGGTGAGGAGCGATTTGTTGTGGGTGGATAGACTTGGGGTGGCATTAAATTTTTGGATGAAAATTGTTCTGAAATTGTTCTTCCAAATAACAATCCTCTAGTTCTTCAATTGTTCCGCCTGAATCTAAGGGTAAAATTAAAAAATTTTGGACAAAATTGTCTCGATTTTACTAGTAAGAAAAAGTCAGCCAATGAAGATTTGGGTGGACTATGAGTTCGGACTTTTATTTGAGATTTGCTTGGTCACTGTAGATCCTTAATTGAAACAAGGTCCCATCTAGCACTATTTTTTGAGAAAACGGCTTCACTTCATGTCCTTATTTGAAATTTTCAAAAAAAAAACACTCATACCATTTCATGTCGGATTTATTCATGTGACCTCGAGAGTTCCGCTACAAATACAATAACTTTATTGGATTACTCTTATGTCGTAACAGGATAATATTAATGACTATTGGTCTTGACAAATTCTTCAAAACATGCCGCTCAGGAAAAAAAAGTATTTTATTCATTAGATTTATTTATAGACAAATTGTCAACCTCGCTGACGGCATTCACAGGGACAAAAGGATTTCCTTTTTCCTAGCCAAAAGGTTTTAATAAATAATAAACAAGAGATAATCTAGGCAACGGATTAATTTTCCATATAAAATAATACAATAAAACAAGGATAGAGTGTCAGCCTGCAATTCTAGACAAAGAAACAAACAGAAAGACTCAAGAAAAGGCAAATTAAAATTCGCAACCGTCCGACAAACTCTTTATTAAATTGAATTTATCTTATCTTGCGAATCAAAATATAATGAACTTGCCGCTGGATTTGAGGACAGATCTCCATTTCCTATATATATCCCGTGTAAGGTATGTCCTATAATCCATTATAAATTTATTTTTTCGCTAGACACAATAATAATATTTCGATTTCTGACGGGTCTTATCAAGTTAGCTAAAAGTGGAAATTACAATGTTCGATCGAAACATCTTGAAAAAAGGAAACATTATTAACAAAAGTAATTTACTTTTAATGGTGGATTTTAATATATTCAAGACACATTTGATAGGACTCTTTTTTCGTTTTTTGGCTGATCTAGTGGTGCGCGCGCACAGGCGAGGTCTCGTGGAGCCGATGCGCCTTGCAGCCACGTGTGGCTTTGACTTTCGACGTGGACCAATCATGCGTCCATCATAAGGAATGGCCCTTCTGAAAGATGGTGTTATCTGGGGCCAAGTCTTCATGGCTACAGTGTTACTTCAGGCTCGTGATTGGATAAAGGGAAAAGGGTCACGAATCAAGCTCATGACATGCTCATTGGAGAGTCACGACACGAGCATGAATCCACTCCAGCTGCGCGTATAAATTGCAAGAGCTACTTGCAGAAGGCCATCCATTCTCTGCAAAGAAGAAGAGAAAGAGAGAGAGAGAGAGAGGAGAGGGAGAGAGGGGACTGTGAATGGGGGAGGAAGTGAAGATGGCGGAGACTGCAACGGCAGCACCAGAGAAGCCAGCCCACTTTGTGTTGGTGCATGGGATTGGAGGGGGAGCATGGTGCTGGTACAAGATAAGGTCCCTCATGGAGAGCTCCGGCTACACCGTCTCTTGCCTCGACCTCGCGAGCGGCGGCGTCGACCCCACCGACCCCAACACCGTCCTCGCCTTCGACGATTACAACAAGCCGTTGCTGGACTTCCTGTCCAACTTACCGGACAATGAACAGGTCCTTATCCTATACTTTACATAGTCCGGGTTATCACAAGAAGCCAATTCTTGGTGGGTATGGTGGGTGACAGTTGATCTTTAGCTAATAATCTGACGATGAATTTCGGATATGGTGGGTGACAGGTGATCTTGGTGGGTCACAGTGCAGGAGGGCTGAGTGTAACTCAGGCTTCAGGCAAGTTTCCCGGAAAAATCAAGGTTGCAGTTTATGTGGCCGCCTCAATGCTCAAGTATGGTTTCCACACAGAACAAGACGTTAAAGATGTAAACTTTCTCTTCTCAATCATTCATCCTCTCTCTCTCTCTCTCTCTACATGGTTTCTTTATAAGCTGCAAATTTATGTGTTATGCCAATCTACAATTGAAGTTCGGTGAAATTTAGACACAGTAGAGCGAGTATGTAGACCTTCAAAGCAGCAAATTAAGTGTTATGTCAATGAACTGTCCCGTGTCTTCATTGATCGGTTATCCCAAGGATGTCCTCTTCCTAGGCCCCTAGATCATCCGCTGTGCAGCACAATTCCGAAAAGGTTGGAAATTTAATATTGTCATGATTGGTCAGGTTCTGTTTTTTCTTTTACCCAATAACGTGATTTTCTATTCACCAAATTACCATGTTTTTCTGAGCTTACAATGAACAAGCTTTGGAACAGTGGAGGCTGATTGGTAGGACCAAGTAAAAAAAAGGAAACAAAATCCAATAAAGGCATTCAGATTTTGATTCCGGGTTTCTTATAGTTGTCTTCCATTCTTCTAATGAATTAACTATGTACCCCCCCCCCCCCCAAAAAAATCCCATTTTTAATTTCCCGGAAAATCTGCACTACAAACGTGCAACTTGGCCCCTCACCTCAGATTTGAGTCAGCATCAATGGCCAGTCATCGACTGTCGAACATGTAAACGAAAAAAAAAAACAAAACAAAATCCACCAAGACTTCCAGTTGCCAAAGAAACTCAGTGCCCCTTTCGAATTCCAACCAGACAAGATGCATCATATGATATGTCTGGTCTCTCTTCAATAATTAACACCCGCATATTTTGTCGCCTTCCCCACTCTCTCTCTCATCCATCCACTGACCAAACACCATTGTCTTTTTCCTCTTCTCCCCTTTTGCTTTTGTGGGTGAGATTGCAATGTCCATCTTCTTGTCGATCGTGTAGTGGAACTGGCCTGATAAGGATAAGGAGTTAATTCCTGAGCATATTGCATGATGTTCTGAGTGGATATTAATGGAAGTGCAATGTGGAGGTTGGAAGTCGAATTGATAAGGGTGTTGTCAATCCTTGACAGGGAGCGCCAGATCTATCAGGATATGGGGACGTCAACCATTTGATATTTGGGCTCGGACCTGATAAACCCCCAACAAGTGTAATTATTAAGCAGGAGTTTCAGCGCAGTATCATTTATCAGATGAGCCCTATCGAGGTACCAACTTTTCTTTATGTTTCGACTAACGTGCGGTTTCGGTGCAGCGACGTCGAGCCGATCACCATAATTCGAGCGGGGTTCGAGTTCATAATTTTAGGATGTGGGCATGTCATAATTGGCCATTGGTCGGGTCACGTTTGATATAGAAAGCAAATGATCGATACAATGATTGAACTTGATCTTTATGGTGACAATTTGCAGGACTCGACGCTGGCTGCGATGCTATTGAAGCCGGGGCCGGCTACGGCGCTGATGACGGCGAAATTCCCCGAGGAGGGCGCGGAGAGAGTGAGGCGAGTGTACATAAAGACGGCACAGGATCGCGTGGTGAAGCCGGAGCAGCAGGACGCGATGATCGCGAGGTGGCCGCCCAGCGAAGTGTTCACGTTGGATAGCGATCACAGCCCTTTCTTCTCCGCCCCGTTCTTGCTCTTCGGATTGCTCGTCAAGGTGGCTGCTTCTTGTGGATGAATGAATGAATGAACAATCTTTGGTTTCTTGATTCTAGCAGGACCAAGTCTGCGTCCTCGTTATCTCAAAGCCATTTGTTCTGGAATTACTACTGCTCTTGAATAACACTAAGTACATGTAATAATGAAAGATCTCTAAACCATTTTCCATGATAAGATTAGAAGAAATAAATATTTATATTTTTTTGGTTGAGTAAAGCGTTGAAGGCCTATTAGCTCAGTTGGTTAGAGCGTCGTGCTAATAACGCGAAGGTCGCAGGTTCGAAACCTGCATGGGCCATTTCTCTCTTTTTGTTCCCGTTTTCTATCTTTTTCTTTTATCCCCTTTTAGCTTCAGGTATGTATGGATAGCTCAACTTTGGTCATCCGGGTCTCTTGTTTCACTCAGCTCACTTTCATTCCATTCATCATTTGCGCCGAAAAGAAGAAGAAGAAAAAGCCGATAAAAAAAAGCTTAGAAAGAAGAAGAAGAAGACGATGGCGATGGCGCCTGTTCTGAGTGATTCTGGGAATTGAGGATGAGATCATAGAATCCAAGATTTAACATCAGAGCACAGCACGTGGACTGGATTAATGCAAGGGTCTCTCCTCTGTGTCTACTTTCTTTCAGTTTAACAGTTCAATTTCCAAAAGATTACGGCTGTGTGCTCGGGCCATTCCACGATTTCCTAATCGTCGTGGAGTTGATCCTCCCCATCTGGCTGAGTTCAGGACACGAGCGGCTTCAACGCCGGATGCATCCTACCGAGAGATGCGTTCGCAACTAGAGATATAGTGTCCGAATTATATGAATCTGTAGTCAATTGGTTCGAAGCATTCATCTAAGAATGCAGCTGTGTCAACTTCAAGCTAAGCAAACATAGCGAAACGTGTCTACTTTGAAAACCAGAGTGATTCCACAAATGAAGTGCTTCTTCCGGGAAATTCTGCAGGCTTGGAGCATGTCGAGGTGCCAAATGGAGATGCAAATAACAAGAAAAATTCACCGACCAGGCTAATCGTAGCTGAATCCCGGACTGACGAAAATCACAACAAAAGTTTGAAAATTGAGATTCAGAAAAATTCAGTTTCAAGAAACAGTATCTCAGTTCTCCCTATCCATTTTGGTCAAACCAATGATACCTTACAAGAGAAGCGAGAACGTTGAAGTGATAAGATGATTATTTCCCGCGGATAGCTTCACCACTCAAAAGAAATGAAAGAACTCATCAGATAACACATGAAAGGCGACCACACTGCCTCAGGCCTCCTGTGCGATACAATGACTCGGGCCTCCCGTGCCATCCTACTGTATAAATCAACGAGAAAGTCTTTACGAACAATCACTCTCGGCCAGCCTTTTCAAGCTTTTCCATTTCTTCGCGATGCTTCTTCTCTGCCTCCTGAAGTTCTCTTTCAGCATCCTCCTCTTCCTCAATTTCATCAAGATCATCAAATTCCTTCGTTGCCGCCATTGCTTTTAGAACCGGATCTCTCAGTTCAGATATTAAGCCACCACCAACCTTGTATTCTTCTTCGTCACCAATCAGAAATAACCGCTGGTCAGGTCCTGATGACATTGGAACATCGACGGCCAACAACTTAACATCATGCTGCAAATAAGCACGAGACATACGTCAGCTAGCATGACTTGACTGCCATTTCATTTTCCTCACAAATCTTAAGGAGATAAGAATCTCAATACTCAGTACTCAAACTATTCATTTATCTTCACACAAAAAGGAAAAATAGACTGCTTCCCAGCAACAGAGATATTTTTCTGCTCCAGATGAAATGAAATCATAAATAAATGGAAGTTGTTACTCTATTCCTCAATGTATTTGTATATGCTATACAAGTTTTTAACTATCCAGAACTCCTTCAATAAGAGTGACCGGAAACTTGATCAGCCTAGCCTAGTAAGATTCCGCACTGTCTCAAATGGCTCCACCCTACTGAGAAGCAGGGAACCCAAAGTGCTGAGAGCAACACAGTTGCACAAATTTAGATACCACAGTTTTTTTTTTTTCAGTTGGACAATTTGAATGCTACATTGATAAGCCACGCATCGTGATCAAAACTTGAACTAGGCAGGCACGGTAGCATCAGGCCCCCTTTCTTCTCTCGTACATTTCTGTGTAGTTTGAAACAGGATTCATCCTTATCTCATGTACAAAACAAAATAAAACAAAAAACTAAATGAAAGAGGTTTTAAAAACAGAGACTCAATAATCTCTCTTTGACAGGGCAAATAACATAAGCTTTTGAGAAGCTCTGACAAAAACAAGTTTTCTACGTGAAGCAGCCAGGTCTAATTAACAGCAAGATGATGTTGAATGCAGACAGGAATGGAAAGTAAATTCAAGCTAACACTAAAATTATGCTCAACCAATTGGAGGCCAGTAGGTATAGGTGCAAACCTGGCCCTTTTTCTTTTTCACTTCAACGCTGACTAGGCCCTTTCTTTCTGAACCTCGTATAGGGAATAAGAGAAAACACCGCTTGCTTCTGAGCCTGGGTTTGAACTTTTTGAAGGTAACACCGCCACCAGACATCACATAAGCTCTTAAATCTGATCCAGTGAGAGGGGCCCCCATTACCTCGAGAATTCCAGCATGTGTATTCAGCTTCCTCATGGCCATTCTATAAATTCTATCTGGATTAATCGTGAATCTTGCACGCACATAGAGGCCCTTAAACACAAAAGTCACAAGTCATAATCAGCAAAACGGGACAAGATTAACTGCAGTGGTATAATCTGCCAAAATTACACGATGGCAGGAAGGAGGGGTTTTCTCATGTAGACATTGACAAAACCCATGATGCAAAACAAAGAATGCTCAGAATGTATCCAATTCTAGGTGATCATGACAGACATGAATTACTTTACGGTCTTATGACCTCGAAGTGATTGGTGATGATATTCTAGATTGATCATATTGGTAAAAAAGAGTTAGCACACACTATTTATGGAATTATGGGGCCCAGAACTACGTGGTTATTAACTTGTTACAAGCCCTTCAATATCCCAAACTAGGTTTGCTGATGATACTGTGTTCTGTTCACAATGACAGTTGCCTGCTTCATACAGCAACTACAGAAAATCATCACTTGGCAAGCCTGCCTAGCCAACATCTTTAGCCGCATAACCAGAAGAAATTCATTAGGCAAACAGTGCAACTCATGGCCTCAAGATTTTGTCTAGAACCCATCAAAAACCGTACAAAGAAGTCGCCTTGGAGAATCGAGAACTTGAAAGACTGATATGCTGGACAGTATTCCACTTACAGCCACTCCCCGTTAACTTGCCTAAAAAAGCTAGACCAGCGGCAGAACCTGCGCTGTAGCAGAATGCCACATTGCAAAAGAAGCTGCTCACTTAAAACAGATTTGTCCAAAGAGAATCGACAAACTGCGGCAGATCGCAGTCACCAGGAAATCCGAGGTCCTTGCCTTGCTTATAACAATGGTAGGTTGAATAATCAATCTCGTGCTCCAATACCAATTGGGAAATGCTAAGCATTTAGCGGTGACATAACCATCCAAATGCTGTCCTCCTAACCGTAGGGTCTCGCTCTTATCGTGGTCTTTACATACAGACTGACAGACTAAAATTAAGAGTACTGCAATCACCGAGATTGAAATGCTGAGCACAGGCATTCAATCATTCCCAGTACAATTTTACACCTTTCTAGCCAATAGAAATGACTATATCACACAGATAAATGAACAAAGTAGGAAATTCACGAACTCACAGCAAAGGCGACAATAGCGGAGGAAAGGGCGAGGAACCCGTACTTTGCCATCCCCTCGGAGATCCCGACGAAAGTATTGGCAATCCCAAACATGATCCTCCACAACAAGGCGCACACCATCACGGCTCCGGCACCCACAAGGAACAGATAATTGCTCCTCAAAAACGACTCTACTTGCAACCCAATGGCCTCCCGGTATTTACTCAGCGTAGTAGAAACCGACATTGCCGGCTTCTCGAAAACCTTCTTCGCAAAACCCCCATTCCCGGAGCTCTGGAACGAGAAATGCCGGACCCCATAACAATTCAATCTCAACCGACCGAGTTCCGCCGGCGAGAAACTCTTCGGCAAAGCTTGGCCCGTCCTCTGAGAAACGTGAGCCGACCTCGAAGGAGCGAGCGTCCCAGGTGCGGCCACGTTACTAAATGCTCTAGATTTGCACGAATTTCGCGCGCTGCCGGAGGCCGAGCTCGACGAATTGGAGAAAGGAAACGAGCGAGAGAGAGAAGAAGGGGGCGAGGAGCGAGCGGCGGGATCGACGGCTGCAGTAGCGAAGTGGGAGGAGGAATGAGCGTTGGCAGGGGGCGATTTCGGTAGGTGAAGCTGATGGTGGTGGTGGCGATGCAATCTCAGAAAGCCTTGGATCAATCGCGACGAGGGTTTTGTTGACATCGTATGTGTATTTGCGTAGACGATGCGAATTTCGCCGGCAACTTGCAGGATCGAAGGAAATGCCAGTCGATGGGTTGATGCTGGACGGTGGTGCGGTCAGCGTTGAAGACGATGAAGACGACCATTCTTTGAGCTCGTCTTCTCCGATTCAATTTATAGCCTGGGCCTGAAGCAGGCCCATGTTTGAATTTCTGAAGCCTCGAAAATGAGCTACTGCTCTCTCTCTCTTGTGCTTCAGTTACCAAAAGCAAGCATCTTTCCACACAGATAGTGAGAGAGAGAGAGAGAGAGAGAGAGAGATTCATCTTGTTCGTTCGATAAGATCTGATGTGTTAAAAGTTCAAAATGGGCACCTAAGTGACAAAAAGAAGCTTATTAACCATGAAACGAGGAGTCCAACGCCTCCCTCAAACTAGCGCGCGCTTTGATCTCGTGCAACCCGTTTGCATGGAAAGACCGACGCACCCCGCCGTGAGAAGTTAATTGACAAGTACAACGAAGAAACGAGGCCGCGAATAGATTGGAAACCGGCAGCTCCCATGTTACATTTATGGTCCAAAAGCTTGAATCCCATAGCTCCTCAAGGGCACGGCAATCGCAAATTCGCAGGTCCAAACAAGACGGGAGAAACTGAGGATAGATAGCCCTATGAGCAAACGTGGGTGAAAACAAAAACGGAGAACTTATCCAGAAACAACTGTACCCAACATAGATTCGTTCCAGCTATTTTGACTCCAAGCAATTATCATCCAGGGTTTCACATAAGAAAATGAAAACTACAGCATCAGAAGAGTCGTCATCACAAAAGGATTGAAATCCAGTCCAGGTTTTTCTCCAGAAATTTTCCATCTCTTGCGCACGCGTCACGCGTCATGAGACAACGAGAAATTATTCAGAATAGCTCCAAAAAGAAAACTTTGAAACGTTATTTCAAAATCCCCAGCTCCAATTTTTGCATCTCGAGAAGACGATCCTGTAAGTCCTCTCAGCCAGCCACGAGCTCCACGAATGTAGGTCAATACCTATGTTCCATTTTCTCCTTTTCCTTGTAGTTTTGGACATAGCTGCATCAATCATCGAAAATTGGAGAAGACAAGTGAGAACAAATGAACATCACTAGAATAACGACTGAAAAGGATGCAAAAGTTTTAGGACGACATGATAAAACTGACAGAAGACCCATGCAAGCCTGAAAGAAAAATGTGAATAGTAGAGCACAGTAACACAGATAGCACGAGCAATAAAATTGACGGAAGACACATTTCCTGAGGCATACAGATTTGCACACGCATATATGAGACGAAAGACACATATTTCCAAAGTCTAGAAGCATCTCAAACGGATTTGCACGCTTATATTGAGAAGTGGGAGACGCATATGAGACGACATGTTGCCAATTCTTTCTCGTAACACCAAAGATCATCATTCATACATGGATAACCTTTAGACTAATCAATTAGTCATGTTAGTGGCTATTTTCCAAACTTAAGCTACAAAAACCCATGAAGCCAAATCTCTATCAAGCATCGACAACGATAAAGTCTCGAAATTTTGGAGGTTTATCGATACTTGGAAACAACTGTATTCTCCCCGAAACATCAGTCGGCATAAGAGAATAAGCTCAAGTCTCCAACACTGGGGAGAGCAACAGTTAATCACACGAATCCTCAATCCTCACGATCATATGGATTTTACATCTAAGTGGTAGAGCTCTTGCATCACCGATCCATTACTTTCACCAGTTGCTCACAGTCAAAGTGGAGTTTACGCACTAATCAGGAATAAAAAGCTTCAGCAGTCAGCACTACTCATCGACTGAAAAAGCCCAAGGCCAACCATGAAAGTCCCCTCTTCATTTTGTTGACTCTGCAAATTTTAGCGGACTTTCTTCATAGTGAATTGACTCGAGTAATACGACTGCACAGAGAATTCATTAAGCTTCCGACATGATGTTTCTCGAAAAAATTGCATCATATCTACCACCGAATTCAACGAGCAGGTCAGCTTCTGAATCCTCTCTCATCCACATCTCATCGGAGAGAGTCCTCCACCTTTTATGCGAAAATGGTCGGTGCAAATTCATGCCCTCCGCGTGTTGCTAGATAGCTGAAACTTTGGCACCACAGATATCAGCCAACACCGACGCTGGCCCCCAGCCAGTCATCGCGACACTCCACATTGCAAAAGTAACACAATCCCAACTGCTCAATAAGCATTGAAATTCGATCTTCACATACTAAACAAGCATTCAATCTCTCGAATAACTTCGACTACTAGTCCAAGGAAAAATCTTACATAAGGCCGCCCCCCCCAATCTCAACAAGCAATTAAATCAGCTCCTCCAACAATTTAACCCTAAAATGAGATCAAACTAATCATAATCGCTGACCCAACCATAACATCTATCCCGCAAGCACGCAAAAACCGACACCAATCATCGAACCGCACAATCGCCACAACAGGTAGCTCAAATCCCAATTACGCTAATCGAATCAAAATTCAATCTCGATTAAAACATGTTCGCATAGAGGGAGAGAGGGAGGTACGTGTAGGTGCCGACGAGGGGGGCGAGGAGGAGGGTGGCGCTGATCCAGTTCTCGGAGATCTTGTGGTGGATCTTGTTGGGCAGATCGTTCCACAGCCCCGTCATTATCTTCTGCTGGAACGGCGACAGCGCGTACACCACCGCCTTCATCCTCACCGGCTGCTTCCCCATTTCTCCTCCTCCTCCCTTTTGCTTCTTCTTCTTCTTCTCCTCCTCCTCCTCCTCTCGCGATCTCTCTCTTTTGCCCTAATTTCGCAGTCTTTCTGGAACCGTGTAGATTGTCGTGGCGATAGCCAAAAGTACCCCGTTGGTCATCAGCACCAAACGACGTGTCGTTTTATCGGGGCGCCCAATACGACCCTCCGTTTCGTCCCGCGGATGTGGAGGTGGCAATTGGGCCGAGCCCGGCACGGCCCAAGAAAATGCCGTTTGGGCGTTCGTCTAGGCCCAAAATCAAGCCCAGTTTCAACCATCGGGCTTGCTCACGGACGGCCTTGTTCTCGAACCGTTCCTAATCGAGTGAAAATATTCTTTTTAATAATTTGGATGGCGACATGACGTGGAATTTCCAATTTGGGTTTACTCGCACTCTTGATGAAATACCTATTTCCGGTAGATATTCACGTATGTACTATTTCGGTAGTGAAATAAGAGAGCACTCGTTATTATTGATAGAATTCTAGTGATGGCGTCCCGGATCTAAACATGCCGATTGCATTAACTATATATCAGCGAAGTATGTGAATTCACGCTTAACAAGAGAAAAAACCGTATCTTTACCATTCAATTGTTAATAACATAATCGGCGCCTTTAAGAGCTCTTGTTAATAAGACTCTTTGCGATATAGCGTGCTTTTATGATCAAGGATGGCAAGGCAATGACGTCCTGACTGCATCTTTATATCTCGGGGATTTTGTAAATGATGGAGAAAAGAGAGAATGATACGTGAACAAGATTACTTTAGTTTAGAGCGCCTATATCCTCTTTCTTATGTTGGGAAAATTACCAAAAAAGTCATAAACTTATTATGTGGATATCAATTCAGTTTTAAACTTTTCAATTTCGTTAATTGAGTCCTAAACTTTTTGATGATTTGCCAATGTAATCATTCTGGAAAACTCTGGCTATAAAATTGCTAAACTCATGTCGATCGTCCTGCGTAGCATGGCTGGCGCTGACATGAATTTTTTTTAGAATTTTCAATTTTTTTTAGATTTTCATTTTTATTTTCTTTCTTTCTTTTCCTTTTTTTTTCTACTAAGTCCGGCGAGGGCAGGCCAACCCTCATCGGCCACTGGGCGAGGGGCCCTCGCTAGACTTATAATAAAAAAAAACGGAAAAGTAAGAAAGAAAAAGAAAACAGAAAAAATATATCAAAATAAAAAAAAATATTCAAATTTGTTTACATCAACACTTGCTGTACCACGTAGAAAGATCGGCATCCACGTTAATAATTTCCAGCCAGTATTGATTGAAATGATTATATTGACATTTCGTCAAAAAGTTCATGACTCAGTAAGTAAAATTGAAAGATTTACGATTGAATTGGTATCCGTGTACTATAAATTTATGACCTTTTCTTTTGGGTAATTATCACTATCGTGTCCTGATAGAAAGATGCCACCTCTAAAAAGATTACACAGCATCGGTAGTAGGTAGTAATCGTGCAATTCTCCGTCGCTCTCGTCGTGATTGGAGAGTAGCTTCATCATTTCCCACCCCAAAATGATGCAATGGAGATGGAGCGATCTGGATCCCACGTAAAACCCTGCCAGCAATCATACAAATAAAGGGATAATGGGGAACGGCAGATGCGCAGCTTCCATTGCACTCCAAAAGTCAACATTAGGAGTGTGGATAAAGCCTGGCCAGCCTAGCTTGTCTACCCACTCGCACTTTAATTTTCGATCCATAGGATCCAACAAGTAATTCTTCCTTTAAAATAGACACGCGTATTTCGCTAATTCTCGGATACGAACGATATATGGGTTTAGTCATATATCATGTGAGACCGAGCATCCAAACAACACAGAAAGAGAGGGCATTCAATGCATTCAGTGCATCATTTTTCGTGCAATTCGACTCGAAAATTTAGATGGGTCGATATAAAAAGTTAAGTTGGTGCTCGCTTTTTGCATTAAAGGATGGAGTTGGAGTGTTTTGGGGGCGTGGACGTATATTGGTGAACGCAATTACTATGATTGAGACCATCTTTGGATCATTATCGGAGCTGCGAATGGATGTCATCGACGAGTAGGAAGCAGGTAAGCACTAAGGTCTTCCCACGCATGAATTGAGTCAGCAAGCACATCCTAAGTACCACGTTACGTATTCTGTTTCAAGTCTTTTGTCAGATGATTTCTTCATTAGACAACACATGAGAACTTGTTACTATAATTCTCGTCCCAAAAATAGGACCAGACGGAAGACCAATCACGATATGCCAAACAATAAAATTCGCAATTTTTTTTCAGAAAGAGATATTTACATTGAAAATCCAAAAATTGGTCACGAAAGTACAATCGAAAAAACTTGATTGAACTCCAATTTGACAAGTTGTAGGATTTGATTGTACTTTTTAAAAGTTTTAGGATTCAATTGCACCTTCGTCGTAAGTTCTGATGTTTTTATTTTACTTTTTAAAATTTTTTTGAAATTCCAATGAGTTTATTTCTTTTAAAAATCAATCAACTCGTTAAATTTCATATTAAATTCGCTAATTACGTAATAAATCCACGTGTGCACCTCCTGGGTTTTGACTTTTCCTTTTACCCAGTGCAAAGACGGGGAAACGGACAACTCGGGTAGAATGCAAAAGGAACTGGCTACGCGCAAGTTGTCTCGATTAAGGCAAATCTTGGAGCATGATTCGTTATAATGGCCAACTTCTCTTGATGGGATTTATTTCTTCGATGTTACTTCTCCCAAAAGTTCTTCCTTTTTCGTCATTTCCCTGTCAAGATTCGTTCTTGAGGGCCTCGGGGCCTTGAATTGACGTCTCGTTTACAAAAAAGAAGCTCCGTTTCACACTTCCCAGTTCTCAGTTGCGCGAGAGACGGACAAATTTGCGATCTTTGGGATCAGGGTCTTGCGTTTCTTGAGTCCATCCGTCCTCTTTCTTCATCCGCATTCAATGTAAGTTCGTCAGGTTCCATTGTTGCTCTGATTTGTTTCCCTTTATCGTAAGCCGCTGCAATGTGATTGCTTTGCTGATATCAGTCTCGTTTTCTTGATTCTCGCTTTATGGTCCTTCAAGTTTAAGCCTGCAGAGAGTCTTGCCCTGTTTGAAATTTCTCATATTGCAGAACTTGGGTTGTTGCAAAATTGGGCAGAAGGATGGAAACCCCCAGTGATTCTGATGTATACTTTGGTACTTCATCCACTGCTAGTGGCAACGGCAACTCCGCTGCAAGATTTGGTGTGCAGTTCCCATCCCTCAGCTTATTTCAGTCGCCATTGTCGGTTATACTGGAGTACTCCGGTATCATCCCGTCTACGCCGACCGCGCCCGAGTCGGAGAGTCCGGTTCTCGGCGCGAGTGCCGGTCACATTCAGACGGAATCGCCTTATTCTGATGTCAGAAATGGCAGCAGTGGCGAGGAGGTATCGATTCGGATTATTGGCTCTAGTGAGGGGCGGAGTGGAGTTAATACGGGGGACAATGGAGGGCAAATTGGGTGTGATGATTTGATGGATGTTGCTGCAGAGAGTGACGATTTATTGTTGGAGGCTGCTTCTACTTCGTCGGCGAATGTCATGGACTCAGCTGATAGTTCTAGGGATTCTGGTTACCAGAGATATGATTTGCAGCGGGTCGGGAGATGGATTGAGCAGATACTCCCGTTCTCATTGCTCTTGTTGGTTGTGTTCATTCGTCAGCATTTGCAAGGTACTCAAATCAGATATTTCTTCAGAATATCTCCTTTGATTTTATGACAATGTTGCTCATGTTATTGCTGTTTGAATACGATAGGTTCAGGGGATTTGACCATAAAGTGATGCAACCATTTGTAATAATCATCGGATATTTCACACTGCAAATATAAGCACATAGAGAAGATGTATGGGTTATGACACAATAGAACCGCTTTTGATTTTCGTTATGATAGTAACGCATGATGTCGCCGGCATTGTGTCTAGATTGTCTAGTCACTTATCATCAAGAGTCGTCATGTTACGAGAAGGATGGACCTAATGCTAAGGGGCTAGATGAGAGAACACAGGGAAAGGATACGTGGTTGGGAGAGTGATCGGGTCTTCTGTTTTTTTTAAGGGAAGGGGGGGGAGGGGAAAGAAGGGGCGGCGTGGTCATGTTTGATTAATTGAAATCTGCTTGGTCCTGGTAGAGAAGGGTGCCTCATCTTATATGGCAGAAGAAACACTCCAACCACTTATTGGGAGTATTTCATTCATACTATGATTGATAAACATCTGGCTGGTTACTTGGGGTGCTTGGAAATAAATTCCTCTCTTTAGGCAGAGTGTGAATCTTTGGGCTGCTAGAGTTAGGGTTGACTTATCGTGATGGAGGTTGCAGCTAAAGCTAAGAACTCCTCAGTTTATACGGCTAGGCCACTCTGTGAATCTTTCTTGTCATCAGATATCGAATGTAACCCTGAGTTGCTGCTATATATGATATTAGTTGGATACTTGCCATTTTTTAAAGGATGTTTATGGATTACACGCAGGCTTCTTTGTTACAATATGGATTGCAGCTGTCATGTTTAAGTCAAACGACATTCTTCGGAAGCAGACTGCTCTAAAGGTGCTTTTCTGCTTGGTCAGCATTAACAAGTAGTTCAAGTGCATTTTTTGGAGACAATTATTTGGAAGCACTTACTAAATGCTCGTTTCTGCAGGGTGAGAGGAAAAGTTCTGTTCTCGTGAGCATTTCTGTTATTTTTATAGTCTATGTGGTTGGTGTTTACTGGTGGTATCGCAATGATGGTGTATTATATCCATTGCTTATGCTTCCTCCAAAGGCAATTCCACCCTTCTGGCATGCTATCTTCATGATCATGCTCAATGGTAAGTATACATATATTTAGACCTTCATTGAATGCTTGTTGATTGCTTGAACCTCCACATTAGCATCTATATTATCTGATGGTAAATTTGTGGTGATTTGGTTCTGGTCCTGAAATTTCACCATGTTGTGTATCCTCCCCATTAAGGCCGACTTTTTTTTTTCCGGTTTGACTGAGGTCTTCCCATTCCTGTGATATAAGGATCTGGGTGGGTCGTTTGGGTAATACTCGAGTCTCACATTTCAGTCTTTGTTATATTACTTGACATCTGCCATTACACTGCAGTCTTATCGTACTAATGTCAAATGCTATAACCACTTTATCTGGATCTCTACCTTTGGGGTAGTGGTAAGATGACTGATTATTTGCAATGATTATGATGCTTGCAGATATAATGGCGAGGCAGGCGGCTATGTCTGTCAAGTGTTTGCTGCTTATTTATTACAAGAATAGCAGGGGCCATAATTTCCGTCGTCAGGTGAGACACTTTTTTCCTCATTCTAGTCTTCCTTTAATAGTGTAGCATTGCAAGTGGCTCTGTCTTGTGTAAGCCCTCTCATCAATGGTTGATATTTTTCAAGGGTCAAATGCTGACACTGGTTGAATATACAATGCTGCTGTACCGAGCATTGTTGCCAGCTCCTGTTTGGTACCGATTTTTCTTGAACAAAGATTATGGGAGCCTATTTTCATCTTTGACAACTGGGTTGTACTTGACATTCAAGCTAACATCTGTTGTTGAGAAGGTCTGGTGTTCTATTTACTTCTCTATAATCTCGCGTGCCTGCTTGTTTCTATTTTCCAATGGTTCTAGAAATTCTCCCTTATTTTTTTTTCTAGCTTACAACAAGTTCTTGTCAGCATTTTGCCAACTTTATTCAGTTGCTGTTCAGGTCCGGTCATTCTTTGCTGCGGTTAAGGCATTATCACACAAGGAAGTGCATTATGGATCTTATGCCACAAAAGAGCAGGTATGGATCAATTGAAATCTACCATGTTAATACTCTAAATAAGAGATTAAATAGAGCGCTCAAGTAGCATCGATGCGGTGAAGCTCTGTGGAATTTCGTGGTTGTTAACTATTGGAAAGGCAATACTTTTGTGGATGCATTTGTTATTTCACTTTGTAGAAATATGATCTTGTTGGTACAGGGCATCGGTGAATGTCTCCTAAATTTCCATTCACTTAGAAATTTTAATCTATTTGGCATGGGGAAGGAGCTTAATAAGGCTTTTGTTCCACTTTGCTTCATAAAAAATCATCGTATTTGTTGAGATACACGTGTGAGTTGTGTTAAAGAAGTCCCACATCGGATAATTGATGTAGTGTTGAGCAGTTAATATATCCTAGTTGGCTCATAACTTATTGGCTTAAGCTTTTGAGTGAATGTGGGTCCAACTAGATATGTTGACGGGTTCGGACTTTAGCTCCCTCTTGGCGATTTCCCTAGGCGAAAGGTATCGGGCTCCTGCTGCGTGCTTCCAACAAGTGGTATCAGAGCCGATGGTTGATTGATGGGCCTCCAATCTGTTCCAATGTTTGGTGAATATCTCAACAAAGAAATCTCATGATCGACGCTTGTTTCGGGTGGAAATTACCATCACGGTCGGTCTGGCGATAAGTGACCGTGGACAGTTGGTCTAGTAACGCGAGATAGAGACCATGGGTGATGCAATCCCAAGTTAGCAGTTGATGATGGTTGTTGTGTATAGTTACGGGTGCATTGCAATGACTTGGAGATTTAAGTTGAGATAAGCCGATGCAGCCGATGCAGAAGAATACCTAAATTAAGGGGGAGCAAACCTAACACATTCACATGTGAGGGGGAGATTGTTGAGATACACGTGTGAGTAGCGTTAGAGAAGTCCCACATTGGATAATTGATGTGGTGTTAAGCAGTTAATATATCTTAGTTGGCCCATAACTCATTGGCTTAAGCTTTTGAGTGAATGTGGGTCCAACTGGATATGTTGACGGGCTCGAAATTGAGCTCCCTTTTTGGCTATCGCCCCAGGTAAAGGTATCGGGCTTCTGCTGCGCATTCCCAAGAGTATTTTAGCTAGATTTTGACAGTCTGCCTCCCTTTCTAAATAATTATTTAAGTAAACGATGTTATCTTTGTTTGTGAAGTTAGCAGTAGAAGTTGAAATGGTCATTCATATTACTGCAGGTCAATGCCGCTGGAGACCTGTGCGCTATATGTCAGGAGAAGATGCACGCTCCGATATTGTTGCAGTGTAAACACATCTTTTGTGAGGAATGTGTTTCGGAATGGTAAGTAGATTGTTTCACTCTTGCTCATGCTGTCAATATTTTGCTATCATAATTGATTTGCCAGTTTGCTTGATATGGGTTCAGCAAAGTTCTCTTGCATTGGTAATTTTGTGAGAACTGTTTGATAAGTGATGAGCTAGATATTAGCGTAAATAGCGGAGTGACTAGACAGTTCTTTTTTGTAGCTTTAGCATGTGGGATTGGAGAAAGCTCCGAGATTTATCATTTACTTGGGCATAAATCCGTTACTTTGTCTACCCTTGTCTTACTGATTCCAAACACAGTTTCCTTTCCGGTAACTTGTTACTTTTAGCAGAAGTTTCTCTTGCAAGAAAGGAAAAAGAGCTAAAGGAATAAATCTTGCAGGATCTGGCTCCTATTTAAGAAAATATTAAAGTTCCAAATCTTGTGCTTAACTGTTGTTTCTGGGATGCTTCTCCCGTAAACCCCCTCTTGTTATACCTGGAAAAGGATAAATTGGGGGCATGCTTGTGGTATACTTATTGTTACTTTGCACGCTTTTTCATCATGTTACACGCGTGAGTACATGCAGTAATTCTAAGAGCTCTTTTGGTTGATGCTTAAACTTTTGTTGCCAGGCCATCTTTTCCCGAGCTCTGATAGCTGATTAAAGTCATGAATCACTATCCTTTTGTTGCTTGTGCTATCTACTTTCCCTCTTTAACAAGGTTGGAATCGATTCTTTGTAGGTTTGAGAGAGAAAGGACTTGCCCTCTATGCAGGGCTCTGGTTAGACAGGCAGATTTGCAGTCGTTTGGGGATGGATCAACAAGTCTATTCTTCCAGTTGTTTTGAAATATTTCTTCAAAACAGTGGTTCTGCATTGATCTCATGCCATTTGTATACAAAGTAAATATGCCTTCCCCACAAATTCTCATCATTTGCCCTGGAAGAGTAAGCTGTCTGGAAGTTAGTAGCTAGGCATCACACCACTCATACGAGTCAGTATTGAGTTTAACTTTTCTAGGGAACTTCCCGATTACTGGGAACAAATAGAATCAGAATGAATGTCCTTCCTGTGGAGATTTGTAGTCAAGAAATGCACAAAGTATATTTATCTTGCTACCCGATTTTTCCTAGCTAAGCGTGTTGTATTTTCCAGATGCCTTATTTAGTGGGGCTTAAGTTGGGAGGGTTCTTTGATGAATACTGTATCCGGGCTATGAAGAAATAATATGTAACATAATTAGCCCTCTTATTAATTGTTCTTGGAGATGTAAAGAAACTAGCCCTGTTGATCATCCTCCATGATAACCCTTCCTTTGCCTCCTTTTTTATGACGATTCAAAAACACATGCTCCTAAATGGATCATGTACGAGCTTTCTGTGTTGCAATTAGTGTTGGCCATCATAATGATCAAAGGAATCGGCTTATCAACGAGTCCAAAAAACTTGTTTCAATGGGCAAATATATCATAGCAAACATGCAAGAATGACAAGCATCTCGGTCCAATCTGAAAAGGGGGTCTTCTCTTCATCTTCATCTTCCTCCTCCTCCTGTCTCTCTCTGTTTTCACCAAGTTTAAGAATTTGATAACGTCATCGGCCTAAAAGATAGAGAAAAGAATCTGTAGAGACACGGTTGGGTCAACTTCCTAAAACTATCTTGGGCAGAGACAAGGCCTCAGTTTGTTTTTGCCCTCACTCACAGAACGAGGTGATCCAGCAACGATCTTTCACGTGCTTCATACCAGAAAAACGAGAGAACCCATTTAAGGGTTACAAGAAAATTGAAGGCTTTCGATTTTATTCTGATGAGATTTGTATATCTCGTGGGTGCATGAAAGTGATAATTGCAGTGTAGTGATAAAGTGAAACATATGAGGGTGTTTGGTGAAAATTCAGTGACGAAAAAGCCAAAAGGGACCACACATGACGACCCCATTTGATATGCTCTTGTGGTCCACCCATTTCTTTTAGTGGTTGCTCTCTCGCTTTTTCTCCGCCCGGATATGGTGGTGGAGGTGGAAGGCGCAGGCGGTGGTCAAATGTGGGTTTCTAAGTGCCCATTGGAAATGGAAAGTGGCTGGTTCTGTGAACCTGTAAAAATTTCTGCATACTTCACACTAGGTTTGACAATGGAAGCCAGCCTCTCTTTCTCTGGTGTTCTTGTTTTGGTTCCTAGCAATACAGTTTCTGCCGGCTATAAGTTGACTTTATGATGTTGACATGCTCGTCGTGGAGGATACGAGATTGCAATTCATACTCGATCTTGTACGCCGGAGCTTGGATTCTCAAACTTTCATCTAAATTATCTGCTAGTCATGCAAACATAGTACAGATTTCGAGTTGCATCAGGTCGAATTCGGGGCGGTCCCAACCATCTTCATGGATCATTCACATATCCTAGAGCTCAATCTTGTGCATTAAGCCACTAAAAAAAAGAATATTTTCAGCTTTCATACAATCATGAAAAGACTCAAGCGGGAAGTATGCCGCCAACCACCTACTTCTTCTCTTGTTCGGGCTAATGCAAGTCGTAGTTTTACGAACTTTCGTGTGGGTTGCTGCTGCCGGGTGTCACGGATTAACCCTATTTTTCCTCGTTCGTACAAAGGTAGGTAAAACGCATCCAATCTTCGATCCGTTTGGTGAAATTGACAGGATGCTCACGTACTTTTTTTAATAGGAGATGCAGTGTAGATGGGAAGTACGCACGAATGAGCTTTGGTTGCTGGGACAGCTAAGTAAAAACCAATTCAAACACGGTCCAATCCAACATAGGGTCCAATGAAGGTGTCGTCTGTCGTGTGGTTGAATTCAAAGTGGTGCGCACCTGACACGAATGTCATGGACTCACATGGACATGATAGCTATCCCCCTGCACCAATATCACATGAGGCTGCTCATCGTTGCGCGCACAGTTCTTCCCTTATACACACCATCATTGGCCTCCAAGACTAAGAGGTATCATTGCAATACACGAGTGGTGGCCACACCCACATACATACATGGAGGCCCTCTTTGTCCTTTGGGATGTAGATTGGTCATTTAAAAAGACAGTAGAGGAATGTCGGACTGAAAAACAATGAAATTATTTGGACTCTAACCCTCGTACTCAAAGAGTGATTTTGATCCTTTCGAGCTTATGTTCACTTACAAACAAAATGATTGCGATCTCTCACACTTTTCTCTTCAGTTCCTTGCTTTCGAGGGCTAGTTTATGATGCTGAAACATCGAGAGATAGCAAGAATCTCGATAGATGAAAATTGTTATAAAAGAACTCTTTCTAATTATTTGGAGAGGCAGGACAAAGGGTCCTCCAGGAGGCTCCACTTGTCCTTCCCAGACCAGCGCTTTCGAACTCCTCTTTTCCTTGTTAAATAGACATTATCTGATCCACGCATTTCGATACTATTGCTTATAATTAGCGGACACTGTAGGATAAGGTTGCAAGATAGAACATACATGAAAACGTCCACTACTCATTTTTGTTTTTTTAGGAGTAGACGTGTCAAGCTAGTGCACCAATAGCTCTTTCATATATGGAGGACGTTGGTTCCATTTTTTCTTCTGTTAAAGCACTGCATTGTATGATGGAAAATCTCTTTGGCTTAGATGTCAACGGTGTCCGCGTCAATGACCTATCTTTTATCGGATAAAAATATGGACTTAGATTGATAAAAAAATGATAAAAAAAAGTGGAGGTGTGAATTTTAATGCTGGCACTCATGGAATGATGAGAAGCTTTAGACAAGGTTGCTGTTGGCTTACATAATACTGAGCTAATGATGATTTAAGCCGTTTTGTTTTCAAGAATCTTCATCAAGAACTTTATCATATATGAAATGTGGAAATTATCTAATGTTCAAGCATTTTCACGGCCACGCAATGTTTATACTTTTTGCATTTTTCGCTCGTTCCATCTTGTCATGAATCAAATTTTAAAATTTCTAATGCTGATACTGTACTCTTTTTTTGTGTACTCTATCTTGAACTCCATCCTGGGATCTAAAGATTAACTAGTTTCACATTCAGTAAATATAAAGGAATCCACCGCCCATAATACAAAATCACATGACAACATGTCCTTTCTTGACCAGGTTATTAAACAATAAGTTGTATTCAACAATTTCATGACCTGCAGATGACGAATTTAATGTTAAAGAATACATGCAAAGATTTTATGGACTTCTATTTCAACGGCAGAGAAATTTATCATCACTCTTAGGATATTATTTCCACATGTGGGATCGAAATGGCGATGGAAGTATTTCTTTTTCGTTAACTCCATTTATTCTATCAATAAATGAATAAATTCTCCCTTTCAAGATAGCACGTGCAAATCACACTAGCCGAGGGTAGCAAAAGCACAATACTCTTCATTAAAATTGATTTTAAAATGAAAAAATTGATCGTGCACCAATATAATGATAAATACAAAATTAGTACAACAGTGCAATGATTTTTTTGTATAGTGTTGAATGTACTTTCACTTATTCCAAAAGGCCACTTGCATCAGTATAGGCTATAATAAAAATGTAGTTTTCATTTCCTGTTACTAACTTACGGTCTTTCATGTTAAATATATTTTGCAATATAAATATCGAAGCTGAAAGAAAAGCATTCAATGGTCAAAGCCAAAGACTCAAGGTGAACCCCACCCCTCCTCCGTTCCGCTTCTTTTCTCCCAAATCCATCTGTTGTGTTGTGCGTAAAACCTCTCTTTTTCTTTAATCTGTTCTCTTTTCTCTCTCTCTCTCTCTCTCTCTCTCGCTCTCTCTCTCTCCCCCTGATCACCTCCCTATTTCTTGAACACTGTAGGAAAGGGGAGAGCAAGAACCCTCGTGTCCTCACATTTCTCTTCTTGCATCACCCTCTTCTTCTCCGAAATCTCCTGAAGAGACTGAAGACAACGAAACCCTCTCTCTCTCTCTCTCTCTCTCTCTCTCTCTTTCTCTCTCATGTCATATACAGAAACAGAACTGTGTTAGATTTGTGAAGATCTTGAGTCACTTTCCTGTCTCTGACTCTCATGATGACAATGACCTCTCTCCTTCTTTTCGCATAACAACACAGTTCCCTCATTTTAGTCCTTACTTGCATCATTTATTATCTTCTCCCTCATTTAGTTTTTTGCCTGCACACTTCATTTTTCTTTTGTCTTTTTGCTGTATAATTGTTCGCTCCCTCCCTCTCTCCGCTCAAGTAGCTATGCGTAATGGGTTTGTGCTTATGGACTTGGATACCAAAAACAAAAATCTCTCCCTATAGAAAGTTGCTGAAAAAGATCATATCAGACATGGTGAGTGTAGGGTTTTCTTTTTATTTCATGCTTTCTTCTGCTTCATAAATTATTCAGCTACTCTTTCACTTGAGTAATTAATGAGCTGTCAATTCAAGTGATTGTTTAAGATTTTTGTTCCAATTAGTAGCTGGAGATCTTTTTTCCACACGGATAAGGTTTTCAGTGTTTTCTATTGCTGTTTCATGTGGTTGTGGACGTGGTGGGACTGATTATCCGTCTTCCTTCTTCAAGGAGACAAAAAGATTAGCTTCTTGAGATTGCAAGATTTAACTGTAGGAAAATCCGAATGCTCCACAGTGTAGTGTAAATATATATGCATATATAGATACTAGGTTGTACCTGTGCTTAGCTCATGATCTTAGGGCTAGTTTGGTCTTCACGGGGAAATCTTCCTCTCTTTTTTTTTTTTTCCAAAAGTACTTCTTTGATCCGTTCTTTATATAATTTGCTTATGAATGAGATCTTTATCTGAGGTATTCTTGAATGATAATTTCTTTTTATCTCCTCGAGATTTTACTCAGTTTCCATATATCGTCGGTTTGAGTTCAGTTCATCTCAACAGTTGGGTGTATTAGCAGGAGGGTTCTTTCCTGGAGGTAAGATTTTTCCTATCTTTTTGTCTTCGGAAATCTGTCCCCCTTTCGGTCCAATAATAAAAAACGTTAATCTGCTAAGTACATCAATAAAATAACTTCACACATGTTGGCTTGCGCCAAATGATGAAACCAGTGAAGTAGTACTAGGTCTCGAATCGCCAGTTCCAAGTGCGTGGTGGGTTTTCATTTTCTTGGATATATTGTCATTGAAGGGTTCGTAGAGACTATTGAGTATGATTGATGTAGAGACTCTTTTTGCTGATCGCGAGTATTCATTGTTAGTCAAATTATGCAGTGTTTCCTTACCGTCTTTGCCTTGAACACTGACTCTCTGTTTGATACTTCTCCATGTTACCTAGTGGTGCTAATGCATGCGTGGATGTTAATATATTACTGAGTGATGTTGGCTTGCTATATATGCACATACATTTGCAGGCTCGGGCCAAAAGCAAAACGCTAGAAAATCTGAGTGATGTTGGCTTCAAAAAGATTTGTGAGAGAGAGCTTTCTTCAGTCCACTCATGGATGGAATAAAGGGGGTTGAAATAGCTGCCGACTCATTCATTCAATCACACAGTAGAGAAAATGGGGCAAATTAGTTTGTGCTTTTACTGGTGACTGTGTGAATGATGCGGGAGATACTTTGCACCCCTCTTTTTCTGTGCTTGGACTGAAGGGAGCTCCTTCTCTCTCTTCTCTCTGCGAGTGCGTGTGTAGGTGTGGCCAAATAGAGAAACCTAATGCTATCTCTGTTGTCATTGTTGGAAGTTTCTTTCCATGAAAATCGATCTATTTGTTGCATGCAATGTGTACTCAGAACTACTGGTAAGAAACTTTTGAAAGTGACCGGTTCACGAGGATGGAGGGAATGACCGTAGCTAGAAGCAATGGCCGGTGGTGGGAGCTGATGGCCAATAGCAAGTGACCGGTGGAGATGGAGATGGCTGCCCTTTGGTTGATGCCTTATCATTTTAACTTGGCTTTTCTTAATGTACAAGTGCACTGTAGCCTTTGTTACATCGATTAATTCATCTTCTCTTATGTGAAAAAGCTGTAATATGTTTATTTTGTCCTTCTCTGCAACACTTGTAAATAGGGCCGGCCTTAAATTGTACGCTGAAGCAAAGGAAGAAAAGAACTGGCAAGCCAATGTGCCCGTGGGAGTTTACATGCTCTTGAAGACTGAGAGCGAGAAGGACAAATTTGCACAAAGAAGCTCTTCTTTCTGATGTTTGCTTTGCAAAGTTGCTGCTAAAGCATTGCTTTTAAGCATCAAATGTTGCTGAAGGCAAGAGTAAACGGATTAAGCTGTCTTTTTCGAGAATTAGCATGAAGTGATTACCTTCTGTGATTGCTGAGTATGAGAAAGTCTCAGATGTAGTTTCCTATCATTTCATGTGGTTATAGTTTTAGAGGAGCTTTTCTGCTTGAGAAAAGAATGGATTCACTGGGACACCAAACCACCATAACTCTCTTCTTATCTCTTCTGGCGAAGCAAAGAAACTAGAAAGGATTGATAATCCAAACGGTGAACTTTCCAACCACCTGTTTGTCATTTACAAAAAGGATTAACATTGTATCCACTGTGTAACAAGGAGATGAGCTAGCTTAATGCACAGCCTGCTGTATCACCGTTGCTTTTCCTTTCGTTTGTCACCATTAAGCCTACTTGATGTTGAAACTTGGAGCTGTCTAGCTAAACCTAAATGGGGCACTTCACTAATTAATCTGTTTTCCTTCTTTTGATGGCTACCAATTACCATATTGGTGGAAACTCCTTAGCTTCATGTCCCTTCGCTTCACAGAGCCCTCCTTTCCCACCTTGGAAAGAGGAAAGAATCCATCTTTTTACTGCCTTTAAACAGGGATGAGGCCCACCAACCAAGCTGGGGTCTCCCTACGCTCACCTTTTAAAAGGGCATCCATTTAAATTGTTTTCTCTATTGGAAAAAAGAACGTTTGATTCTGTTCAGACATTGCCCGAACAGCCTAAATTTTTTTTAAAAAAGGACCAGTTGGGTGTACGAAGTACAGATAAAGCTCATTGCTGTTAAGGCTTTCGGACCTCAGCATAGCTTGGGTGCATCGAGATGTGAAGTACACACGAGCCCATTTTTCTAATCCAGCGCGCATCTGAAACTGTGCCTGTAGGGTCTTTGGTTTTTACACTAAGGTCCAAAATGGGGAAGGAGGTGTTTCCACGACTGTATGATACTGTTCAGCTGGTTATTAGAACTTAAAGAAACCCTTTTTTTTTGTTTATTCTTGAAATTTTCTGGGTCAGATGAGGGTTATGAGGTGCTTCTTGTTTATTGATTTTTTAGATTAATTAAGTTTTGGGGTCCATGTGACATTGCCAATTATGGAGAGGGGACCTCCTCATTCTACGTTCCTGTTTTGGATATATATTACGGTGATAAGAATTTGGAACAGGCTGTAACTAGTTTTCCTTTATTTTGGTTTTTTTTGGGCTTTTGTAAACAATTGTAGCAGTACATGGATCAGAAGATTCAGAACATGTTGGGTGGGTTGAACTTTGAAGGCCCATACATTGGTTTACAACAAAATTGTATGCATCTTGATTACTCATGGTGTACATTTTAAGAGGACTAAGCCGTATCCAATGCCAAATGCAATTGTTTAGAGGTCAAGCTTAGATGATTGAATTCCAAGGGTCATTTTCTTCCGAGCTTAGATGATGATTTCGCGTTCCAATGTGGTCTCTTAATATATGATTGAAAAGGCCCGTGTGATCAATTTATGGTCAAATTACTCGGCGTTGCTCAGTTTTATCTGAGAATGAGTCCTTTTTAATTTGTAAGAATTTGTTGGGTCCTATGCATTGTAATTTATTCCTACAGTCGTCTTGAGTCAAAATTTGATCTATTTTTTTTTAATGATTTGTTTAGGGGATCTTGGTTTCATCTTTGAAAATAAGAGATAAAATGTCTCAGAATTTACCTAGCTTGGAAGGTTGTTCCAAGTTGAGTCCCTATAAACTCCTCGAGGGTCCCTTAGAGGGTTAGAGTGTGATTTCGTATTTGGTCTCTTGGATTAGAGTACCTCTAAAATTGTATATTTCTTCGATAAATTCTATCGAGTGGTGAGTCACATGCCGTGTATCCCGGGCCAGATCCCTTGAGCGATGAGTCCATCCATCGCCGTTGCAATTCGAGTTTCCTTCTCATTCTCCGATCGCTCCGGTATCATTTATGGTCTGAACATTGCTATTGTTGCATCCTTTTCTTCTTTCGGTTGGGGGTCAAGGCGAAATATGATTTAGGGATTAGTAATCTGAGAAATGCGGAAGTTATGAACATATGGATTTGTGCATTCTTTTCAAGATGAAACCTCTGCATCAATCCTTACATTAGGCGATGAAAAAAGGTTTCCTATTCTTTTTATGTTTAAGATTGATTATGTTCTCATAAATTGTTGTCCTTTTTCACATTGGATGAGACTCTGAATTCGGGTCCTCCGTACATCTTTCAAAATATTAATTTGAATTTGCATCGTTCTCTTAGTTAACAAAGAAAAAAAAAACTGTTTGGAGCCTCAGGGCATATTCGATCAGTCCTCTTGGTGGGCATAGCATCCACCCCACATCCGCCGGATAATTATTCGATCCACTCTGTGTCGCTCGTTGAATACGAAACTTGCACTTTTGGAAGTGCAACCTGTTTATTTCGACATCGATTCTTCAATCAAATCGATGGTAAAATTTTTTTTGGGAGCATAAGTGGGATACCGTGCTCTTTGAGTAACTTGAAAACCTGAGATGTTAGGCAAATCAGTTTACATTTGGTGTTCATGATTTCTCGAGACGACGTAAGCGATCCCAACTTTCACCTTTTTCGGTTCTCTCAATTGGGCTGCGTTCGTGCCTTATGAATGGCCCCCGAAGCATGTGGTCCGACCATGTTTGAACCTCGCCATAAGCCTTTTGGGCCGGGAAAAATTGCTCATAATTAGCCCAAATTTGGGTTTGATCTCCACTTAAACATCAGCGTTAATTCCTACTCTAGTGTCCTTTCGCCTTTGGTCGGATTGACTAAAACAGACCATGACGGTATTCTGGGCGACATTCAGACTATCTAACCAACAGATGGATTAGTAAATTTTGACAGAGTAATTCTCCTTGGTATGAAATTCGTTTCTTAGGTGAATTACAGGATCCAAACATGTAACAAATGCAGAGTACATACACTAGTCTTATCTTGAAGAGCTGTAGGAGTATTATTCCGAAGTATATTATTCTGAATCCCAGCATTGCCTCATTGCCATGTCAAATTTTAGATCTTCTGCTCCCAGGACCTTCACAAATGACCATCACCTTCCCTATCACTTTCCGGTCTTTGATAGCGGCGAACGCAAGGTTGGCCTGCCAAACATGAAGAGATTGAATTGAAGTTCATTAAAGAGATAAGAACGATATTGAGTGTCCGCGGTTCTCCTGACCTCCGACAGGGCAAAGGCATGAGAAATCTGGACAGTAATCAAGCCTTTTGCCAACCAGGAGAGCAACTCCCTAAGGGAATCTTCGAGAACGCGGGGTCGATGGATTCTGTAGCTGCCCCAATACAGTCCATGCACCGTCCAGTTCTGGATCAAAGCAAACCAGTTAAATTAAACCAGAAGGAAATATACTGAAAAGAAGCACACCGTGATTTGATTTGGAAGGCCAAATAAAGGGGAAGGCCAAACTAGTATTGCTTAATTGTGTTATTGAAAATATCTACATCAGCTTCTTGAATGACCCACCCAGTTTCTTCTCAAACTGATCTGCAAATGGAAACTCGCCAGTTTCCTCAATGGATATGTATTGGCTCATTTGCTTGGTGAGCTAATATTTGTCTTCTCTCGTTTCACTGTTTCGAAGAAAGCAAGACAATCTAACCACAAAGGAACCTCTTTTGCTGCCTCTCACAGACACCGCATAGTGTAGCGTGCAATGGTCTAGCACAAATCAGCACTTGACCCGAGTCCTTCTTGAAGGTAACATCCCAATGATTAAGAGAAGCTATTGCCGTACTCACATATAATCGTTTCAAGCTATCTCCATCACAATAAAACTGAATGACTGGAGCACTTTATCCCTTCAATTCTGATTATCTAAGATAGGGAGCCTCGATTCAGTTGAAAATTAATCATGTCCACGATTAACTGAATTCAGGCTACGAATGAGACATAAGCTTTTAACAATTTTTCAGCAAGCCATTCAGTCAATACTTCCAAACCCACAAGTCTCCGTCACTTCTCACTTGAAGTTTCCACTCGAAAATTAAGACAAGCATCTCAATTAAATAGAGAAATAAAATAAACGAGAAGAAAACAAGATAGTTTGACTGCAAAGACGAAATGTTACAACCGGCGTACCTTCACAAGAGCAATATTTGCAGGTATCAATGGGATCTCACCACTAGCAAACCCTATAACCAAAATCTGCGCTCCCCAGTTGAGAAGCTTCATGGATTCTTTTGTAAGCTTGCCTCCTACTGGATCATACAATACGTCAACCCCCTTAAGCTTCTTTGCCTTGAGGAACTCCTTGACACTTGAAATGACATTCTCATTGCCCAAGTCTACTACATGATCGACACCCATGGACTTCAAAAACTGCACCTTTTCAGCTCCCCTACAAGATTCGCACGTGCAGTGGATAACACTTTCATTACTCTCCAGTATAGTATAGCAGCAAATTCATTTCGATGGAAGACTACCAATCTACAAGGAATCAAGGGCATATATTTTGAAAATGGCCAATACCTGGCGACGGCAATAACAACGGCTCCACAAACCTTTCCGATTTGCACCGCTGCAGTTCCAACACCCCCAGCTGCACCGAGAACAAGCAAGACCTACATTTTGATCATTCACAACCGGCATTAACTAAACGGAACACGTGTGGCTAAAATCACCCGGAGCGAGAGATGCCGAACTAAATCCAATGAGCACCAAAAAGTACTTGAAGATAATCGTTCACAGTATATATACCTGACCAGCGGTCAACTGAGCTCTGTGAACAAGAGCAACATGTGAAGTTCCAAATGCAACAGGAAGGGCACCAGCTGCCACAAGATCACATCCTTCCGGAACCCGAAACCTTCGACAAACAAAATCACACCTTTCATCACTCAAAACAACGAAAAATCCCTGGCCAAAGCAACCCCACAAAACGAAACCAGCTAAAACAACAAGACAGCGAAAAACATCCATACAATTCGGACTCATCGGCGACAATGAACTGAGCGAACGACCCAAGAGCGGCAACGGAACAAACTTCATCACCCACTCTGAAATTGGAAACCCCGGAGCCGATCGCCTCGACCACGCCCGAGTAATCGGAGCCGGGAACGAAAGGGAGAGGCGGCTTCTCTTGGTACTTGCCCAGGATCTGCAGATAATTGGCGTAGTTCAAGCTCGTTGCTTTCACCCGCACGAGAACTGAAGTGGGTGTCTTCAATTCTGGGATCGGGTGTTTTGGGTCCAGAACAATCGGGGAGCCATTATCGTTGTCGATTGCAGATGGCACTGGCGAGAGGGTAGGATCGCCCAGTTGCTTGCATAGCAGAGCATCCATGGCCGGCTTGAGCGGCGGAAAATGATCAGATTGCTCTCACTGCACTATCGGCTGGGGACTGTACAGAGACTGGCACTGCTGATTTACGAGAGAGAGAGAGAGAGATGAGAAACGGCAGGTGACAAAATAAATTCTATAGCTTTCAAATTTGGAATTTGTCAAAGCACAATCCAGCCTGATGGGATGAATTATTATCACTCTTTTTGTTTTGGAGAGTCTAGTTAAGCTCGTCTTCTGAATAAGAAAGGCCAAGAAAAACAGCACACATTTATCTAAAAAATTTTCTATCATACCAAAAAATCTCAAATTTGTATATGTACGACATATTTATACTCTATTACAGTCATGTGAAAATTTATCTACATGGAAAATTAAGCAAAATAAAAATAATTTTTTTTGGCTGAAATATCATTTAACGAAATTTTGACGGAAGATAAATGTGTTACAGATATGTAAATTTGAAATTTTATATATCACAAAAAAAAATTTAGGATAATATGTGACAGTGGGTACAGTTTGAAACTTTTTATGACTTTTTCCATAGAGTTTATAAGAAGCACCTTGAAAATGCTGATTAAGTTCTATTGTCTTTCCTACTAATTTTAGAATATGAAAATCACCGCCCCCAAAGGTGAGTTTTACTTTATCTTTGTCATGAGTTTAATTTCATAAGTTAACTTTATTTATTAGTGCGGAAAATTCGAAATTTTTGTATCTCGGAATTTTAAGATATATTCATCATTTAAAAGATTAGCTTCTCACTCAATAAAGGGAGTTAATACACTAAGTTTACCATGAATGATTACCTCATCCATTTGTCAACTGCTCTCTCTCTTTCTCTCTCTCTCTCTCTCTCTCTCTCTCTCTCTCTCTCAGTGGGCAACTCTTGGTGACAAACAATGCAAATAAATGTAGAGCTCTCTTTCACCCATTAGTAAGTAAAGGACATCCGTTTAGAAGACGTCGCTGGTTCATGTTGAAGCGTGGCGGAGAGTTTTACACGATTCAGATGTTATTATAGAAAAATAGGGAAAAGGGCATCTATAAAGATCAAGAATTTCCATTTTCCTTGGCCAATCATGGTCAAGAATTGCTCGGCCTAAAAGTTTATCCATCTTCCGCTCAAAATACTGCATCTTTATGACTCCTGCATCGTCATAAGGCTCAAAGAACGCCAGCCCAGATGAGTTTGAGGGTGTTTCAGAGTCGAAGTTTTAATCTTTTACGAGGTGATGTTTCTTCGGCAGTCAAGGGTGAGAATAAGACCAGCAAAAGGTTCCTGTCTTGGCAACACGCGAAATCGAACTCAAGTTCGCATCTTAAGCTTGTAGCTCTTGCTTCTACTTCTTCGGTGAGTGGCTCAGGTGCAGAATACTCAGGTACTCCCATCGGCAGTCTCTGTAATTTTGAGTCAATTTTATATTTTCTTGGGTGAATCTGTGTAAGTCAGTGTTCTTCGGGTTTCTGTTCTGCGTTGTAACTATAAGAGAATTTGAGCTGAATTGCGCGTGCTAAATTGTTGAGCAAACCGATGATTAGCTGGACTTTTTCTTCTGAAGTTCTTCGTTTAGTTGGTTATATAGCACAAGGCACAGCATTGAATGTTTGTTGGAGTGTCCATGGGGTGCAGAGTAAAAAATTTGACAGCAAGTTTCAAATTTTTTTTCTTTGTTACTTTGTTATACGTTCAGCAGAACAGTGAATGAAGCATGGAAATTGATGGTTTTTTTAGTGGTCGCGCAATCGAGTGGCATGCTATGAGAGTGACTCTTTAAGACATGATAATGCAGAGGGATTGTTGGATGTGAGGAAGAAGGAAAAGAAGAAGGAAGTCGCTGGCATAGATCAAGATGAGCTTGTGGACCCGGCACTCCTTGCGGATCCCGACAGTCGTTTTTGTGAGTTTAAAGGTGTCCACGTACACCACAAGGTTTATGATGTGGCATCGCAAGGACGTGACTCTATGGAAACGGCGAGTCATGCGCGACTGCCCCATATTCCTATGATTTTGTTGCACGGGTTTGGAGCTTCTGTCTTCTCCTGGAATAGGGTTATGAAGCATTTGGCTGGGCTAACTGGTTCCAGAATTCTTGCTTTCGATAGACCGGCTTTTGGATTGACATCTAGGGTTAAATCTGTTGAGCTTTCATCTAGAAGCAAGGATGAGAAACCTCTAAATCCATACTCCATGGCATTTTCAGTGCTAGCCACCTTGTATTTCATTGACTTCTTGGCATCAGATAGAGCAATTTTGGTGGGGTAGGTAATGTATTTCTCTTTATACTTATACATCGTTTGTTGCCTATCCACCTCTCTTTTAAATTGCATGTGGTCATTGAACTGGCCAATTTCCAATTTGGTGAATTAGAGAAAAGGAAAGGTATTTGATTATGCGCACAGCTCTCAACAAGGTATTCAATATATATAATTCTCCCCCTATCTGGAAATAGCCCACACAACCCATCGGATGCCAAATATTGCCGGAGAATTCTTTTCCCTCTTTTGTTGTGTCATTTTGCGATGCGTTGGTATTAGACAGCTGAACTTTTGAAGTAAATTGTTATTCAGGCATTCCGCTGGTTGCCTTGTTGCAGTCAATACATACTTTGAGGCTCCAGAACGTGTTGCTGCGCTAATTCTTGTAGCACCTGCTATTCTTGCACCATATTTTTCACGTAGAGGCAACAAAGGTAGTGATCTAGGAAGAGAGAACAAGAAAGAAGAGAGATCATCTGGTTTGGATGTTGCAGTAAACCCATTCTCAAGAATCTTCAGATTCTTGTCACAAACCATTAATGCCATTTCAGAGGTGCTAGTGCAAATGGTGAAGGGGATGGGAGGCATGCTTTCCACTCTATATAAGAAACTGTTGTCGACTTTCCTGCGCTCTGCTTTTGCTGTTATGCTGGTAAAGTTTCTTTCTAGACTCGCTTCTGATATTTAATCTTTTTAGAGTTTTAATTTCATATTGTTTCGTGTTATTCCTTTTGTTGTAATCTGTGGCACAAATTTTCAGCAGTAATTGCTTGTTGCATTAGTCTCTTTTTCTCATGGAGATGTTACCTCATGTTTTTCTTGTAGCTTGTCAAAGATTAATATTATTGCACATTTAAGTGACTGGGTTGTGGGCTCAATAGTGACTTGGGCTATTACCCTGTTCCTTTCTTTCAACATTGGATGTGCAATGTGATATAAATCTTCTGATTTAGATATGTTAGAAACTCATTGCTGGACAGTTAAGTGGTAAATACACAATAGTAGATAGTATTATGTGATCCCTAGCTGCAGATTCTCTGCTATAATAATGTTGATGTCTTTTCGTGATTTTCAGGTAAGGATGGTAATTGATAAATTTGGTATAGCTGCCATTAGAAATGCATGGCATGATCCAAACAAAATCAACGAACATGTCCTGCATGGATATACAAAGGTACTTGGTCATGTCATGATAACTCTGATCTTCTTTTTATTGTGTTGGAGGGGAAATGGACTAAAAGTGCTTTGTCCAACTAACTTCCTTCGCTTTAACGAGACTGCATTTTATTGATAAAACCACATTTCAGCCATTAAGGAGTAAGTATTGGGACAGAGCTCTGCTGGAGTACACCACTGCAATGCTTCTGGATGCCGATTCTGAATCAAAACCTCCACTTGCAGAAAGACTGCATGAAATCTCTTGTCCAGGTGACAACACGAACCTTATATGTAATGTGTAATCTTGAGAGAATATGTCTTTGGGAAGGCTACTTGGCCAGAACTAGGGAGGAGATAAGGACTGTGAGGTGAGGACAAGTTAAGGAGACCAACTGATCACAATTAAGCCTACTCTAGTTTTGGATCAGCTATGCTAAGTCCGGGACATCAATTATCTTGAGGGGAACCAAAGTTTCAGTTAAGATAAACTAGATTGTTGGCTAGTCACGCCTAATGTAATTGGAGCGAAAATCATCACCTCCTAAACCTTCTCCAGCGGCTCTACAAGTTGGGGACTGATAAAAATGCTCTTTTCTATCACAGCCAAGGCAGTCCATAATCCCTCTCTGCAGGTTCTATCTAAGTCTTCAAAAGGTTTTCATTTCCATGAATACTTCCAACTCCAGAGGGTCTAAACTGCACAAACATTGAATCTTCATTCTAAATAAGCTACTTTGCACTACTGAAAAGGAGCAACCAATCTCGCTATTGTAGTCATGTCTTTATTGCCAAACTAAGGCCAGGAAAATTGCTGGTCTAGATTTTCAGTATTGAAGAAGAGAAAGAAGTCGAAAGGTAGTGAATTCAGATATTGGTTTACAAATTACTTCCCACTCAAGAAAGAAGTTCTACTGGGGTGTCAATCTCCAACTGGCCTAGGAATGAGCAATTCATTGACTTGCTCCTAATGTCTTTGCCTCTCCCGATGCAGTTTTGATTGTCACGGGTGACAATGACCGGCTCGTTCCATCCTGGAATGCCGAGAGACTTTCACAAGCCATACCGGGATCATGTCTTGAAGTAATTAAGCAATGTGGACACCTACCCCATGAGGAAAAAGTAGAAGAGTTTGTTTCTGCTGTTGAGAAGTTTCTGCAAAGGGCTTTTGGGGGTTCACAGGAGCAACAGATTCTGCAAGCTGTGTCTTAGTATTCTTATAGTTGCAGAAGACCATTCCTCCTTCTGCTTCAAGCAGATATCATGGATCAACTGAGAAAGAGTTGGTCTTCTAAACGCTGAAGTAGTTGGTGCTCCGCCTCTTTAGAAGTCGCATCCACGTTTTAGAATCCAGATGTTGGCCAATTATTTTGGAATATTTAGGTCAGTGAAACAAGAAAATTATTTGTTTCTATTACACAAATTGACATGCATTATTTTTATTTGGGAGCTTAGTACTGCGTATTAATCTGTACAATGCCTGTGGCGAAATCTTATAAATGACATTGCTATGTTGTACAATAAGCTGTGCTTGAGGTCTTTCTTGTACAATCTCTGCTTGAGCGTCCGACAGGGTTTGGCGCAATTAAACTTATGCAAGACTAGCAAATCATTAAATGGCCTAGCTATGCAGATTCACCCATACAGTTGGAACAAGAAAATTACAATTTCAATGCCATGAGATGATCACCTTTACGCTGTTTCATCAGAAGGGGGGATCCATTGACACAGTGAGACTAGCATCCTGTAAGCCTCTAGGAACATCAAATCCTGACAGGAAGTCTTCACCAAAAATGGCAGCACCAGCCGCGAGTGCTCCTGCGCCTAATCCCATTCCAAACCCTGGTCCTCTGCCTTGTCCACCATCTGCTCCAGACGGAGACATGTTCATACGAGCCCCTGGCAGATTTTCTGTCCTCGGAAGAAAGGTGGGTATGAAACCAACATTTGAAGGTGGCGGTGGAGGCAGTGGCGGTGGTGGCGGCGGAGTTGTTCTAATTGGATAATTGCTCGGTCCACCTACGGATGGGTTCTGAGAGTTACTCTGTACCGGCGTTGAATGATTTACCGGGACGTTTGTCTGCTGATGATTTTCTCGACTTTGTCGAACTATAGGCAGTCGCGGCGGGAAGGCTTGAGCTGACGTATCTTCATGTGTCAGGGTTATGTGATTCCCATGATCCATGAGCACGAGTCCTCCATTTCCTACAAATTTACACTGATGAAGTAACATAATTTGGTTGATTCCCACCAGAAGAAACAAATTTAAATGAAAAGGGGCAAATCAGTAGCAAATGAGGAGGAAATATTTTTCACAAGACTTAAAGCTTGTTCAGCTAGAATGATCAGAATTAATAAAACACTTATTTTGGCAATATTTTCAATGAGGAACCTTGTGAAGAACCTATGTGATTATGCGACTCAGCCCCTTCTTCTGATATGCGAACAGAAATATCGACAAATCCCCGGGGTTTGCTGGAATTTTCCTTTCTTAGCTGATAACTCCCCACTTCTTCAATGGTTGCCCTGGAAACATCAGAATTCTTTGCATGCTTTGCCAGAAACTCTCTCAGGACAATAGTAGCTGTTCCCTGGAGCCTTTCTCGAAGGAAAATGAGCTCTCTGCTATAAACTTCTACATGGAGTGCCAGGTCTTGGAATTCCGAGTTAGAGACATCAACCAATGTAGCGAACTTTGTTTTCCAAGCAGGATTCGCATTCCCAGAGTGGTCGACTTTGGTGCAATACTTGTTCTTCGGATCGATCCAACCAATGGCAAACCATTGGAGCTTCAAGAGCGACCGTCGTTTGAGCCCTCGAGCAGAAACTAATCCTATTTCGATCCAGATCTTCCCCATGCTAGTTTGGGAAGGAATGCGAGAGTGATATTATCTTGTCTTGGGGAAGGTCTTAGGAATAAAGTTGATAGGGATAGAAGAAAGGTAGAGGGTGTTTTGCATCGGATGCAAGAATACTTAGCTTTAGAATATCAGGGAATTCTTACGCGTGAACAACATTATGAGGGGAGACCTTTCAGATGCTGCCTCTGTAATTTTTAAGTCTAAACGCGGAGCATACTTGTAAGTAAAGGCTCTTTTGATCAGCCAAAAACAATACTAAAAGCATCCTTAAAAAAGGAAATGTAATAAATACATCATCCCTATTAACTTGAACTGATTGTATAAACAGAACAAAATGACCATAGCCCGGACACATTGATTTTACATAATCTTTGCCGCTAGAATTCAAGTATGTACATGTATCTTCTTTACTGTGCAACAGCTTCACTAAAACAAGCATCCATTTTGACTTAGGCCATAGAATCTCACTTCTGCTTTAAAAGAGTAGACAGAGAACTCCAAAAGTCGCCGCCGCCTTATACAATGGTGAGTTGTCAGTTCAATGAGTTGGTAGATGTTTAGGAAGCAGCGTGATCTTTAGGTGTTGGGACCAGCAAAAGGTTTCGACCAGCAGGCTTGACCACTCCATGGCCATCAGATAGAGTCCTTGTATACATCATTGTCGTGGAGCCCAAAATGTCATCTCCAAATCCACATGCTTCAAAAAGTGGCCTTGAACAAAGTACATGAGAAAAATTTGACTGGCTGCCTTTTAATGTACTAGTATATACACATAGAGAATGCTTAGTGCAACACTTCTCTTTTGACTAAAAAATGAGTAAACAAATTGAATTTGGAATGATGTGGAAAACCCAGTAATTAACTCCAAATAATCTTGCTATTTCATATGGATATTAATGGGATCTTTGAATGTTATGGTAGCTAATGATATTATGCTTCATGTGCAAGTCATTAGATCATCATATAAGCAAGTACTACAGAGAGGAGACCTAACACAAGTCATGCAAGTTACTCAAACATTTGGGGACATAAGCAAGCAAGGAACTCAGCAGTCAGCACCATCCAAAAAGTATCAGAAAATTTTCCTGTAAGTTTCCCGGTACAAGCAATTACAGAATATACAGTTAAATTTCAGGGACAGTAGATTTACCTCTCATTTTCTGAACAAAGAGCCGCTATGTCATATATGTCTCTACTTGTGAGGATCCTGCAAGGATGAGGGTTCTATTAGACTACCAGAAATCCTTACTGAGAGAACAGAGAAAGATGTTCATGTACTTGATAAGGGTGGCCGTAGACATGTTTCCAACCAAGGGAAAGTGTAGGTTGTTTCTTTCATTAAGGGAAAAATCCATAGATTTTTTTTATCCTCAATAGTCAGAGGAGTAACAACTGTAATGGATCAGGGAGAATGAAGCAAACCAAATCAATCAAGGAAGTTGCAGTATTAAAGTTAACTGAAAATTGCCAGAGTGGATGTGGAAGGGATTCGCTAACCAAATTATTCTGTAATGAACAGAACTTAATCAACCAACAGACCTTACAATTCTTTTGACAATCATCCGGCCAATTCCCATTCCTCGAAACGAAGGAATAACCTGGGAGGCACTGAGGCACGATTACATGACTATATGCATATAATTGTATATAGTCATTTCGAACAAACTAAAAGCAATATCCATGTGAATATCCAGTAAGATAGACTCAAAGGGTACAAAATATCACTGGCATATAAGCACAACATCCTAAATGAAGCCCCAGTAGCTCTACAATCATCTTGCTTCCATTTGCAAGTACAATCAAGTTATTTTTACATCAAACTGAATCGTTGGCTTCTCGAGAATTTTCAACTAGGAATTTTACCAACAATATGGCATGTAAAATGATCTGCATTAACTTTAAGCAATGCACCCTGCACGAATGATACAGGCAAAACTCCAACAAGGTGCTTGGATACCAATCTGACGTGGTTGGAGGAGCACAAGATAGCAAGAAGAACAGGAAATGAGGCTCAAATAGAGATGAAATGAAGCTGGAAAAGAGAATATATTGTAGGGCTTATAGAAACCAGCCATGTTTATTAAATCAACAAAAACTAATGACAAAGTGACATAGAGGCTAATACTGGGAGTGCAGCCGTAACACAATATCAACTCTTGATCTAAGATAATGACTTCTGATCTCAACGACTGGAGCTCATTAAAGGTCAAATGACTACCACAGGACCACTTATTAACCCCAGTAGCCTACGTAAAGACTAAAACTAGGACTAGGATTATTATCCTGTATCATTCTCTCCAGTTGGAAACAGTCAAACTCAAATGGGGAACGTCTTCAACATGATCTCTGACTATTTAAATCAATCTTCTTCATCTCTTTTCCGAAAACCATTTAGCTTCGATACTTGATTTACCCAATCGTTTCACCAGAAACTTTCTCCCCATGTCATCTTTCCTGGTTAGCATCATCTCTCCGACCGGAGGAAATTCGAGAAAAGATGGAATTGGTTTCTAACAGTGTCACAAATTCACAAACTTCCATAACTACGCAAGATATTAAAACATTAAGCTTCATACACGTTCTTCCAAAGATGAAACAAAAAGCTAGACATGCGTATCTCGCACGACGAACAAGAGCAGAAGAACAGAGCGTTCGCATCATACCATGACATCGTAAATGGAAGCAGTCAACCCCAAATCCGAAACAGCCCGGCCAAATCCCACCAGCCGGCCGTCCGACGGATCGACCCTCGGCAACATCTTACTCACCAAACCTCCAATCCCCACCGCCGCACTCTGCTCCGCGTCCGGCGACAAGTCCTCGTCCCTGCAGAAGACGGACACGACGACGGAGCTGTGAGCGAGGGCGATGCGGAGCTTGCCGAGCCCGACGGCGCCGTCCTCCCGGGCTCGCCGGTCGTGACCCACGTCGGGGAGCCGGTGGCAGGAGAGGTCGCAGGAGGCGTAGAGGTCTCGGAGGGCGCCGGGGTCGACGTGGCCGGGCCTCGTGGAGATGTAGATGGGGACCGACGACGGGCCCGTTGACGGCGGGAACTGCAGCTTGCGCGGCTTGCGGGTGTTGGTGGGTCTCTTCGCCCACCTCAGCTCCATGGTCTTGGAGAAGTTGGGGTGATGGGTCATCTGCTTCGAAGAGGCCACGGACGCCATTTTTGCTCGACGTGAATCTCCTCCCCTCTCTCTCTCTCTCTCGCCGGCGAATGTGCTCGCCGTCGCCGTTCACGGATCGAAGCCGAGCGCGTCTCGGCTCTCTCCGGTGAATTGTGGCCAAGCGATGGCGGTGCTTCTGCAATGGCGCTGGAAAAAAAGAATGAAAAACCGATAAAAAATCAAAAGATAAGAAAATGAAAATGTTTAATCACGTACAAATATCTCTTTCTATGTTTTTTTTTCCCGGGATGTTACACCATCACTAAAGAAATCAAATCTCTCGTTAGCCTATCTAAAATTAAGGTGCCGTTCGTATCACAAGGGTGAATGACCCAATTTGCTAACCGAGCACAGGAGTTTCGTTTCCAAAAATTGCTAGAAATACATTAAAAGATTCTAAATCTGAGACATGAGCGTGTCACGAAAGTTAAGAGAGCGAGCAATGAAAAAGCAGCTCGCAAATTCGCTTCCACAATAAGTTTAGGGATACCCAAAGAAATCGTCATTTTAAAACTTAAAAGGATAGGTCACAATTCTGCTTTGAGCAAAGAGCATACTCTCACATGAAAAATATAAAATTAGGGGAATATGCGGAGAGGGTCGAACTAAAACTCGCTCCCTTGTCGGAAACCCTATTCTCTAGAGAATAGGAGTTGATAATTCAAGCTAGTTGTTCGATAATTCGAATCGGAGTCGGAGTTTGTCCGCTTGGCTACGAGGACCAACTCCAAAATTACCATAACGCGACAGTTGCATTATGATTGTGGAAATTCGCTTATATCCAGAAGCACTTCAATTACTAGCCCTCACCTCCAGTCATCAGCTTAAGGCATTAAGATGGTACGGTGGCGCCACTCACATTAATCATGCACTGTATAGGAACATTTGGGGGGTCAGAATTGATCATCCAAATGAAATTCAGGAGCGAGATGTCTTTGTAACCTCGAAACAGCGTGGGAACTTCAATGGCGAGATGGGCCAAGACATGGGCCGGGATCTGGGCCTCCGCTCGGGAAGAGCCGCAAAAGGCCCAAAAAAGCTTTCGGCCTCCCATCGGATCCAATCCAATTCATGGCGTCCTCCTCTCGCTTTCCTCGAGTTGGCAGATTTGAAACCAGATCGGCGACGAGACGAGAAGAACATCCGCTCTCTCTTGTAGGGAGCACGGCGCGCGGTGTCCATTTCCCTCCGCTCCCGTCTCGCTCGCGCACAGCGGAGTGGGTCGAGCTCGAACTCGAACTCGCTCCCCTGTCGGAAACCCTGTTCTCCGTCCACTTCCGGCGGGGTTCTGGTCGGTCCGTGGGTCGGCGGGGGGCGAGGGCGGAATAGGGTTTTAGGGGAGCGCGAGAGCTGTGGCGAGGCGAGGCAGTTGAGAAGAGGGGCGGAGTGGAATCGATGGTCATGCCGATCTCTGCAGTTTAGGAGTGTTAAGCTTTTGCGTGCGCGCTTGGGAGAGAGAGAGAGAGAGAGAGAGAGAGAGAGAGAGAGAGAGAGAGAGAGAGAGAGAGAGAGAGAGAGAGAGAGAGAGAGAGAGAGAGGAGGGGGGGGAATATGGAGGGGAAGCGAATATCTGCGAGCCCGAGGCCCTGCAGCGGAAGAAGGGTGCTGGCTTCGAAGAAGAGGCCGAGGTGGTGGTGCGGCGGGGACGGGTTCGTGAACAGCGTCAAGAAGCTCCAGAGACGCGAGATCAGTTCCAAGCGCGACCGCGCTTTCTCGATGACCGACGCCCAGGAGCGGTTCAGAAACATTCGGTTGCAGGTATGGTGCCGAGGGTTCTTGTTATTTTTCAGTTCTTTTTTTCTTTGACTTGCTAGGTCTTTATTAAGTGGGGGTGTCTGTCTGAAGGAGGATTTATCCAGTGGTTTCGGTGTGAACTAGAGTTAACTTGTGGAATTATGTGGATATCGATCAGAAATTTGGTTTCTGGCTGGAGTGAATGTCAACAGTTATATTATAACTTGGATTGTGTTGAAGGTAGGGGAAGGCAGTGAAGATTGTTATGGTGAATGCCTAAAATTTTGAATCGTGGCTGGGGTGCGGATTCGAATGCCTTTGATCCTTTGTTAAAGGCAATGTTCGGGGAGATATGGATTTTATCCATGCAAAATGTTTGGTTTTATATGTGGATTGACCCTTGGTTGGGTGCTTCTGCCTCATTCCGGCTTTTTCATGTAATGCTCGTAACGTTCCCCTGATCATCGATATGATTGGGAGATGAAATTTAGTTTCTGAATAAAAATTGCGCCAAAAGTATGAAAATCTATCTACTGGCATTACTTGAGTTGCATAAATAGGTGCCTTGCCACATCTTTATCAGTCAGTCAAGAGAGCTGCTTTTCTTGTCAATATCTAGGATGTGGGATTTCAACTCAAAGATGACGAATGTTTTATTTTATGAGATTGATGAAAGCCTTTCTATGGGGATATTCTGCATATGCCGATTGTGGTTTTCTGGTTTGAATGATCGTGGGACTTATTCACAGGAGGAATATGATACCCACGACCCAAAGGGTCATTGTTCCATGGTCCTGACTTTTCTGAGAAAGAGGTCAAAGATTATTGAGATTGTAGCAGCACGTGACATTATCTTTGCCCTCGCTCAATCTGGTGTTTGTGCAGCTTTTAGCCGAGGTAGTAATCATGGTTTTCTTGCTTTCTTTACCAAAACCATGGATATTTCTTCCAGTTTTGTAATTTTTGACTCTTTTATTGGAATGCAGAGACAAATCAAAGGATCTGCTTTTTAAATGTCAGTCATGGTGAAGTTATTCGAAGTCTGTTCTATAACAAGAACAATGACTCACTTATCACAGTCTCAGTTTATGCATCTGATAACTTCAGCTCCCTAAAGTGCAGAAGCACGAGGATTGAGTAAGTCAACCTCCCCATCACCAAATTTTTATCCAACCCCACGTTCTCTTGTAGAGAGAACCTAAAAACTTAAAGAAGCACATAAAAGCTGTAACAAAGGGTAAGCAAGGCTAGAAAAAAGACATATTCTCAGTTCTGGAAAGGAAGGACGTCTAATGCAGTATCTTCTTCTGCCACAACTGCGTTGATATCAATTCTGATTCTTGATGTCTAGGTACATAAGGAGGGGAAAACCCGATGCTGGCTTTGCGCTTTTTGAATCTGAATCGCTGAAATGGCCTGGTTTTGTGGAGTTCGATGATGTGAATGGGAAAGTACTTACGTACTCTGCCCAAGACAGGTAAAAAACAAGATCAGGTCCATGGTTGGACTTATTTGCGCTCTGGAAATTTGGTTGAAGTTTGATTTTGGAGAATTATCAAGTTCAATAATTTTCTTCATCTTATTATGACCTCCTCTTCTGTCCTGCAGTATATACAAGGTATTTGACCTAAAGAATTACACGATGTTGTACTCCATATCTGATAAAAATGTCAAAGAAATCAAGATAAGGTACTTTCTTTTTTAGCTGGATGATGTTTCTTCACCTTTTCAATCTCATTTGAAATCTGTTACTTAAGAACTCCTTCCTCATCTTGTTTCCTCTTGTGATCATGCTCTTATGTTGATTGTTTGTATTTTTTTTAATAGCCCGGGAATCATGTTGTTGATATTTACAAAAACTGGCGGTTGTGTTCCTCTTAAGATTCTATCCATAGAGGATGGTACTGTTCTCAAGTCATTCAATCATCTCCTGCATCGGAGTAAGAAGGTTGATTTTATTGAACAATTCAACGAAAAGCTTCTAGTCAAGCAAGAAAACGAGAATCTCCAGATTCTCGATGTAAGTATCCCTCTCGATATACTGATGAGGCATATCTTGATATGGAGTTATGAAGTCGAGCTGCTGACTGTTGTAAATGTTGCAGGTTCGCAACTTTGAGCTAACAGAAGTTAGCAGATCTGAGTTCATGACACCATCGGCATTTATTTTCCTCTATGAAAATCAGTTATTCCTGACTTTTAGAAATCGAACTGTTGCCGTTTGGAATTTTCGTGGAGAGCTTGTAACGTCATTTGAAGATCACCTCTTGTGGCATCCAGATTGCAATACCAACAACATATACATCACAAGTGATCAGGACCTCATCATTTCTTACTGCAAGGCTGATTCTGACGACCCCTTATCTGAAGGAAATGGTAACTCCCATTACTTTGCTTTCTTTGGGTCAATTAGTTTACGCGGGAGTCATTTCTTCTTTCCACCGTTTTATGTGCCGGCAGCCTTGGTATGGATGTTGGCCCTGACGTGAGTAGTCATTTCTGTCTTTCCAATTCCGAGAACTGTCACCCTACTAGTCGTCTAAGAAGTGATTAAAACAAGCTATCAAAAGAATGGGAAGTTTCATCTGGTGGAGTTCTTTTGCATGGTATGTTGGTATTAACTTTTCATTCGTTGGAAGATGTGGATGAACCCATCAGAGGGGGAATAGTCTTTTTTTCTACTCATAGGTGCACTCGCCTCTCGAGTTTGACATTATAAGCGGCTGCATCATCCAATTATTTGCTCTTTCATAGGAGGTCAAAGGATAGCTGGGTTATTTCTAGCATTATCATATTCAGATGTGTATTCTCTGGCTATATATTTTGGTTGGACCATGTTCTTGCAGATATCAGTGTACCGTTAACAGTATTACTTGTTTTTGCAGCTGGATCCATCAATGTAAGCAACATATTGACGGGGAAATGCCTTGCTAAAGTAAAAGCAAGCAACAGCGTCCCTGTGGAGGATGAATGTAGTTGCAGTGGTGAATGTAGTGGTGATTGCCGTTCCAAGAAGCGTGCCCGTGCCTCCAAAATCAGGAGCACAGTTGCAGAAGCCTTGGAAGACATCACTGCGCTCTTCTACGATGAAGAGCGAAACGAAATTTATACGGGCAATAGGCATGGCCTTGTACATGTATGGTCTAACTGATTGTTCTCAAGTTTTTAAATTTAATTTCTCGAGGATTCATTATAATTCTCCCGAATGCTTATAATGATTGTGCTGCCATCGCACGATTACCCTTCTAAGTGTATTATGAGTTCCTGTATCGGTTAAGTTTGAGCTTCTTAAGCTGTATTTTAGAGTGCTGATGTAGTGACTGGTACCTCTTATCTAATTTACCTTCCGTCTGTTTCAGGATTTGTCTTCCTTCTCTCTCATGGTTGTTAATTTTTGTCCTACTTGTTGGATTTATGGTTATCTTTGTTCACGTGGAAACGTGCAAATTAGGCAAAGCCTCTTCCTGCGGGATGACTTCGTTTAAGCAGAGTATTAGAAGCTGCTAATATAGCTGTGAAATGAGGTCGTGACTTTAAAACCAAGACGCTTCTCACAGATGAAATTGGCAGGAGAAGAATTTGCCATGTCGTACAAGCTTGCTAATTCGACTTAAATTTTGGGGGCCCAGTTCAATTAAATTGGGACTGACTGCTTTCTTGGTCCACATGGTGGGTCATGTGACGCAGCTTTTGCATAGTCATATCTCATCTTTACCTGGATCGACTTCAATGACTTGGATGCCGTATTATATTGGCCGTTCATTGAAAGTGTTACTGGTTTAAGTAGTGAAGAAGAGTTGTTATGCTGGGGGGTGTGGGAGAATGTTTGGTCGGCAAATCTGAAGGAATTTGGATAGCCGACTTTTGTTTATTCGTACACAGTTGGCGTGTGGGAGGTGGAAGGAAAAAGAGATACATGGCTTTTCACATGCATTGCAAGGCTCGCAAAGACGTGATGATGGAGCCATCACAAGTGTGATGCTTTACGGTTTTCCAACTCTCTCTCTCCATGACTTTTTAAACCTTTTTGTTTCTCCAGAAAGAGAGAGAGGGAGGGAGTACGTGTTAGGGTCTGCTTGCCAGTTTGCATTTGGGTCCAAAGCTGACAAATATGCCTCTGAGCACTTGCCCAGTCCTTATCTTCTTCATACCTTTCACATGTTAGTGGGATTGCAAGAGGCTTTTCCATCTATTGACCCAAGCATTGATGTGTAAGCGTTTGTGGAACACTCTTGCCCTGCAAATTCCCATCTGAAGTGGGTAAATTCCAAACTCAGCCGAACAAGAAGCAAGCGGAAATTTCCTGGTGAAGCAAAGATTAGATGAAGAAATACCAGTTTTATCTCTCTTTGCATAAGCCTTTTTGCAAGCCAGGCCCAGAAGAAATTGATGTGGCCGATTTTTTAGAGGAGAAATCTGCCGCGAGGAGGTTCATCGTCCTTTGATGCGACTCGGATATGAACATGACAAGAGCCAAGTCAAATGAAAGGGGCTGTGGGGTCCTAGAATAATTAAATCTTTGTTGGAAGGTTAGCTGAGTTTCATCATCTTTTTTCGTGTCCTGTTCTTCGGGGGTAATCTTCTAGTGGGGCTCTGCTAAGTTCCCCCAGGAATTACAATGTCATTTTTTTTTGGATCAATCTCTGGATGCGTTTACAATTGGTAAAAAAACAAAAAAAAACATTTTATATCGGGCATGCAAACAGTGTTTATTGCTCAATTAGACATTATGGCTTGTGGTTTGTCTTTGCTGGAATTCATCAATTGCTCAGGTTAAATTTGGGTACGCGACGTGCCGGCGATGTTTGAAAATGTAGCTTACTCGTTATTTTTCCAAAATTTACGAGCTGGGGTTTTGGTCGAGTTTGCATTTGAATTGTTTTAGATACGAGGCTGGAAAATATATGGGAACACTTTTGAGAGGGAGGGGGGGGGGTGTGAACAAAGAAGAATTAAACTTTCTACTGAAGTCCTTAAGAAAAGACAGATTCACTCATTAAATTTAAGCCGTGTGGGGATATACTTCCCTGAAATCTGTGGCAAAACCCCCCCAAAGATTCCATTATTGGAGATTTATATTGTCGGTCAATCAAATATCGCAATCAATGAATTGATTATTCGTAATATTCAATTCCCTTCCCTCCAAGAGGCTCCATGAATTTGAATCCTATGGCATTGGGAGATTGGGTCCCTCGAACACTAATTATATTATTAAAGAAGGTGGACACGACGACAGTCACTTTCAGATTAAGGCCTCTTAACAAGAGCCCAAGCATGCGGCCTTTGCAATTATAATTAATAATCGAATGAAAAGATGAAAAGTAGAGAGCGAAAAATCACCAAAAACCCCAAATCATGATAATCGTGGTATATTTACCCTATAATTTTTTTGTGACGTAAAAAATCCTAAAACACCATAAACTTTAATTTATACCTATGTGACACATTTACCCTCTGTCGATATTTCTGCCAGATGAATTTTTTCATTCAAAACCAATGTCGTGTTTATTTTACTCAAGCCATGTGGACGCCGTGTCGACACAATTTGCTTTCCGACGTCCTTATAGGCAGATTTTAATGATGTTCATTGACGGGATCTTGACAGAGGGTGGTATATATATATCGCACATGTACAAAAATTTAAGATAAATATGTCGCGATAGATATAATTTGAGATTTTTTGTGATTTTTTTTCAAAAAAAAAAAAAAAAGGGATAGGACCACATGGCTTCAAAGAGGGTCGCGTGAAGCGCACGCGCCGGTCGGGCGCGTGAACCGTGCCCCACTTGCCGTAATACTCCTATGTGACATCATGGTAAGTTGAGAACGCAATCATCGCGCTATTGTCCGCTTTATATATTCTTGTTTTTCCCACTTTTTCATTTATTTATTTTTTAAAATCCGAGTGCATTTAGCTTCTTCTTCTTCTTGCTTCTCTGGAGCTTAGGCTGCTCTCTTTCTTGTCTTACCCTTGCCCCGCTCTCCCTCGGATTTGCTCGCCATTGTTAAATCCATTCAGGTATAGCGCGCATTCTCGTCCTCGCACAAATCCCATCGTCTTGTTTCTTCTGTCTTCGCGTTAAAGGTTCCAGTTTGAATTTTTTTTTTCCTTCCCCATTTTCCTTTTCTTGTTTGTTTTTTTTTTTTTTGGCGTTGCGGGTCTTTGAGTGAGCTTTTGCAAGGCGCCCTGCATTTTGGGTTCCTGGGTTTTGTTGGTCTAGAGGGCGCTGGCATTTTCTTGGCAGAAAGGGTGCTTATTGCATCTCGGTCAAGATTTGAAAGTCCTTGTCTTGATTGGTGTGTTGGGTCGCTGTACTTGTGCCTCCATGAGTGGTGTCGGTGGTGGTCGCGTTCTCTTCTTGATTCGCTAGATCTGAACTGAATCGAGTTCGTCCCAGTTGCGGTTGAGGAAATTCAGTTGTGAGTATACGGTTGCAGCGCTTGAAATGGGTGCATCTGCTTGCGAGCTCCCGGTGGGAATGAGCTTGCCGTACTGAATTTTGCTTGGGGTTGATTCAGTTTCTCTCTTGGTTGTTTCTTGTGTGAAATGGCATCAAGTTGTGCTATGTCCAAAAGCTTGAGCCGTAAGCATTTGGGCAAAACGGGTTTCCGAATTTTTTTTTTTTCCTAATTGGATTTGTTGGCTGCAATGTTGTCCCTGAAGTACCAGTACTCTTACTTCAATTACGAATCATTAAGTGATATCCACAAGCACATGTCAATGTTAAGAGGGTATAGCGTGTAAGTAGCTGCACCAAACATGGATTTATAGAATAGGAGGTCTGCCAGATTTTGCATTCATCAGTATGCTAATTTTGATTGTTTGTTGCATACTTTGCACCAGGCCTTGCTTTTCTCATTCGATTTGACACTCGAAGTTCCTGATTCATCTAAACTGCCGGTGGTTGACTTAAGTCCAAGCAAATTACTCTTTTGGAACCAGTGGGATTTATCGTTAATGGTTTTGGGCTTTCCATGTTCTCTCTGTGCCTGCACTTTCCTTAGTTATATCATATATGACAATGTTGGATGTATCCGTACAGTTTTCTACTCCTTAACATTATTTTTCCTGCTTTTCAGGTGCCTAAGTTTCTGAGATGGGGGGCGATATAGACTCAGATGCCGTTTTGGAATATGCTTCATTTCAGATTTCATCCGGGCAGGAGAGGTTAGTCTGGCTTCTTTTTGCAAGACTTACAGTGGGGAGTTTGGCAGAGAGTTACCCACCCTAGTCACAATGTAGAAGTAACGAGAGTTCTCTACGTGTGTGAGTGTTCTATGCAATGAATTAGGAGTTCATATACAAGAATGAATTCGTTTCAGCCCTTGATGATGACGATGAGGTCATGAACTTGAGTGCCCTTTGTTAATATTTAGCCTGCACTTTATCACTGATAAAAGAAGAAAGTGGCCTCTTTTTATCTGTCAACAATGACCATCCTGGAAATCATACAGAGAATTTTCATCTGAGAAGTTTCTAAGTATGGAATTAAAAACCTCAACTGCAAACCTTCAAGCCTGTATTTTTCTGACCTTTAGATCGATTCGATTAAAGTAGAGTGAGGCTAATTGGGATGCTTATTACTGTTCTTATGTTATGTACTAAGTGGCCTGCTACTGCCTTCTTCTGGTTAAGAACTTGGCTATTTGCTGGCGCTGAATATCTTTTCATGTAAGCGATGGCTGCCTTGAAATGTTTGGATTTGTCTCTTCATTCAAATCTAAGAGCGAATCTCCTGCAGCCAGAAGTTCTATAATCCTGTTTTTTATTTCTTTTTTTGGTCACTCTCTTGCTTTCCATCTTGCTGGTGTTGCTATTAGTCGACATCTTGGCATCTGAACTTTTTTTTGGGGTGCTTCTTAAGAAATTTCTTGTTACTATATATACTTGCCTGAAAATGTTTTGGGGGTTTCCCAGGTTTGAAGCATGTGGTTGTATTGATAACAAGGTGGAAAAGTTGGCAACTGGAGGTTTGGATCAATTACTTCCCTACATTCCTGCTCTGAGAGACTTGTACACGGAAGGCTCCAACTGTAACTTTAAAATACAGCTTCCGGACAATCTTTCTGGGTCAAGATGGTTCACAAAATCTACTTTTAACAAGTACATACCTTATGCTTACTTTGATTTTTTTTGGTATTAACCTTGTTGAGACAAGGTATTGATTTCTAAGAATCTTAACATACAAAAAATTTGATTTCTGTCCCAGTTTTCTGCATATTGTCGGTTCACGAAGTCTTGCGACCATAACCAAACCGATAAGAGATGAGATGTCTCAATTGGAGGAAGCGAGGAAGTTTCAAGTTTCTTTGTTCCCCCAAGTAAATATTATGTGTCTCAGTGTCCTACAATACCTCTTTTCATATACAAAATTATGCTTTAAACGAGCAATTGACATGTTTTTCCTCCTAACAGCCCGGAACAGACGCTGAATCAGCAGATGCTTCAAGGTTGACTCTCGTTCTTTGGCATAATTGGGTTGCAATGTCGTTTTGCTGCTCATACTTTTATGCCTATGCTCATGACTATTCTACCTTGCTCATTTTTGTTGTATTGAAATCAGGAATGAACTGTTGCGAGCTATGGATTTGAGGCTCATGGTGTTGAGGGGGGAGTTAGCGGCAGCTTTTGGCCAAGTTGCAGGCGACACCTATTCTGTTGAAGAGATGAACAACATAGCAGATTTCTCTCAACTTCTTGGAGCAGCAGAATTGGAGTAAGTTAGCCATGCAATGCAGGGGCCTTATATCTTCCTAGGTTTTTCTTTCCTCTGAATGATTTCGTGATAGTAAATTAAGTGGATACTCATTGCAGGAATGCTCTGCATAGGGTTCTAGAAACAAGCAAAAACAGCCAGTTTGTTGATTCCGAGGAGAAATCCTCAATCAAATGTGATTCAAAGGATGCGGATTTTGCTAGGAAGGAGAGGAGTAATTTGATATCAAAGGCAGTAAACACGGACATGCCTGTACAGTACAATGTTTCACCAGCGAAAGTTGCACAAGTTGAGCGACAGAGCTCGACAGGAAGTGAGGATTCTTCAGATTCTAATGATGAAGATCAAACATCTGCAGAAAGAAGTCGCAGTATGTTACGATCGGCATCACGTAGAAGGTCAGCATCGCCAATGCGCAGGGTTCAAATAGGGAGAGGTGGGTCCCGTAGGGCCGCTGCCCTAACAATCAAGAGCCTCAATTATTTTCCAGCTAGAGAAAGGACCGTTGCTAATGACATTGATGAAGAGGGATCTGAGCAACCTAATAAAAAACCAGAAAATGATCTACGAATGAGTGTTCAGGATCGAATCAATCTTTTCGAAAGTAAGCAAAGGGATCACGCTGTCGAGATTGAGAAAAAGAGGTCATTAGTTAACTTATCTATAGGTGCAAATAAATCTGTCTTGAGGCGATGGAGTGCTGGTATGGGGGGCTCTTCCTCGTTCCAACATGAGTCAGAGATTAATCCAGATATTACTCCAGTATGTTCAGGCGATACCGTGGAAGAGGTTCCGAAGGATTCAGCAGAAGTGACTGCAGAAGTGAATGTTATGTCTGAAAGTCAACGTACTGTTCAGACTGATGAAGATGTAAGATTGGAAGAATGGGAAAGGGGGGGCTCTCCTCTGGTAGGTAATGTCTCAGACAGTAGAGCAGTAGTCCAAGGAGAAGAAACTAATGATAGGCCAATATCCTCAGCTGAATGGAATCGGCAGAAAGAAGAGGAGTTGAGCCAGATGATGCTAAAAATGATGGAAACTAAGAATACTTCTAATAAAGCTGAACTCAGTGGAAGTCAAGAAGTTCCTGTTGAGCAGAGAGGTGGGTTTTATGATCGATATAGACAGAAGAGGGATGAGAGGCTTCGAGGAGAGAATGCTGGAAAACGAGCAGAAAAACAAGCACGATTTAGAGCCATGCAACGAACTCTAAATGAGAGGAAAGCTGAAATGGTCTCCACTAATATAAATGATACCGGCAAAAAGACTTCCTCGAAGAAGCCCCAGAAGCCACTCAATACCGCATCTCAACCTGCAAAAGTTAAGAGAGAAACCCCAAATCCTTCCATAAAGAAGGCTTCTCCAAAAACATCCCTTGTACCTGCGACACGTAAATCGTGGCCATCAACTCCAACAACAAGAACCACGGGAACATCACCAGCTAAGACTTCTGGTGCCTTATCTTCTACAGGTTCTACACCAACTCGTCGCAAACCTCAGCCAGCGGGTCCTACGCCATCGCTCTCTCGCCCAAAACCCAAGTCAGAAAAACCCCTTACGCAACAAAAGAATGTCAGAGAAGCCCAATCAAATAAGCAGAGGATCATGAAGAGTGTGGATGATAAGAAGCCGCAACCAGTGACTAAAACGACCAGAACTGGGAAAAGTAAAGCCGTGACCGCTTCTTTAGATGGCTCTGGTGTAGTTTCTTCTAAGCCTAGTTTCTATAACAAGGTAACCAAGAAAAGCAGTGTGGTGCCCTTGGAATCAAAACCCCTCCGTAAGAGCTCTGGAACTGGTCCTCTTGTTTCTCCTTCTGCAAAGAAAAAACCCACTGAGCTGGTGGAACCCGTGACTAGTTGTGGAAATTCGAGCGAAGAACAAAAGAATGAGCAAATTGGTGTTGTTTCTGACCTGATGAGTCAGCATGAAGTGGTAGATGGTGCATCAGTGGCTGTAACTGATGCTACTGCGGAGCCAGAAACACAGGAAAGTAGCACTCAGGAGTGTGATGAAGCTGATAACATGGATCAAGTGGTTCATGAGGGTGATTATGGTTCAAAAAATATTACAGAACCTTTAGATGTCTGTACTGGAGAAGAATCGACCATCTCTCCCATGGCGTGGGTAGAAATTGAAGAGCATCAGGATCCACCAAATCTATGTGATGACCCTGTCTCTGAAGTACTATCTCATGCCAATGTTATACCAATTGGATCGTCAAGTCCACGGGTACGCCATTCTTTATCACAGATGCTGCAAGAAGAAAGTAGTGAACCTGACATTTGTGAGTGGGGTAATGCCGAAAATCCTCCTTCCATGATATACCAGAAAGATGCTCCTAAAGGATTGAAGAGACTATTGAAATTTGCTCGAAAGAGCAAGGGTGATGGAAACACGTCTGGTTGGTCTAGCCCATCCGTGTTTTCTGAGGGAGAGGATGATGTGGATGACCCTAAAGTTTCTAGCAAGAGGAGCACTGAAAATCTATTGAAGGCACTTCATGCAAAGAATCTTGTCGCTAATGATCAAATCTCTGGTGAATTGACTCTTGACTTTACTATGCTTCTTTTCTGCCAGTTAGATTTAAATTTTTTCTGGTCCTTTCTTCATCGTATTTAAAATTCTTGTAATGGTTTTAGTCATTTTTGTTGAGCAGGAACTTGTAGACTACGATATCCCTGCTCCTATTCTTCCTAAAACCACTTTTTGCTTGCTTGACTTGATTTTATCAGCAAAATTACTGCATAGTGGGTTATCGCAATCTCGTAGTTCTCATTTCTGGAATGCTTTTGACGCAGCTCATTTGGGTGGTCATAAGTTTCATGACAGTCATGTTACAGCTGGAGCTTCTACGACAAAAGGTGGGTCATCGTGGTTGGCGAGTTTCTCGATATCTTTGTTGCAGATCTTTCTATTTGATATCACCCTATCCACTTCTCCTAAAATCAGGAATTGGTGTGGTGTAGACCCTAATTAATTGCATGCTTCTCTTTTTCAGCGTCGAGGTCATTCTTCTCTCTTTCAGCATTTAGGGGAAGCAAACCGAGCGAGACCAAGTTCCGGTAACCTCTGAGGATAGCTAAACCTCAGGCTCCTTAAACAGTCGCATCCTCTTTCAACCCCTAGGCACACAGGATAGGTCTAGAGTTGTATAATCCACGTGATCTCTCGGTATTCACTTGCTTCCGACTCTTGTTTGCAATAGGTTTGAGCCCCCCTCCTCTCATGCATATGGGCGGGTGTGTTTTGTCGGTGAAGGATTGTGTAAATTCAACCAAAAAAGAAAAAAAGAAAGACTGGTTACAATTATCAACAACTAAGCCTCAGAATGTCATGTCAGACATCCATTCATTCTAGAAACTCTGTTGAATCATCATGATAGTGTATCTTATTCAAATTCTGAGTTTCTCTTCCAATGTTGTTGCTGCTACATCTACTTTGCAAGTTCTGATGAAGTACTTGTATCGTAAATGGACTCTCCTCTTTCATCTGTATCCTAAACGTGCAGCAAAAACTAGCAACTAAGAGATGGCGTTCGGAATTCCGGATGTATCTCGAACCGGGTTTACTCGTGGAACTTCTTCTCTGTTTTTGCATAGAGGAGGACAAGTCGTACGAATTTGCCCCATCGACTTTTGTATAAATTAACTCAGATTAAGGCTGTTTGTTTCAGATAAAATTTCCTTATAAAGAAAAATGCTTTTCGAAACATTTTTAAGGAAAATAATTATTTTTCATTTATTTAGTGATATGCAGAAAAAAAAGTGCTACTGAAAATATTTTCGAGTATTTGGATTTCATTTGAAATAATGGGTATCGAAGAAAGTGAAGTAATAAGTGTTTTTTAAGAGATTGGTTCCGTTTGGGAAAATGGTTTCTTCTATTTGTTAGAAACGAGAATTATGGGTGTTTTCTTTAACTGTAGATATTTTATAATTATGTAACCAATATTCAGCATAAAAAACATGTTCGACTAACTAAATCGCAAAAAGAAGTTTTGTTTCAACCAGCTTTCTGCTGAACTCTCTCTTGTGAGCTATGCTTTTGGTCTTTCACTGAGTCAATGTCATTGGGACTGCTATCCTTAGCTATTAGAAGAGGTAGCTTGTCTTAATTTGATGAAAAGTATCTAAAATCAAAGTCATCGTATCTCCTAGCCAATTGGTAGTTGGGAAAAGCTAGCTGCGCCCAAAGTTTCAGTAGTCTGGCATTTTTTGGTCCTCTCCAAGTTCAAAAATTCAAAGTATCTAAAATCAATGTGTTGTTTTCATGCTCAGGATAGTCAGTGCTAATCTTTTGGCAGTAAAACTTAAATCAAACAGTAAAAAACCCCGGCATGAACTGGAAATTTTCATCCCCTTCATCTATTTCATTCCACGTTCAAATACTAGGAATCTGTAATTCATTCCAAACGTCAACTAGCTCCAGAAGTCTTCGTCGAAAGCAAAATTTCGGAGGCAGAAGCTACAAGGGGAACCAAGCTAGTTGTACAAAAGGCCATAATAGGACATAGACAATACCTAAGTCAATACCCTTATCCACAAATTCGAAAAGCAAAAGGCTACTTCCAAAAGGATTCCTTCAAGTCCAGTCTCTGATGAGGTTATATTAACGGCTGATGCTACAACAAAATGACGCTTGATTGACCATACCATCTTTGGCTTCCAAAAAGTACTACGCAGAGCAACCAGTTCCCAACGGGAGTTCTGACTCAAAATTGCTGTTACAAACATGAAAAGAAAAGTATGTGAAGAGCTCAAACAATGTGAATAATACTATGTTCAAGAAGCAGCATCGTTCTATCCTGTGTTGTAAAAAGCTTACTTCCTCTCCCACAAGACAGAAAATTCCAACTAATGTACAAGGAAAATCCAATTACATGTGTCTACTCCTATGTACATTCCTCCAAGCAGAGAAATATACATTATTGAAGATGCGTTTAAAAGGATTATCTTGAATAATAAAGGTTTAAATGAGTGATTTGCACACCAAACAGATGGAAAGATGCACCAAAACGGATGCATGTAGACATCTCGTATCATGTATCAATGAGAGTTGAACAGAATCAGACAACAAGAAGAAGCTGAAGCATGAACACAACTACACGAGACATAAATTAAAGGTATATCGATATTACGTTATAGACTTCACTTCAACAATAATCAAAGTTAACCTGTGATCCATCTTTAAAGATTTAAATTGATCAAAGAGGAAAATACAAGAAGTTCCTAAAAGATTTTAGTTAAATCCCACACTAATAAAGAAGAGGACTGTCCTCATAATCCAAAACATTGATAATAAAGGATCTAAATCCAAAACACGCAAGCGCGGAGGCAGAGGGGGGGAGAGAGAGACTTATTCTGACCCTTTTTTCTAAGCGACAAAATTTTTCGCGGAAAAGAGGATTACTCAAGTATAAAAGAAGTCCAACAAAGAAAACGCACAAAGCCAGAAAACACAAAAGAGAAGCTAAAAAATGAAACTAATTCCAAACCCTTTTTTCTAAGAGACAAAACCTTTTGAGGAAAATGGGGAGTACATTATCCAAACATACAGGAAGCACAACAAAGAAAACGCAGGACAAAGCCAGAAAACATGACAGAGAAGCTAAAAAATTTAAACCACATTCCAGTGCAATGAAAATGAAACTTCAAATCCTCCGTTTTTTTTATTCAGCAAAATTTTGTCCCAAAAAGCACAAATTGATTATCTTTGCCACAGAAGACCGAAGTGTAAGACTCCTTCTAGTGCTTAAGAACAAGAGACTAAACATTATTCAACACTTTTGCTTGTCTGAGAAACACTCTAAAAGATTTGGTTTTGGTGGGGGGGGGGGTTGGGGGGGTTTGTGGTTAGAACATGTATGTTGAAGATTAGTTTTGGCTGCTATATAGAAAAAGGAGATATCTCATGTTTTCCAGTATTATCTATGACAAGCCGCATAAATAGCAGCATATCAAGAGGGTTTTTGACGTGTAAACCACAAGATCCTTAACATATATGGGTATCTAATTGAACCCCACATGCCATGAACAGAGACTATAAAGTAGTATTTGCATCTTCACAAAAAGCTTGGCATCAGTTATAGTGTGAAAAGAATACCAACCTTATAGCTTAGACCATGCAATGCTGCGTCATGCTCATCCACTTTCCAGTACCTAGAACTATAACACAAAATAACCACGGCATTTCGATGATCCACAGAGGCATTTCTTTTTCCTTAAGTTTAAGCCATTATCACCTTCTTGAGGCAGAGTTCCATAATCATAAGTCAACTCCGCCATCGGAGGAATATGTCTAACTGCAAAAAAGGCAATGTGAAGGAAAGACTCATTGTTTTCTTCATAAATAACGGGTTGCCAAAAGACATTTGGGTTGCAACTATGATTAATGAAGCGAGCCACATTTCCAAAGTCCTTGGCAGTCATAATTATTGGAGAAGGGATATCAGAATCCTCTGAAGCGCCATTTGTAGCCTCTTCTCCTAGCAATCCAGGTTCATAATTCCACTTGAATGGTTCGTAGCTACGGCTTGAGTCAAAGATGTACTCATCATTATCACCTTCCTGCAGCTTCTTCTTTAGTCTGTCTTTGTCAATGACTTCTCCAGTATATTCGCATATAAAAGCACCAGCTCGGATAGGATCATATGATCGTATGCCCCAACCCCTATCTTTTGTCTTGAACACCTCCAGACGGACTTTCAAACCACTCTGTGAGACTCGAATTTTGCAGTTAGGCCCGCATGGACAGGAAGGGCCACATTCATACACAAGCGGCTTTCGGCTCACCAGAACCCCATTGGCAGTATATGGAAGATCGCCACTATTTTTCCTGATACATGCACAGTTAAGATCACCAGCAGCACATCCTTTACGACAGCTGCATCCATAAGAGGACTGCACTATTGCAAATGTTTTGGAGTACTTTGGAGTAGAACAATAAGTAAAGTAAGCAGGTCCTTTTTCATCGTCAATATCATTTACAAGGGAAACAGCAATTGTCTCGGCCCCAGAAGTCAAATCCGGAAGTATAAGTCCAGGACGGGATGAGACATTTTCCTTCCACTTTTCAATTGATTTCCAAACAGCAAAGGCTTCGAGCTGCCCCGGCACCCTCACAAGCTTGTATTTAAAAGTATTTGCACCAGATTTGCCTTTCTCCATCCACGACTCTTGTATAACATACAGGCCATCATATACATAGATCTTTGCGTTCGGATTGGCTACATCTCTGATGCCCCGAATAACTCTGACCTCATTGGCTCGACGCATGCTTCTTTCCAGAGCAAGATTACCCCTTTCAAGTTTCTGGTCACCAACAGGCTTATCTCGGGTCATGGCCCCACCTTGGCCACTGTAGATCAAAACATCCTTGTCTTCTGCATCGTCATCGTAATATCCAGATGATACGATGCTTACAGCTAGTGGTTCTTCATCCAAAGAACCCTTGCCACCTATCCAGTCAATTCCTCCCATAGACTGAGAATGCAGACCCACCATACACAACTCCATCCGAAAAAAGAAAATGTCCCCAATTTCAACCCCAGGGACAACTCCAATTCTCTTCCTCATGTTCGTCCTAAATCCTTTGGTCATCAAAATATTGGCAGCCCTCAAGTCTGACCTCCTTGCTAATCCACTAGGAACTTCCTTGGCATCCTCCAACTGGCTAAGCCTCCTACGGAGCCCTTCAAATGTGATTAGTACACAATCAACCACGTCCCTGCTCCCATCATCTCTTTGCGCTTGACTAATTGGAACAACATAATTTGACGTGATAGCCGGATTAAGTTCAAATTTGCTCCTCTTTTCCTTCTTCTGGGAAGAAGTAGACCCACGTGTACGAGAAGAACTACGCTTTTTACTATTGGAAGGCCCAGCTTCTTTCCCCGATTGATCTACATCTCCATTTGCCATCTCAGGGGTTCTAAAAGAACGAATCGGGGCCGGAGCAGCCGGAGGAGTCCATGTTGGGGGTTCCTCTGGCTGGTTGACTTCAGGCGTCTCGGACGGTGGCGGCATGCTAAAAGGGTAAAATGGCGAATAACCCGGAGGAAAGGGACCGCTGGGAGATGGACACACAAAGGGTGGAGCTTCATTAGCATTCGGGAAGATGGGCTTTAGACTCCGCAGAGGCTTGACATCCAAAACCCTTGACTTATCGAAAGCTGGAGGTACAGCATTGAAACCTGAACCTCCTTGCATTTACAAACTCTGGGGAGATTAACACTGTAAAGAAAGCTGATGTATTACCACTACAACAACAACAACAGACCGCCCAAAAAGCTCTTCGGAACAAGTAGTTTCCCTCACAACAACTCCCAGAATCCGCCTCGATGACCTTTACTCATGATATGATACATTCTCCTTCCCTGGAGGTCAATAATACAACAGCTTACAGGAGAATCTTGCAAATCTGACAAATACAACCTTCTTAACCAGGGCAAAGTTACCCAGAAACCATACCCGAGAAAAAAAAAATAACAAACAAAAAAAACAGCTTAAAAAAGTCCGTTCATGCGAATTCTTTAATCGCGTGAAAAGACATGCAGCATAAGCTCGAGCCCAAGTTTCGGATCAAGCAACGATCTTCAAAGGAAATGAGGGTTCTAAAATCCCACAGCTTCAAACTGGCAAAACCCAGAAAGAATTTCCAGATCTACACCCAAAAAAACCTCATTTTTATCTCGCTGGACATCAGAATTACGCATTTCGAGGGGGGGAAAGAGGAGAGAGACGAGAGCGACAAAGACAAAAGCCTTACCTTTCTGGTGGGTTGACACCATGCTAGGGCTTGGAAGGATAGAACAGCCAAGGATCGATGGTCTGGTCCAAACCAGCAAGACCTCCTGAACCCAATTATCTCCGCAACGAGCGACTTCCAAAAAAATTCAAAACCCTCATGTCATTTTCTCTGTGGGTCTGCCTCTGGGTTTTAGTTCTTGCTTGCGTGCGTGAAGATGATCGTCAGCCGCTTTTATAGCCGCCATCTATCCAGATACGCTCTCTCTCTCTCTCTCTCTCTCTCTCTCTCTTTCCATGTTTTGCTTTGTTTGTCCAAAAAGTAGGACTGTTTTTAGGACATAACAAACGGTCTTATTTTCCTACATCTTTTTCGGTAATAAATTTGGAGGAAATTACCTTATGTACCAGGAAAAAAACATTTCTCTCTTTTCGTATTGAAATCTAGTGACACAAATGTTCCCTGAACTTTGATCCAATATATAATTTGATCCCTAAAATTTTGATACATGTTTAACGTAGTCCCTTAATTATATGTAAATATTCAATGTAGTCTCTGAAGCTAAATTAATTAAAAGATTACATTGAATATTTTTATATAGTTCAGGGACTAAATTGAACATGTACCAACAAAAATTCAATGACGATTTTGAGTAAATTAAAAGTTTAGGTATCATATTACACATTGAGCCAAAGTTCATAGATTGTTAGAATTATTTTCACTTATTATAAATGAGAATATATACTTAAATTCTTCTCAACGAACGAGTGGCGCTTCAGAAAATGTTACATGAGATACTCCTGATTTGTGTCTTAATCACTCACTTTGATGGGTACTGATTCGTGAAATTAACCCACTAGAATTACTCCTCTCCCATATCCTGTATCAGAAAAGGTTTAATCTTTCCAATCCGGGCAACCGATGGTGGCAATTGAGTAAATGCCCAGATGTGTTCAAGTCCGAAAAATCGTATCCTTTTGGCATTAATTATCACTGAACATTGATTAGTTGTATCTAATCATCAGATGCAAAATCAGCAGATATCATAAATGAGTCCTTTCATCATGAACAATGAATATCGGACCTTCTAATTTATTTCTAAGGATGGTTAGGGATACAAACAGTGGGAAAACTTTTATTGGTTAATTCTCTTGATGAACAAAGAAAAAATTGCCTTTATCATCAAGAGAATTACATTGCATCATCAGTCACCCTCTTCTCTTCTCTTCTCTTCTCAACAGTAACCACTTCGAATTCATGACATCACTTGACGTTGACGGCAAAAACTGTACGGACGGAGTGCCTGCCGTCGGACCAAGTTATAGACCCGAAGTTGTAGCCGCCAGGAGCCTCTTTCCCTTGGAACGAGACATTGTAGGATACCCTCCTCGCATTTTGCCTGAAATCAATCTTACCTGGGTAGACTCTTACTATTAGTCCCGCGGGACTGTCCACACTGGCAACATATGTCGAATTCGCAGGCCCCACGTTTGTGACTGTTCTTGTGACGGCTCTTGCCGATCCGTGCCGCTTGAGATTGCCTATGGAGATGGACGGATAATTGATGTCGGATATGAGCTCATTGCCGGAGTTTTCGGGGCAGTGGAATTCGGAACCGGCCATAGAGCTGATGTTCTTTTGTGAGTAGCCTGAGTAGCAGAGGAACTTGAGGAAGTCCTTTGTGGTGGTCTCGAATACCAATCCCGGGTGAAGAGCCCGGTAAGGACTGATTTCTCCGACTCCGACTTCGTGCGGGTTCGCGAGGCTCTTCGTACTGTTCGTCAGTGGCTTACCCTCGTTGTTGATGAAGGTCGCTGAAGACATCAAGCAATGTTAACACGTCAATGACAATTGCATAATCATACTTGTCATGATGTGGACCATCTAATTAATCAAGTGAGTTGATACGCCACTACTGAACCAAATTGCGTCCTATGTACGATGAATCATGATGTATTTTGATTACGAGGATCTTGGAACTATTTATTGATGGCATACCTGTTGTCATAAGTGCGGATCTGATCATTGAAGAACTCCATTCCTTGTGAACTGACTTGATTATCGCAGCCGCTCCTGTGACGTGAGGACAAGCCATTGAAGTACCGGATTTTATGCTAAATTTAGATGGCTTCATGCCAAATGGAACACTCCCGGGATCATTCTTCGGAATGTCCGCCGCTAAAATGGCAACTCCCGGTGCCATTATATCTGGCTGCAAACGACGGGTTGAAAGAAAATGTCATGCAACTTCAGGAATGTGTGTATACCCGCATACATATCATTCCGCATACTTGATGTGCATATCAGAAAAAGAAATAACCTTAAGAATGTTTTCTGTTAGCTCTCCAGGACCTCTTGATGAGAAAAGTGCAACAGTTGGTGCTGGTCTTTGGTTAGAAACCGCGGTGGTCTTAGAAATGGTTGCAGTAGGATATCTGTAGTAGAGGAACCGGAGGACCACAGTTCTCATGTCAGTTATAACATATTCGCTCAAGTTTGGGGACAAAAACAACCAACTGATGAACACTTCCATCAATTGCTGAGATAAAAGAATGGGAACTCTTCAATCGATCGGAGTCATTCGATCAATTTTAATTTTGGCATTCGATAAGGATGGAGAACCAGTACAGTGTAATAGGTTGATCTGTGCTAGTGGAAAATAAGGATGAGTGACTGCATAATGTCAAACACTAAGAAAAGGAACATGAATTAAACTCGAGAATCATTTCGGGAATATAATCATGAAATGGTGGACGAGGACAGAACAGCATCGTCAGTAATCATTTCAAATTTGTATCCCCATGACAAAAAGAACGAAAAATTTCAGATGAATCCCTGCTATGGACAATGACATTTAGATCATCTGGACCATTGCCTGTTTATTTTGTCATAATCTTTGCATAGAGAGAAACCTAATCGAAGATAATTGGATCAATTTTTTTTGCATCATACCCAGCATATTATTGTAAGGACATTGTAAGATATACTCACTTGGCAGAACTGATGTACTTTAGAATCTTGTACCCAGCAACATTGTCAACCTGTGTGAATGGAAAAACACCTGAATCGAAAGGATCTCCATTGTGATTATCGCCAATCAGAATCATCCCTTTGGCTTTGGCATCTTCCACAACAAGCTTTTTGATTCTCCTAGACCCCATGGCATCGGTGTCAACGCACACGACAATTTTTCCAGCAACTTTCGTCCGATCTATTGATCCTGGTAAGCAGTTCCTGCACAATGGTAAAAACGAAACGACATTATCCCTGGAAAACATCCGCGTAAAATTATGCATTTCATAAACGTGCCAGGTTGGTTTTTTCTTTCGTATTGCAAATTAAGAAATATTTATGAACCTCTACCACAGATATCTGAACAAACAATGCCACTATGTATGTGAAGCAATCAGCAAAACATCAATACATAAACATCATGGACTCTCTTTGGTCGTGGTCGATTCAACATAATGTTATTTTTACATTGTGTTGAGGTGCTAGACAATAGGTACAATATTTGGCACTCAGATATAGTTGAAATAGATGCTTACTTAAAGAACAAGATACTGCCATATGACTGGAAGGAGCTTACCAACAAGAAAAGAGAAAAAAAAATGGGAATTTTCCAGCTTGTATAAAGCTAAAGAGAAATACGTCTGTAAGGCAGACCTTCATTAAAATCTTTGGAGTGGACTGTCACGTAAGCTGCCATCACATATCTACATGCTAAAGTTGCAAGCGTGAGATATCCTACCTTGCTTCATCTGCAGGGGTAAAATTAGCCGCAGCATTCTTAGCAAACACAAGTGGATACTTCTTTGAGCTAGTGAGGTTCGAAAGATTGATAGCAGATCCCTACAAGACAAATTTTCGGAGAATGACAAATCTGTGCCATAACAACTAGCTCAAATGGTCAAAAAAGAAACTCCCACATTGGTACAAAAAAGCGAGAGATTTCGGTTGGGCAATTTACCTTATATGTTCTCCCATTGCCAAGAACCACAGCAGATTGAAAATCCCTGTCAATGCTAGAAGCTGCAGCCGTGAAAATCCAAGGAGCTGTATTTACAACAGTGTAAGGGTCAGGCCCATCATTCCCACCAGAGCAAACCACCAAAACTCCCATCTGTTCCGCATGAAATGCACCAATAGCAATAGGATCATGCAGATAATCAGCCTGAAATATGGAGCTTGACCCAATTGAAATAGAGACCATATCGACTCCATCTCTTATTGCATCATCGATGGCCTTGAGGATGACCGCGCCAGAGCAACCCTCTTCGGTGCAGGCCTTGTAGCTCGCAATCCTGGTGGATGGCAAACCGCCCCTTGCCGTTCCTTCGGCTAAGCCATAATAACTTGCATTGGTCACCAGTACACCGCCTGCTGTGGAGGCCGTGTGTGTTCCGTGGCCAACCGAGTCCCTTGGTGACCCGGAGGCTTTAGTTGATTCGGTGCCAGTGCCATTAGAGTTGCTTGATTGGATGCCATAGTATCTTGCGCCTATTAGCTTTCTGCACTTGTGCTCACAATGACAAACTTTGATCAATCAAAACAAACCCAAATGCAGCAATGACAGAACAGTTGGGGGGTTGAAGGCTTTGTGGAATTCAATAGTCCTGTCTCACCTGCTAAACTTATAAACTCCTCTTTAGGTGAATTCCTTATGAAGTTCGACCAAAAAAAACAATCCTTATGAAGGGAATTTGGGACAAGGATGATTAATTACCTGTTGCAATTGGATTTCTTGAAATCTGATGCTTCCATGCAAGTTCCCTTCCATCTTGCAGGGACTTCATCAACTCCATCGTCGCTGAAGCTGGGAGACTCCGGCCATATTCCTGCAGCAACACATGATACATTGGATTCATTACAACAGCATCTATACATATGCATGGGAATGAAAGATAAGATTTTGCAACATGACAGTCATCCGACCAATCGTCAGCTTGTAAATAGATAGAGTAGTCTCTTTGGCGGGCTGTCTTGATACGAGTGAAACTACAAATTTTCCTTCTATGGGTCAATTTATCTTGAGTAACCAGCCTCTGGTTTTCTTCTGAAAACATGACAGGAACTGTCCATGTGTTCTACAAGAAGCACTCTGAATTACTTGTCATTGGACTTTCATTGTAGAAAGTGAACTCAGAGATGATATATCTTTACAGAAAGTTGAAATTTTCCAAGGCATTACACGCATTGCCTTGATTGATCCCTAAACTAAAGTCTTATCCAATATTTTAGTGCTCAAAGGTTTTATTATTTATGCTCTGGTACAAAAGCAAACAATGGAATCCATGATATAAATTTAGCGTAGGATATTTAAGAAAGATTAACTACCTGTGTCAATAAGTCCAATTATGACATCATTGGATGGATGATGATATTGGCTTCTTGCTTGTTCACTTGACCCCACTTCCAAAAAATCCCAAGAACGTGTTGTATGAAGTTGAAGCACAGGATCAGGAAACACTGATAGCACCTCCTCATGACCTGATTTTACACATTCCAACACTTCCATTAGAAATTGTAGTGCGCTGGTTGTTTTTTCAACGTGTAACATGTCTGCATTATCAAAACACCTTAACAAGAGGACAAACAAAACGACTGCATTAAAAGCAAGAAAACAAAAGCTAGATCAGCTTCTCCATATCTATAATCTTGACTAATAAAGCTGCAAGCATGGCTCTTCACCTCTTCATGGTTTTGGTGATGAGAATATTGACAGACTTGGACAATAAATGTTAGCAGAAAACCATGATCTAATGATAGACAATATTTTACCCGTTTTTCAGCTGTAGCAACAAAAAAAGAAAAAATTAAAACGAAAAAAAGAAAAAAGTCAAACTCTTTGAACACAACACCGGGGCTAGTCCCATGAAGAACAGTGAAGGCATAATGCAAGGATCATTCCACAGCTTGCTGTTGAGCAATGAGCACAATAGGTGATGATTTCTGTCTAAAATTGATGTAAATGAATAGCCATAAAGCGCGCGTGAAAGTTTATGATTATTTTATAAACGCCCATTTGAGAGGGATTGACTATGACAAGCTTACAGAAATTGGCCCACCCCACCGTCCACAGACACTACACACCCAGCATCCGTAGATAAAATGTCATGCACTAAATGGTAAAAGTAGCATGACCAAGTATTCATGAACCTAACACTCATTACCAGATAATTTAGAAGCTTCACTTTCTGTGAGCATGGCCGAGAACCCTCTAAATGCATGGAAATATTGGTGGAGTAGAGACACTTTCTGGCTCTTTTGCCTGGCCAAATGAAAGAAAAAAAGGGGATAAATTAAACAACAATTAGAAAGAATATCGAATGAGGAATGATAAGTTGAGACAAAGATGACCAAAATATGTAAACCTTGAGCTAATAGATGATAGAAGTTGCAGGTGAGATAATTCTGCAGCTTCAACATCTTCTCTGTCTCCGTTTGAAGAACTTCCCATATACACAACATAAGGCTTCAAGTTTACCAAACGGAAAAACGAAAAAAATAAGTTAGAATTTTCATTTTTGTATGCAACAAGGAGGAGTTAGTTCCAGCAATAAGGATTCATTTAGACAAATTCGTTTAATTATACAGAGCATAATGCATATATGTAAGCACTTGCACTTACTTTTGGAATCGGGTTTGATGATGCGGTGGAAGAGATGAAGAACCAGGGAAGCGAAAGGAAAAGGAGGGACTGAAGAAGAAGAAGAAGAGAGGCCATCGGTGAGAGAGATCAAAGTATGCTTCCACAAGTAGTGAAAGTGAAGATGAAGGCAAAAACTCCATGAGAGACCATGCATTTAAATACACTTGCATTGGATCATAGGCAATAACAAAATCAGAGTAAAAGAATATGTGTTTGAGTGTGAAGTAAGTTGCCCACCTGAAGAAAGTACAACCATGACACTGAATATGAGAAGGAAGTGGAAAAAGCACAAGACTTGGGTGATTAAATTCCACCATTAGTTCTTCTTCTTTTAGACTCTGTCTATATCTCAAACTCTCTCTTCTGATCCAAAGTGCAGGAATTGGAAGAACAAGTGTGATGACTTTGTCTCTTTTGACTGATTTTGTCACATTAAGCTCTCACTCATCTTCTTCCTGGGCCGGCAAACAATTATCTTGGTGTGACCCACCAAGAAATAATTTTTGTTTGGGCATGCCAAACAGTTGTCTTTGTCGGTTGATGCTCTTCATTGAGGCGTATTAAAGACTTAATTCCATGTGGACCAAAGATTGAGATTAACACATGATTATCAGAACCTGGAGGAACTGTGTGAGGCAAATTGTCTCCCTTTTAGGAAAAAAGAAAGGATGAAGTCTCACCCTCCTCAGAACATACTTTGTGACTCCACTCAATAGTGCACTAACTAAAAGTAAAACAAACGTTTAAGAGAAACTATATATGATACATGCTCTGAAAAGTCACACTCTAGATAGCATATTGTTCCTTAACCGTGATCCACTATAGTTCTACCAAATAGCAATTGCGTGTTTATTGAATGCATTGAATTTCATTTCTCCAATTTCACAGTTTTTTCAATTTCGAAGGTATATTTTATTTTCTTTTGCGCGAGTGGGACCACGATTAAAATATGATGTAGGGTCGCAGCACGATTAATCAAGCCCTACACTGAATATAACTCTATACATGTTCGGAACTGTAAAAATGAATAAAGTATGGTAATTCCGCACATACATTATTAACAGGCCTCTCTGTAAATAAATATGTTTTTATAGTGTTGAACGTCTGTGTTTGAATACAGAATCATCACGGACTAGGCTTCTGCAAGAGAGAAGCAAAGCGAAAACTACATTGTTTTTGTTTTGGCATGTGGGTTCTCTCTCTCTCTCTCTCTCTCTCTCTCTCTCTCTCTCCCCATGTGTCCAAAAAGCAGAATAGACAAAATCAAGAGCATCCTGTTCTCCTTCGGTCTAATCTTGAGTCTACTGTACTTGCATGTTTTTCCTTAGTAGTAGTTGCAACTGTAGAAGATAAGCCACGAGAAGTAGTGTGTTATGGCTTCAACCGTTCACTTCGGCTCGAGTTTCGCGCTAGTAAATCGGGGGTTTCGACGAATGTCTTCCAAAAGAACTCTTTCTTAAACTTTGAAGAGCAACGATTGGCTAATAGCGTCTTAATTATAGATGCAATCGACGCGGATGCAACTAGAGAAGTGGAAAAGCTACTCGACATGAAAGTCTAGGTGCTACAACGACAAGCCCCGAAACGAATTCGAAAAGCGATGCGATGCGAAGTTGTGTGTTGTTCATGGCACGCACAAAGGGGATACACATTACTTGCAATGTAAGCAACGGGCATGCGCTAGTGCTTCTTTTGCAAAAGACGAGGGAGATAAGATGACGGGAAGCTTCGCTAGGCAAAAGGTGCAAAATTCTCTCCTTTTATCCTTTATTCTAATCGCACATGACAAACACAGATAACATTCTCTTCTCCTTCACGTTCTCGATTTCCCTACCTATACAATTTGAATGCTTTTCCTTTCTTTTTGTCTTTCATCTCCTTCCTTGGGTCTTTCTCATATTTTCTCTCTTATCGACTGTGGAGTACACAACACACAGTAGCTTCATTATCAATTTGGTGTTAACTCTCTCTTAAGCTGGTGATCATCGACTTATCGGTGCAGTTTAAGCTTCATTTTTATTTGTGCTAGTCGAGCAATGACACCACACCCTCTGAGACTATTCTACCTTCATTTGCTTTACCACCAAGAACTTTTGGTCGATGGTTTAGCTCACTCCGATTTGTCACATCATAATACTCTCAGTCCTAAAATGGGGGTAAGAGAGTGAAACTCGCATCAGATCCTTTTACCCACAATGCCCCAAATTATAGAGTGCTTTTTCTTGGCCATCAGATCGAATGTTGCTTGAACTTGGTTTTCACTATGATAACTCTCTATATGCTTTCATGATGTTGTTCCACTGACTGGCTTCTTTTTCACTGAGACAGATTCGATCAAGAAAGCAGATGGACAGTGCAATTACAGACATGCTACCGAGGATAAGGCTGAACTACAAAGATTGATTTACTAAGTTACGTAGAAGACTCTGTGAAGATGTATAAACAAGTGGATCAAGCACCCAATAAGAATGTGTCCCATCGCTTAATCAAACCATTTTGTAGACTACTTTTAGTACCTATAGCATTGTTCCAACCAAAACAATCCCTTGCAAGAGTCGATTTGAGACATCGCTTCCTTTATGTAGAACCAAATTCTATCTTAAAGTGCCGACATGTTCAACTTCACTGAAATTTCCACAACGTCCACTTACCTTCAGATTAGAGTATCCAAAAAAGAAAGGCTCGCGATCAAGAATAACAGAAGAACTCTACATTCAACTTATAGACGTCACTTGACCTTACAGCTTCAGGAGCAAAAATCCCAGGAACCATTTATTGGCAGAAGAGAGAGGCTACAAGAACATTACATATTGGGACTTCAAGGCAGAAAGCTACCAATCCGTGAGGATGAACTGATACTAGAACAAGAGGGAAACAGATTGGCCACCACAGCTTCCTTCGGCAGTCACTTGCAGATTGCAAAGCATGCCAATGCCTTTCTGCTGCGGACAATACCCATCACTTAATCCTGCAGGACTATCTTCTTTGGCTACATCAGAGATGCACTTTCAACTCTTGCAGTTTCTCATGAAACTGATTTTATTATTTGAGATGGAAGGCCAGGAATATACAGTAGCAGAGGAAGGTAGACACACGTCTGAAACCTGACCTGAGCGAGTTTTATTTAGGTTCTTTCTCCGCCAGCTGGTTTTTCAGAAACTCCAGCACAGATTGCCGCTGTGTAGGGTGCTAAAAATGTCAAAAAGAGCTTTAGTAGCAAAAGTAGAAATCAAGCCAAGAAAGTTCATCTTACACGCTGTTGGAGACCAATATCTTCAGATTTCAGTGTCAATGATTCCAACAGCTTTATGCCTTCTTGAAATCCTTGAATGGCAATACTTTCGTTTCCGAGGCTCCTGTCAACATCCGCCACTTTCGCCAGAGAAACAGCCACATCTAGAATCTGTTGACAGACGGATAAACGTGAAGATAAAGGTCCCGGCATCGACAGTCACTGACTAGTAACAGAAATTAAAGAAATTCAACAAGGATGATCTATTGCCAACATGAATTTGCTCGACACGAAAAATCAAATTTATCAAGTGACTAGTGTTCCATACAGACTGAGCAAAAGTATTTACTATCCATAGTGGCAGAAAATAATAGCAATATTAAGACTGCCACAGCGCCCTGAAGATTGACCAAATATCAGACTTGCTCAGACCGGGTTATATTGACCGAGAAAGATATACCTGAATTTGTATTCAATCTGATCTACATACATTCAGAGGTGTAACCACATTTGGAAAACCCAAAACTAGCTCACCCACTAAGAATCTACAGTACACTACAAACGGCGTTTATTTTGACATGTCGCATTCTAGTGATTTGAACCAGTCATCTGTAGATGTTTCTTCTCAGTCAGGAGTAGGTTACAACACGAATCAGAGAGCCACGTTAAAAACCACAAAAATTTAGAAAGGACCAATTCGACAAACTTCTTGATAACACCCATCCAACTAAAGTAGAAGGCTGTGCTTTTTGACCCAAAACACAAGTCAACCTTAAAGGAGGGCGAAAAAAAGAAAAGGCCGAACTCAGGGAGGCTGAGAGACAGAGAGAACCCGCATAACAATCATGCAAGGACACATTCTGTATGAGCAGAGATTACAGAATGTGCTAGTTTTACGATGATATCCTTTAATGTTGCAGCATTCATACTCGTACGGACAGAGATTACAATGCTTGCTTGAATAATAACTCGTACTTAAGTAAACATCTTCTAATAGGCTTTGGTTCATGCAGTGAACCTCATTGCAATTGTGAAGTCAGTTTATCTGACCAAGTTTCCTATTTAAATAGGAGTGCAACTGCAAGTCTGCAACTAACTTGCAACACCAATAATACTTGTTGACCACATCACTGTGAGAGAATGTGTATCATCTGAACACAATTTTTTAGGGCAAGCATGATTTATATTACATTCTGATTTCCAACTTATGTGTGTCATTTTAAGTCCATCCTCTTCCCCACTATTGTTCAGTGAACGTGGCTAATAGAGGATACATCATATAAATAGCAAACAAATATGTATTCACAATAAGTGCTAACAGATACATTGCAACATATAGAAGATATCCTACAACTTCATCATGAAGGCATTGCTGCAAATATCAGATATACTAGAACTTCATGATGAAGGATACGAACTGCACGCACACAAGCAGCAAAGAGAGCAAACCTGCGAAGGACTATCTGGACTATGCTTTGCAGCATCCCGACGAACATTCAAAGACTGGTCATAATAAGATCTTGCGGCTTGCAGGTCTCCATCATAATACTTAAGATCGCCAATTTTGTTAAGGGAAACAGAAAGTGTATGTGTAATCTGCACGGAAGCAAGTTTGACGCAGAGAGACAGAGGGAGTTAATGAATATAATGTCAGCACACATCAACTAAATACGACGCAATTACCTCCATATCATCTGCTGGCAATTGTTCTAGAAACCCAACACTTTCCTCAAAATAAGTGACTGCAGAAGCAGCATCTCCTATTGCTCGACTGCAACAGACATGCGACATCGACAATCAATTTCTAACATCTAACGTGTCACAATAATTGAAGTATTTCAATTTCATAACGCAAAAGGAATTGCTAGAATGCAAAGAAACTTTAATCAACTCCACATTTTATAAGATAATATATCTTTATCTTTGACAGCAAGGCATTGATATTGATTCAAAAGCAGCCAGTAACTACAAATCTTGGAGCCACAGGCCTCAGTCTCAAGTCTCAACAACCTTACAACGCAACACTAACTCTAGTATACAATGCAACAAAGATCTACGAACAAATCCATAACTAATTCACGTACCGGAGAAATTATCTCAATCGGCCTATCTTTTTGCACATAAGAACTCCATCCGTAACGAGAGAAGCCTTTTCTTCTTTGGCTACGCACAGGAATGAGGCGACAGAAAATATACCCCATTTAATGCTGGCTAAAAGCAGGCTTATCTGAAAGTCTCATCTTTTAGGTTAAGCTATCTACACATCAGATTTTGCAATTTCTAGGAGAAGTCCAATTGCTAATATGACACTTAAAGTTTGAAGATGGGGACAAAATAGATAGCTGGTTGTTGAGAGAGAGAGAGAGAGAGATAACCAGCAGTCACCAAGCATGCCGAGGACAGCACCCAGCTGAGAACACAATTCTGATGTGCTGCCCATTGCTATCTGATCTCTGATATCGTCAGCACAGAGAGTGAGTCTTGATTTGGCACTTTCCACATTTTGAGCACGAAATGCCTACACAAGCGAGAAAATAACTTAAGAGCATAGATTGTCAAACAGAAGATGTGATACCACAAAGCATAAAAACCAATGATTCAGAAATGCGATTCTATCAACCCACCCGCATGGCTTGTTGAACCAAGAAAGCGCCTCTTTCCAAAGATACGTCCTCATATATCACCGTCTCCTTCTTGGTAACTTCCTCTTTATCAGAATTCTCAACATGGGACCTCTTAATTCTACCATGGCCTTCGATAAACCGATCAACCGTGCTCTGAAGATTCGAGTCGGCTTCAGTGCTCTCGATATCAGCTCCGCATAGCGGGCAGTCCTTAAATCGCATTATACATCCTCTAGATTCAACATCCCAAGTAAAATGATCGTAAGGACCACAAAGATGATTATAGAGGAAAATTCAGACAGACAAGCACCATTGGACAAATAACAGATATGCATTTGACTGAACTAACCTAACCCAATCTCCCCACGTCGCCCAAGCAATGATTCGTATGTAAACTTCCATTGATAGACTACTAGAGACACAATTAATATCACCGAAATAACACAGAAAAGAATGCTATTTATAGTTCCTCACTTGCAGAAGACGTGAGAGCAGGGCACGCATTTGGCGCAATCGAACAGAAGGGCTTGACAGATCATGCAGCTGAGAGGGCCGAGCTTGAACGTCTGCGAGTCGTAGCCCAAGGGGCACTTGGGGGAGACGCTCCCCGCATCCGGCTTCGCGTCGTAGCCGAAGGGGCACTTGGGGGAGACGCCGGCGGGATCCGCGCCAGCGCCAGGCTCCTTCTGGTGCTTCCTGGACGGCGCGTCCTCGGGACGCGAGGCTTTCACGAACGGACAGACCGGTTTCATCTGCAGAACTCTCCCGCGCTCCGAGGTCGCACCTAAAGCAATAACCACCAACCACGAAATCTGCAACTCTCTCCCGCGAGAGAGACGAAACAATCCGTCAGCGACTAATCGATTCCGTCGCCATTCCGACGACCAATTAAAACAAAAACAAAAAAAACGGATCGCGAAATCAATCCGGCAATTCGAGCCCGGGACCGACGGCCTCGACCGAAGAAGATCAATAGAATCGATAGATGCAGCAATTTCAGCGGACATTCCATCATTCGCAACGCCATCGCCGACAAAAACAAGCATCATCGCGAGCGAGCAAGAGAGAGAGAGAGAGAGAGAGAGAGACCTGAGAGAGAGGTTGTTGAGCCGATGAATCTCTGCTGCTGCCGTCGCCGTCGCCGCCGCCGCTTCTTCGTCGTCGCCGCCGCCGCCGATCCTTCTTCTTCCACCTCCTCCTTCTTCTTCGGCTTCTTCTTCTTCGTTCTCTATCTGATATGTTTCTCTGCGAAATCGTCTCGGGAACTTTGTCCCTCGAGTCGCACCACTTGTTTTCTTTTTTTAAGCTTTAGATTTTCTTTATTATCGCGTTTCCATTATCTTTCTAATTTCCATTTATTTGACTTTCGTGCTAGGAGATAATTAGAAAATTTAGCTGCCTGATAATAACATCTCCCGAAGTCGAACTGCACGGTTTTGAATTTTCGGAAAATATCAAGATAATCTTTTCGCTAACTTACGTCCCGATATTTATATATATTATATTTGGAAATGTTTCCAGATTTTTCGCTGAAAGTGATTTTTTTTTTATAGAAAAAATGGATATGCTTTAAATTATTGTGATTTGGAAACACGAGAGCGACGTGAGGGGAAAAATTCCCTTGTGCTTTTGAAAAAAAATAATAACGACATAAAGTTTCAAAGACATCTTTCGTACTTTAAGATAAGATAAGATAATGGAAATGGTGACTTTTTTGTCTTGGATGCCCGTTGATTTCCGCGGCTTGCGGATCGGGAAACGGGGCCCGTAAAAAATAGGCCCGTCCCGGCCCGTTGGGCCATTCGCCCGGCCCAATATCGACCCGCTCCGGGAACTCGGGTCGCCTCCATTTCTGCACAGTTTGAGCGAGAGGAGAGAGAAGCCGTTAAACTCTCTCTCTCTCTCCCTCTCTCTCTAGCTCTTGGACGTTCTTCTGCTGTGGAAATCGCCGAGCCGGAGCTGGAGTTGACGCCTCTCGAAGGCCTGAGCAGTTGAGCGCCGACTGCGTCGGCATGATGCGCAGGTGTGGTGAAGAGTTCAATCTCCTCTGTGATTTGGTTTGGTCTTTCGTTTCTCCTTTCATTCGTTGAGGGACTGGGGAGTGTTTCAGTCTACGTGCTCTTCGTGCGCTTCCTTCTTCTCCGATCGTTGCCGCGCACCCGCGACGCGTGAGGAGGGGGTGGGCGAGGAGTTTGAGGTGGAACTGGAAACTTGTTGTGTACGATGATGTCTTTTTTGGGTGTGTGTGTGTGTGTGTGTGTCCTGTGGTTTGGATTGGAAACGGCTGTACCTTGTCGCATTGTTGGCACTAGTAGTCGGATAAGCGTAAGTCGTGAGCAGGCGCTTAGTGACTCTTTGTGTTTTGGTTTGTGTAGGATTTCGTGGTAGTTCCTTGAATTCGTGAAGTCGGCACGCCGAGCGGTTCGTGTGTGGCCAATAATGGAGATAGAGGTTTTCTGGATTCTTAATTAAGTAGTTTGGAGGTGTGCTTAATCGGGTTTTCAGTTTACCGGGAACGTATACGGATAAATTTCCGTGCTTTTTGAGTAGTGCTTTTGGCTTCGAACATAGGACGGTTATGTGAGAATTAATGGACGTGGAAATTGGAATGTTTGGAGCCGTGTTATATCGATAGTTAGAATGAGAAGATATGGTAGCAGTTTCCCATGAGGACGGCGATGGCTTTCTCGTACAAGTTCGTTTCCCTAGTATCATTCTATCGGTTATGAGGGGTTCTATCTCTCTCATTTATCGCTGCTCTGCCAAACTCAGGCTGATATTTCGGAGTAATAAGATTTCTAGACCGTTTTCACCTGGGAATTCAGCAGCTATGTGCTTTAGTATGCTCGATGATGAAATCCCCATTTCTTATGAAGGAGAAGTTCTACCAAAAAGAGGTTGTATTTCGGCTGTAAATATTGATGAAATGGAGTCTTGTCGTGGTGATCATTGTTCTGCTGAGGAGATTTCCTTGTTTTTGGAAAATTAGAAGTCAGAGGAAATTGATATGGAAAGCATGAAAATGTTAGACGCAAACTGCGAATGGATTCAAGGTTGTGAAAAGTTGTACTGGGCTAAATTGAATCAGATTAATATGGTCAGGGACTTGGACAATCTCTTTGATCAGAATTCAGAAGCTGCACTTGCTCTAGGATTTAAAAGTGGGATCCGAGCTACTTGTAAAATGATTCATATTCTTGCCTCGAGGAACATGAATCATATAGCGGTTCGTCTTATCTTGTATCTTGTACGGACATATCATGGTCAGGACTCCTCCACTCTTTTGCTGGATACTTTTCTTGATACCTGCAAAGAAAGAAGAGTACTGAAAACTGTATATAGTATACTTGTCGATTCTTACATCAAGGAAGGCATGTTAAAGATTGCCCTTGAAGCATCATATAAAGGAAGACTGTTTGAAATTTTTCCTTCAGCAGCCGTCTGTAATTCCTTATTGCAGGCACTTTTGCAATCTAACCAATCAGACCTGGCTTGGGATTTTTTGGAGGAAATGCAAAGCCGAGGAATAGGTATGAATGCCTCTGTTATCAGTTTGTTTATCAATGACTACTGTATCAAGGGTGACATAAGTAGTGCTTGGAAGTTGGTCGTAGAAATGAAAAATTATGGGATCAAAGCTGATATGGTTGCATATTCTATCATAGTTCACCATCTCTGCAGGATGTCCTGGTTAAAGGAAGCAACATGTTTATTGTTTAAGATATTGCAGATGGGCTTCTTCCTGGATTCTGTTGTAATTAATTCAGTCATTGATGGCTATTGTAAGGTGGGAAATCTAGGAAAAGCAATTCGTATTTTAAGCATGTGCAACCTTCCCCTTAACAATTTCTTGTATAATAGTTTTCTCACAAAGTTATGCAGAGATCATAACATGTCAGATGCTTCAAAACTTTTTCTTGAGATGCCTGAAGTAGGCTTACGTCCAGATTGTTTTAATTATACTACCATGATCCAAGGCTACTCTAAAGCTGGAGATACAAAGAGAATTTTACAATACTTTGGTAAAATGTTGAAAAGTGGTAATAGACCGTCCACAACTACATATACGGTGCTCATTGATGTGAATTGCCAAATAGAGGACATGGGAATGGCAGAGCACATGTTTCAAATAATGATAAAAGATGGTTTAGTGCCAGATGTTGTTGTTTGCAACACTTTAATACAACTCTATGGGAAGAAGGGCTGCTTGCATAAGGTTTTTAAGCTGTTAGGCTTGATGACAACTGTTAATATTTCTCCTGATATCATCACGTACAACACTATCATTCACAGCCTAATGAGGAATGGGTTTGTGACTGAGGCAAGAGATATTTTAGATGAACTTGTCCAAAGGGGCTTTTCTCCTGATGTTGTGACATTCACTAGTGTGATAGACGGATTCTCAAAAAGGGGGAATTTTGAGGAAGCTTTTCTCGTGTGGTCCTCCATGAGTGAAGTACCCGTGCAGCCTGACATTATAACCTGTAGTGCTCTTCTCAGCGGCTATTGTAGGGCACGTAGAATGGAAGAAGCAAACGCGCTATTCCGCAAGATGCTTGATGCTGGACTGAGGCCTGACCTGATTCTGTACAATACTCTCATTCATGGATTATGTAAGATTGGATGCGTGGAAGATGCATGCTACTTGGTCAATATGATGGTGCAGGGTGATATTTATCCGAACAATGTTACTCATAGGGCACTTATCCTTGGCTTTGAAAAGAAGCGGTTCGGAAATCCTGCAGAAACTGCACACTCTAAGCTGCAAAAAATACTAGCGAAAAATGGCATTTACGTAGGTGATGATGCGTACTTATCTATGGTACATTGAACTGGCAGGTGAGGCACTGTAATTGCTTCGGAGATGCCCTGGCATGTCTGACTGCTTAACTTCTAATTGTGCACATTGTGGTTGCTTTGGAGGTGCCCCAGCATATTGTGTAAGAACTCTTGTACTTTAATTGTGCTATTAAATGTTCGTCATATGTTTACCTTTCGAGAGAAAATATCATTAAATTTTTTTGGCTTGTTGGTCACTTGGTTCATGTGGCCTTAATGGAGTTACTCAAGTATCCACGTGTTATTTTCCCAGTTCAGATGTATATACTTGAAGATCTGACCACTCAAGATCGTCCATCATCTGACTCCAAGTAGATCGGCCTGAGATTGGAGATGGGCGTCTCACAGAATCAGTGAATTCAGTCGCATGAACTTACAAGGTAAATGAGTATAGAGATTTCCGCACAATAAAGTTCACATTTCACATGATAAGGAGGCCTTTCGACAAAAGACTAGTGAAACTTCTAATGACTTTCATCTGATCACATTATCGAATAAATATTTCAGCGATGCATATTGCTATCTTCAGGAGATTGAGCTGCCACAACTCTGAACGCTGGCGAGCAGATGTGTTTTCTTGTCCTAATGCTATATGTCCATCGATGGTATAAAGAAAAAGTCTGCTAGTAGTCCGAAGTCCTCTTCATTAACGGAAACTAAGGTAAGAGCATTCTTCTGGATACTTGGTTATACGAGCTAGCTTTGTTGTGTCATCGGTTGTATGCGCTCACAGCCAGAGAAGGCGGTTCTCTAGTTCACCACCTACAACGAAGGATTACATTAAATTTCAACAACATAAAGAAGGTCGATTTTCTTTTTGTGAGTTTCCTTTTCCATGAATTGCAGGTCCCCTTATGCAGAAGCTGCTACGGACCTACTGCCCGCGAGTTTTCATGGGTAACCAAATTTGAGGGGATGGCCATAATCCTTTGGAACCTTCGGTCTGTATGCTTCAAGAGAGGTGGGCGAATCTTGCGAAAATGATGGATTCAGAAGTTGTTAAGGAGTTGGCTTCCGGTTGCATGGATTCTGTTTCGCTTGTTAGTCATTAGATCTTCGCTCTGGGCTAAGTTAGCACTTAAGTGAGGCATTCTTATGCTATGAAAGATCGATTTAGGCGATAGGTCTGGTGACTTCATTTTTCCTTTTCACCTCCCATAAGCTGACTTTTTGATATGGTTTGTACATTCTTTTGTAATTAGCGATGATTACATTATCATTGGATGAATACATGTTTTCCGAATCCATTTACTTACATTTCGACCGTCATGGATTTACATGAGGCCATTTCTTGATATCTGTCGGTCTCCATGGATGATGGTAACGTTTATTAGTTTCCATGAGCTAGATCCGGCATCAGTGTGTACAAATAGCTAATCATATCCACTGACTGGCAAAAGATTTCCTCTTATAGCTTAACTGGTTGGATAGTTTGCACTAGCACACTGACGAATTCGTCCACGAAATCCAGTCGCGTTAGGAATTCCATTCTACTACCCAGAACACCTACCTGATTTATTACTAGCTCGTGCGGAAGGAACCACATTGTTGGTTTCCGGTTTTTCGCCTTATCAAATATGAAGGCAGGGGACAACCGCGACTGCACGAGCTCAAAAGGCAAGGGAACATCTCTGTGCCATGGTGTGTCGACCAGCATTCATCAGAATCCTGAAATGAGACTGAGCAAATGTGGTTAACTATGGCCCGTGGATGATGGACAGAGCGAAAAAAATAAAAAAGCAAATGAAGTAATACTTTCTTCTTTTTTTCCCCTTTCCTTCCTTTTCCGCCCCCCTTCTTTTATACACAAGTACAAAGAATATTCAGGTTATTTTACAGAAACCTTAAAAATCTATGAATCACAGGTGGACAAAATTTACACCTTCAATTCTAAAAGAATACATCTCCCAAGGGAATTCTAAGCAGCTATACCAAACCCACCACCGCTTAAGAAGATCATATAGAAAGAAAAGTCCTCCTGAAACCCAGCAAGCATCCATCTCCAAACAAAAGGACCACAAACTACTGTACAGAGAAACCCACAATCCACCCATACAGAATCTCTCCCCCTTTTAGCCCAAGCTTTTTGCAATATCTGATCCTTTGTGTCTGCAAACAAGGTCAAAGGACCACACCAAAAAAATCCATGCGCACGGTCAACAGAGCACCGTTGGATTCGTTGTCGCAAGAATATGCCACATTATTTGACCCGAAATTCGTGCCTGAAAAGAGTAAGGTTCTGAGTGAACTTATCCCTGTTCTTCGAATCTAGGCTTCGAGTAACATCCGCCATCAGTTTGTCAAAACATTGCGAGAGCCTTTGATGCTGATCCATCGGCTGTTCACGCCACACAAACACATAACGATCAGAAAACAAGAAAAATCAATCAAAAGTTGTTTTGTAGTTTGTAAAAACCAAATTATTCCTTTTCATTTCTGCTTTCAATTCAACTAAATGTTGTCTCCATTACCCAGCATCCCACCGACAACTATTGCTCCAATATTCCATAATTTCTCGTATTGCAGGCAACAGAGGATACTCCCAATCCACCAATCCAATCATATATGTAAAGCCAGTTATCATGCTTACTACTTTGGGCTAATGATGAGCGGAAATTAACCCAAGACACAGTCTGATTGTAGACACTGTCCGCTTTCCTTGATCTAAACTTTGACCTTCCCACTTGCATACAAATATCTAGCACATATTACAACAAAAATTTAACTTACTTGTGACGACAAAATCTGAGCCTTCAAATCCGAGAATATCTGCAAAAGACGTGAAAAGTCTCAGCTAAACATCAGTGCTAAGAAGAACATATCAAACTTGCATAAACAAATTCCAAACAGAAATGACAATACTTATCAACATGAAAAAAGATGATAACCCATGGCATCTAACTCTAAATACAAGTAATAATGGAGCTCTATTATGCTCCATGACTTGCCAGTTCCCCTTCCTATAAAAAATTGCAGGAAATGACAATGATTAACTTAGATACTTGAACCTACAGAGGGGAATATGGGATGCTCTAAAATGATACTAAAGGAGTTATGCAATGACACGCTATTGATTTGCTATAATCATGCAGGTGTAGTACATTACATTACCAAGGAAAACATTCATCATTAATTAACAAGTTTAGAAAAGAAAAGAGCCTGTAAATCAATAGGAAAAGCTAATAAAATCTAACCTGCTCACTGATGAGGATCAAGCTAAGCATTGGTCTGCTAAGACTCCATTGGTTTCCACAGTCCTCGAATAAAACAATCTCAAACAGAGTCTTTAATATCTATACAGAAAAACATAAAAGTCTGAGTGCACATTTTCAATTTGAGCTTATGAATAAACAAAAAATAGATCTTCCCTGCACTAAATGTTAAACAAAAGACATTAATTACAAAATCCAACTTTAATGCATGCCGTAGCCCTCAAATTTAATTGCAGGAAAAGATTCCTAATTTTTCTAGTTTATATCATTGTCATTCTTATTTCGCTGAAGTCATTACCAAGAAGCTACCGCACTGGGGATACTTAGCAAAAAGACAATATTGAAAAAAGTGGATTGCTTTCTTACTTCTGGAAACAAGGTTGGGCAATCTGCAATATGTCGAGCAAGATTTATAGCAGCAGGTGAATTGGGTGCCTCACCCATCGTGATGTTGTTGAAGTAGTATGCTGCCAAATTATCAACAGCAGATGCACACTGAAATAGAAAAACAAAATTAACATGTTGCCTGTATAATACAGAAAAAGTGGTGGCCCTTAAACCAAAATGACACAGGCGTCAAGTGACTTTTTCTGGTAATACAGAAGCTTATAGCGGAGCTGCTTCATGAAAACTCCATAATACTACTGTCTGGGAGATATATGTCCACAATGGAGGTGATGATATATCATGCTCTGAGATCTTCCTTATCCAACCGGCCAAGACAGCTCACAGTTCCAAAGCTATTTTTATGCATTCTCACTTTTTGATTTAACACCTTGATATAGACCCCATTAAAAAGAAGAGAGGATCAACTAATTACGCACCTGAGATGAGATATTTGTATCCAAACCTTTAAGACCCGATTCAAGTGAACCGACAATATGCATGAAGGTACTTGTGTCGAGATTCAGAATAAAAACTATGTGGCTGCTGAATAGAACCTCTAGGAATGCAAAGTAGGCTCTTGTTAACTGCAAATGAGAACAAGATATGAGTTTGATGTGTGGTGGCATGGCCCATAACAAGCCAAAAAGAATAATAAATACATTTGGCCCCTAAAGATTAAATGCAAACTACTTCTTCATTAGAAATGTCATCAATTCTGCACCATGGACATAATAACATGATGCTCTTTCTTTTTCCGGATAAATATTCTCAAATTACAGAAACATATTCCTATAACAACATTACTACAATCATCCCACGCCAGAAACAAAACGTGATATCAATGTGGTGGTTTGGTAATACCAGAGAGATTGCAAAAGAAATTACTATTACAGTCAGTCTAGTGCATATACAGGCAGCAGAATTTAATTGCACATATAAAGATATGGTGATTGAATTGCTATACTTAGCAAAGCTGTCCATATCATAGGAATCCATGTCTCACATACCTTCCTATATGCTAAGATATCAGCCAGAGGAATTGAAAGTGTCATCTTCAAGGCTATATCAAGTGCATCTGAAAGTGCCCTATCACCATAAAGCTCGAACACACCAAAGTTGACGTAATTGCCTGCTAGAGCTGCAATCAACATGCATACGTTAACAGACAATTCTAACGTGTCAAGGAAGTGACTGACAAGTAATCAATCACCCTGAATATTGCCGATAGATTAAAGGATCCTACATCAAATTGCAGAATAGCAAAGCAACATGGATATACCAGCAAAGAAAGGAGGGAGTTAAACCATTTCAACACTCAAATTCAGGTAAGCAAAAGCTACACCCACAAGAAAGGTGCTAACATAGAGCGACTTTATAGGCAGTGAACAAGCAACAAATAAATTACTACATTTGACTCAAACAGATTTTTCCCATTGCCCATATGGTGACTCAAGTGAAGTTGTCAGCATTAAATAAATGAAAGAAACAATGTTTGCTTAATGGTAGTATATTTTTTAAAATTAGATGTGCATTAAAACAACTAACTTCATTGAAAATATCAAAGCACTCTGCCGTGAGAAAAATTCAGTCGTCCCCACGTAAAAATATTGGTTGATTGCTTTTTCCTTAATGTAGTAGGCACTATCAGCTGCTTGGTAGAACATAATCCTGACGATGGCCCAAAAGTCTACTAAACTGACTGAATTGAGTGGAAATATACAACAAAGGAAGAATTTTTGCCACCACTGCTGCACATTATACATAGCTGCCAACAAAATATGGAGGACAAGGGCCCTCTCAGAAGGCTAAAAGTGGATAGAGTCAGGACCATTCCATTGTGGCTAACAACCTTTCTTTCCCCCTATATATACTCTTCTAATTATTCCGTTATTAGGTTATACCGTTGCTGCAAATACAAAGAAAACATGTGGCTGGACTAAATGGGCCATTTAAAATTATCCTTTCAGAGAAAAACAAACAGGAAGAACATACTTAAACGATGGAAAAGGGTAAGCAAATTCACAATAGCACCTAATCAAGCATGCATCTCATTAGAATAACCAACATATCGCTGCTTCTTTTGTGCTCTTACCTCTAGACAGAATAGTGAAAGAGATCCAAATGCCCTTGTACTTGAAAGCATATATATCAGCAGCATTTGGGAGAGACAATATTCTTGACCCATAGGCTACGATCAATTTACTGACTTCACGGAAAAGAAGTATTCCGTTGGGCGAAGATGAATCAAAAGTAAGACGCTGGGCCTTGTTCAATACAAACTCAGCCATGAATTTCAACATTGGGGTAGTAACCTGCATTTTTCAACCATAATACGACTATCATTCGCAAAATATTCAAGGCAAGAATCAATGAGTATCAGCCAGTGCATATGCGCCTCACACAAAAGTAAGACAAATGATTAACCAACAGTAATCAGAACAAAAAAATATTTGCTTCAAAACGTAATGATCATAGGACTGCATCCAGAAAGGACAAACACAGGCCAACAGGCAACCTGGTTGTTGAAGTTTGGGGGTTGAGGCATACGCTACCAGTCCGGTAATCACATCCTAGCATGAGCAATAAAGATAAAAAAACACGACCACAGGCCAACTGACAAACGGAAAAATCCAAGGACAAAATATTCGAAGTGCATATAATAATTTAGGGAAGGAACATTTCAAAAACTAATAAACATAATTTAGCCTGCTTCAAGTACTCAACTGGCACAGAGCTCATGTATGCATGTGTCCAGTTCTCTGCATGAAACATAATTAACCACCTAAAACATACCTCGGGCGTATCAGACCAATGAGAGATGCCTTTCAAAAGAAGTGGCATATGAGCTGGATATAGCCAATCGAAAAGAAGCCCATAAGTTCTCCGACTGCAAGACCAAAGATATTCATTATCACAGCTTATACTTAACACTGTCAAGCACACTCAAACAAAATATTAAATCACATGCCTATTTGTAGCCATTGCAACTCCTCTCAGATCCCTCATTAACCCAATCAATGCATACTTTACAGCATCTGTACGAAACATCGAGTCCGGTGTTGATTCCAAGCTTATGAAAACCTGAAACACAAAGAAAAACAACTTGGAATGAAAATCAGATTGAAACACCACACCAAATGCCATGGGGAAGCTGACTAGAGGCACATAAGGTGCATTGTTATTACAAAGTGAAACCATCAGATGCAAGAGTGCCTAACATATCAATCTTTAGCACTCATTTATCATTTAATAGAAAGGGTCAACTTAACAAGTGCCCCGAGTCTGGTCAAAAAGAAAACAAGTGCCCTTGATGCACACGGCATCTAGTGATTTAATATAATTAAATTTTCAAAACAGTGACTGCACATAACAGGATATCGACCAAACAAAAAAGGGATCCACCTCAAATCAAAACGATTTCTCCGTTGTTCTGGAGAATTGTAAGGGAAGTAAAACTGAGACTGCAATCGCTTTCCTCTCAGATTAAACTGAGAGCCCGACCCCCATCACAGGACAAAGGAAAGGCCATTAAGGATTATGACATTCCACCCCCTCCGCCTAAACCCGAGTTGCAGTATGGGAACGTTCATATCATGAGGAAAAAAACAAAGCTGAGGCACCAATTAATGTTGATCAAGTGTATTGCAAACTATAAAATTTCCTTAATTTGAACCTTAACAAGTTTCCATGGGAATCATTGACAAAATCCTATCAAAATGTGTTGACACGAGCATTTCACATATACGGTAGGAAATGCATCCCAAATCAGGAAAAAAAACCCATGAGAATGAAAAGAAAGAGTTAATTTAGTGATTAGTAAGGCACTTCGAATGTTACCAAATGAATCACTGTAAAAGAAGAAGAAGGCTTACTTGCAATAGGGGCTCCATCGATGATTTAAATTTCACAGGGCTATCCTCCAGGAAAATTAGCCAGCCGATAATATAATAGAATGTTGTCCTGCTGCGTGAGCATCTGTATTCCTCCAAAAATGGAAAGTGCTCCCTCTGCATTCATAAGCACGAGGCCAAAAAAGCAGATTAAAGATTGCAAATCACCAGCAGGGGTAGGGAAAATAAAGAAGCAGAAAAATTATAAAACTAGAATTACCGTATGATTTGCAATTATGAATTTAACAGAGTCCAACTTCAAAAGGAGCTTTCCAGTCATGTAGCTACAAAAATTTAAGGCGATAAACAAAATGTTAAAAATTGTAAAGGACACAAAAACAACCGAACTGCTTAAGAGTTGAAGAGACTTATTGAATGACTAACCCCGAAGCCAGCTCCAAAAACAAACTTAAGGTGTGATCAATGACTTCTTCGCTCTAAAATGGAAATAGAAATAAAGAATCAACAGAGAATCAACAGCCATAAATATCCCAAAAGAACAATATGAAATAAACTTTACCTCAGTGTAGCATTTAAGATTCGTAGCAATCTTGCTCATAATCACATTCAAAAGTAACAAATGATCATGAATTCCAAGAAGCTCAGACAACCGGGCGTATAACTGCTGCAACAGAACAACAAGAAATTGTAAGGATATGAATAAGAATAGAAAAAGAAATCTCATAAACATAGCATCAGCATAAATTACTTTTGAGGAATGCATCGCCTGATCACCAACATAAGACTTTCTGAAGTGCTGAAAGAAGGTAAGTAATGCTCGATCAAGCCTTTGCTTGCTCAGTTCACCGTATCTCTGTGACAAGGAATGACAAAGGTATTATTAATACCAATAGACCTGCGGAACTGCTTATCAACTAACAAGCAATATCTAAAAACGGAGAAATAGAAAAGGAAGGAGTGGAATCTAATTACGATTCAATCTCCACCAATTAGCAATAGCTATTTAAATGCTCAAAAATTGTGCCAAGCGCTTCACTTGGAACGTTCATCAAAAGTAAGAAAATTTGTATTGGCAAAGAGTACCTGGCATAACAACCTTACACCGTAAACAAAAACAACCTTATATGCAAAAAATATACCCGCAAGAGGAATATAAAAGACTAGAACTCAGTAACTCAAGAGAGAAACTGATCCGATAAGAGGAGCATAAGGATTAGGACCAATTCTTGCCATGATGCCCATCGATATAACTTAAGAGCTTTAAGAATCTAGCTTATTGATGTGAGGGAAAATGAGAAGGAGGCACAGCCACAGCAAATCTCACAAGGCTATCTTGACCATTCAACTTCATCAACCAAAACAACACACAGTTAAGTGTCACGTCCTCCTCAAATAGTTACATAAAGAATCACCTTAACGACAGTTTGAAGCCACTAAAAGTGAGCAAAACTGTGAAAAAAATCTCATATGAAATTTCAAAACAATATACCAAGAAATTCCCGGAAACTAGAAATGTCCAAAATATATTAGGTCAGATGAAAACTGAAAATTTATCCATAGCCAAATAAACCCTCAGTGTCTCATTTCAGAATAAAATTCTAAATTGGAAATGTATGATTGCCAAATTACCTGGCTGTGCGACCCAGTATCTGTCATATTGATTAACTGCAGAACACGAGCAGAAAGTTCTGCATCAAGCACCTCTTGTGACTCCATGCTGCACCAAAATGATGTCAAAAGTTAATTTATAGCAACATTTAACAACTACGTGCGCCTCACTTTCATGAATGGAACCGTCCTTGTATTTTGCCTCCAAATAAAACATTATGGGTCTATTCATTAAGAGCAACAGGGAGATTGACTAATCAGAGAAAGGAGAAAAATCAATGCATTGAGTTTAAGAAGTCTAGAAATGAAAAAAGGACAGAAATGTTACCTACAACCGATGCATTGCTTCATTTTGACTATAGCAGCAATTATATGGACAATCCAAGCCAGTTTAGCTTCAATAATGGACAGATCATTACTGTCACCTGCCGATAATCGTGCTCTCTCCTACAGAGAAACAATTGATTGCATATTGAACCCATTTCATCAAATTCAGAAAAAATACGCCAACGTAATAGAGACATACCGTGTATGTTTGCAAAATAGGCTCCATCATTTGTATTATGTACAAGCTACTGCTCTCATACTGCAACACAAGATAAAAGAGAGATTCCATAAGACAGAATCTGGGCAATTCGACCAAAAATTCACTATATAATTGGCTGGCTCTTTTGAATTTTTAAACCAAAAATAACCAGCAATAGCATAATTGAAAACACATAGAAATATATAAACAATGAGAGAGCTAACAGAACCTGAAATCTACAGAGATAAGGGAAGCAGTCAAGCTGATCCTGAAGAAGTTCAACATTGTCCAATGGATTCTCTGAGGGATCATCTGGAAATCCAGCCTGTGCAGCGTATATAGAGGTCAATAAATAATACCTTTTGATAAGCAACAAAAGCAACACATAGTCACCGCAACAATAAGCAACCTGTATGGAATCAAACCGTGAAGTAATAAAACCTTCGGTGATCTTAGGAACAAACTCGTCTAGCAAGCTTGGTGCATCACCCTTCAAGTAGGGTACTGAGGTCACCAATCTTGACCACAATCCCAGAAGGTAGTATACACTGCTGCTAGCCCACTGATGAAAAGGCAATTATTAGTACATAGACAATGGGAATCGTAATGTGAAAAATAGAGCAAGGCATCATCAAACCTGCCAAGATTGCAAGGACTTTAAAGTGAACTCCGCAACCAACCGTATCCAGTCACCGTAGCCTTCCACATTGACAAGTTCTGACAACTACATTAGATTTTCAAGAACTCAAATGAACACGATCAATTGCTCAAAATGCGTAACAGTGACACATGTTGAATTAGATAATGAGTAGGAAAGAAACACGAGAACTCCAAGTATATGTGAGAACATAGGAAAAGGAAGCTTACTCATTACATAACCAAAAAACATTATTATATAATTCACACTTTTCAAGAAAAATGACCTTATTATCAGGGTAGATTCTAAATTGTATTAAATAATTAATATACTATAATAAAGGGAAACAAACAGCATGAAGCCTCGGTTGTTTTGGGTTCTGTTTTTCTGGTTGGGACCCTTCATACTCCAATCACCTTGGGTCCAGTTAGCATTATCTGGGTTTTACTTAGCTTCAGTCATTTGAAGTTCCAGTCAACTGAGTCTCAAAAGGGATTCACTGTTCAATTACCAAGTGTATATGGAAAAAGGATCAAAGAAAAAGCAACAAAAATACAAGCAAATACGTCGATGCTAAGTGCATAAATCCATACGCCTATCAAATGTAGACACGCCCATAACACATATTCTTACTAAAACTTGAAAAAGTGAAGTATCTATAGCACCACAGTAAAGAAGCAGCCAATATGTACAATACCTGATAATTTACTCTAAAGCGCCCGAGAAGTCGACAAAACTCATGGTAATTGTCATGATCAGCAAGACCTAACACCAGATCGACAAAATTTTTTAACTCGGAAGTGGAGGAGAGAAGTCATAAAAGCATAGCACGTCATGCAGCGAAAAATTTCTCCATAGAAATTAGCAATGTCCACTGTAATAAACTTCATCATGCACAATGCAATATTTAGACAAACTATTAACCCAAGCAAGCAAATACTACCTTGTCCTGTTTGCAAAATTTCTTTAGTTCCAGTCATCAGATGCGCCAAGAACTTGGAACGAGCAGCATCATTCGTAAACAGAGAACGTCTTACTGAAGCTAAGCGCACCAAGCATTCAAGTGCCTGAAGAACATAAGTAGAAACTTCTGATCAATTAAAAATTTCCAGCAAGCTCATTGATAAAAGCACAATACTACGTAGATAGGGAAGAAATCAACCATCGAGATGATTCTCTTCCTAAAAATGCAACCAAAATATAAATAAATAACAGAAATGACGGGGTACTTTCATCATGCCAGTCATGGAGAAAACACAGATAAATAACCCGATATGCTGGCAAAACACAGAACCACACACCCTGGCACAGTATAAAGTCATTATCAACGACACCTTATTACTTCCACCTACCAATTACTATTCAACTCAACACAACTTCTAAGTTTAAAAAAAACTTAAGAAAAAGTGCAATACCTCATCAAGCTAGACTAATCTAAAAAACAAGGACTCTATTGGTTGCAAAGACAAGTATCTCAACTTAAACCGAAATTTCATGTCATCCTTCTCATAATTGAGATGTAATTAAGAGTAATATCCATTTCACATTGCAATAGGATAGATCCTAAAAGTACATCAAGTAAAGGCGAGTATCATGTCCAAGACTATCTGAAGCGTCAATTTGCACATATTCATCAGATAAAATCTACTAAAGGAGTAAAATACGATAGATACTCTACCCTCGAACAACAAAATTTAATCTCAAGCAAACCATCAAGAAGTCGTATCCCTAGGTGTTAAATCTGAAAGATCGGTAAACTGCTACTGTTGATAACTGTCCGAATGCAGAATTTTGGAGAAATACTGACTTAACCTGGAATCTCTATTGTCAAGCATAATATGGTGGTCGATTAATTAATCACGCAAAAGAGAACGCTCCAAAAAAGATCTTTACCTTTCGTAGTGCACTTATTGGAACACACGATACTTCCCGATACAGAGTGTGTGATGGGATAATCACTGCATTTATGGCTAACAGCTAACTTAATTTACATCTACGAATGCTAACGAAAAAGAAGTAACTAAATTTCCAGCTAGAAGGCAAGATAGTAGTTGCATGGCAAGAAATACGAAAAATGAATTGAAAACCATACCTCTTTTGAAAGAGGAGCATTTCCAATAGCATAATACTCAAAAAAGATCTGGAGAGTAGAAGCATCCTCCAAAACCATCCTCCAAGATGATGGAATCTATAGTCATAATATCATATCATTTCTATTCAACACAAGTATTTAATTATCAAAAAAAAAATTTACAAAACCATACCTGAACTGTACCAAACTCTTCTGAACTTTCATCAATAGAGGTCCCCACAAAATCAAATGACAAACACTTAAGAGTGAGCGAGAGTGCTAGCTCTTGTAGGCGACTCGCCACTGCACATACAGCATTGAAGCAAACAGATTATCAAGCAGGATACATCACTAAAAGGTCAAAAAAGTATTTTTCTGATTAATTCTCTCTGTACACTTACCATCATTTTTCAGTTGATGCAGAGATGTCAAGGATATCTGGAATATCTGGGAAAGTGATTGATCCCTAAAGGAGCAAGCAACCCTTCTGTGGTGTGTTGATGGCAGGCCTACATTAGACTGCACAACCACAAAAAGAAGAAATCTCTAAGAAATTCCAACAAAACAAAAAGGCAGAATAGTCCAAACAGTAATCATCACTATATTTCCTGCAAGAGAAGCTACGAGAACAATCTCAAAAAAATTTCATCACTTTCTTCTCCTCCACAAAGAACCTTAGAGCCAAACCAACAGTATTTAATATCTCGCTGAGAAAAATCAGTGAAGGTAATCAAAAGTCGTAATTCTGTTGACTCCTACATTAGATAAACATTATATCAGATGGTTATGAAATTAACCACTGTCAAATTGTCATGGTTATGAAATTAACCACTGTCAAATTGTCATCGAATAAGAATTAATTCTTGTATTAAATATTAAAATAGTGTTCAAGAAAAATAGAGAGAGAAGGCAGGAAAAAATCCCGACCTGGTTCATTTCTGAGACAAGTTGATTCAATATCTTCAAACCAATGGCATAATGATCAGATGTTGCCTGTTGACAAGTAGAATATCAAAAAGGAATACCATCATGACAGAATATACTTAGCAGTTAAAGTAACAAGAAAGTAGAGACAGCTCCATCCTATCGCGAGGACTCCGCCTAGAGCAAGAACCATCAAGGAGAAAATCGCACCTATCTCACTGGTGTTTCTATAAGAAAGTGCGCACGTTACGAATGGGATGATGTGTTTTAGAATAGTTCCTACATATGTCATACAATGTGTATATCAACTCTCGCTTGTAGATGGATAACAGTGGAGCAACCTTCCTTTATAAACAAAGGTACCGATATGAATAGATGAATCTCATAATAAATGAGTCTACCGTCAATTACGAGGTCAAACTAGTCCTAAAGGATGATTCGCTAATAAATGCAATTAAGTAATTTTTTTCCCCTAATGAAAGAACGAGCAGAACACGTCTTTAACTGCAATTAGGCGATTCCTCCACTATATAAGCATGAACACCCATTTGCAACAGGGCAGGATCAATAATTACTAGGGATTGAAAGGTCACACGATCATAAGCAGAGGAATCGCAAGAATGTCGCGATATTTAGGTGACATTACATTTTCCTAAGTTAGACATACACGTCACATCTGACATTGGTTTAATTATCCTTCCTTTGTACAATAGATTAGTTCAAGGACACTAACCTAACATAGAGACATGAGGTGGATTACCCGTAGAATGCATCAATAAATGTGCGTGCACAACTGGAAGCAAAGTACAAAAGTGTGCATTTGTACATGAATAACAACTGAGAGTGCTCGATGAATAGTAGTAGTATGGACCTGGCTCAAAAAGTTCGTCGCTTCTTTCACCACTTCTCGAAATCTGTCATCATCAAACCACCCAAACTTCGTTATACGGCACAGAAGTTGAATCAATGATGCCGTCACAAAAGGCTGTAGTTTTGGTCCTCTGGTAGCGAGATAATTAATTAAGTAGTTTCCTATAAAGAAAACCGACAGATTTAGTTAAGGAGACATATCCAAAAAAAGAATGCAGACATAATAAGTTTAATAACCAAATGAGTATGTTCATAGACTGTTAGAGTCTCGAAGATTACGAATATCAAGACGCAGCTGTAGAGCGAGGGTATGCTCGGTGACTTGCTTTAATAAGCTCGAACTAGCGAGCATCAACGCGTAGGGAGTCAAAGCATTGTCAAGGATATACTGGCACTGTGAGATGTAATCTGTGTTAACCGAAAAGCATTTCAGAGTGTTCTCGGCGTGCGCCCGTTCCGCTGAGTCCTGCGAATTGTACAACCTCTCGCACAGCGCCTCCAGTTGCGCCAAGCTCTCCATGATTATTAAATCTGATACCAAAAAAAGCAAATTCCAAATTATTAGAAGGCAGCCTATCTGTCCATGATAATCGGATGACCGAAATCCACGCACAAGTAACGGGCTCGAAAGTCACAGAATTCCAGCAAACACTACTACACTAATTATGTTTCCTTTTGAAAAACGGCGAAACCATTTTTGATCCTTGAGTTGGTTCGTCCCTACCAAAACTAGGACCCCATTTCCACATTAGAGTGTACCAATCGGGAGTTTAACATGGTCTTAAGCTTTGTTAACTGGAATGAGGAGTAACCTCTCCGGCGATCATGGTCGCGGAAAACCGTATTTAATCAATAATGTCAATATTCGGTCCAAACGAACTTAATTAAAACCACGCGAATGCACCGATCAGCCACCGGCACGCTACTCCCGACGCTCGCCAAGAGACTTGCTCGAAAACCGCACTCCTCCGGAAAAAACCAAACACCGCGGCGATCATCGCCCAACCAAACCGCGGATTGCAGGGGCGTTCCGTCCTAATCGCGCCGGCCTCACTTCCGAGACCGGCGACGCGATCGATCGCGCGCAGGCGCGCTGCATCGGTCGCAATGCGCATCGCGTGCTCCGGGGAATGCTATTCGGAGCGGCGCCGGCTCGCGGCAACCTCGAGCCCTCGTCCCGAAACCCGAACCACACGAAGCTACGACAGACGGGGAGGGGCGCGCACAGAATCAAGCCAAATCCCAGAGGGAGGACGCAGGAAACAGTACCGCTGTCGGCGATCGATTCGTCAGCAGCAGGCCGGGATCATCTCCCGATACGGACGGCCGGGGGCGGATCTTGGATCCAGAGGCTCGTGCCCTAGCGATGTCGAAGCCTCTTTCGCCTTCGCTAGCTCGCTCGTTTCGATCGGGGAAATGGAGGAACGGAAGCACGGAACGCGGAAGTCACGCAGCGAGCGACGGGGGAGGGAAGAAGAAGGGAGAGAGGGAGAGAGAGAGTGGATGGTCGGAGTTTCTCTTGGGTTCTCTTACAAGAGAGAGAGAGAGAAAAGGGGAGGGGAGGGGAGGGAGGTTTTTATGCGGCGGTGATTTGTTTGGGGTGTGGTATTGCGGTACGGGTGGAATTCGTCCGCGTCGCGTGGTGACCGTCCGATTTTTTGGGGGGGGGTGCGTCGAGGGAATCTAGGGGCGCGAGGGTAGCGTTGCTTTCAGAGAATCTTATTGTTTGTCACGCTCACGTTTCCTGGTGTTGCGTACCATTGTTTCGCGGCTTGAATATTATTAACTGCTCCCCCCCCCCCCCCACCTTCGCCTCTCCTCTCCTCTCTTGTTTAATCAGTACCCCGGATCCGAAACGTCATCGGACGGTCCAAATCGCTTCGGTCCATTTGGATCGATCGGTCGTTCGAAGGCGAAACTATTTCCGTACGTTCTTGCCTTTTATTTTCTCAAATTTTCGACCCTTTTTTTCTACGATTAATACCACGAAAAACCTCAAATTGATAGACCTGTGATAATCCACTCAAAACCCAAAACTAGTATATTTGTAACAAATTTATCATCCGTTAGTTTTCCTTAAATTGGATTGATACCGCGAAAAATCATAAACTAGTACACACGTGACAAACGAAGGGTAAAACCCCAGACTAGTACATTCGTTAATTGTCATGTGTCATCCAACACAGTAATTTGACAGTATAATTTAACGGAAACCAATGAAGAGTAAATTTGTCACCGATATACAAGTTTGAGGTAAATTTATCACAAGTGTATCAGTTTTGGGTTTTTTATGAAATTAACCCTTTTTTTATACTTTCGACCTACATTAGCCTATTTTATATGAGTTGTTAGATCGTTTAGAACGGCTCATTTGAAGTTGACTAATTAGGTCGCGAGCATTTCCCATTTCCCAGTTTTCGATCTTTCTTTTTTACTTCTTTTAGTTATATACTAATGTACTTGCGTTAAAAAAAATTATATTTATTGAGCAAAAACATCTTCCATGAAAATCATGAAACTAGCTCAATGTTTAATCTTCTTTCGAAATGTATTTTGAGTCTCTTCCATATGTAAACCAAGCTTGGAGATAGCTTTAGTCTCCTAAGCGTATCTTGAATGGCCAAGGGCAAGAGTATTCCTTTTCTGGACTCGGGGTTGCACATAATGGCTCGATTAGGCCAGCTCGTTTTATATAGAAATATCATGGGCAAGTTAGGTAAATGACCGTTACAATAACTGTAATCGGATAATAACAAAAAGGTCATGATATTGTTGTCTAAACTTCGAAATGTTTCTTATCTTACAACCATCTAGTTCATTTTCTAAATCCACCAAATCTTCTTATTTGTCCTTTTCCTTAATTAACATATGTATCCTTAGGCTAAGAAAAACGGACCATATTGATTCAATTACCACAACATCTTTTTTGGCAGAATATACTACAATTTTATTGAAGTAAACTCGAATCAAATTTCAAGTAAAAAACAAAACCACAAATTAAATTGGCTCAAAGGGTAATCAATGGAATTTCAAAACAAAACTAATTGTTCCTGACCTCCATAAATTGATTTGATACCCGTAGGTAGATAGGTAGATAAATACATAGACACAGATGTGCTTTTAGCTCTGGTTTAATAATTTAAATCTCACATAGATGGGTTTAGTTAGCTTTAAAAAAAACAATTAGAGGATTTTGAAAAATAGGAAAATAATTATTTTGATAGGAAGAGTAGAATTGCTTCTTTTGAAGACAAGTATAAGATAATTCACCATCTTGAACTTACGCTTACATTAATTTCAAATTATTCAAGGAATAGTTGTTACACTTCAACGTCATCTAACTTCTTGTACTTAGCTTCTCTCTTTCAAACTTCTATTAAAACTATCCTTGTATGTCTTGGATTATTCGGGGATGGTAATTCAAACGATGTCTTATCTATCTTCGAACATATAGCAGCGGTTTTTTTAGAATTCGATCATTGGCCTATTGACGTGCTTGGCTTGGCCAAACCTGAAGCATATCTCGAATGGCCTACGCAAGGGTATTCCTTTCTTGCAATGGACTCGGGCTTGCACGCTGTGGCTGGATTATGCCAGGTCATTTTATGAAGAAATATCATGGGTAGGGGTTAGCCAAGGGCTGTTAGGTTCGGTACGAGATTAAGCCCGCCTGTTGATTGAGTGAGTGTGCTAAGTGTTTCTCATATTCACATGATGAAAGTGAAAAGAGAAGAAGAAAACTTCGAATGTATAATAAATGAACTATACTTGCAGATTTGATCTATAAAAAGATAATAACTGAGTTACGGCAAGATTAGATGAATTTCAATGTGGATTGTGCATTTCCTATCCTAGAAATTAAATTCGGATTTTATCTACTGTTCAAATTACCATCTTAATGTCGGGGCAAAAGAAAAAAAGTTACCATCCCAATGCGCTTTAAGCAAGGAATGAACAGAAGATTTGTTTTACAATATTTATTATCAAATGTTTTTTTAAGACGGTTTCGAACGAATTGTACCGCGCTTGTAAAATTTTATCTTTTAATTCAAATCTCATTACTCACTTATCTTTTTTTTTTTTAATTCAAAAGACCTGTAATTTTCCGAAATGAAAACAAAAAGATTAATAAATCCACCTGGCATATAATTTTCCAATTTTAGCGGGAAGTTTTCCTTAAAAGATACTTTACGAAAACGTTGGACACCAACGCCGGCTGGTTTATAACTAACTTTCGACGCAAGCGATCTTTTGCACCATCGGAGACCATCTCGGTTTACAGGGGTCAGCGATGGCGTTCGTGCCGGCGGTGCAAGGCCGCCGTCGGCCGTGAACAAGCGCACGATGGGTCGACCGCGGAGGACCTCGCCAGGCGTCTCTGCGAGAGCTTCCCCGAGTAATGGCGGATCAGGCGACCGCCGTCCGCAAAGCCCTAGAGTCATCCGCGAGAAGAGGAAACCATGGCGAAAGAGAACAATGATTGGAACTTCGGTCCGACCACGAACGGAGCGGGGACAAACTGAGCGAGAGATCCAGTTCCTCGAGGAAGAGGTCGGGGAGGAGGCGATTGCGTGACTATCGGGACCGTTCTCTGGCAGAATCGTCGATGGAGGACGCGACTGATTAGCGGAATGTGGAGCCGGAGTTTGACTTGATGAAGTTGATGCTCCGAGCGAGCTAAGGCGACCCTAAACCTCACGAACAAGAGGCCCGAGAGGGTTGATGAGGCTATGAAGGATTTGGATTCGACTCGAATTGACAGCGGCGAAGGAGGTGCTGTTGCAGTGTGATACCCGCGGCTGTCCAGTTTGCTCGGGGTTAGGCCCATGTCCGGGATCTCGTCGCGCGGACCAGGCCACCGGGTTGTGGCGGGACCACATTGGCCCGTGCCATCGTTGAAGAGACCCGCCTCCCATTTTACCCGATTTCCGGCCCTAAAACCGTGTCCGGCGTCTCCGGTACACTTCTCTCTTTCTTTCGACTCTTTTCCTGTTGTTGGTTTAGAGGAAATGGAGAAGATGAGACTCCAACCAGGAATTCGGTGCGAAGCTTAGAACTGATACTTCCACTTCCAGGTAGATTAACATCGAAAGAGAATTAGCAAACTTCTACCATCTTTTTGCGTTGTCTCGTTCTAAGAAAAGGAGAACCTGAGCTCACATGAAGCTGCATATACAAGGACGAAATAGATTATCTGCAGCGGAGGAGAATGTAATCGAAGCAACCCTTCTTCATGCACTGCCGCTGCACCTGCACACAATGGGTTCTGGCAGCACCATCTCGTCTCGAATTCAGTCGAAATTGGAGTCCATGTTTTTACGAAATTGAAGTTCTCCATCCATTTCAGATGCGGTCAGTGTTGAAACCAAAAAGGATATAGAGAAACTTTGAAGATTTTGTTGAGGGAAAGCTTACCTTTACAAGCTTTTTCTCTCAACTCTCTCTTATTTCTAAGGCTTTCTACACGTTAACACCAATGGGGAGGGGACATGCCTATTTATACTACTTCTAAGGCGGCGAAGTTTTCTTCTTTATTAAATAAATTTGACTCGTCAAAACTTGAATATCAGGTTTTGAATCATCTTGTGACAGAAGATTGTAGATCAACTTGCTTCTTAAGGAAAAATTTTAAAAAAAAAACCAAAAACAATTTTAACATTTCTAACAGTCGGCCCTAGCGCCCTCCTATAACTTATGATGCAAGATCCTGTGATTCAGTACCATCTCGAACCATAATCTCCCGTTCATTTTAATGTTTCAAACGCTTCTACGCATCACTTGTCAGCGACAAAGGTTTTTATTTTATTTTATGCAAAGCATGTTTGCTTTGCCTTGTCCCGTTGGGCCCGAACTTGTCGAGTCCGTCGCTAACAAAGACGGCCCAACCAAACCATCAGCTCTACATTTGCTCTTCGATTCGTCTCTTTCTCAATCAAAGATCAAGCCCCAGGACAAAAAAAAAATCAAACGAATACGTAAGCCTGGTCGCAAAATAATTCCTCCAATCAAAGAAGAAGAAAAAGGCGGGCAGACCACGTAAGCCTTTTTCTTCTCCTCCTTTCCTCCCAAATGCGCTCGCGCCATACTACAGCTCACGGCATAGATGGCATGCATCCTCCGAAGCCGCTTACGTCATTTGCTCGCAACTGGGTCACTCCTTTCCTCTGCCGGACTTAGAAAAAAGAAAGCGATACGTATGGGCTTCCACTTCTCATCACGAGAAAGCCTCCCCTCCAAACTTCATCACTTGATCTTTTGTCTTTTTGTCACGATTTCCACACGCACACATCTCCACGGATCTTGCCCCCTTCGCTTTCCGGTTAGGCAGCCTCCTCTTTCTGGCCGCAAGTCGTCACTTTCCGGGAAAATGACGCGCGATATACGAGTGGCGGCATCAGCAAATATTTCGGCTTCTCAGGGTCGTAGTTGCTTGGGCTGTCAACTTGCTCGAAAGGGTAAGGAACGTGGGGGAAAGATTTCCCGAAACTCAATGATCGGACCAATCCGGAAGATCTTGCCTTTCTCGATACGAAAAACTGGAGAGAGCAGACAAAAGACAACTGGGTCGCTCCCCTTCCCTTTTAGAACGCTGTAGTTTGGTCAGCTTTTGGATCGTGGTGAAAAGAGATAGATGATGTGAGAATCCCCTCCCTAAAAATGCTCGAGACTCCGATGCGGGTCAAAGGGTTTCTCTCCATCGCTTTGCATGACCCATCGCCACCCCCCGCCCGCCATCATCTCGGCAAAGATTCCGCCGACTTCTCTTTCACGCCGCTCGAACTGTCGGAAACGGGGGCGTTCATGGAGCGGGATCTAAGGCCTGGTGATCCAATGGGCAAAAAGGGATCGAAAGGAATATTAATTTTAACAAGCGATGATGATCTCACGCGCTGCTCGACTTGTGGAAAGTAGGGATGAGTCGCAGTGTCTGACCGAAAATTAATATTAATTTTAACAAGAGAGATGGTACTGCGCTGAATGGTTTTTGGTGGGTTTTTGCTGAAATCGGGGGTGGGTTTGATGAATTCATTGTTTTGGATGTTTGAGTGGGGCATGAGTACATAAGAAAGAGGCTCTTGAATTGTCATGGTCATGCACTTGACCAAAAAAATAAAAAAAATTTGTCATGGTCGTGCTGGGTAGGGGACAAAGGGCACTTCTAGTGTGACAAAAATAGATTCTTTTATTTTTGGTCATTTTCTTTCTTCGTGTGACTTAGAAATCTGTCACACTTCGAGTGAGATCTTGTAAGGATCTAATTATCATGATTAATCGATCAAATTCGATGAAACTTCGTCGGAACAACTTTTAGTACATGCATGTTCGCGGATAAATGAAAAACTCTTTATTTTGACCGAGCAAGACCCCTAAAATGTGAGTCTCCTTGCGATGTTGGTGCAGTTGATAACAATATTGTTTCGAATTGATTCTTATCGAGATTAATTTTTTTCTTTCGTGTTCTTAAATTGGAAATCATTTAAAATAATATTAGATAATCATTAGGAAAAAGGTGGTGGCCTATTTGGCTTGACTTTTATTTTAAGCAATTTCATATATCGATCTTAAGGAAATATATATTTTTTGGTCAGACCTAAGGAAATATTTAGATAAACTTTAAAACTCCCCCAAAAAAGTGTGGAAAATATAGAAAGTTAATAGAAAAACGAGAAAAACACTATAAAAAAAAGGATAAGTGCATTGGAAGTTCTAAAACTTGTCACGAAAGCGTCATTGAGTAATAAAATTTTATAAAGTATAATTAAGTCCTAAAACTTATTACCAAAGTGGAATTAAATCACAAAACTTTCGAAAAGTTCAAGCAAATCCCGAAACTTATCAAATTAGTCCAATCAAGTCCTTCCGTTGGCTATACTATTTTTAAAGTTTTATGACTCGATTGTAATTTTTTTTTAAGTTTTAAAATTTGATTATGCTTTCATAATAAATTTTTTAGGATTCAATTGTATTTTCACGATAAGTTTTAGGATTTTCATAAGATATTTAAGAAAAATCACCTCGTTCGATCCATCGAGGACAGAAGCAAAGAAAGTGGCCCCCCGCCCAAGAAGCCCAAAATCGGGGAAATCAGGGGAAAATCCTCTCTCTCTCTCTCACTCTCTCTCTCTCTCCATCTCCATGTGCAGATCCCGCGTGCCCAATCATCATCGCACCCGCATGGCAATGTTAGTCCCCCAGCTCCGCACGCGCCCACGCCGCGCGTGAGCCCGCACGCCCCACTCGCGAATCGCAGAAGTACACGCGCAACCCCCTCGCGGGACTTTGTTTTGTTTACAATTATCACCTTCTTCTTGACTTTGGTCAACCAAAAAACGATTTTCAATTTTCCATTTAAAAAAATAATAATAATAATCGCTTCCCTTCCCCTCTCGAAGCCATAGCCATTCGAATGCGCGAGAAAGAGAGAGAAGAAGAAGCAGCAGGAGAAGAAGCAGGAGGAGGAAGAAGAAGAAGAAGAAGAAGAGAGAGAGAGAGAGCGAGAGGGAGGTGTTCATGCTCATGCGTCTTTTGAAGGTCCGCGAAAATGGAGGATATCATTCCTTCTCTCTCTCTCTCTCTATCTCTTCTGTGAAGTGCATCGACCGATCATGGCGTCTGTGAGGTGAAAGAGTAAGGTCTGCGTCTCCTCTTTCCTGTCCATGGCGGTGGCGATGGCGATGGCGATGGCTATGTGATGATGGCGTTTTTCGCATGAGCACGAAACTTTGATTGGGGGGGGAGAATTGAAAAAAGAAAAGCTGTTGCCTTCTCCGCGTTTGTCTCCCCTGAATTCTCTCCGGTTTTGCCATTTCTCCACTCAATCGATTTCGTTCCTCGCCCGCCTCTCCCTCCCTCCCCCTTTCCCTGAAAAATCTTCCCTCTCTCTCTCTCTCTCTCTAGAGAGCAAAAGTCGCATTCTCTCTCGTTCCTGTGAATGTGTGTGGGTGGGTGCGTGCGTGTTTGGATCTCTCGATGTTCTGTACTTTCCTGCGCGAGGGTCCTCGGCTCCCTAGGCTCTCGTGATCTGTATTGAGGTCAGAGTTAGGGTTTTCCTTTTCGTTTCTTGTTTTTGCGGGTGCGTGGGGGGTTTTTTCTTGCATTTTCCGGATCTGCGGGGAGCGTTGCCGTGGTTGTGTTGTTTGTAATGAAGAAGGTTCCCCTTTACCGTTTTCCCGCGAGGGTTGATGATGATACGGGACGGGTTTCAGCTTGCGGAGCTTCTGGGTTTTTTTTTTTTTTCTTCTGTTGATTTGATGGTTTTCTTCTTTTTTTTGGGGGGGGGGGGGGTTTCAGGTGTTCCGTGCGTAGCTGTTCCTGGGCGACTTAGCTCAATTCGAGACCTTGATCCTGGAAATTGCTAATTGGCGGTGGATTGATCGGTCGGAGAAAGCAGTTCCCTTTTTTCGCGGATTCGAAAATCTTGCTTCTGCTCTGTCGTGGCCAGATTCAGGTGCGCAATTCCTTCGCGTTGGGTTGGATCTGATTTGTGCGAAAATGGTTAAAAGTTTGCTAGAATTGTCGTCCCTCATGATTGTTTGGTCTTGCTAAGGAAGACCCTGTTATATCTAGTAATGTCTTGATTGAAGTTTGCGCAGTTTTGTTGTGTAATGATTGTTGGGAATTCTCTGCAGTAGATGGCGTTGTGGTTCTAAGGTTGGTGAGCAAAATGAATTCTGCTCAAGTGCAATCTCAAAGCACCGGACCGGGTTTATTTACTTCCATGCTTTGCCTTTTTCCTTGCTTTTTCGATACGCCTAGTTGGATGAGACTTTGTTGAACATAGAGATTATTATTAATTCCTCATGACCCCAATCTTCTTGTTGGACATCAGTCTCAGAAGACGACTTGTCTTATAATTTTTGTTCAATTAGCATTTGATGAAAGCTTGGTTCTACTTTTTCTTTAATAGTTGTTTTTTCTGTTAGCTGTTTACACGCTTTGTTTTTAGGGCCTTCTCCAATTTTGATTGACGTCTCTTCTCTCTGTGGGCCTTTATCTTGTTTCGCCAAGAGGGAACTCTTGAAATATCGTCATCAATTTGGATGGTTTTCTTGGAAGATTGAGAATGTCTCCCTAGCTACCACGTTGTATTTAACATGCTCTGTTACAAATTCGTTCTCTGGCAGTTAGATTGTCACCGCCCTGTTGCACTTCTGGAAAGGATTGCTGTGCAAATACAGTCGAAAGATATGAGCCACGCAACATTTGAGAGTGATGATGGGGTACTCTGCCAGGATCAGATTGGCTCCCCTTTGATGGACCAAGGCAAGAGTGGAGGAAGTGCAGATGGCGGATTGGTTCTGAAGAAGGGTCCATGGACGTCTGCTGAAGATGCCATTTTGGTGGACTATGTCAAGAAGCATGGGGAGGGAAATTGGAATGCTGTTCAAAGGTTCTCAGGGCTTTCTCGTTGTGGCAAGAGTTGCCGGTTGCGATGGGCAAATCACTTGCGGCCAAACTTGAAGAAAGGAGCATTTTCTGCGGAGGAAGAAAGACTCATCGTGGAGCTCCATGCAAAAATGGGAAACAAATGGGCCCGCATGGCTGCACATGTAATTGCTCTACTTCCTTATCTAGATATTGAAGGAGGAGCTGTCTCTTGCTTTCGTTATTATTCTTGTTTGCTTCCTGCACAGTTTACCTGGTGAAATTAAAATATAAGGATTTTCTGTCTTATCTGCGTTGTACAAGATATGTGATATATTGTTTAGTTAGTGGATTAGATTGCATCTGATGTATGTCTTTTAGTCTAATTTTCCTTTGGTTTAGATGAAAAGTATCCAGTGTAGCTTCTTGCATGGTTGAAATTGCCAGTGTTGGCATGCAATGAATTTGGAAGCCGTTTGAGTATAGGTCTGTTTAATAGGGCAGATCACTGGAGAGTTATAATTTTGCTTCCAGTCTGAAAAAGTTTATACTGAATTTCTGAATTTGGTCGGTTTTCTACCATGTTTGAAGTCCCTTTCATATATTCTACTTAAGGTTTTTGAAAACTCTGAAACAGTCATTTGGAACTCTACTCCTTGATGTGAAGATTCTGCAGTACCCGAGAAAACTAGTTTACCCTTTGACAGACTATCATAGTCCCATGAGGTTCGAGACAGTTAATATGCAACCATCAGGGTTCTAATATTTCATTTGTTGAGATGGTGTTGTGTCAGATGAGTATGTATTGGTCGGTTGCACTTTGCAGTAATTGTCTGTGGTGAGCTTCAGGTTGCAAGACCTCTGGATCATTCAGTTGTACATGAAGTCAATTAAGCATTTGGAATTCACTAATACAAGCACTGGTAGTGACGCTTTGCTGAAACTGTGGTTTTGAATTAGAAAATAATAGGCAGCTCTCCTGTTACTTTATGCTGCTAATTACAGATGGCATTCTTGCACCATGAGCAGCATTATTGTATATATATATATATATATATCCATGCCGGGATCATGGCTCTTTCTGTTTGGTTTGGCTGGATGAGTGTGTTATAAAATGAGAAGAATTCACAAAGGAAATGCGGATGACCTTAACTCCTTATGCGTGCTTTGAAAAAACAATAAGATGATGCAGAGGGACCTTTATAAGTACACTGGACAGCAAAAGAGCACATTTTGAGGACAATTACTCCACTGGCCTACAGCCTTGTGTGGACCTAGGTTCATTAAGGATTTGCAACACTTTTCTTTTACTTCGTTTTTTCCTGTTCCTTTGATTTTCTTTGATTGTGCAGTTCTGCATGTTACCTTCAATTCCTTTTCTTTCGTGCACTTGTTAATAGTTAGATACGCCAGTCCCTGTTATTTCACCAACATTGTCCTACCATACATCTTTCTATGTGGATAGTTCAAGATACTGACGTTCGTCACTTTTTCAATTGCTTTTGGCATCTCTTAGCTGCCGGGTCGTACAGATAATGAGATAAAGAACTATTGGAACACGCGAATCAAGAGACGTCAACGTGCTGGCTTACCTCTTTATCCTTCTGAGTTGTGCATGCAAGCATTGCAGGATGGTCAACAAGGTCAGACATTTTGCAGAATGACCAATGGGAATAAAGGTCGCCATGAGATCTTGCAGAACAGTGGTTATGAGATTCCGGATGTTGGATTTGACAGTCTAAAGGCCAACCACGGTGTCTTACCTTATGTTCCTGAAATTTCCGACATTTCTGCGACCAGCTTGCTGATGAAAGGTCTTGCTTCTTCTCAATATGGTGGTTTAGTGCCGCCAACAATGCCTCGTCACAAACGTCTTCGTCAATCAGCATCCTTTTACCCTGGCTATGCTGGTATTTTCAAAGATGCGTTTCCCTTGATGCATCAATTTGAGGATGATTCCCGCGAGAAACTTTCTCGATCTATTGTCCATCCTTTTTCGATTGATCATGATCCGGATAAGAACCCACTGCCCTTTGGTGTGGTTCAAGGTAGCCATTCCTTTTCAAATGGCAATTCCCCGACTTCTGAGCCCTCTTATGAGGCTTTGAAGTTGGAGCTCCCTTCACTCCAATATTCTGAAACTGATTTAGGTAGCTGGGACACTTCTGCTTCCCCTCCTACTTTGCTTGAATCGGTTGACAATTTTATCCTGTCTCCGGCTAGAACTGGAAAGGCTGAATCAGAGTGTCTTTCTCCCCGTAACAGTGGGCTGCTGGATGCTTTAGTTTACGAGTCAAAGACTATGAGCAGTGCCAAAAATAATTCACCTGAAAAAAGTTCAAATTCATCTGCTTTGACACCTGGTGATATAAGCAGTTCCACCTTGGATATTTGCAAGTCTGAATGGGAAGAGTATGGTGACCCCATCTCTCCACTGGGCCATTCTGCAACTTCAGTTTTCAATGGTTGCACTCCTATGAGCACTAGTGGAAGCTCACTGGATGAACAACTGCATCCCGATACCTTCACCGGTGAGAATATCTTCAATTGATTTTTTTTTTCTGGTTGCAAATATTTTTTTGTTTTTAAGGAATTTGATGCAATGGATGTAGCAATCTAATTGGCTCCTGATTAAAGCAGGCTGCAAATATCTGCAATTCCTTTTTTATTCTTTGCTATAGTCTGTGCCTTTTACCTTTTTTCTCTAGTCTCCTAAATTTTCCTTCTTTCAGGCTGGACACACATTGATTCTGGCTTGAGCATTTAACAATTGTTTTGGTTGTTCTGCAGCATACGATGTGAAACCGGAACCTTTTAACCAGGTTCAGTCTCCTGAGAGCAAGCATGAAAACCCTGCCCATTGCGACTTGATGCGGCCTGATGCTTTGCTCGCTTCAGATTGGTTTGGACTTGGTTCTGGATCTCTGAAGGATCAATCTACCATTTCTGATTCCATGGTGTCGCTTCTCGGAGATGATCTTTGCAACGACTACAAACAAAGCATCGGAACTTGTTCTTCAGATCAAGGATGGAGACTTAATTCGTGTGCCTGGAACAACATGGCTTCTGCGTGTCAAATGCCTGGACTTCCGTAGAATTTGCTAGGCCGAAATTTCCCCGAGGTCTGAATCGACTTATGTTCCTGTCGATAATTTGTCTAGTCAATCCTAGTCGCGCGCAGAACACACGAAGGCCACCATGACCAAAATTAGATTCTGGCTGTGGTTTCCTTAGTGCTCTTGCTCTTAAGACATTTGGTATTTGGAATTTGCCCTGTGTGAAACTTTGAACTACAGAGGCATTTAGGTGTATGTTGACCTTGTTCCTCTATAATTGTTTGAATAACCGAATATCCTGTATTGGATGCTTGGCGCAGGCTAAGATTGTTCGCATTATTTTCTTTCTGGTTTTCTCGTTCTATAATTATCTGGTATTTCCCCATTTAAACAAAAATCTTTTAAAGTGTCTTGCGATTCTGCTGTGATATATCCCCCTTTTTATCCATCATTTTTCAAACCTCCAATTAAGATATAGAATGATGACGTTGAACATGAGTTAAAAATAAACGCCAAAGGTTTTTCTTTTGCGAAAAATGAGTAATTTTAAAAGTATTTTCTTAACATAATTATTTAAATCACCTTAAAAAATTAGTTAAAGGAAAACGGCCAGAAAAAGGAAAGGTAACAGCAATCTATTCTCAAAATTTTCTTCTTGTCCTTTCCAAATCAAATCATCATTCAGCTAAGAATTGAACCGAATTGGGAATCGGTCCAGATCTCGGTTCCTAAAATTTGAAAACGGTAAATATCGGTTCCCGATTCCAACTAGGTGCGGACTGTTTTTTTATTTTTATTATTTCAAATTTTCAAAACCCTAATTTCCATTCTTTTCTCGTTCAGATTTAGTACGCATGCTCGTTTCTCACTCGTCTCACTCTTACTTCTTTCAGTCTTAGTCATGCACGCATGCTCGTTTCTCACTCCTCTCACTCTTACTTCTTTCAGTCTTAGTCATGCAGCGCTCAAGCTTCCCTCGCAGCTCGATGCGTTTCATACTTGATTCTTGATGATCATTATAGCTTTGTTCATGAGTATGATTAGTATAGCAGTTTAGATTATGCAACAATACTTGCAGTCTTGCGGGAAACAGGAAAAAAATAGAGGAGATACGACTGATTTTGAGACCCACCCAGGAATCGGACCGGATTCGGTTCTACAAATTGGGAACCGGCCCTTTTAGTCCAGTTCCGATCACCCCTATTTACAATGACAAAATCAATCGACTCCTTTTTCTTTTCTTTTTTTTTCCTTTTTTAGTGAAATAATATTAGCCCCTTTTCCGAAATTAGGGATTTCATTTTTTCGCGCGAAATGACCGTTAAGTTCCGTCGCCTACTTCCCGCGAGGCTTTGTTCGAGCGAACAATCTTCGCAGGTTCGTCGGAGAGAGAGAGAGAGATTTTCTGGGGGGAATGTGTTGGAAATATAACGCGGAAACGACAGGATCTTGCAAATTAAGTTAATGCGAAAATACCAAAGAAATAAACAAGGAACGATAAAGGACACCAGAGATTTACGTGGTTCGGTCCGAATATCGGTACCTACATCCACGGAGAGAGCCAGCAACAAATAATCCACTATAATCGGAGAATCAGAGTTACAATTCGCTCATACGCTCGAGTGTTTCCCACACCTACGTTTAAGCCCAAACCCAAAGTGTTTACGACTAAACAACTTAATTTGGATAAAATAAACTCACTGCATAAATCTTCGCGTGTTGAAGCCCAAAGCGAAACGCTCTCGTGCGATCGAAACCAAGAACGACCGTACGTTCTTTTCTCTTGTTCTCGTGCGGCGCTTCTTCTCTGAGAACTTCGTGGGCGTTCGCGGCTAGTGCGGCTCTGTGCGTGTGCGGCTTCAAAACCCTCGCAGAAGATAACATGCCTTTTATACGTGTGCCCCTTCTTTCTCTTTTATTTTATTATTTAATTCCAAGAGTCAACAAAGAATAACTTTGACCAGGGCCCACCAGTTTTCCTTCTCTGTTGAAAACGTCCTTCACTTTACGTGCCATCAGAAGGATTTCTTTTATAGGCAATTTTGAATATTTTCTCCAAAAGAAAATATATATCTTCACGATAAATATGAAATTTATCCAAGCGAGTCACATTCCGTAAACAATTCAAACTCGAGACATAGATTCAACAATTCTCTACCTTGGCTCGACGTTTGTAGCCAAGTTATAGTACTCATCATCCATGCTAGCTCTCCCAACGCCCCGACGGGCACTCACTCTCCACAGATGTCAATTGTGCTCAAGCAGAGCTTGAGCTTCGCCAAAGGAACATGCTTAGTCATCATGTCCGCTGGATTCTCTGCTGTCGCAATCTTGTTAACAACAGCTACACCCTTCGCTAAGACATCTCGGATGAAGTGGTACCTAATGTCGATATGCTTCGTTCGCTCATGATAAACCGGATTATATGTCAGATATATCGCACCTTGGTTATCACAGTGTATATCAACACTATTCTGATCTAACCCAAAGTCCGAGAGTAAACCTTTTAGCCATATCGCCTCTTTCACTATAAAGGTCAGTGCCATGTACTCTGCCTCAGTCGAAGACAAGGCAACGTGATCCTGTAAGGATGCCTTCCAACTAACTGCACCACCTGCTAGCGTAAATACGTACCCTGCTAAAGACCTGCGTTCATCCAAGTCACCTGCGTGATCCGAATCCACATAACCAGTGGTCTCACTGCCATTACTGTTCCTTTGGTACACAATTCCAACATCTGCTGTTCCCTTCAAATATCTGAGGATCCACTTCACAGCTTCCCAATGAGCTTTACCAGGACGCTTCATATAACGACTAACTACGCTCACTGCTTGTGAAATATCGGGCCTAGTGCATACCATAGCATACATAATACTACCCACTGCACTAGAATAAGGAACACGGGACATATGCTCCTCCTCCTCCTCAGTCTGCGGTAATAACTTATCTGAAAGTTTAAAGTGCATCGCCAAAGGTGTACTTCTGATTTATTGATCGCATATTAAATCGTGCAACAATCTTCTCAATATATTTCTTCGAGAAAGACGTAAAATTCCTACAGTCCTGTCACGCAAAATCTCCATACCCAAAATTTTCTTTGCAACACCTAAATCTTTCATCTCAAATTCAGCACTCAATTGCCTCTTCAGCATAACAATATCAGACATGCTCTTAGCTGCTATCAACATATCATCAACATATAGTAACAGATATATCAAAGACCCATCCTCCAATCTCCTATAGTAAACACAACTATCCATATGACTTTTGGAATGGTTCTGACTAGCCATGAAAGAATCGAATCGCTTATACCACTGCCTAGGAGACTGTTTCAGCCCATATAAAGATTTCTTCAATAAACAAACATGATCTACCTTACCCGGAATAGTAAATCCCTCTGGCTGCCTCATGTAAATCCGCTCCTCCAACTCATCGTGAAGAAACGCTGTTTTCACATCTAGCTGCTCCAGCTCGAGATCCTGTGCAGCAACTAAGGCAAGTAAAACACGAATATAAGTATGTCTTACCATAGGAGAGAACACCTCGTTGTAGTCAATGCCCTCCCGCTGTGTATACCCCTTCGCCACAAGTCTCGCCTTATATCTCGCTGCCTCGACACCGGGAATGCCCTACTTCCGTTTAAAGACCCACTTGCTACCGACAATCTTCTGGCTCTTAGGTACTTTGACCAACTCCCATGTCTGATTCCGATGAAGTGATTCCATCTCTTCACTCATAGCCCCTATCCATTGCGACGACTCAGAACTCGCCATCGCCTCAAAGTAAAACGAAGGCTCATCTGTCTCTACCTCGTCACCTACAGTCAATGCATAAGCAATATCTGGATAACCATAACGTACCGGTGGTTTAATTTGCCTTCTCTGTCTACCCGCGGCTATAGTGTGTTACGGCTCTGCTGATTGTTCATTATCACCGACTTCAGGAACTGCGGCCTCATCTGCAATTTCAACTTCTGTTACCTTCGAGGTCTCCGGAGTCTCCACCTGAATCTCCACCTCACTACTGACACCACGATCTGTCTGCTCTGCTGGTTGTGTCTCAAGACCCCTTCTTTGAAGCATTGCAGTCTCGTCGAAGATCACGTCTCTACTGATTAGAAAACCAGGTGATCTGGGATCAGTGCACCACAGCCGATAGCCTTTCACCCCATGTGCATAACCCAGAAATATGCACTTCTTCGCCCTCGGCTCAAGCTTACCATCACTCGCATGAGCATATACAGGACATCCGAATACTCGTAATCCGGAGTAATCAACAGGTTTCCCCGACCATACTTCCTCAAGGGTCTTCCACTCTATAGCAGATGATAGAGATCGATTAACCAAGTAACATGCCATGTTCACTGCTTCGGCCCAAAATTCCTTGTCTATTCCTGCATGCGAAAGCATGCTCCGAGCTCGCTCCAGTAAAGTTCTGTTCTTCCGTTCTGCAATGCCATTCTGCTGTGGTGTCCCGGGCACTGTGCGGTGTCTCACAATCCCTTCTTTCTCGCAAAACTCGGTAAAATCTTTACCACAGAACTCCATGCCGTTATCAGTTCTCAGGCATTTGATCTGTTTATCTGACTGCTTCTCAATCAATGCCTTAAACTTCTTGAACCGATCAAGCACATTAGATTTGTGCTTCAGAAAGTAAACCCATACCTTTCTAGAGTAGTCGTCGATAAATGTTAGCATATATCGGGCACCTCCTTTTGAAGGAACCGGAGACGGGCCCCAGATATCTGAATGAATGTACTCAACCGGTCGCTTGGTCGAATGAACAGCTATTGTAAACTTAATCCGACGCTGCTTCCCAAAGATGCAGTGCTCACATAAGTCCAGCTTCCCTGTCTTCTGACCCTTCAACAACCCCCTATCACTCAGCATCGTCATACCTGCCTCGCTCATGTGCCCCAAACGCATATGCCATAACTGAGTCAAGTCAGAATCTGACTCACCTAATGAAACTGCAGCAGCTCCGGTCACGGTCTCTCCCAGTAGATGATAGAGAGAATTCACTTTCTTTCCCTTCATCACTGTCATGGCACCTCGAGAGACCTTTAGCACTCCACCTTCAGCGGTGTACTTACACCCGATATCATCGAGTGTCCCCAGAGAAATAAGGTTCTTCTTGAGCTCTGGTACATGCCTCACGTCTGTCAGTGTGCGTACCACCCCATCGTGCATCCGAATCCGAATTGTTCTTATCCCCACAACATTGCAGGTTGCATTATTCCCCATCAGAACTCTACCACCATCTGCAATCTGGTAAGTAGTAAACCGGTTCTTATGAGGCGTCATATGATAAGAACACCCCGAATCTAGCACCCATTCGTCTCCTAACGAACCAGTAGTCACACACAAGATGGCCTCTGCATCACTAGTGCTCTCCTCAGCAACGTTTGCCACACTGCTTGTAGCATTCTGCTTGTCACCTCTATTTCTTCGCTTCGGACAATCTCTCCTGATGTGCCCCTCCTCGTGACACTCAAAGCACTTCACGCGTCCCTTAGACTTTCGATTGCGTGACTTTGACCTGCTTTTACCTCTGCTACTACTGGACCCTCGATGTTGTTCTCTACCTCGAATCACTAGTCCCCGCGCTATATCCTGCGCTAGACTGTCATCTCGCAACTTCCTCTGCCACTCTTTAGATAACAATGCTGACTTTACCTCTTCCGAGGTAATCGTAGTATGCCCTTGGAGTAGTGAATCAGTAAAGTGCTCCCATGATTCCGGTAAAGAAGCCAATAACATCATGCCCTGTTCCTCATCATCAAGTATCTTACCGACGTTCTTCAAATCCATCGTGAGTTTATTAAATTCATCTAGGTGGGATCTGATCGACGTACCTTCAGTATATCGAAATTGAAACATCCTCTTCAACATGTACAAGCGATTGTTCAAACCCTTCGTTACATAGAGTGCCTGTAATTTTGCCCACAATGCTGCGGCATCCTTCTCCTCAATCACCTCTATTAACACTTCATCCGATAAATTCAGCAGGATTGTACTCTTTGCTCTCTCCATTAGCTCTGCTTTATCAGCCGCTTTCATTATAATGGGTAACCCATCTTCGCCATCTAATGCTTTGGCCAAACCTTGGGTTGTCAATAGCGCACGCATCTTGACGCTCCATAACCCAAAGTTGTTCCTCCCGTTAAACTTCTCAATCTCAACTTTCGCTCCAGACATAATTGCAATAGCAGAATTTCCAGATAATAATCAGACAAGCAAAAGCCCCAAATCACAATCCAGAAAATCCAACCCTCAAGCTCTGATACCAATTGTTGGAAATATAACACGGAAACGACAGGATCTTGCAAATTAAGTCAATGCGAAAATACCAAAGAAATAAACAAGGAACGATAAAGGACACCAGAGATTTAGGTGGTTCGGTCCGAATATCGGTACCTACATCCACGGGGAGAGCCAGCAACAAATAATCCACTATAATCGGAGAATCAGAGTTACAATTCGCTCATACGCTCGAGTATTTTCCACACCTACGTTTAAGCCCAAACCCAAAGTGTTTACGAATAAACAACTTAATTTGGACAAAATAAACTCACTGCATAAATCTCCGCGTGTTGAAGCCCAAAGCGAAACGCTCTCGTACGATCGAAACCAAGAACGACTGTACGTTCTTTTCTCTTGTTCTCGTGCGGCGCTTCTTCTCTGAGAACTTCGTGGGCGTTCGCGGCTAATGCGGCTCTGTGCGTGTGCGGCTTCAAAACCCTCGCAGAAGATAACATGCCTTTTATACGTGTGCCCCTTCTTTCTCTTTTATTTTATTATTTAATTCCAAGAGTCAACAAAGAATAACTTTGACCAGGACTCACAAGTTTTCCTTCTCTGTTGAAAACGTCCTTCACTTTACGTGCCATCAGAAGGATTTCTTTTATAGGCAATTTTGAATATTTTCTCCAAAAGAAAATATATATCTTCACGATAAATATGAAATTTATCCAAGCGAGTCACATTCCGTAAACGATTCAAACTGAAGACATAAATTCAACAGAATGCATCATCATCTTCGATTTCCTCTCTGCCAATGACTGTTATCAATCTCTTTTGCTGGGTTTGAACTGGATCATCATGAAAGTGGTCGAGAAATTTTCGGCGCAGAGCACGATGCCGTTTGAATGTTAGTCAGTGGGAAGCATTTTTCGGGTCGAAGACATCGATGTGTTTTGGCCACTGCAAGACTAGTTCGATCTTTCTCTCATGACGTGAGGAAAAAATATGTCCTTTTGCCGTTCAAGATCCCAAGATGCGCGGGAAAGATAAACCCAGAACGAGCAGAGTGGCAGAAATCTTTATTTTGATGAAGAACGACAGGAACAGCCACGGAACTTTAGTTTTTACAACCCTTGAAGGGGTGCGATTCTTGTTTTACATTGAGCCTGAAATGCATTCTTTTTTTCCTCAGCTAACTTGACGACTAGGCTGGCATCCCTAAGGAACGAAGTTGTCACGTCACCGACTTCATGCACGCATTCCTGTCTGCTTACTGGGTCTATCGTCTTCGGACGTGCAGTGAATGATGCTGCAAACCATGCTTCTGTCCACTCCTGGTGAAATTTTCCTCCGATGTGCTGGCCTTTTGGGTCTTGCACAGTTGAAGGAACACAGTTTGGTAAAAGGTCACGGGCAGCATCAAGCCAGATGAAGGTATCTTGTATCTTGTAGTGATGAGTAATCATTAGAAGATTCTGCATTGGTGTCCCCCGATGTTTCTCCGCTCTTTGTACTGGTCGCTTTGCCGCTGGCTTTGCTCTGTGCATCACTTAAGGAAGTTCCAGAAGAAGTGGGTTTCATCGAAGGTGATGGCGGAAGCCTTCCACTCGCATAACCCATGCCATACATTGGTGCTGTGTCCACACTGAAGCTTCTATCATCGAATTGTGATTCAGTGGAGTCTGGCATGCTGCCGACTGAATCTGATTTTGCTGGGGAGAAGTCTCTTATGTAGCAAACTGCCTTGCCTTCCATTATGTAAGTGAATGCATCAACTACCTGCATTTGTTTTGGAGGAAGACTGAGGAAACCCTCCTGTGTGATTTATAATGGCAACATATTCTAAAGAAATCGGCAATAACAGATTCTTGATCAAGCTTAGTGTTCTAAAATCCTCCGAGCGACTTTGCCCACTTCTTGAAAATCTGCATAATCTGCTCTAGCATTTTAACTATGCCACGTTAATTTCTCTTTGCATTTTCAGGGACATATAGATGCTCGTTCCTTCGCTCAAGTTCATCTACACAATTTCAATCAATAGTCAGAAAGTCCAACCCTAACTACTTAAGTTACACGTGGCCACAATAAACCTCATAAGGATAACATTTATGTTCCTCTCTTGTGCAAACTCGAATGAAACCGGATGAAAAATGGACTTGGAGGCAAATAACAGGGAATAAGATGACCAAGAATCCAAAGTTAAAGGAAATATGAAATGGGACACGAAGAAATGAAAATTAGCTCCCATACCTATATTAACAAGTCCTACCCGAATGTTTAAACTGATAATTGCAGTGAAGTTACATGTATCTAAAGCCATGATAATCCTGTAAGTAAGATATGCAGGATAAATTTAATAGAAACTAAATATGAGGAAGGAGTTGTTCCACTATTAGGTTAGACTGAAAGTAATTTATTTACCTAAGACATTGCACATTCTACAGAAATCCAGGCCAATTAATCTAGGACGTGAAACTGAGTATATGACAAAACTGCTATGAGGTTTTTAGAATGCCAAGTGGTTCTGTTGTGGGGTTCATACATTCAGATCCATGTCTTAGTTTTGTCAGTACGTGTTCTTTTAGCTTAGGAGAGTGTTTTGAATTTTATTGTTGCTGTTCTTGCAAGATATTAGTGAAAATGAAAGACTGACCGCCTCCATAGTCATCCTCTTTTGAGGATCCTTGCTGAGACATTTTTCTGCTACTCGAACCATCCAAAACAGTTGGTAGACGTCATGGGACTCTCCAATCCTGCGATCAATCAGATCTGGATAGTTTCGTTCTTTTAATAGTGGTCGTGCCTGCAAAACGTTTTAAGTTGTCAGTAGAAGAACCTTGTATACAGAAGAAAGGATTAAGTTGCACAAACAGGGGACAAAATGAAGAGCAAGTTAGACTGCCTTCAACCTGATCTTTTCAACAACAAGCCATTGTTTGCAGTCCAAAACAAATGAACCAAATTCAGGAAGTAAACTTTTGTTCTTTTATGAAACAAATCACCCTCTAGCAGCTCCATGCCTTTATGCTCGTTAGGTGGCCTTCTTTCTTGATGTTTTATTGAAAAAATACAGTGCAGGAAAAATTTGAAAGAAATTGTTTCTGGACCGCCTTACCTGGAGAACTTAATCACCTTACATTTGCAGACAGATATCAAAGTGCATATAGCCAACATAAAATTATATGTTGAAGTGCATAAAGAAGCCAATACCCATCCTACAAGACTTTTTCCTCCAAGAGATTTATCTGTGGTCTTCAGTCCTGTTATTAGCTGCAACAGAACGACCCCAAAGGAGTACACGTCCGTCTTGGTAGAAACTTTCCCATATTCTGCATATTCGGGGGCCAAATATCCTAGAGTTCCAACAAGTCTTGTCTCAGAGCTGTAATCCGAGTCTTCATGTCGAGTTTTTGCAAGACCGAAATCTCCTAGCTAATACAAATGCAATTCGTTAGAAAACTTCAGTTTGGCAGAATAGTTCCAGTACCAGGTTAATAGATTGAGTTGTATGTGGTATTAATCTAGCCAGATTTGTTATGTTGCCTCTCATGAAAGTTTTAGTTAGGTGCTAAACTTGTAAAGAACATTTTTAATGACAAAAATATAGGTTTTACGTGTCCATTTCTGATTATAAGATATACAACTCATTTGTCACAGTATCATTTTTTTTGGAACTAATTTCCTACTTTTGAAGAGTTTGAGGATAACTCGGAAAAACGAGATACAATTGTTTAGGAAGACAGCAGAGTTGTTGAATTTCACAATTCTGTCAGCTTTTATTGAAAAAGTACTCAAGTGAACATATGAAGATCCGAGGGATTCCTGTAGGATTTACCAGTGATTCAAAATCATGTGTTACTAGGATGTTGTTAGGTCTCATATCTCTGTGGACAATGTTCTTCTCATGGAGATACTGTAAACCTTTTGCGGCTCCCATGGCTATTCTCATCCTCTTTTCCCAAGTAAGAGGTCTGCGAGAGTGTTCTGCACCAGGAAAACATATCCTTGTTATTAGTTTTATCTGCATATCATATTCAGGAAAAACCCAATTCCATACAATGTGCGAGAGGAAAATTATCATGCGACTTGGAACTAGAATAGCAACAATTAGAAAAATCATGCGCCTTCAATGCATTAGATACTTACTGGACAGATGTTGATCCAGAGAACCATTGCAGACATACTCGTACACAAGCAAGCGGCGATTTCCTTCTGAACATGATCCTAACAGCATGACCAAATTCTCATGCCTGGCTGTACTGAGTACATTAACTTCAGATTTGAATTCCTTCTCTCCTTGAAAACTGGCACTTTTATGTTGCTTAACAGCAATTTTCAGCCCATTCAGCACTCCTCTATAGACAGAACCAAAGCCACCTTCGGAGAGGTAGTTCTTTGGAGCGAATCCTTCTGTGGCAGTTTGGAGCTCTGCATAATTGAAGTCTCTCTTCCATCCAAGTTTTGGACGTTTATTCTTACAAATTGAGCATATATTGTTTTTAAATTGCTCATTTTGTTGACAATCTTCCATGCAATCAGTGTTCTTGCTGCTGGGATGTATCTGGGAATCTTCCAGACTGACTCCACTATTTGGTTTTGTCTTATCTTCCTCTTGCACGTTTGCAGTGAGTAACGGGGATTGCTCTCCGGCAGTTTCCTGTTCTGTGTTTGTGGTAGTCTCCTCGTCTCGAAAATACAGTGGGGAGCCCCGGTCCTCAGTAAAGCTAGAACTTGAGGCTTCAGTGTAGCCCAGGCTTGAAGTTGAAACTGTAGGTGTGATCAGCTGCTCACTTGATGAAGATTTAGAGAATGCAGATGTTATGGGAGGATGCCGTGGGGGTTCCGCACCAGCACCCTCGCCTTTTGTTTTGTCATTTTTTTGAAAACTGACAGATCCTGAAACAACACGGAATAGATTTAGACAGAGTCTTCAGAATAATTTTTGACCGTGTGCTTTGCTTGAACAATATTTCCATAGATAGGATGCTATGATCCGTCCGTGTACGAGCATATTGAGCATACCTATATCTGATTCTTATGAGGGAAAGGTCACGACTACATGATATGTCTCCCAACAATACAATAGAGTGATTCTACGTTCTTCTTTCAGGAGTTGTTGTACAGACTGCTTGGGAGGAAAGAAGGAAGAAAAAAGCATTTCTCTACCAAGTTTTCAGCCATCCAATCAGATGTTAGCATTCGGACTCCTTGAACTTGGAAGACTGCTGACTATAAATTATCAACTCATCCCACAATGTGGACTTTGTCTTTCATGTCTGTAGAGTCAATCTATGCGACTGCTTAAGCTAGTTTTAGAAGAGAAGGTGAGAAAAGTTCTCTCAGACGGCATTTCCTCACTTTGATGCAGATTTATTTACTGAATACGAGGCTCAGAATTGAATCTTCTAAGATGTGCAAATGTCGTTAGGAGTTCAAAGGTGTTCGCACAAGATACAAGAGGGCAATATATTACTTACTCCTGGGAGACAATTCGTCCTCTGTGCCGCTGGGTAGCATTTCATAATATGTAACAGGACCTGGAGAGCTTCTACTCTCACCAGTGCTTTTCCCGGTGGACACTTTACTGTTTACACTGGCTTTTTGCCCTTTCAACTCTTCAATGCGGTTATTGCTTTTTACCCTTGCTATTCCACATGAAAGATTTTCCATGAGGTACTTCTTATCCTTCTTCATCTGCCTGCATCAAGGATGTGTCAAGATATATAGCAATTCTTTTTGTGCTATTGTGTTTTTGACGCTCAATGTTTCCCCTTACTGGTCTAAAACAAGAATAAAAACCACCCGTTCGCATTATGGATTTTAAAATGCATATAGACCAAACCGTTACTTCACTGGCACGATTTGCTTTTACTGCATAGAAATAGAGGGCTTTTGTTACTAGAGTTAAAAGCCCTAGACAATAGTCAAAGTTTCATCTTGCTCTTCACGTCTGCTTTCTATGATAAAGGTAAAACTCAAATCGTGTGTAGCAATTTAGTAATTTTATGAATTGTGAGAGAGAGAAAGAGAGAGAGAAGTATTGCATGTTAATGTTACTTGTTTACTTTATATTACATTTTCATCTGAATTATGGGGGGCAACATATGTTTAGAAAGAGTTTATTATTCAGAGAACTTGCAGAAGTTTTCATGATAGTTTGGCTAACCTGTCAAGTATCACCCATGTTGCGTCAAAACTCTTGGCAGTCCTTACAGCAACAACCTTAGGCAAAGCCCCAGCTTTCACATCTATCAGGAAGTCAATCTGAGATTTCATAAACAAAAGTTTGTTTTGTTACCCTATAGTTTACAAGGCTAAAATGTTGGCTTCAATCTTTCCCAGTACTATACCAGAGCAGCTAAGTAAACTAGTTCATCCTTATGATACGAAAGAAGAATTCGCATGCATATAGAAGTCCTCGTGAACATCATTGTGCAACTAATCTAGCAATTTTGTATTGCATTCATGTCGTCAGCCAGATATCTACGGTCATGTCTCCAGAGATATATATACCTTTACAACGAAGTGAACAGAGCTGCTTCTGGTTGTGTGCTCAGTTAAATTGTCAAATTATTCCAAATGTGAGAATGAGAGGCAAGTTATTTCAATTTGTTTCCTCAGTTCCTTCTGAGATTAAAAAAAAACAGAGTTTATAGCAAATATGTTGTGAATGATTTGGGGACAGATGGACACATATTCTGCACGCAGGTAGTGCAATAAAGAAAATTCCACAGTTAGGATATTGAAATGACACATGTAATTTTCATTCGGAGACTGTTTGTGTAAGGAGTTATTTTACCCTGGTGGTGTTTATGACATAAACCATTCACACACAGCATCTTCAGTACTATTGAGGACCTGACTAAAACTTATTTATGAAGCGATTTAGAAATCTGAAGAAAGTTTATAATAGCCAAGTAGCTTGTGGATGCGTCGAAACTAAATTTGTTGTACTTATAGTATATAATTGAGAAGCTAAAGGGACAGTAAGCTTGCTGCCTGTTTTGTATTAGTGTCACTAATTGGCATGTAAAAACTAGATCACTTTACTACACAATCCAGCCATGCAACATCTACTTTCTGCTTGTTTTTTTTATAGCATTAACTGTGGCTCAACTCACCAAAATATTTTCATCAAGGAGATTGTTTCACATTCATTTGATATTTTTAAACTATCAAACAATATATGTACCAAATTATAACAATTAATTGTGAGAATAAATTATTAATGTATTAGTATTATGGTGAAAATTTATGATTGTAAACAAATGTCTCCTGTACACTGCATTGGCCATTAGATTAGCAGCTTTTAGTGCACTTCCTAATTTCAAGGAAAACTGGTCATATGTTAACAGAGTAGTTGCAACTGAAAAAGTAATCCAAACTGTCAGCATGATCATCTTAATCTCAAAGCGGAGATGTGTTATTTCGCGGATTGAAGTGCACGCACTACTTGTTTGTTGCATAGAAGAATAATTTCCTATGAAAAGAATCTATCTACTTATGGCAGATAAAGGTTAAAAATGAGTGGAAAGCCTTATATTAGAAGATCAAAATGGTAAAGGTATATTGTTGTCTTGGAAGCACAGTTAGTATCACAGCATCATTCTCTAATGCTTATCTCTAGATCTCTTTCTGATCCTCTGCACTAGACTTTTTGTGTGGTTAATTGCTTGCCATGTAAAAAGATCTTAAAAGAAGCAGCGTGTGTAAACCTGACTTTTGGGACATCACCTCTGCTTTCTTGCACTCTTGATATATCTTCTTAAGTTCCTTATCATTCAGGTACTCTTCCTTCTTTCGTGCAACTTCTTCCGTTATGGTTTTCTGATTTGCTCCAAGTATTGACCTTGAATCCACTTTGATCTTGTAGCCCACTAGATGTATGAAGAGGAGAGTGTGGCAAGAGATGATACAAGTTAGAAAGCACAAACTGGTTAAGTGGTGAATGTTATGCTGTCATTTCTCTTCCCTGTACACATATCTTTCCCAAGCGAGAACAAAAATCTGAAATCTTACGCAGTTTTCCAGCCTTTGATAACATACTAGGACTAATAACCTGGTGGAGAACTCCAAGAAGCAGGAGCTTATCTCCAGGCTTAAGTGGTAAGCCTTGCAGGGCCCATTTGATTGCACTCAGGCTAACATCTCCCGAAGCATCCACGATCACCACCACTCTTTGAACTTCAAAGGACATTTTTTTTTGTGTTGCTGCTTTCACTGAACTAGAAGTGAATATTGCAAAAAATAAAATAAAAATAACACAAACAGGTAGAAAGCTCAAAATCAATAGTTTTTTCGGCAAGTTGTTTTCAAAAACTGCTTTAAAAGTTTCTGCAAGATGACTTTCAGATATGTGTGATGATCCTATAGCACAAATTTTTAAAAGCAGTCACATTTGAATTTTTGCACAGTTGGCTCAAACATTTGTTGCATGAGACTAGATTCATCAAGAAGATGGGCACAGAAGACTGAAGTTGATATATTGACAAGGATCTCAGAAGCAGGTTCCTTGTCAATGCTGTGCAGATCTTGATTACAGAAGTTTGAAAGCAGTCGAGATATAGGATGTTGGTGATTCTGAAGAAGGATCTCTAGGGATGGCCTGAGTGCATATTCGGATATTCGAGGTATGGCCCTGGGGGTTTCTTCATATTATAGGACAGAACATAAGTGTACTTTCCTTACGGTGATACCTAGGATTGAATCAGTATCTTAATTGAATATTTTTTAGACAGATCAGTGGCCTCATCACATGGAAATAAATTGTTTGATAACTACAAAGCTGAAAAGTTTTGATATATATTATCACTTACAAGAGTTTGAAGTAAAGCAAATATCGTGTCGAGCTGTTTCGTGGTTCGATGGGCCAGCCATTTTTTGTCCTTATCATATGTTTTACACTAGGACGGGATCCTTATAACGACATTTATCAATGAATTTGTTTAATCTGTTTGAGAACTAATTGTAAAATCTCGCCCAGATACATCCTTCCATGGAGTTTGATTCACACGAGGACCAAAACTTTAAAATGGCTTCCTCTTCACTGTCAGAGGATGCCAGGATAAGATATTTCCAGAAATTAGTTGTTGTCAATGGCTTGAAATTGTGAACTGGCATCCTGAAATATTAACGAGCGGTTTCGTGCCTCTAGAAATATGATCAATCTGCCAATTTTCCGCATCTTGCATTCTTTGTTTATCGACATCTTCAGTCTGTTCACATTAAAGGGACAGGCACCCGCAAATGCCAACAGGTTGTATCCTCATGCACATCCTTCAAGAAACGCGGCCACTCAACATCGCAACACGTTACCTCCGAGGTGAAAGACATCGATGGATATTTCCTTGTAATCCTCGCTGAGCAGGAATTCTCATTAGACATGGCCTGTCTACATTATCTCCTACATAGCAGAGCCAGGTCCAGCACCAGGAGCTTAAGATGCTGTTTGGACTTTCACTTGGTGGTGCGTGGACAGGACAACCAGTCGTTCAATCAGCAAAGACATTATCACTCTAAATATATCGCCCGAATTGGCAATCTCTATGCTTGACACTTTCAATTTAATACTACGAACATGTTTTGCTAGGAAATGTTTGTTCGTGTTGGTCGCTATCGCGTGGACCCCATTAAGGATCGCGACAAATTTGTGAACCGGCTGGAAAGAAATGCTAATGAGACTCTCCTTTCGAGAAAGGGTTGGTTCATGAAGGACAGGGACATCTTATGACAAGAGCGGTTGTCATTCATTTAATCGCACAAGCAATTCTTCCTTTGTCTTAACTGTCTGTTCAATAGCAATTGTGAATCGCCGACTCGAAGAGCCGCATCCGATGCGCCATTACGAAATGCCTGACCCAGAGCAGACAATATGGGTTACACATTTCTCAGATTCCCCTCTGATTCAATGCTGCTTAATGGTTTGGTTAAGAGACAGCGACTAAGGTTCATATCTAGCCCTTTTCCTTTCCACGGAAAGAATTGAGGTTCAACCTGCGAACGCTGCTACAGGCCAATTCACTTTGACTAAATGTCAAAAACCATGAAAAAAAAAAACAGTAATTTGACATTCAGGAAGAATTGAACGCATGATAGCTCTCTAGACTTCGTATGAAAAATTGCCACTTCGAGCACAGGCACCAGAGAGTGCCCAAGCTATGTGAGGTTCACATCAATCCCACATTAATGCTTTTCTTTCATTCACGTAGTAAGGATGAAGCACGAAGAATTGGTCAAATAACTCCACTTCCACACAGAGATTAGCGGCAAGCTCCTGCGCCAACAAAAAATAAATGCAGCATCTCTTTTCCAGGTGACATCACTTACATTGACCGGAACATCACCATAGAATCGGCGTTTCACAGCATTAAAATGGAAATGGTTAACTATAAAATGTCAGTACAAAAATTCATCAGACGAGCGAAAGAAGAAACCAGTATTGCTATAAACTCAAAAGGCATCTGCATCTGCTTCAAAACCTCGCAGCAGACCGAATAATTCCATAATGCTCATATCATGCCAACTAACTTCGCCTGGAGTCCCTTTCCAAAGTGTATGCTAATCGACTGTCGGAAGTACATAATTATCAAGAAGCTTCTATAAACTGGGGCTATAGAAAACTTCCATGCACAGAGCCCCTCTGTACTAATATTGTTGCCTATAAAGGTATGTCAAAAATGATTCCTCAGGAAAAAATGCTCTTCTTGCGTGACATGGATTTCAGAAATCGAATTCCTGCCATGAGAAGAGAAGAATATGACCTCACAGGGTACATCCAGAGACTGACAATCTCCACATGCGCTTCTATAAGTCCGCAAGGGGATGCGGCACATTATGCCGTGTTTTTCTTGCTTCTGAAGTTCTCCTTCAGCAGTGCAAATTTTTTCTTGCATTGGTTCACAGTCTTCCCAGGAACTGCAGCTGCCACTCTCTCCCACCTCTGATTGGTTTCCTTAGGGAAAGTCTTTAGTGCCTGTACTAGTGCCCTTTCTTGAACAGCAGACCAAACATCTTGTTCCGAACTTGAAGGACTGCCGTTTTCAGTAACCAAATCATCGCGATTCTGGTTATTCGCAAGTTTTCTCGAAGATGCCTCTCCATTATCCATCTCGACGGTAGTGCTTTCAGCTGTGTGGGTAACTGTCCCTCCTACTTCTTCTCTAGTTGTAAGTGGAGATACAATTGACTGTGCTGGTTTCCTTTTCTCAAGAAATGAATCGAAAGCTTTGGAAGCATCCGGCTTTTGGAGAAGCACTGTTTTTGTTGCCTTCAGAATTTCTTCCACTGATCTTCCAGTACCTATGTACTCCGATATGACCTCCCATCTATGAGATGTTCCTTTGGGATACTTCAGCATTCCTTTCCTCAAGAGCTCAATCTCTTCTTTTCCCCAAGGTTTCTCCTGCTTCTCAAAGTTGCTTAATGGGACACTGCCATTAGCCTCCATAGAACTATTCGGTTGCTCATTCTTCTTATCGCCTTGTTTTTTATCCTCCGAGTCAGGATTGCCCCCTCGTGCATTTCTGAGAATTTCTGCACGTTCTAAGCCTTCTCTGCCTTCCATCTGATCACATAAGCTCCTCAGCGCCTCGATATCAAGGGACATACAAAGTGTTTCCACATCATCTCCAGAGAGATCAAGCAAATGCTGGGATATGATAGGAGCCGAAATTGTACGAAGGCGTGTCCTCTCTTTGCGTAGAAGCTTCTTTTCTCTCTCTTTCACCTTCTTCTGCTGTAACGCAGCTTCAGCAGCCCGCTTTTCATCCTCCTCTTTCCGGCGTTTCTCTTCTTCAGCAATTCTGGCAGCTTCTTCCTCCTGCAACTTCTTTGCCAGATACTTGGCCGCTTTTTTCCTCTGCCTCTCTGCTTTCTCCTCCTCCTTTCTCCTCATTATCCTTGGATCTCTCTTGTAGGCATTATCAACAAGAGTGCGTACCCGTGCATATTCTTCCTTTCGAGCTTTTTCTGTGAGCTTTGCATTCTGCCTCTCCATCCACCTCTTGTGGTCACGAGATTCAGCTTGCTCGAGATCGAACTCGTCAGCATGGGGAAACTCTCTCCAGCTTCTAAAAGAGTACCAAAAGTTGTAGAAATTGTCCACCTCCTTAACTGGTGTATTATCATCACCTAATGATGGGATCGGCTGGCTAACTGACCATCGACCATTCCTCATGAAAGCAGGAGCAAAGACCTTAAAGAAGTCCTGCGGCGCACAATCAGTAGGTATTTCATCGTCAAACTCATCAGTGGAATCGTAGATTCGCCTCTTCAAAGGATCAATCAAAGCCTCATACGCTTCCTGGATGGCCTTGAAGTGGCTTTCGATTTCCTCCTTCTTAGCTTGTTTTGCAGCTTCAGTTTCCTCAGCTAGAAGCAGTGCGGCCTGTTTGTCAGGGTGATACTTCAGGGCCGTCTCTCTGTAGCTTTTCTTAATTTGATCTTCTGTTGCAAGATACCTCAGATGGCTTAAACCCAATAAAGCATAATGATCTTGCTGCTTGCTCCCCGAACCAGCTTTCTTTTTACCTTTGCTGCTATATGAATCAAATGATGGCATGCTTGTCTGCTCTTTATCCCCGACAACAGTCTGATCAGAACCATCCACATCTTCCTCCTCCTCACAACCAAGGAGCTTCATAGCAGCAGCATGGAAGGCATGTCCAGCAGGTTCATATTTTAAAGCCTTCACAGGAAGGCAATTTGAAGCCACATAAATTGGCTGTCCACCAATAATCTCGTCTGAGTAGGAAATGAGCCTGCTTGTTTGAATCGCCATTTCGTTGGATATGAGATGACAAAAACCGTGGAAAGAAGTTCCGGGGTTGATATCCACAAGCAGATCTATTCAGGTGTATTGCTCTAGTCCTCCAACGATTCAAACTGCACTAGCAAGCAGATCTGTTCAGGTGTAATGCTCCAGTCCTCCAACAATTCAAACTGCACTTGCCATCAAAACTACATCAATATTGTTCAAATAGAAGCATTAAACAAAAACAGAACTAAAACCAAGGTTCCAAACCTTGCAGAGGCTAAGCCAACACACCCATGAAATGCAAACATTATTTCTTGTTTGAATAATAAGATAGACTTCATTAAGAAGGCACCAAGGGGGTGCCCGCCCGTATACAAAACAGCTTTGGGCAGAAGCCACCATATAGAAAGTTATGCACAAAAGACAGTTTCTAACGTTTCCACCAAACCAGATGCATGAAATGAAGCTTTCCTGCTACACCAAAAGCGAAAAGTATACAACTAGCTTTAAAGAATCCAAAGAGGATGTAGAAGAGGAAACTTATCGTAGGCCCTTAAAATATAAATGGAATTCATCTCAGACGCTAGGTTAAAATCGCAATCTAACCATTATGTCCAGAAAAGGAAAATAGGATCGTCATTTTGCTAATCGCAAGGTAGAAAAAGGATTTCCGTCCCTTAATTCCGTAAAAGAAGTGCAGCGCTTCACTCGAAATTAGCCATCATGAGTTGCACCATTTGTGTTAGGCCAGCTGGCCGATGCTAACTGTATCGCTTCTACTCAGTGCGACCACGCGGCGAGTCAAGAAGAAAGTCCACAAGATCGTGCAAACTTGCAATTGGCAGCGCCTAATGACACGCGATCTTAACAGCGATAGCGAAGGAATCGAAAGGGCCAAGTTGCAGGCATGACCAACGAGAACAGAGAAACTAAAGTTAGGGCTGAAGGTTTCTGCAGAGCCCCAAATCCCCAAATCGACACGCGGGCGTGGCGCCCAGCCTCCAAAGGCAAAATTCACATTCAAACGCACCAACAGCAACTACCGGAGAATCCCCAATCACCAGCCAGAGCACGAAATAACAAAAAGTGGCACTTCACATATTACTGGAACGGTACAGCCCCACCGAACTAATCTTTCACAATCACCCCGCGCCCAAACACGACCCAGCACAAACAAAACACAAACCCACCGCCACACCAGCCGTCTCATCGCATCCAAAGCCTGCCTTCCACTAGACAGACGACGACGACGACGACAGCAGCTACTCCAAATAACATGCGAAACCGCACACAACAGACGACGACGACGGCAGCTCCCCCAAATAACAGGCGAAACCGCACACAACAGACGACGACGGCGGCGGCAGCTACTCTGATAACAGGCGAAACCAAACACCAACAGAAGACGGCGGCGGCGGCGGCTCCGATAACAGGCGAAACCGCACACAAACAAAGGAAAGCAAAGCAAAACACCGAACCGAACACCAAGAATCAAGAAGAGATGCGTCCAGACAACGCCGCCGCAGGGCAGCCATGCATCGAATTCAGGAAGCGCAGCGGCGTACCTTCAGCTAGGGTTTTACAGAGAGAGCAGGGTAGAGGAGAGGAGCGGAGCTAAGCGAAGGGGAGGTATGCGAATCGATTCGTCGTTGTTCAGCTGCCTCCGCTTGATTGGAATGGTCCAGTTCGGTGGCCTCTATTTATATGGCGAGGATTTTGCGAATAATGGAGGAGGATCGAATTGCAATTTTCGCAAAAATAGGATTTGGCCCAACCCATCCTCGAAAACCCACTAACTCCGGATCCGGGTGTGTAAAAATGATATTCTTGACCCGCTTCCCATTCTTCCTTCTTCTTTTTTTTTCATATATATATATATATATATACCCGCTTCCCATTCTTCCTTCTTCTTTTTTTCATATATATATATATATATATATATATATATATATATATTAAATAATCATTTCAATATAGATTAACATGCGTACTAGAATTGTTTGAACTTATTTCAATTTCAAGGAATTCCCCGTAGAGCAAAAATATATATAATTATTTCCTAATTTTTTTCTTTTGATTTGTGTCGACTTCAACTGATCAGATTTATCGTGTACCCAATTACCTGTTAAAGATCTCTTTTTTGTCTTGATTTGATTGGGATCGGGGCTCATACTTGCATGCAGTGCATCCTTTCTAGTAAACATCGATCGCAACAAATCAAAGGAATGAATCACATGCGATTTTGGAGAAAAAACTTAATCAGATGGGGTAAACAATCGAATCATTAATAGAGTGTAACACGACCGATATGAAAAAAAAAAAAGAGCCAATCATCGTTTACTCCAATATATTATTTAGAAAAAATTTCAAATAAGAGTCTGAAATGACATGTCAGTCTCGAATAGGACCTGAAGTGGCCACGACAGTTTCAGATAAGGGTCCAACCTCGTCGGTCGCCAGCCGACGAAATATTCCGGCCGATTAAGGGTATTTTTGTCCAAAGACAATTTTAATTTTAAATTATCTTTTCTTTTTTCCTTATCACCCTGAAAGTCGAGCCATTTTTTCGCTACTTCATGTCATTATTTGAAATAAAATCCATTTCAAATCCTCATTTGAGGAAATGATAACACTTCAGCCACTCTTATTTGATACAAAGTCTCACTTTAGACCCTTATTTAAAATTTTCCCTAATTATTTTACTATGCGTTACTGGAAAAATAAATGAATGAACCTCCTTTCAATTTTACATATTTACATATCTATCGACTCTTCCACAGTTCAGGTCGTCTCTCCTCAAATGCTTCTCCTGCACAGAACCTCCTTCCTCCTCTGCCTCAGCCTTCCCAAACCTCAGGTACTTCTCTCTCTCTACTCCCTCTCTCTGTGCATTTGCTCCTTCCTCTTCGTGCGATTCTCCGTCGCCGGAATATCCTCGTCGCCGGACGTAACTCGCGGTTCGTGACTCTCGATGTCGATGTCGATCAGCTGATCTTCACGGGCGCTCCCAGGGCTTCCGCAAGCGTTCGCTGCCCGGATGACGCGAAGGTTCTCCCCGTCGGCCGGTGCCGGTACGCACGGCTCTGCTCGGTCAACGGCGATGGCGGCAATGTGAGTGAGTTCTGCTTTGCGGTTGTTCTTATTCGATCTCGCGAGTGGTGATGAGCACGAGTCGTGACGGGCGTTGTGGTTCGCCGATGGGAACGATGATTAGCGAGGATGTGTTGGCTGTCTTTGAGGTCGATTTCGGTTAGGACATCCGTGGCGCTAGGAGGATTGTGTTTTGTCGAGTTCTGTGCGGAGAGATCGCGACTCCGCACAGAAATGCTAAAGCATCTGTTGCGCTCGCACGTTATTTTGGCATGGAAAGGCGAGAGAACATGCGTTGATAGACGAGCAGGTGAAAGGTGGTGTTAGTGAAGGGATAAAGGAGACTGCTGAATTTTCTTGTTAAGGCATAGGTTTGGGTGATAGAGAACGATCTTCGAGTAGGAAAGCTGCAACCTGACTATCGTATTTGTCGTTATGGAAACATTGTTTGTTGTTAACTGATGAGATGCAATCTCTTAGCTTTTAGCTGAAGTTGGATGCCCTTATTTGAGTGGTTGGTTATCTGGAAAAGATTTCTTATCGAACACCACAGAGTCTCTCTGTTCTTCTATTTCTCAGATTTTCTTCTTCATTTCAGGCTTACAGTCTGTCAGATGCAGAAAGTATCTGTACCAGTGAAGAAGGCATTGATCACGGTGGAAGGCAAGAGGGAGGACCACTGGCATCGAATGAGTACTTACTTGCCTGCCTTATGATTCTGGAAATATGAGTCTATCATGTCGATCTGCTCTGTGATAACCAAAATACAAGTCTATCCGTGACTGGCTATGTGAGAGCTACTAATTAACTGTTCTATTCAAGGAGGAGCAGGAACCATAGGATCATGATCTTTCTATGTTATACTGATGACCACTAGTTTTCAAAATTGCACTCAGGTTTAATAGAGACAATGCATTAGTTGGTCAATTCAACTGAACAGGATGAAACATCCTCCCATCCTCAGGATGCCATATAAGGGAGTTCAGTTGATTACTTATAGTGATTTCATCTCGTTAGTCGATGCTGCAGGACGGAAACAATGTCTCGTCTCATGTGATCTGGAAAAAATAATACTAGTTCTTTCACAGTTCATGTGTGATTATAGCAATAAAGATGTTGGACCTCTTCAGATACGATGGAATAAATAGATATCAGTATGAGCACTGAAAACACAAGGTCCAATGAGTTTCTTCGCACTGCTCTATATGGATTTGCTCTTCTAAGGATGAGAATAAGTTTGAAAGTCCGTTAATGCACCCAGCTTCCAGATGCTATGGCTATTTTATTCCACCAAGGGGTGGGTCGGGGAGAGAGAGCAGAGCATGGTTAGCATGAAGGACAGTACTCTGAAGTGAATAAATTATATTTGCCTTAATGGGATGGGATTTTCTCAACATGCCATTGATGGCTTGCATGAGAATCTTATTAAACTTACAGTGCTAGTACTATCGATGTCTTTATCTAGTTTCGATGCACTCCTGTAAACATAAAAGCATATTATGATGACATTTTATGAGTGCTACACCGTTTGAGCCTTGATGTGTAAAAAGTGGATCGTGCTGGATTTCTGCAAGTCTGGATTGTCTGTATCCTTTTGTTTAAGGCTTTTAATATAGGATTGCTGCACTTTTCTTGCTCAAGAAATGATGGTGACAATGGCCAAACAAAAGAAAAGAAAAGAAAAGAAAAGAAATGACGGTAATGATCTTTTAGGGTTAGTTGAAGACTGTTCTTTTGAACACTACTTCTTAAGCTCTGTGTTTCCTTCTCCAAGTCTCTAAACAAGTCATGCTTACAGTTTGGTCTCTTTGTTATTATAGGCTTCACTAATTTCACCTTTCTAAAATGTTGGTTTTCTTGGAAATCATCAATATTCTTTTATACGTCTAGTTTTACCTTTTTTTCAAAATGTTCTTAGCATTATCTTGAGTGCCTTGTTTAATCTTTTTTCTTTTTTGGGTAGGACACTGAAGAAATTAAAGAGATATGGAATAGCTGGAATATTGTCCTATGGGTTGTTGAACACTGCTTACTACCTTACAACATTTCTTCTGGTCTGGTGAGTGATGGACTTACGTATGGCATAATTGCTTTTGTCTTTTAGTCAGCACTGGGATCAGCATTTCTTGATATTAAATCCTTAAACATGAGGATTTACCTTTATGGGAGTGTAATTGCAGACATATTGTCAGTGGTGTAAAGCAAGTTAGTTTGTTTGGCATCTGGCTTTATAATTCCTGCATATGCATTAATAGATGAAACATAAAAGATGCAGCTTCACTCTACTTTGAAGGAGTATTTTGCGTCACCAATGTCCGTTGATTTTTTCTTTTATATATGAGAACTGTTAGCATCTTTACAAGCAACAACTTTTATCTGTATTTAATTTAATGGGAAACAGCATTTAAATATACTAAGTGAGAAGAAAAGCAATATAATATGCATAGGCTGTCGAATATCAGTACGGATGTAATCCTGCAGATCCTTGTTCACAATATGGGTGCTGGTGCATGGACACCTAATCAGCTACTGTAATAACTTCCGCTAGTGCGTTGACTCTATCTTGCTATGCATCTTTCATCGGTGGAGAATAAGTTTATCAAATTAATATTTATCACGCACTCATGACAAAAATGAGAGAATCCATTTTTTGATTTTCACTAATACTTATAGACATCATATGCTAATCTAAACAGTTCTGCAGGTTTTACTTTGCACCGGCACCAGGAAAAATGGGCTACCTTGCCGCGGTTGAAAGGTATGCATTCTTTTGGTCATTTGGTGAGGATTAATATGGGATGTCATCATGTAAGGAACTTGCAGGTTCATCAAGGTAATGGCCATGGTTTGGGCTGGAAGCCAAGTCACAAAGCTTATAAGAGCTGGAGGGTAAGCTGCTAGATTAGTATCTTCTTTTATGTAACTAATCTCTATATGCTGGCTAACCAGGTATAATAGATCTCAGCAAGGCAAATCAACTTTGCAAATGCCGATTTCCAGGGATTCTTGCTTAGCTTTATGATTATATGAGTGGGCATCTGTTGGCATTTTCCATTCTCATTCACACCTGTAAGATATTGGTGAACATTGTCGAGTTGCTTCTCATGCAGGGCCCTCGCCCTTGCGCCTTTTGTAGACAGAGGATTGTCCTGGTTTACAACACGATACAAATTTGAATCTCAGGAGAAGGTAGCTGAAACTTGAGTTCTTCAAACTCTGGCCATTTGTCTTTACAATTCGCCTGGTTCAATCGAATTTTACCTCGATCATTCTTTGTTTGCAGGCATTCTTGGCAATCGTGGGTTTTTGCTTTGGCCTGGCCATCTTACTGTTTTTGGCTGTGACACTGATCTCGGCGTGATAATGCATTCTATTTGTTGGGACACATGGTAGGTCTGTGGTCAGAGTTTTTTGTTATGGGGGATATGCGTTGACAATCTCATGTTTGGACGGCAACTTTATCCCATGATGGTCCATAGTTTCAAATGCAGCTTTAAGATAGCCCTTCAGAGATGCAATTCATTGATTTCGATTGGTTGTAGCCGGACCAACACATGGGTCCTTTTGAAATTGAGAAGCATATTTGGCTTCTTTTGCAAATGTTGAAGCTCAAAATTGGGCCATCGGCTCTTTGATTTTGCCGTTGTGAAGGTGTCGTCTAGTACCGACCTTGGTTTACATCAAAAGCCAATTGATGCATTGAAACCTTGTGGTTAATTCCCACGATAATCAGAACAAGGAAGACCAATCTGTTATTAGCACAGTACGGACATACATAGTCAAACTATTGGGGCAGTCATGTACTTCACCAACGCACAGCTGACGGATGTGACACAACATATTGATTCGGATCAAAGCCATTTGAAGAGCCGATAATTATAGCAAGCAAATTTCGAAGGTAGGGAGCTTATTTTCTTCATTCCTAGACTCGGAGATGAAGTGAGGATCGTCAGTAAGCCAAAGGGTAGCCTGGAGGAGTACACCTTTGAGTTGAATCAGGTTTAGGAGCTCTTTGGGATGGCAAGCGATGAGAACATGTGAGAAGGACGTCCTATTGAACTTTTGCCCCTCGGGTTGGATCTTGTGACCTGAAGATATCGAATGGCCATAGAAGATCCTACGCTTCTGAATTTGTCGTTACTTGCCGGCAATTCAGAGAGTCCTGTAAGAGTAAGTGACCCCTAGATGAATGGATCAATGTTTCAGACATTCTCTTCAGCTTCTCTCCCCCTAAAATAAGAGGGACCCACAATGTGATGATTAGTAGCAACAGGATTTATACCATATCGAAACTAAGACACAGTAATTGACTGATTAAAGCTCCATAGCAAGAAGAAATGAGCCTAAAAACTTGTCGAGCTAACAAATTTACCTGCAAATATTTTCCAAACCCGAAAAGCCATACGTCTCGTGTCCTGCCTTTGGATGATTGAAGGCCGGCTGTTTGGTGGGTAAAACCTTATTTCCCTGTTCGTCTATGGAGGTCTCAAGGCCGCATGCATTGCAGAACGACTCCACTTCTGATTCCTAGGGAAGTAAAAATTCTTCAATAAATTCAAGGTGGAGAAAAATACAGATAAACAAACTCAGGGAGAGTACTACATGACATGAGTACATTAGTTAAGTCATTTTTATATGAAGAGGCCATACCTCCATCATCAGGAGATTAGATAGATGAGCTATCGGGTATGGATGAAGCTTGTAGCCGCCATTATTAATGCATAAAACAGCCAGAGCTCGAACCTTTCATAGTAAGCAAATTTAATTACCAACCAAAAACTCAAATAGGGTTAAGTGACGAAAAAATATATATATTTACTTTAAAGATATACAACCCAATGCAATCTATTCACCAATAAAGAGAACTGCTTTGCAAAACAGGTCAATTTGAAAGATTATATGGTGAGCAAGAAAAGATGATGCCCATCATCTCTCCCTGGGTCCAAGAAGGGAATGGTTCCAGTAAAAGTTTATACGACTAGAACACCAAAAGAAGAGGCCATAAGAGAAACAGTATAATTGGACAACCTTATCAATATAAGGTTCGAGGGCACAATACTGGAGATAGGACGCCTCAGCTGCTATGGTACTAAAGAAGCGGTTATAATTGCCCGTCCTGAAATATCTGCCAAGTAGAAATAATTTCTGAAAGCTCGGCTCATGCAATTAACACGAAAAATCATCATGAATAACAGGATACATAAAATATTAAGTTACCAAGACAGATAGGTTATAAACGCACCTCAAAATTCTTCTCGCGAAAGACATTTCTTTAGACTTGATAACAGGAGTAGGCACACGACGAAAGAACAAAGAAAGTCTCTCACCCTGTCAGTGAAGAGGAAGTGGCTCTTACTCATCTAGCGCCAAAAAATGCGAGGAATTAACAGTATAAGACACGATTAACTTAATATTCAAACCTCTGGAAGGCTTTCAGAATTGAGACAAAGCAGCACATAAAGTGAGCGATACTCTGGTTCGTTCTTGTGCATAGAGTTAGGATCTCGATTCAGATCATAAAGATTGTATAAAGATGTCAACACCTTCGCTAGCTGCTCCCTATTGAGGTGATGCAATGAAGAGATATTGAAACTGTTGGGTCCACTGCTACTAACTCTAAGCTTGTGGTGAGAAATGACATGAAAATTAACCTGCAAGAACATTAAGACAGACAGACAGACAGACAGACAGACAGACAGACAGGGAACCATGTCATTCTACAGCACAACCCGGAAAGCTTTAGATTGTCAATTGCAAGAGGAGTCATATCGCCACATCATCTTTCCAGTAGATTAAATACCAGCATCTTGACCGTGCCTAGTAAAATTTTTATGAGTTTGAAAGTTTAGTTTTGTTCCACTTTCATGTTCTATAAGTAAATGCCCGAAACATGAGTTAATTGGTTCGTTCACAGCCAGAGGAAGAATCAGAGAAATGTGCAGAAGTCTCACCAAGAGGAGCATACCATTTTCTCGTACATATGAATCACTCTTTTGTCAACTATATTCTGCATGCTCAGGTCTTGTCTTATGGAACGCGTTCTGTCAAATATGAAGTCATGAACTGTTTCAAAAGGCTCTGGTGTAGAATTCATCAAGCCCATAAGGTAATCTAGAGTGCTTCCCAACACTGAAAAAGGTCGTATATCCGATAACTGCACATGCTTCGTGGATATTGTCCTGCAAAACTAGAGACATTGATCCAAGGCAATTTCACCATTTAAGTCACATAAGTTTTGTTTCCGGGGAAATTCCCAGAGCAATTCATTCATATTTCTCAAAAAAGAAGTTACACCCTTCGCTAGAAGTAAAAACGAAGTAAAGTCTACCTTTTTGACAGCAAGTTCGGGAGATGTTTTCACCGGATTACCATGCAACCTCTCAAACACAGCTAAATCGCGTAACCGTTCACGCTGGGCCATCTCCCCCACTGCAATATGTGCCAAATAAATCGCACGAAATATGACACATTGCTGAACAGCCATACAAAAAACATAACAATCTGAACCCCAGAAAAGGGTAAAGCATTCACACAACCAATCTCAGCTCCCCTGCACTAGTGCAAGAGATTTCATGACCGGGACCATTTAAACGGCACCTCAAAGAAACTCGACTCGAGGAACTTGAATTGGACTAAACACGCCTCGTCGCTGAAAAAACTGCGACCAAGTATTTCACCGGCCAAGTCATCGACCCAAATGTAGTAGTAGCAGAGGAGGGGCAGCAATCTTCCGACCCTAAATTTCACATCTCATCTACCGACTTTCAATGCTACGGGATCACACCACTGATTTAGCCCAAACCCATCATGCGACTACTAAGGAGAGCGAAACAAAGCAATCGGAAATCACCAAAAGCAGAGATTTTGACAACTAACCAGGGCACATGTAAGGGCAAGTCCCGACTACGGACGCGAATTCACCACAGTCTCGCCCATCCTCTCGATCCTGATCACGCCGGCGCTGTTCTCGCCGCTCCCGATTGCCCGTTGAGCTCCCGGCGACGGCCTCGGAGGCATGCGCCGTCGCGTCTCCGGAATCGACGAGGTACGAATCTTTGCGATGACGCGCTCGAGCATCGCCGCCGGTCCTGTTGGGAGGAGGTCGATATCGCCACCTGTGGTTGGATGAGTGGCTTGAAGAAGAAGAAGAAGAAGAAGAAGAGGGGTTCCGACGAGGATTCTGCTGCTGCTGCTGCCGTCTCTCCATGGTCGACGAGAAGAACGCCTCGATCGGGATTGAATTGAAACTTTTATAAGAATAAGGTGTCCCACTTTGGACATTGCACTTCCGTAAATTTTTCTAATCAAGATTATTCTTTTCTAAATCTGATTAATCAGATGAAAAGTTTAGGTGCTTGATTGGTGAGAACATGCAAATTTAGGGATCGAAAATGGGATTTTGCCTAATTCGTGGAATTTTTTTGCATTGGAACATTTGAGCTATACTTCACATAGTTCATAAACATGCTCGCATAATTTGATCTATGATTAGGTGATATCGATATCTATACATATCAATTAAGGTGATTTACAAGACCGACATGCACAACAATAGACGCCAATGTTCTTACTTACCACGTCAAGTATTCTTTCTCGATCAGCCATTGCATGGTGACTTTGCCTCCAACCGTTGTTGCGGCCTCCATCATCATTGCAGCAGTTGGACTCCGTCTTTCATTGGTGTAACCATCGCGACAACATTGTTAGCTTTAAGAGATTCATCTCAAAGACGGAGGAGATCATGCTCGCCATCATCGACAAGCTTGGATCAAGATCTCGCTTGATCTAGATGGTACTTGAGAAAGACGACCTTGCTTTCTCGAGCGAGCCTTCGTGAGCATGATGAATGTGATGATCTACTCTCCCAAATTCAAGTTTGGTTGCAACACATATAGACTCTCGATCTTTTCCTTCTTTCTTACCAAGATGCAGATAATGTGATCTATGAATCATCTCTCAAATTTCTCCTTTTCCATAGACAAAACTCCTATTTTTATCCCTTGCCAAACAAAATGTGAAAATTAGTTTTAAAAAAATATGTGAAAAGAAGGTTACTTGAACTTATTGACTTTTCGAAATTCGATGGGTACGATTGTATTTCGTCTATGGATCGAGATCGTAAGTATGTGAAAAAAATGACATAATTGATCTCTAAACTTTGATTTAATGTATAATACGATACTGAATTTTTAATTTATTTAATGTGCCCATGAATCGTAACTCACTGTTCAATATGATCCCTGAACTTTTTTCAACGTGGCCTCTGAATTTTTTGTACATATTCAATTTAATCCTTGCATCGTATAAAATTATCTAATGCTATCCTTGAATCAGAATTGACGGAGAGATAACATCGAACGTTTTCATATACGAAAAGTTCAGGAACGACATTGAACAAATTAAAAGTTCAGAATTAATATTACATGTCGAGATAAAGTTCGGGGAGCCATACTAAATAAAGTAGAAGTTGGGAATCACTAAGCCAAAATCGTGGGAACATTTGTATGGTTATCTAAAGTAATTAGAATTTAGAAGCCCCCAACAACCCACCCGCAAGAAGGACAAAGCTCAGCGACATGGAAAATCAAAGGAATCGCATCATCACCTTCATCATCACCTTCATCATCATCTTCTTCTTCCAGGTAATGCAATTTGAATCCTGAAGCAAAACCCATTTGAATCTCGATGCTGATTCCCAAAATGCTCCACTTCTTCAATGGAAATCTCTACTCCGTCTTCCCCAAGCGCCTCCTGGTCACATGGTCTACGCTTCTCAAAGCTCCACATTCGCCGTCGCCGCTGCTCGATCGCCTCGTGGAATCGCTCGGCCTGCCCTTAGAGTCCACCGTTTCGATCTGCAAGAAGCTCAGAATCGACGGCAAGGTCCCGGACGACGTCGAGAGAGCCAGTTCCGTGCTTGGGTTCTTGAAATCCTGCGGCTACGACGAGGCGCGGCTCGCGAAATTGATCGCGAAGCGGCCGTCGCTGCTCCTGTCTGACGTGGAGTCGACCCTCAAGCCACAGATGCAGTTCCTCCGCGAGAGCGGGGTGTCGGGTTCGGTCTTGCTCAGCGCCATGGCCGTGAACCCTGCGGTCTTTAACAAGAGCGTGGATTCGTTCTTGAAACCCCAGATTGATTTCCTCAAGAAGTATCTCAGGAGCTCGGATGCGTTCGATACCGCCATCAGGCGCAACTTGTGGCTCTTGACTGCGAATCACAGGCGTAATTTGGGCCCGAACATCAAGCTCTTGATGAGCGAAGGAGTAAGCATCGATGACATATCGCTGCTGATGATCCGGCAACCGAGAGCTCTGACACTCAAGGTTGATAGGATAGCTTCCGTTGTCGAATCTGTCAAAAGGTTCGGGTTCGAGCCGGGGTCGATGAAGTTTGTGAAGGCCGTGAGGGTGATGTTGTCGATGAACGAGTCGACTTGGCATAACAAGGTGGAGTTTTTCAAGAGCTTGGGCTGGTGTCAAGAGGATGTCGTGTCTATGTTTATGCGGTATCCCCGTTTCTTGACTGTCTCGGAGGACAAGGTTAGGAGAGTAGTGGAATTGATAGCTCAGGAGGACATAGTGTTTCATCCACTGTCTCTTACGTATTCGATAGACAAAAGGCTTCAGCCTAGGCATAACGTGATTAAAGTCTTGTTGTCCGAGGGCTTGCTCGAAAAGGATCGAAGAATTATCAATCTGTTTAAACTGTCTGATAAGTTGTTCCTGGAGAATCATGTGATGAGGCACTTGGACCAGGTTCCCCATCTGATGGAGATATTCAGAGGCTCTGTGACCCCATAGGAGAACCGAAAATACGAGGGACATTTGTTCGCTTCTGCATGAGCTGATTGTCGGGTTGGGGATCCTGTCTGCTTGATAGCAGCTTGATGAATAACTGTTGTGTCAATCAAGGAAGCAACTTGAAATGGTCTGGTAAGATTGTGAAACTGGACTTTGTTGAATCTGTGCCTTATTGGGTGATACTTTGCTAGTCAGTCCTATCTCTCACTTTACTCGGAAAAGGTCAGTCCATATCCCCTGGCATTGGTGTTGCCACTGTGTCTCGAGAAGCTTTGTAGTTTTCCTTCTCTCTCATATGCAGTGGTGTCTACTGTCTATGAATGAGACGTGGGGCAGTATGTAAACGATGATCTAAGTCACTCCAGTTGGCTGCGGTAATTGGAATTTGGAAATTCTGGATGCTCACTCGTTTCTGGCATATTTATGGGGGAAAAGGTGGTAAATAAAGAGATCCAAGACAGCATATGATCGGCAATGCCAAGTTACCTAAGTTCACAGATGATACGCTCCTTTGGGCTTTAGCATTGGAGAAGCCCTTGAGAATGGCCAAGAAGTTTTCTGGGATGCCTAAATTGCATGAACTGAGAAGGGTTTCTCCCGAAATACTCTAGTCTAAACACATGAAGGAAACGCTACTCCCATGCTCGATGTAATACTTGTTTTGCTAAACCACTCCCCGTGTATCCCTCGCTTTATATATATGTCTGCCTTTAGAGCCTCGATGAAACCTGCTATTACAACTAGGTAGAAAGATGGAATCTCTTGCTGCAGTACCTATGATAGAACATTGAAGGTACTCATGCACATATTATGAAGACTCTGTATTCTGCACGACATTTTCTTTGTATTGAAATGATCAGCTTCTCTGTTTTATTGAATCTTGATCATGAACATGCTCATGTACTTGCCTCCATAAAATAGATGGATCCATGAAAGCTATGCTCATGACATGCTCTGAGGCTGCATCGTTGAGTTCTTGTCGAAAGTTCGAATCAATTGTTGCGGCTTCTTGGAAGTTGCGGACTGAAAAGAACATTGGCCCAACCTAAGCCTAGTTAGCATTAAGCAGATCAATTTTCCAAGCCATTGGCAATAAATGGAAGGGGATAAACTGGTTAATGAAGGTTGTTTTGATTTGAACCAGTTGCTTGTTTGCTTCTCACTGCGGCATACTGACTTTGACCATGACAAACGAATGATCACCCGTATCGGTTGAGAAGATACTACTTACCTTACTATTAACCTTTTAAGCCTTTTGGAGAAGTTGCCAATGTTTGGTTTTTTTGCGGAGTATCCACTAATACACGCGCAATTACCGACACGATGGCGAACATCAGAGTCATAGTCTACTAACACTTGAGGAAAAATTGCTGAGTAGGAATCGAGAATATAACTAACTAGAGCAATATACAAACTCGAAACTTATTACCATGAGATGAATTCTACGTGACATATAAGAAATGGGAATTCGCTAATGCTTGTATAGATGTACTGACTTTTTTTTAACATCGATCGACCCCTCTTTAATTTCAAAGGCATAATCTACAATGACAATGTTCTATTGATTTAATTGGCAAAGCCATCAAATGTAATATGTGGTGGTAAGTAATAGCATGGGTCTCCAAAGAAGTAATGTTGGTGAATGCTATGTTTGTTTGGTCGGACGGTGAATGCTATGTTTGCAGGGTTTATTTTTGTTAAAGTGTAAAGCTACCAAAAATCTAAAACTATGCTCACCGCGACAGATTTATCCTTTTTTTTTTTCAACATAAAAAACTCCAAACCATACTTACCGTGACAGATTTTTTTCTAAACTTTTTATTCTAACATAAAGAAAAGTACACACTTGTACCCCGCGAAACACTTACCCTCCCTCCGTTAATGTTCCGGTAGATAATGTTTTAGCCAAAACGACGTCGTTTCTTTCACTTTAGTGTGTGGGCGCCATGTCAATACCATTTGTCGTATGTCGCCCACATGGAGGCATATTTGCTCATCGACGGAATCTAGATTGATGGTAAACGTGTCGCGTAAATATAAAATTTTGGGATTTTTTATGTTATAAAAAAAATTACAGGATAAATGTATCGACATAAATTTGAAATGTCAGATAGCATTTTCCCTTCTTTAAAAAGAAAGGACGGGGACCTTCAACGGCTACGCATCGGCAAAACCCTAGACACAGAAGCCAATCCAGCCCACCTTCTCCCACGAAGCAGAAGAAGAACCAGCGACCGACCAAGGAAACATCAAATGGTCCGAATCGCGCAGCAGAGGAACAGCAAGGTAAGCTCAACTTCTGCTCCCCTCAATGTTCAAATTTCCGGCTAAAAATCTCTTCTTGTTCGCCCCAAAACGCTCTCTGGCAACGTCTTCGCCGCCGCCGCCGCCGCCGGCGGTCGATCGTCTCGTGAAATCGCTCGGCCTTCCTCTGGAATCCGCCGCTTCCATCTCCCGGAAGCTCGGCGCCCACCGAAACGGCGCCGCAAGAGCCGATTCCGTGATCGGGTTCCTGCGGGTTCGGCGATGCGCAGATCGCGAAGTTGGTCGTCAACGGGCCGTCGCTCCTCCTGTCGAGCGTGGAATCGACCCTCAAGCCGAAATTGGAGTATTTCCGCGGGATCGGGGTGTCGGATCCGGTCTTGCTCGGTACGATCGCCGGGAACAGCAGGTTCTTCACCAGAAGCTTGGATTCGTACTATAAGCGGCAGGTCGATTTCCTCAGGAAGTACCTGAGGACCTCCAATGAGTTGGATAACGCGATTAAGCGGTGTTCGTGGCTCTTGACTAGCAATCACAAGTATGCCTTGGAGCCTAACATCGAGCTTCTGATAAGGGAGGGGGTGAGATCGGAGGACGTGTCGCATCTGATGTTGTATCAACCTGGGGTGCTAATGATGAATGTGGAGAAGATGGCTTCTGTTGTTGAATTCATCAAGGGTCTTGGGATGGAGCCGTCCTCTGCGAATTTCATACATGGTCTCCGAGTGATGTCGTCGTTGAAGGAGTCGACTTGGCATAAGAAGGTGGAGAATTTCAAGAGTTTGGGTTGGTCTCAAGAGGAGTGCTGGTCCATGTTCGTGCGTCGCCCGCTGTGTTGGGCTCTTTCCGAGAAGAAGATTAGGAGGACAGTGGATTTTTATCTCAATACCGCATCGATCGCTAGGGAGGTTATCGTCGGTCAGCCTCTATCTCTTCAGTTTTCAGTCGACAAAAGGCTTTGGCCGAGGCATCGTGTGGTTACAGTTCTTCGGTCCAAGGGCCTTCTTAAAAAGCAAAAATCCATTGTGATGCCGTTTAAACTATCCAAAAAGCTGTTCTTGGAGAAATACGTGATGAAGCACCTGGAACAAGTTCCGCATCTGATGGAGATATACAGGGCCTCTGCCACCGCATGAAAGAGTTATCTGATAGAAATTCAAGGACCTCAATTTAACGCTTCTGCATGAGCTGATTGTCGGGTTGGCAGTCCTGTCTATTTTTATGAGAAAGCTTGATTGATCGCATCGAAGCAGGAGGGTACCTGGGACTTCCGATTTACTTGCGGCATCTATTGGGTGATTCTCCTGTCTGTTGAATAGCGATCATCCCGGCGCAATCAGATATTGAAGTGCTGCGCAAAACATAAGTTTGCATGTAAGAACAGAGCTTCTAGAAAAGCAGTATGTTTAACTGCCCTCTCTGCTGTTGATATTGCCGTGCACCTCAATCTGCTAACATCTTGCTCTGGACACTCCTTATCATGCAGGCATGCTTGTGAACGAGATTCACGGCAGTCTCCAGAGTATGTCCTGTCCGAGGACAAGCTGTTAGAACTCCATTTACTTTAGTTGATTCAAGGAGAAACTGTGTCCATTATGAGGTTTCTTGCAATGCAGCCTCTCTAGCCCTTGAAAGGGGAATGCCATTGCGTTCCCCGCATTGTTTTGTATTGTATCGTGCATGATTAACGTTTAGCAATGGCCAATCTTCTTGCGAAGTCTTGCCTTTTCAGAACATTGCCAACATTCTCTGCAGTCACAATTGTTAAAATGAGATGCACAACGAAATAGAGAGTAAAAAGGCGAGAAAGAAAAATCGAGATACAAGGTTTATCCTGGTTCACTTTTAAGCTAGGGCTACATTTAGCAGGTGATTCACAGTCACCAAAGCCTTCACTGTCACCGTCCACTGTAGAAGAAAATATCCATCCAATGTCAATTTTTTTCCTTTCAAAGTTCAATTAGCCACCCCGGATAATGCCATAGCCTTCCGACGTAAAGGACAATACTCAGGTCCACCGTGCCCTCCACCATGACTCACCTCATATCAAATAGCCAAGATAACTCGGTTTTAACTTCTCTATGCCACTAGTCTTGCATGCGATTTCGACAACCTGATCTTAGGTATTGCACGAGTCGCACGGTCTAGGACCAGAGGTTCTTCGGCCTCAAGACTCTGCTTGTGGGGGTTGGCCAAATGGGAAAGAGAAGATTTCACTTTGCACTCTGACTCCTCACAAATCTATGAATTTGCGACGAAGTGAAGCTTAGAGCTAAGTCAATCAAACTCAATTAAATCAAAGAACAAATTTTGGAAAACAAAAATGCAATGGGATTCACATGGCAATGGCACTAGTCGAATCATCATCTCATAAGCAATTGCAGCAAGTAAAATCAACACATATTTATTATCCAAAAAAAAAAATCAACACATATTCTTTTACCCAAAAGTACTCTAACGGCTACTGCCATAATAATAATAATAATAAAAAGTCACCTTTTCGGCAAAACCCTAGAACAGAAACCCAATCGCTCCCCAACCTCCTCCTTACACAAAGCAGAAGAGACTCGAAAAGCAGAGGAGGCGAATCGCCGACTGAGGTAAAATTTCAATCTCCATCCGCTCGAATCCCAAGAACCCTTTACGCATTGCGCCCATCGCTGTGCTGGGATCCATTCCGATTCCACAAATGTTCAGAGTTTCAGCTAAAAATCTCTTCTTGTTCGCCCAAAGGCGCTTTCTTGAAACCACGGCCGCGCTCCTTAAACCTCCGAAGTCGCCGCCGCCGCCTTCTTCCTCATCGGCATTGGTTGATTGTCTCGTGAAATCGCTTGATCTTCCTTTGGAGTCCGCTGTTTCCGTCGCTCAGAAACTCGGTGCCCACCAAAATGGCGTCGAAAAGGCCGATTCCGTGCTCAGGTTCTTGCGTTCCCGCGAATTCGGCAAAGCCCAGATGGCCAAATTGGTCACTAATACACCGTCGCTCCTCCTGTCGAACGTGGAATCGAATCTCAAGCCGAAGTTGGAGTATTTCCGTGAAGTCGGATTATCGGAATCGGTCTTGCTCGCTACAATAGCTGGGAACAGTAAGTTCTTTTGGAGAAGCTTGAACTCGTACTATAAACCGCAGATTGAATTCCTCAAGAAGTATCTGAGGACCTCCGGTGCGTTGGATGTTGCGATTAAGCGCTGTTCATGGCTTTTAACTGTTGACCGCAAGTACCTTTTGGAACCTAATATCGATCTCTTGATAAGGGAGGGAGTGAGATTTGATGATATAGCGATTCTGATGCTGTATCAACCTAGGACATTAGTGACGAAGGTTGAGAAGGTGGCTTCTTTTGTTGAATCCGTCAAGGGTCTTGGAATGGAACCGTCCTCTACGAGCTTCATACATGGTCTCAGGGTGATGTCGTCGATGAATGAATCGACTTGGAATAAGAAGGTAGAGAATTTCAAGAGTTTGGGTTGGTCTCAAGAGGATTTCTTGTCAATGTTTGTGCGTTGCCCGCACTGTTTGGCTCTTTCCGAAAAGAAGATTAGGAGGACAGTGGATTTTTATCTAAACACAGCATCTATAGCCCGAGAGGTTATAGTCAGTCAGCCTCTACTTCTTCTGTTTTCAGTCGACAAAAGGCTTCGGCCAAGGCATGGTGTGATTACATTTTTGTCGTCCAAGGGCCTTCTTAAAGTGGACAAACCCGTTGTAACGCCGTTTAGACTAACTGAGGAGTTGTTCATGAAGAGATACGTGATGAAGCATGTGGAACGAGTTCCGCATCTGATGGAGATATACAGGGGCTCTGCCACTGCACAATAGAGTATTTAATAGAAAATCAGGGGTCTTAAATTGATCTTCTCTACACAAGCTGATCGTTGTGTTCCTGACCTGTCTATTTGTTTGGATGCCTGATTGAATGCTCACATCAAAGCCGGAGGCAACTCGAAACTCCCCATGCACTTGTATCCGAATTTTTGTGATAGAGATTGAATTAGAAGATGCATGGATCTGTCGTGAGCTGTGGGCCAGACTTTGAAGACAGTTCTCAGCATCCATCGCCTCCATCTCGTTCCAATGGTGCTAAATTAGATTCAGCAAAACATTCATGTTATGAAATCTAGTCGAATGGACAAGTAGGGATTGACGTGTCCATCATGTGATTCTGCATCAGGTATCTTTAAGGGCGAAGTTCCAAAGGTTGAAGGTTATATTATAAACTCTGGATCTGCAAAACTGTGCCCAATTGTGGCTAGCGGATTGTTTAGCAAAAGATCCGGGATGTGCGCCGGTTCAGTTGTTTAGTTGGGGAAGAAACAAATTTTCGGTGCCCTGCAGTCTGCGCTTCCATTTGCATCTTCTTCTTCTTCTTCTGGCTAGACAATGCATAAACACGATGATATATCAATAACAAAAGTATACTAAGAAATCTCAGTTTTAGCTTAGATTTCTTTGTATCTAGAGCATTTCTCCTGACAAGTTTTTGGAAGATTTCTCAACGTATATGATATTTCTCATCAGTCAGAACATGATGTCTGATTGCATCTCATTTGGAAGACAACTAGGATGTCATTAGTTATGAATCTTGACACCTTAGGCTGCGTTTGGTCGACCGGATAAAAGCCAAGATAGGATATGTTTTATCCTATCCTGTGTTTGGTGGTGGTCCAGGATAGGATAAGGTCGGATATAGACTGGATATAGCCCAAATAAAAAAATCCGAAGAGGGGCGTGGGATAGACCTGGATAGGATTTCTAATGCCTATTTTTCCAGAAACCCTACGCTCCACTCGCCGTCATCTTCATCCCCACACCTTGTGCGCTTTCACCAAAAAAATTTCTTGGCTTTTTTTCCTTCACCGACTCCTCCGGACCCGTAAATAGCAAAAAAAAAAAATTATCCTATCCGACTTTAAATCCGTAGTCTACCAAACAGTTGATAGGATATGAAGAAATCCGATGATTTCTTATCCTATCCTATCCAGTCCTATCTTGTTTAGAAATCCGGATAATCAAACGCAACCTTAATGATTTTATCCAGAATAGATAGGTTTGTCAATTGATGTGACAAGGGAAAAGGATCCACAGCAATGGTTCATCTCACCTTTAGTTTCTAGTTGAGTCGGGTTGCAAGCCCACCGATATAGTCAATGTTAAAATGCAAAAACTTCTATATTTCATTTAACTTGCTTAGATTGCATATCAACCAATTAATCAATTCTTGTGTTAAAAGTTACTAGGAGTAGAAGAGACGTTGGAATTAAGGCACGCAAAACTGAAACCCTTTCTTCTTCGAAATTTTTCCTCAGGTCGGGACGCATGATTTCTTCAAATTACGTGCCAATTTATATCCCGAAGTCGAGTTAATAAACAATGAATTGAACATGGCCCTCCTCAGATAACTGATAGATAGTTGAATGGACACATATTTAGATATTCGAAGTCTAGTGGCGTGATATGCAGTTAACACCAAGAACCGATCAGACGTTACGGCACGATACTCATGTCCTGGCTTCAGCCTTACACTTGAGAACAGTGCGCTTAGAGGGCAATGTAGCTTTGTTTGATCGGTGCGAACTTGAAACGGCAGTTCGTAATTAGAAACCCCAAGCTTCTTATGTATGAGATTGACGGAAGGGCTTCATCCGACATGATAATGATGAGCATGCTCTGGTTTGTCGAGCTGAGTTCTTGGAAGATCAAGTCACGAAAGACATGTCTCAACCAAAAGAATGCAAGAATGACTGAAGCAAGACCCAAACAAACAAACTTTTTTAGGTCGAAGTGAGTAGATTAAAGAAACACAGACACCATTAACCTTTTGATCAAAACATCCATATATAAGATTGTTACAACAGATGGAGGAAATTTATATGATTGGATGAGAAAAAAGGATGGCTTGGAAACACAAAATCTGAAAACCCATGAAGAAACGGAGAGGCTGCTAAATCCAACTTGACCAAACAAAACTTATTCTCAGTTGGTGAGCTCCATGATGGCCGTAACGATATCTCCATCTGCAGCTTTGAGTGCCTTCACGGCCCTCGACTTCGAGACTCCTGCCTGTGTCATCACTAACTCGATGTCCTTGGGCTCCACATCTGTCTCATCCACTTCTTCATCATCCTGAGCCACAGTTGATGACTCGGGCTTCGAGATGACGTGACTGAGATCAGGGGCCTTGAACTGCTCAGCTGCTTGAGACTGCAACTGTGAGCTCAAGTCCTCAATCTTCGCTTCCCCAAAAATGACATATGTGTCTGATGTCGGGCTCTTGAAAACATCTGGCTTGGAGATGACAAACAAGATCTAGCAACACAGATGAGTTCATCAGCAAGCAAAATTCTTATAAGGCAGTGAGAATAAATAAAACCATGAAAAGTGAAAGGGTGCTCACATTCTTGCTCTTTTTTACGGTGACACGACTAACACCACCAATGGGTTTCATTCCAAGCTTCAGCATAGCTTTTCGACTCTTTTTCTCGCTCCTGCTTTGTTTTGACCTACCACTACCATCTCCTTGTCCTGAGGAAAACAACGCAAATTCACATTACAGCAGGACTAAACTATATTGAAATCTTCTGTAACCAGAATGATAGCTAATATGGTTCTATCCCGTGCATTCTCATTAAATTCCAGACTCCTAGTGATGTATTACTGTGAATTCCCCTGAAGCACAAAGACACAACCAATAACTCTGTGGTGAATCTAAAATTTCCTAATAGAAACATTCCCATGCCGCTGAAGTTATTGCATGAATGACTGCAGTGACCCAGCCACATCCAATATGGCCGATGTTAGAACACATAGTAAAACTACAAGTTTTTATGAAACCTAGAGTCTCCACGGGGCAATAAAAGAAAAACAGCAACATCCAGAGATTCAACGGTCCTTTCTGAAGACACCTGCTCAGACGCTTGCATTGCCAACACCAAGTATTGAACTCACAAACCAACCACACATCATAAATTTCTGGAAGAAAAATTAAACTATGTCTTTGGCCTGAAACCATGTTGCTCAGATTCTCATATCCATAGTCAACACTGGACACCAAATATATCAAGGGAAAGCAATCACATCAATGTCATTTCCAGTTTCGCAAAATACCAAACCAACGAATTTACCAATTTATTGAAAGAAAGAGAGGAAGAACGATGGACAGAAACCAAAAACAAAGTTGCAAGAAACAGAGAAAAAGATAAGGGAAAACAAATCAGGAAAGGGGTACAATGCTTTGCTTAAAATTTCTGTAATAAACGTACCCTCCATTTCATCATCATCTTTATCATCATCCTCATCGTCATCCTCATCATCATCCTCATCTTCAATCACAGGTTCATCAGACTTCAAGAGGAAAAAGATGCAAAGAAATCATTCGGAGAACACAGTATTCAGAAAAAGGTATTAAACAGCTGCAGAACCATATTGCAACCAAAATATGCATTGTTATACTCATTTGGTTTTCTGGTTGATCTGTACATGATCATATTCCTTTTAACACCATGTTTGAGAGAATAAAATGGTAATCTTGACCATCGCAGAGCAGATTTCTCTCAAGATATTAATCATTATTTGTGGGGTTGACTTGTAATTTTTGGATCAACAAAGTATTTGTATTTAGAACTTCCAGCATGCACATCGAAGCTCATGAAATCTTTGGAGGCGAATCTTCTTGAATCTTTATTATTACTGTATCCAGTGGATCGAAATCCCCATGACCGCATCCCTCTAGATAAGAAATGTCCAGATGACCGTATCCCCATGACCGCATTCCTCGACCCTTATGACAAATCAGACAATGGCATATATTTACCAGCGTTGAGATTCATGTACCACTGACTCGACCAACTGACACACACCAAAAGATTAAGTTAGAGAGGCCCAAAACACACGATCACGATAATGTTCGCAAACCTTCGTGCAAATGGACCATTTCCAAAACTTCCCATCAGTGGATCAGATGCATTCCGGGTAATCGCTTTTATTTCCCCCAAAAAAAAAAAACCAGATACAGATAAAATTCAGCGGCAATAACACACAAAGCTTCAAGATTTTGGCGTTTGCTTCCCCGACTCACGCCGGAGGAGCTCCAGTTCGCTTCAAAAAAAGTTGAAGCGAAGCTTGAACGATACAATCGATAGCAAAAAAAAAATATAACTTGAGACGGCTCAAATCCAACTGATCTAATAGGAAACCCACGACAACTTGCAAGCATCTCCAACCAGAGCGCACCCCGCACGGAGTCAGCCGAACTCAGATCACGCGAAATAAAGCGAAGCAAATTGAGATGGTAAGCGGTCGGAGGGACTCACGTCAATCTTCTGCTGCTCGAGATGGGCCGCGAGGAGCTCTTCCTGCGTCTGAGCAGTCATGATTTCAGCCGAAAGAGATAGAGAGAGAACGAGAGTAAGAGAGGGAGAGAGTGCTCGTAAAAACCCTAAAACCCTCGACGAAGATGACGACGACGACGACGAAAAAGGAGCATGCCTTTTAAGCAGCGGAGCAGACAGCGTTCGCCGATGATACGCGCTCCATTGGGCCTGGGCCTGGCCCTGCTCCTGGAAGGAGCCCATCCACGAGGCTCGGCCCGGCCCATGAAGCCTCTCGATGTGTTTGCGTCAGCAGTTATGTGGCGACTCCTGATAGGGCGTCACGGGAGATCTGGTGACCGTCAGTCCACGATAGCGGTCTTTCTTTCTTTTCTTTTTTCTCTCGCTCTCTCTCTCTCTTTCCTTCTACACTGTTGGTCCTCGAGAAAGTGTGCGCCGAGAAAATTTCTCGCTTCATTTTCCCGAGAAAAGCCGAGAAACCCTAATTCAGGAGACCCGCAAAAAATGAACTTCCGCGACTTCCTCCTCCTCCTACGCCCGTCCTGACGAGGCCGCTTCGTTTCGTCGAGATCCGGCGCGTTCTCCGGCGGCGGCCCGGCCGGCGGGGGATTTCTGCCGGCATTGAATCGGACATTTTGACAGTGATCACCACAGGCATTGACCTCTTTCTGCTGCCCCTTTTCTCGCTCGTATTGATCCTTTGCATCTTTCTTTTCTTTTTTTTTTTCTCTCTTGCTTTTGATGCACAGCTTTTGCGTTTTACACGTAGTTGAGGTCGATTGGGATTCGTAGCTCATGCATTGATCCCATGTTTTGGAATGGTCAATGCGAATTTCTAGTTTCTGCAAGCCAGCTCATTGGGAGGCTGAGATAGTGAATTTTGGGTTTCATGATGAATGGATGATGATCGCCGTGTCAGCAGCTACTGCTGAAAGAATCTGTTTCACCGAACTAAGATGTCGTGATCTCGTAAGTGCGTCCGGTTTAGCTGCCCTTGCGGTCATTTGAATGAACGTTCTCAAGGATTAATGTACTCGATGCGGGAGATGCATTTAGCAGAGGTACTGGATATTGTTATGAAAGATAAGTGGAGTAATGCTGAATTGTATTCTGATTATATTCATCGAACTTCTTATGTTTTCGCTTTAGTTGTTCGACGCCTCATTGGTCGTCGTTCATCGTTGTGCCTCTTAAATAGCCCGGTATCTTCAAAGCCGTGCTGAACGGCAGAGCATGAACCTCCTGCTATATGTGATGTTATGTGTGATGAAACGATCATAGTAGTCTGTGAATCGCTATAAAGGACGCTGTGTTTGGAGTATTTTTATTCTTTTAATGACTGCCGCTTCGTCTAGGGAGAGATCCTCGAATTTCTAATCCCGGTCCTTTGGTGTCAGCAGGTATGGACCAATATGACTTGCACGCTCAGAGAAGGGAAATGAAGCACAAAGGAAGAAATGTTGTATGGTCCATTGCAATGGACAAATGTCTAATCGAAGCTCTTGCTATTCAGGCAAGAAATGGGAATAAAATAGACAAATGCTTCAATGAGAACGCCTATACTGCTGCTTGTATTGCCGTGAACTCTCGTTTTAATTTAAACTTGAATAACCAAAAAGTAATTAATCGCCTCAAGACAATTAAGAAGAGGTACAAAGTGATGAGAGACTTGCTCGGCCAAGATGGGTTCGTATGGAATCCCAACACAAAGATGATTGAGTGCGATGATGAGGATCTATGGAAAAGATACATTGCGGTAAGTAGCCGTTTAATAGGCAATGGATTTTTATTTCTTCTGATTGACTACTGCTTTCGTTTATTAGTTGATGATATACCTCAGTGAATTGACTAGGCGCACCCGGATGCAAGAGTATTTCGAGGAAAGCAGATTGAGATGTATGATGAACTAAAAATTGTTTGTGGAAACTATCAAGCTCCTAGTCGTTGGGCTAAGATGAAGGAAGAAAGCTATGCAAGTGACTTGAAGAACTGTGAGGAAGATTCTCCCTCATTTCTTTCACCTAGTTCAGAAGAACCTAGCGAGACAGATGGAACAGAGTCATACACGGAATCTCCGGCATATGTGCAAGATGGTAATCCCGACCCTCCTCCTTTTGCCCAGCCTCTCAGAAAGCATCCAAAACGAGCTCGAAGCTCAGAGACAGTTGAAGAGGCATTGCTGACAGTTGCATCAAGCATTCAGCGCTTGGCTGATGCAATGGACCGAAATAAAAATGCAATTGATGCCTCAGAACTGTTGCAGGCTGTGATGGAGATTGATGGGTTGGAAGAAGGGAAACAGATGTATGCCTTTGAGCATCTAAATGCTGATCCTATCAAAGCTAGAGCCTTCATGGCATATAATGCTCGTATGCGAAAGATCTATTTATATAGACAATTTTGGTGTTGGAAGTGATACCCGACCATTACCCTTGCATTGTGGTTCAGAGTTCATGGGACGACGAAGCCTATTGGATTTTCTTTTTCTTTGTGGCCGAAAGCCTGCTGGAATTTCATGAATCTGAATTTGGCGTGCTTGGTGGAGATTGTATAGTAATTAGGTGAACTAGTGGATGAACATGTGTAAAAATGCACATTTTGCTTGGCCTCTGCAGCCTATTTTCTTTGTGAAGGTTGCAGTCGGTGTAGATATCCTTTTTGTGTTTCTTTTACAAGTTTGTATGCGTTTCTCTGCTCCTTTCTTCCGAATACCGCATCTCTCTTTTTGCACTCTCTATGCGCTGTCCGGTACATTTATCACTTCAATGATTCAGATTTGAGTAAGCCTGTTCCTTCTTTTCTTTGGCCGAACAAAATGGATTTCATAATTATTTGTTCCAGGGTGCTTCCAAATTAAAAAATTACATCGATGACATTAATGCATTCTTTTAGAAAGCAGAGAGATAGCAGAAGATTTTTTTTTTTGCACTAGTTTAAACGGAGGAAATAGGAAGAAATGAGTGAATGAAACAGTGCATGTAGAAGAAACCCTCATACGAGTTTATTGAGTTTCAATCATATCGAGAAATATACATATTCGTACAAATATGACCAAAAGGGAAAAGAATACAGTATAATCAGTAAATGAATATGTGATCAGGGCTATTCCCATTTGAGTGAATGTACAAACTACAAAATGGGGATACTCATTGCTGTTTTCCCTTCTCTCCAAATCTGCTGCAATGTGCTTTTCACACTTCCGCAACCTGCTGTCTGACCATGGAAGCTGATAAGGTCCACAGACATTTCGATGCAACCTAATGTATCAGCATACAAAATTGCAAGGCTTCCTCACTAACTTGCAGCGACACTCCAGCAATTCCCAATTATGGTCCTCATCCTAAATACAGGTTTCACCAGTAATCTCCACAAGAGCATGTTCCATTCTTGAAGTGGTGAAACCGTTGCATATCACGCACGATTATTTCTCTTCCTGTCACAAGGGAAATGTATTTTGTTGCATTGTGGCAATCCCCACAAACTCTTAAGTTCTTGCGGATGTGTATCGTCATGCCAGGGCTGGTATTTAGAAGCCCAAATGCAATAGCCAGCCTCTCGCTATGGCTGTTGAGCAGCTGCTCCTTCACATCATCTTCCACGTCATGGATAGAATGGGTGTCAGGCACATAACCAGCAGCTTTAATCTCATCAACAAGAGTTTCAAGAAATGCATAAATCCTTTTAGACTGAGGATGATCAGTGCTTCCAGAATAGAAACTATGGACCTCATTTCTCAACTCCACTAAACTACAACCAGGAGTCTTTTGAAGCCCTTCCTTCTCCATGATTTTTCTCACCTCGGCCACTTTACTCCACATCGAGGCTGTGGCATATATATTAGCAAGCAGTACATGGTACCCGCCCTCTTGTGGGTTCAATTCAAACAGCTTATTTGCTGCCTTCTCTCCCAGTTCAACATTTTTATGAATCTTGCAGGCACCCAGCATCGCCCCAAAGATGGTGATTCCAGGTTCAATAGGCATCTTTTGGATAAAATCCCAAGCTTCTTTGAGACGACCAGCTCGACCAAGAAGGTCAACCACGGAGCCATAGTGATCCATTGTAGGTTCCATGCCATAGTCTTGCTTCATGCTGTCGAAGTAACGGAGACCCTCATCGACCAAACCCGAATGGCTGCAAGCAGAAAGGATGCAAAGGAAAGTTATATCATTTGGCCTAACGGTCCCATTCTGCATTGCTTTGAACAGTTCCACAGCAGACTGCCCATGCCCATGTGTACCATATCCGTCTATCATAGCGTTCCAGGTTATGACATGCCGGTCTTTCATCATGTCAAAGAGCTTTCTGGCAGTATCAACGGCTCCACATTTTGCATACATGTCAACAAGAGCAGTCATCACATAAATGTTCTTGTCCATGCAAGATCTTATGACCAGTCCATGAATCCACTTTGCTTGCCGGGTCACGGATAATTCCGCAAGAGCGGGAATCACACTCACCATTGTGAATGTATCTGGTTTTACATTTTGAGAGTGCATCCGGCAAAAGTGATTCAGAGCCTCACTCACACACCCGTTCTGCGCGAAACCTAATATCATTGCATTCCAGGAGACAAGGGTTTTCTCCCGTAAGTTGTTGAATATTTCTGCAGCAAGATCTACTCTCTTACATTTGGAATACATGGAAATCAAAGAATTCATCACCGAAACATTAGAGTCGAGTTTCAGCCTAGTCAACAACTTGTGAACAAACATCCCTCGCTCAAGATCACCCAAATCAGCACAAGCATGGAGTGCCCCCATTACAGTTACATTTGTTGGCTCCACCTGTTCGTCCAACATCTTTTCAAAAATCGCAATTGCTTCCTTAGGATTTTCATTTTCTACATAACCATCAATCATAGAATTCCAAGTAACCACGGTCCTCTGCTCAATCCAATCGAAAATTACTCGAGCAGTCTTCACTGTCTTGCACTTAGAGTACATATCCAACAAAGCAGTCGAAACATTCACCAGACAATCAAATCCAGCTCTCACAGCATAACCATGTATAGACTTGCCGATCCTCAAGGACCCAACATCAGCAACGGCAGGCAAAACCGTGACCAAGGTGATGGAGTCAGGCCTCTGTCCTTCCTCCTGCATGTGCAAAACCAACTCCAGCGCTGGAGCCGCCCAGCAATTTTGAGCATAACCAGAAATTATCGTATTCCAGGAGACCAAGTCTCTGTGCGGCAATCTGTCAAACATCTTGTACGCTTCCCCAATCTGCCTACACTTCGCATACATATTCACAACCCCAGTCATGGCGAACACATTGGACGCGAACCCACTAGCCACCAGCTGCCCGTGAATCTCCTTCCCTCTCCTAAGGTCCGCATTGTCGCCGCAAACTTTCAGCAGGTAAGTGAAGTTATACACGATGGGCTTCACATCATCGCGCTTCATCCTACAGAAGAAAGACAGCGCCTCGTCTAAAGACGAGTTCTTTGCGTACCCTTTGAGCAGGGTGTGGTAGAGCGCGTCGAGCTTGTCCTCGATGGGCTCGAAGACGCGAGCCGCGTCGGCGACGCTACCGTAGTTGCAGAACAGGCTGACGAGCTTGGTTTGGAAGAGGGGCTCGCCGCAGAGGCCGTTCTTGATGACGAGAGGGATGATTTCGCGGAGCTCTCTCATGGAAGTGCAGAGCTCGAGGAGGATGGCTGCTGGGTGCTCGTAGACATGAGAAGGAATGTGGATTCTTTGGGACAACGTGTGGTGGGTAGGAGGTGGCGATGGCTTCTGCGAGATATGAGCGGCGCTAGTATTGGTGAAGGAGATGGTGGGTGTGAGCATGGAGCTCATCTCTCTCTCTCTCTCTCTCTCTCTCTCTCTCTCTCTACATTACTGAAATGCTCTGTTTTAATCTTTGACAATCACTGACAGCAATTGCCGTTTCTTTCTTGCTTGCATTCTTCTCATCGCGCGTGCAGAGCACAGATAAGACTAGTGGACTAAAAACTGAAACTCGACAAAAAATCTTGCTTCGTTTGACTCCTCGCATAACCACATGAATAAAGCCCTACATGTGCTTTCTACGTATGAGCCCATAACTAGTTTTGATTTAGGCTTGGTTTATAAGGTGAGTTACACTTGTCTAAGTGGATATCGACCAACTTCTTTTCACGGCAATACTCTTCATCATGCCAACGAGGTTTGAAATCAATCGTTACATAGATGAACGAGTACCCTTCCCCGTCAGATTTACTCGATTGTCGACCAGTTTTCCTTCGTGAAAAGTCATTGATAAGTCTTTAGTTGGTAAGGTTCATACGGAAGGAGTGATTTCTCCACAATAAAGCAAACATTGTGATATTCATAATCTGTGAATTTTTATACGGATGCCGGTTCTTTTCTATCGAGTTAGTAACTACAGGCTATACTAAGTGAACAAAGAGTAATAACTTGCTACACAGCAAGTAATCTGGGCCACCGATTTTTATTCATTTTCTCAACCCACGAACAAGTGAAGAGTTGCAACGTGATTTTTGAGACAGAGAACATAGCTAAATGACTGAGGAAGCATAACCACTGAAGTGTAAGCCTCGTTCGATTTGGTTAGCAAATTCATATGCAGATTGTAACAAATTGGATCATTCAATCCCTGCAATGTAAATGCCACTAAGGCATTAAGTAGGCCCCCAATTTGTTTAATTCCCCTATTGATAAAAGATCAGTCTGGTTCAAACATTGTTAGGCAAGTATTAATGTAATACTCACGTTTTGCCACTTTTCTTACCCAAAGAAAATGACAGATGAGGCAGCTGTTGGAATCTATAACACTGACCCCTTCGCCACGAGCACCAGCCACTCGTATGTTTTCAATTCATATGTATCTGGGAAAAGCACAAGGTAAGTAATTGTAATGGGTTGCATTATTTCGAAGAATTCTGAGCAAACACCCGGATATAAGACTCACGTTTTACCACTTTTCTTACCCAAAGAAAATGACAAATCAGGCAGCCGTTGGAATCTATAACACTGACCCTTTGGCCACGAGCACCAGCCACTCATATGTTTTCAATTCATGATACTTCGTGTCGACACTAAAAGATCATTAGTTTAACTTATCAGATCAAAATTATGAATTCCAATGAATATATGTTCCTTCACATTATCAGGCTTGGACGCATAACATAATGCAAACGAAATGCACATATCTGTAGTTCTATCTTTCTGCAACTAAAATGAATTAACTTTCAGTTGCTTATTTAAGATATTTACGTACTGTTTTTTATCATCCCATATAATGAAGGGGTCTAACCTCGAGCCTAAGTTATGAACTGGGTTTTACTCATCTAAAGCATTGGATCAATAAAAAATCAGTCACGTCACTCAATTCGGACCATTCACCCAGCAAATGCTCAGAACTCATCATATAGCTGGTCAAATGGATCAACATGTATCAACAGCCCTACCCAACTTCATGCCACCGACCCCAATCACCACCACCAACATCAATTTAGGAAGTTAATGGACGCAAGAGGATATAAATACTACGGCCAGATATCACTAGCAGCAACTTTAATAGGGAAACCAGAAAACAAACACACCAACACATCCATCCAACCCCCCACCAGGGCTTTTGTTCCGCTATTCTATTTTTCTTCTCCCATCTCCTAGACACCAAGACCTAGGGAGATGGAGAAGTTACAAATTGCCTGGGCAAGCTAAAGATGTCTTTTCCTGCAAAAGGAGAGGTCCACTCACATGAACCACCACCTGGTGATGCGTCTGTAGTACAGACCCTGTTGGCAGCTCCAAGCATCATTGTGGAATTGTTCCTCAACATTGACGAGAGGTGTAGCCACACTCCACTCGACTTGGAATGCGCCAAATTGGCATCGAGGGTCCAATCTATTCTGGTATAATCGAACTCCGGCATTGCACCGCTGACATTCCAATCCACCTGAGAGGATGAGCCCAATGTTCCTGCCGACCTCCAAGTAGAAAATAGTCCAAGCGACGATGAAGGAATTGTGTGTGAAGCTGCAGGGGTGCCAATTTTGTTCCAGGAAGTAACAGGGTTAGATGGAACAGCGTTAGGAGGAGATCTGCCCATTGTATTCCATGAGCCACCAAACTCAGCCATCGTATCCAATGGACCAAGAATTGATGGACTCTCCTTGTATACGGGTTGATGGTAGAATTGCTCCAAACCCTGATTTTCTAGGCCAAGGCTTCCCAATCTCTGAGCATGGAGCAACTTCATGTTTGACCTTAAGATCTCAGCACGAGAAACATCATTTGGATGGTAACCAATTGATACTGAAGGCGAGGTTCCTACGCTCGAGACGACAGTTGACCTGGGTAACGTGGACTGGGGACGCTGCATCACTATTACAGGTTCCCTATATGCTGCATTTTGAATTAGTTTCTCTTCAGCAACACCGTGATGAAAATCAGACTTCGTCACTGCAGGTGCGACCTGTGTCCGCATTGCGATACTTGATGAAGGCAAAAAGCTTGATCCTGAAGGAGGCCATCTCTTCTCCACTAGTGATGCTTGCTGGTTTATCTTTGAAGATTGCAACTTGGAAGTGCCAAGCTCTACGTCCGTTGGTGTGATAGAAACTGCCTTAGCATAGTTCGAATCTCGTTCATTCCTTCCCTGCAACGTCGTCATGGTAGCTATATGCTTCTCCCGCGGTCTGACAAGGGTTTGCGGGGAAGGCATAGCTTCTGACGTTGTTACTGTAACTTGTGAATCCTGTTTCTCTGACCTCAAAGACTCTTCTGCCTTCACCAGATCACCTTCACAAGCAACCACAGCTCTTTCCACCTCCTGCTTAGAGCACTTATATTTCACCTCCAGTTCTGTAATCCGAGCAATCTCTTCACTTATGTCAATCTTCAAGTTACCTCTGCTTCCGCTGTCATTACCCTTGTCAAGAGCTTCCTCTTCGTTTCCATCAAATAGCCAGGAAATTGAATCCTCCAGCCTGCCTTCATTCATCATAAGAGCTAAGGTTGCCCGCTCCGAAGAGAACCCCATGCTCACAAGTTGCTGAGAAAGTGCTTCCAATTTTCTTGACATTAAGTAGCCACTGCAACGATCATGCAATTCTTGTGCTCTCCTCTCTCTCTGCCTCTGGTGTTTCTTTTCATTCTTCAAGCGAATCTTCTCTCGCTTATCATTGTCAGGACCAGGTACCAGTTCCCGTTGAGGAGTGGAACCTACCTTATCTTTGAGGTCTTCTGACTCACCAGACCAGCTACCATTGTTGGAAACTGAATCAAACTCCGAAACAGTTCCATGCGGACTACTTGAGTGCTCATCCGTGTCATCTATAGTTTGAAATCGGCCATTACTCTGTGAAGGTGGTGAAGAATCAAGCGGCGAGGTCTCCAGCAAATGGAACGTGCCAGAGACTGGATTGTAAGCGCTCGCAGAACTGCCATTCCCTCCTCCATTCGAAGACCCAGGAGTCTTAGATGCAACCTTTTGTTCATTTCCAGCCCGTGCAGAGGACTTATTCTTGGACTTGGACTTGGACTTTGCCGGAGACATATTTGCCGATATACAACACGTCGTTCCTCCTGCAAAAATACACAGCAGCAGCTTCATTTAATGCTACAATCTTCAAAAAAGAAAAGCATGAAAGAAATAAGAGCAGGCCCACGAAAGTGTACCAACAAAGGCCAGAAGACGATTGTCAAAAAAAAAGGTGTTAAGCAGGAGAAAGACTTTCGCATCGATCCTACTTCTAAAAGAAACAAACACAAAAACAATGACTAGGCACTAGAACGTCCTGTAAATGGGGATGCCCTCAACTATGCACGCCATGCAACCAGACATATATTGTATAGGCAAGACATCTCCGAAACAACACAGCAACCGTTCGTGCTTGATAAGACAATGACATGAATTCATCCAAAACAATGAAGAAAACTCAAGCGACTCGATCGTCAAGCTGCTTTCCACAACACCCTTCAAACCATTCGGGCCATCAAACCAGAAAAACTCCAGAAACAACATCAAGAAAATCAAAATCAACAGACACAAACGAGCAAACCCAGCAAAACTATTCACGGAAAGTTGAGCCAAACTCCCAAACCGAATCAAATCGAGGCAATCGACCCTACAACGATCGAGACATCCCCAAACACCGTAGATCAAACAAAACCCAGTTCCCCCGCAATGCGATCTCGGCGGAACTCGTCCTCCTCGTCCCTCCATCAGAACTGAAATTCGACAACAACAACAAAAAAAAAAAAAAGCAGGGAAGAACCAAAAAAACGAGGAACCCAGATCGATCGCGCCCGACAACTACGATCCGCCGACGAAATCGAAGGAGGGCGACGGAGAATCAAACAGATGCGATCGGGAGATCGGACGCTGACCTGACAAACGGACGGATCGATGGGCGACGGGGGTGCAAGGGCGTCGGGGGTGCAAGGGCGTCGGTCGTCTCGCTCGCTCGCTCGCTCGTGGGGGAAGCTGTGCTTCTTGCGCTTATGCTGTGGGCGTTATTTTATTGTTCTTTTCTCCTCGCTGGTGTTGGTTTTTTTCATTCTTCTTTTTCTTTTTTTTTTTCCGATTTCCGGTAGCTAATTACGTTTGACGCGCAAATTTCCCCCTTTTCCCCCATTTTCGTCCTAAATTCTTTTTTTTTTAAATTTTTTTTAGCCTTTTTCTTAATAAGTGTGATTAATTAAGGCCGTTGGATTTAATTAATTAGTTAAAAAGGGGGGATTATGGCGTGGCCTAGCGGACGTGAGGTAGTAATTAGGTTGGATTTGATCGTGGGGGTTTGGGAATCCGCCCGTTTTGGGTTCGTTGGTTTGTTTTGCAATTTGCCTAAATTTAGGATCTGGGCCTAGAGAGAGAGAGCTGAGCTGATTTTCGTTTTAGGTTGTTGTTTCGTTTGCCCCGATACTGACGGGGATTTGAGCGGATACGGAGGTCGTGTCGGCACCCGAGATTCACCGACTTTTCAGACTGATTATTATTTATTTAGTTTAATTGTGTTTTTTTTATGAACATGGGCCGGGCCTTGGGCTCGTCATTGGGCCCACTTTACGAGCGCTGTTGTGCAGGGCCCGTTCCGGCCCATGTTTTGTGTCGACCGGGACCCGAAGGAAGTGGTACCGTAAGTTTGACAGGGAGACGTCATCGGGACGGACGTATAGTATCTCGTTTATATCCACATAGAGCAATTGATACACAAGGAATTATCTGGAAAGGGTAAAGATTGTTCATGACTAACTACAGGTTCTCCGACGAGTGCTAACTATTCAGTCGTCAATATCATCGGCAATCTGGCGCCCAATTCTATTGCTCCAGTATAGACTACAGGCTGAACGTGTACACCTCCACATTGGGGAGACGACGACGACGACGTTGTCTTCATGAGACAAACCCAGAGCTCCAGCAAGAACGATCACTCAAGCATTGAGTTCCACAAACGGAATTTGGGAAAGCATTCAAATGCCGCTCGAGTCATCCATAGGACAACCATCGATCGATTGTACGGGAAACAAGCGACTGCACAAAAATTGAATTGCAGGCATTGCCAAATGACCTCACGATCCAGCAAGAAAATGCACACCACCAAGGCAGGGTGCACCTGCACATTTAAGAAGGTTACTGAGCATTTCAGTCCCAATAGAAAGGAAACAATCCACTTGCATGGACACAAACCTTTACACCCTACATAAGTAAATGGAAAAACTACTTCCAAGATAAACACCAGAAGGTCAAAGGTCAGAATGCAGCGTTTTCAGGGAAACAAGAAAAGTGTCAATTTCCAGCAAAACAATGTCATGGAGATCAGTAGATTTTTAGAATTCTAAAAAAAGCACACGATCAATAACAAAAGAGCAAACAATAAGTCCAAGGTTCATCTTTAGTGAAAAACAACAAGGCAGCTGTACCTGAAATTTCAGCGGCCATCAGGTATATGAACATTCCTCAAGTCCTCCGTACCTCTGGAGGTGATGCAAAGGCAAATAGCCCTTCAACAACTTCCTATTCCAAGCATGTTTTCCGCCTGTAAGAAATCCAATCAGTTAGAAGACTACAGATGAAAAAAGAGAGAGAAAAACAAATATGTCCAGGATTCGTTCATAACTCACAAGCCCAATGATCATGGTTTTTATGTGCATGTAAGTGAAAATCAGTCGGTTAATACTAAAGGAATTTGTGTTATTTGATGGAACAAAATCCTAACAAAGTCCATAAAAAACGCTTCGAATGTGCAGATCCAACAATTACATTGGTACACCGCACCAACCCTAGCATAATGAAAGGTGTCATCATGCTGTTCAAAGCAGAGTCTCCAACCACTTTGTAGTTAATCTTCCAGATTGAACCACTAAACTTCTCAACGTAAGCAACTCACCGATCGACAGCTTCCCTGCCCTGCAAGGCTGCAATGTGAGCAAATCTAGATACTTCACTGAGATTGCATTGAGCCATTGCTCCTTTAGTGAATATGGCATCTGAGAGAACAACTGCGGATGCTCCTTTAGCAATGTATTCTCCAGCTAAACCTGAACCAAGGAATTAATTATTCCATCAGTGAAAGGTGGACTACTGGACGCTACTTCAGAGATTGAATAAAAAACTCTCGCTAGAAGCTGAGAATGTAGCTATGAAATTTTTTATTCCTTTGGCCTGTATCGGACTGAATGTTACCACAGTAACTCTGCTGATCCACATAAGGTTATGCAAAAGGTTCATGAGAGAGAGAGAGAGAGAGAGAGAGAGAGAGAGAGAGAGAGAGAGAGAGAGAGAGAGAGATCCCATAGATTTTAGATGTAAACGGTTGGCATCTGTTTCTCACAACGATGGTTAGGAATAAAATGAGAATCATTCAAGAAATGCTGCAGCTATTTAAAAATATCTCATGCATGGAAAGACAAAAGTTAACTACACAGGACTAACAGTCATCAATGGCCTGCCTAATAATGACATATGATCTTCACGCATCTTATGCAAACCATTAACAGTTAATAACCAAAGGACTTAGTTCAAGAAACAAACCTAATGGAATGCCTTGAGAAGCAACCATGCGAATGTGAGGAAAAGGCTTCTTAAGTGCTGATATGTAGTGAGTTCCACCTAATGTTGAAACAGGGTAGACCTATAGAAAAACATAGTTCAAGAGAAAATAGGAATCAAAGGTTGAATCCGGAAACATGTTCAGGATTTACACAAAGCAAGATATATGCTCTGAAAATAATAATGAAAAGAAATGCTGAAGAAAAACATGGCTCTCTAACAAAGAGATTTAAATAAAGACAGATTAAAACCCCATAATTTCAGCTTTTCCCTATCAGCAGGAATGACACAGATTAGTGAAGAACAGATATCCTGAGATGCATGCAGAAGAGGCTCTCCAATTACATGATGATCGGAGAGTTTTGTGACTAAGTGTAATGTACAACGGATTTCTGCCAAACTCTATCAAGGGCACAAAGAGATACTCAGTTGAAGGAAATACAAAATTACTTAAGAAGTAATGAAAATGGTTTCAAAGAATGATACACACAGATTGGTGCGACAATAGTCATCTTTATGGAGGACTGCATGCCTACCTTCACAATCTTGGCACCAGCATCATATGCAGACAATATCTGCAAAAGATGTATAGCGTAACTAAAGACACTCAATGTTGATAAAAAGTTGTGAACTTTCATCAAAAGCAATGCTATAATACTCAGACAAGAGAAATTAGGCACTGATGGTTGCAGAAACAAGCTTTATGCCAAATCATTCGCCAATGACATTAAAAAGAATGCTCCACTTGAAAAAAAAAAATGCACCTACTTCTGTGGGGGTCATCACTCCAGGAATGTATAGGACTCCACAATCTTGTGAGTCAGACAAAATGTCCTTGCAACCAGAAAAAGGATACGAGTAAACATAGGACCAATGCTGGAAGGCAGATGTACTGTAGAAATTTTCTTTCAGGGAGCAGAAACTTGAAATAGGCTTCAACACCTTGTATACCATCACACTGTCTAAAATATTAAAATATGCCTCCAGTACCCTAGTGGATACCTTAACCATTGCAGGACTCATCAGGAACTTGGCTCCAGCAACTATAGCATTTTGAGCATCCTCAGCATTCAAAATGGTCCCAACCTGACCATAATTATCTGATTTAGAACACCCAAGAAAGTATCTGAAGCATTGATTTTTGCATCCGTGTGTAAGCAACACTCATAAATCAGGAGAGTTGTCAAGAAAACCCACATGTTAACCAATCAACTACAAATTCCATTGCTACAGTAATTGTCAACTAGAGAATTGTTAACAAAATAGAAAAAACAAAGAGTTAGAGCAGCCCAATGACTCTAAAAGCTATGTCAGGTACTCTTAATCGATAGCTATGCCTGCATGCCCAAACCAACTTTTCACATGTGATGCTTGAATGTTCACAAAGAACAGAAGCAAATGCAGGCAAAGTCTAGAAAAGGTAGGCGAGTTACTCCGAGGGTTGCTGTAGGGTGATCTTCGATCAGCTGACGCAAGACCTGTGCACCATCCAAAATAGAGTTTTAACTCTCCAGTAAGTCTTCCAGGAAAAATGAAATCACGCAGAAAAATGAGAAAGCAGACAACCTCAAACACACCTGGGGTGGACCTGACTATTTCCAGCTGCAAAATACAACGAAAGCACATCAAAACCCACAAGCACGAGTCATGTGCTATGACTACAAGCACACAATGTCTACCCTATTCTCCAATGAGCACATCATTTTTTTATGAGTTGTTAATTTTCATAGCTCAAAATTTCAAATTTGGGAGGATTTCAACCCCACTCAACCCCTCTCAAACACAGCATCAAGCCTATACGAAAACTCAACTCTCCAGTCTCCAATGAGCAATTCTTTGCCAATATTATGCAAAAACTAGCAAATGGAGCAAGAGAAAACACGCCCGATCCTCTCAACTAACACTAATCTTGTCAGGATAACTCCAATTAAGAGAAATCATTCCGTCCATACACGAGGTGTGGACCACTCTCTCTCTCTCTCTCTCTCTCTCTCTCTCTCTCTCTCTCTCTCTCTCTCTCTCTCTCTCTAACTCTACCCACGCATCCATATATAAGAGTCTATAAAATGTGGCAATGCCTAGTGATGCCGACCGCACCGCGCGATTCCCTCAAATCATGATGCAATTTAGAGGATTCGGTTCACGTTCATAGCAGGAAACCTCTGTCTATCAGCAACAAAAGAAAAAAAAGAACTCCGCACGAAAATTCCTAACGAAAGGCTCAAAGGTAAAGCGACGAGCATATATGAGACTCCTAACAACTCCTTCGTTCAAGCTCAGGGAAGGTCACGGGCAGAGAACTCACAACCGTAATGCCAGCTCCAAGCGCAGCGCAGGCAGCTTCAAACGCCAGCTCCGGACTATCATTAACACCGGTTCCGAATAAGATTCAAACACGTTGAGCAAAATCACGTCGATCGAGAGAGAGAGAGAGAGAGAGACCTATTGGCGCGAAGGCAAGCGATGATGCCAGAGCTCTCGATATGCGAAATGGTTTGCTGAACAGGAGATGGAGACGATGGAGCGGTGCAGGCACAAAGCCTGCGTCGTCGGGAAGGAGGGGGAGGCGTCGGCGGCCGTCGCAGCGGCTGCGGCGGCGAGATTGAAGGCGGTCTTCGCCACGAGCGGTAGCTCGCGCTCAAAACGGCCATATCCAAAGAGCCAGATTTTTTCTCCTTCAAAATTTACACGCCCTTGTATACGTATTCCACCGTCTCTTACATTTTTTTGGGAAAATAGAATAAGTGGTCCTTCAACTTTATCCTACTATACAATGTGATCTATGAAGTTAGCCCGATATGCAATATTGTCTATACACTTTTAATTTATTCGATGTGGTTCCGGAACTTTTGGTACACATTTAAATTAATCACTGGACTACGTGAAATTGTTCAATGTTGTCCATGTACTTTAAATTAATGGAATGATAATATTAGATATATTCATATAGTTTAAGTATGGATGAACATGGTTCCAAAATAGAACTGGAAATCAGACCAGTAGGAATCGGTCCTATCTCAAGGTATACATAGTAGGTTTCAGGTTTCAAAAATTGAGGAATCGATTTCGATTGGAACCTGAAACTTGAAACCTGGAACAAAGTCTTTGTGTTTGTCTTGTTATATGTCTTCGCGCAATCTTGCAGTATTCGATGGTGTCAGACGATGAGTGTGTAATCTGAAATCACTATTCTAAGCTTCTATTTCCGACTATATTAATGATCGAATCTTTTACTTTATCAATTAATTATATTCTTCATGTGTCTAAATAAAGTTGCAGCAAACGATGGTCATTAGAGATGATGATTCACCGCAATCGCTCAATTATGAATATAGGTGGAACCTGAGTATACCTTGAAATCAATCCTGGAACCTGTGACGGGATAGGTTCTAGGTTCTAAGGTATATACTAAGTAGGTTGCGAGATTAGTTGAGCGAGTTAATGACATCATTAACATTTCCCAAGGAATCCATGGACTAAAGAAACAGGATTAACACAACGACATAATCACTGCTTTCTTACATAGTCAACTAATCTCAACTAAGACCAGCTTCCACTTCAAGTTCCACATCCAAAACCAACACCTTGAACAGTCGCACCAAGCAAATCCCCAGAATATGCAATTCAAAAAAGCAAAATCCAGAGCAGAAGTACAGAAACTACAGAGAAATTATTGATGATAGATATCAGCATTCATGCTCTTAAAAAGAATATGGTAAACATTCAAAATGCTCGGTGGACGATCAAAATCTCAAGCTGAGTTGTGTAACTCGATGGTGTTGATTGAAGAAAAACCGTGTTTTGTTGTATTGATTAGAAATAACAGCGCTGTTAAATAGCACTAGGCTCAAAATCACCGGCATTGTTCCCAAGCTCCATATTTGGAGCTGAAGCTGCCCCCACCGCTCTGCAGCGCAAAATCCAAAATGACGGCTCGGACACTCTCTTCCCAACTCAACGCTATCCCTCTGAGCGACATGGGTTGTGGAAGCCTTCTGAGAGCACAGCCGAGCCTTGATTTTGCCTTAGCTGAAAGATCTTCAGCCTCTTTACTGCAAAAGGATAAATTGCAAGAACAAAGTCAGACGTTAAGTAGAGGTTACAGTAAGTACTGACGAGACCAACAACCAGCAACAAGATATATAATATCCGACTTGAACTCACGATTCTTGAAAATTCAAATAATGAGATTATTAACTACACCTATTGACGCTACAAATTTGCAAAATTTGTTAAGAACCATACGGTACTGGTATATCCACATCGTGTCAAATTCTTCCACATCCCGCATGGTTCTTCCAGGCTCTTGGGTTGATGTCACCATATTACGTTGACAGGGAAGAAAGGAAGAACCAAAGGTGGGATGTGGAAAAGATGCCACTTAAATTTGATATATCTTAAACACAAAGAAGGCAGAGATTTTCCACAGACAATCACTCGACAGTCAAATGAGAAAAAATCAAGAGCATAGACAAGAAAGGGATATCAGCACATGGGCCTTAAGGTTTTCCTTTTTTAGTCCACAATTGGACGTTAGGGTTACAAATGCAAGTGAGAATGCTAGATAAATTCTCACCCGACATCAACTGGAAGCTTGTCCAAAAGTATGGGAGAGCAGTTTGGATAGTTCATAGGCAGAAGCAACCACAAAGGCTGAATCAGTGACTGCACAACAATCAGAAAGAGAAATTAGATAACGACTTCAGTAAACCAGGTATCTTCGACAAATCTCATACAAACATCATACCATATTCAAGGAGGCGGTCTCTGATCTTAGATTTGGACTGATACCCACACCGGTGAAAGAGCACTTGACGATAGTTCCTTCACCTACTTTAGTGAAAGCAGAAGCTGCATGAGAATCGACTTCTTCATCACTGATATCAACCACTGTGAGTATAAGTTGCTGGTTAATCTGCTTTATTTCTGCCCAGAGGTCATAATTAGCCTGCAAAATTGTGTCTCATTCTGCTCAATAGACTAGCATCACGTAATACTCAAAAGCAAACTGGCTCAATAAGAACATAGCAACTCTTTCTAGATTATGGAAAAATAGTCACTAAAAATTCCACTTGCTAATCCCATTTACTGGAAAAGGTCCTTGTGGCTGTTGTGTTTAGAAGTACGGTTGTCTGGGAGATGATTGCACCTGTGTACTTTAACAGTTGCTATGTTTGCTTTTTATCCAAAAAAATAAAAAATAAAAAACTTTCTCTGTCCATCACAATTATTCATTCAAGCGAACCAAATACAAGAAAAGGAAGGGCACTCTGAGAGGCATTGAAAGGGAGCAGGCAAGAAAAGTTTGAGAAGGAAAGACATATGAAGGTCGCTAACCCAGTACATAAGGGCCCTTTCAAACATCAGTACTGTCGAGATTATCGAACCTGGACCTGTCACACGGAGACAGCAACAAACAGAGAGAAACAAAAGAAGGGGTAGGCTAAACACCCTGAGAAATGCAGTAAGATGTTCGACTTAGAAACCCAACATTTAAAGTATCAGTCACAATTTCTAATGGATCTAATCTTTCATATTGAAGAGACATAAATTGGTCCTGGCAGCACTGCCTGACTGCCTTGATATAAGAACCGTTGATCAGCATTTTGAGAAAATAGTATCCTGGACAACTGAAAAATTATTATCTACCAAGTGCACTCAAGAAATATAAGTTCATGCGGAGAAAGAGAGCCAGTAAACAGCAAAAGCAAATACCAACAGGTTATGGTACACACCAAAACTATGCTTAGCATAGAAAAATGACTACGATGCACCAAAAAGTTTTGGCTCATATGTCAAAGAAAGATCAGAACCTCGTATTTCGGCCTTTTGACACTAGATGATGCTGTTGACTCTATATCAGAAATTTCTGAACCAGTCCTTTGCGCAAAACTATCGTTCATACTTCCTAGAGATGGCGCCAGGTTCAGAGGCATCGCACAGACATGGCGTTTCAATTTCCTTGTCCCACTTATTTCATCTTGCAAATTGGAGTTCTGAGACGGCAAATGGCACTTCAATGTTGCAGCCAAATCTTCACCAACCGCAGTTCTTGAACCACTACCTTGCGCAGTCCCAGCTAGACAATCATTTCCTCTGACCACCGATATAATGTCACTTACAGCAGATTCTAAAGCTTGATGTGAAACTGATTTCACCTGAAACAAAGACAGCAGAACCAACTTACATGTACGATTTATTCAAAGGGGAAATCTTCATCGTGATATAGTGTAGTACATAGTAACAGCATTTGAAAGAAATCAGCTAGACCAACCGCTTTAATTAAACGCTCAACAGGCTGCTCAGTAACACTTGATTTTCCAGAAGAAGTTTTTGCCGATTTCCACGGAGCCCTATCTGGACTACTTAATTCAGCAAGCAGCGGTGAGATTGAAATTCCTGGAGTCCCAGTAGAAACTGGTGGCGTTGATGCCGGTGCATCGTCTGTTTGCAGTTGTCCAATATTTCCACCATTGGATAGTGATGAGAGACCTGAAATAGATTTCTCGGTATCCACTGGCATTGGCGACAAGCCCAACGGAGTAGCAGGGGATGGAACCATAAAAGGTGAGTTTGCAGATTGTAAAAAAGTTCCAGTTTTTGTGGAAGCCGTCAACAGCTTATGCTTATCAATCTCTGGAGAAGGGTGTTCTGAGATTTGAATGGAAGCTGCCGGGAGAAGCTGCTGTGAAGATTTAGGCAATGAATTTCCTGATTTGAACTGTTGATCTAAATGAGCAGACCGGTATCCAGATAAACGATGTTGCTGGGAGAAAGATCCTGGTCTGACACCTGTTCCTAGTCTCATCTTAAGGTCATTTGAATCGCCCATTTGATGAGGCTGTGACATCTGATAAGTCTGCAAGCATGCAGGTAGTTGCTGTGAAATCTGTTGTTTCTGCATCAGCTGCGGCTGCACCAGACATTCTTGTAGTTGTTGATTAAGTTGCTGATTTTGCAGCATCTGTCGTTCCTGATGTTGATTCAGATGATTAAACTGAAGCATGTTTGGCTTGCACTGAAAATTAACAGTGGTTTCTGACATATCTATTCCGGGTAACAGGACAGGAGGAAACTGAGCTGGGGATTGCTCAGGCGGCATAGACTGCGTATGAGGTGGGGGGACTTGTGGTTGCTGCCGCGGAATTAGCCTCCCGCTTCTACTTATATTGATCAAACTCACAATGTTCTTCCCGCATGAATTCAAGTTATCCTTGATATTGGGTGAGATTTTGCTTTTGGGAACTCGCAGAAAAGAAATGAGTTGACCCGTCATTTTCTTAATTACTTGCAGTTTTTGATATTGCCCCGAGGAGTTGGGTGACTGGGGAATAGAACCATTCTGGGAAGACATAAATACAACTGGTAAAGAGAAGAACTACACGGGCTTAACTTTGTATTTGCATGTTTTCTTAAAATGAGTACTCTAAATATGACAAGTAGTTCGTTCCTATAATTAAGTACTGAGCACACCCACCTGCTGCAGTATCATAGAAACTCTGCTGTGTATTTCCTCTAATTCAGATAAATATAGCCTCTTCATGTCATTAATCTGCAATCCAGAAGAAGCTAATCAATATAATTAAGGCAGTTTCTGAGACACGCTCAGAAATCAGAATAGTGCTTTCTTCTCATTTAAGTCTGACCATCCTAAGAAGCCAAAATACTGAAAGTTCGCCATTCAGATTTCATAAGTGGTGCACACACAAGTTACATCGCTATGGTGTCCAATGGAATTAAAACGAGATAAATTGCAGGAAACAACAATCTCTCTCTATAGCTCTCTACGTGTCACCTCGTCAGATCCTATGACATCACTGAATAATCAGAAAAACCATCAGTCTTTCGGTCCTCCTGGTTTTCAGGGTGACATCTCACAAACCCATGCATCTCCTCATTTCCTCACAATTTGACCATAGCGCACCACCACTGTTTATCCTACTAGAAAACTCCTCCTACATTCCATAATTTAGCAACATGGTCAAGACCCAAGGGCATGACTGCAGCCATCCGATTTGGTCAAATTATGCTCAACAGATTAAATGACATTGAACTACCTTTCGAAAAACTTCCTCTTGCCAATCGCCCGCACAAGCGATATCTGTTTGAGAGATGGAATCAAGAGATTCTGCAAAATTGGAAGCAAAACTTTTCATATCTACAATCCAAACTAGAGGATGTAGACATTCTTTTACAACAGGTGCACTATAAACAAGGCTAGGATGATTCACACAGTGGTAAATAACATACTCGATGTCCCTGGAAGGGGCATTTGTGATTGGAATGACTGCTTTTGTTGATTTGTCATATTCTGGTGCTGCATTGATGATCTTGGCGTTTGTAAGCTTCTCTGCATTCCAGAATGGTAGGAACCAGATCTTAAAGAATTAGGAGGCTCTTGCATAGCCCCCTGTTTGCTTGAGCACCCATATTGAGTCCGCACAAATGGTTGCTGCACTTGCTGCTGCTGCAATCCAGAGACATCAACTTGAGCATCCAGCTTCAGCTTATTTTCAAATGAGAGAATGTTTTTTTGCGTTACTAAAGCATGTTGCTGCCTCACCTGGTTTGGAATGTCGTTCTGCAGTTGCTGCTGCATATTCATCAGGCTGCTATGCTGGTTGATGAATTGATCTTGTGGCATATTCAACACACTGGTCTGTTGTCCTATATTCTGCTGTTGTGGGGGCACTGGGTAGGCACCTGTATGTTGTGTTTGATGTTGGAGCCTGACAACCGATTCTTGATGTTGCTGAAGCATGGATTGTTTTGGTTGCTGAGCATAGGACAGTTGACTTTGATGAAGGCTAGATAGAGGAGATGACTGCATGACAATTTGCTGTGTGACAGGGCATGTCTGCAGAACAGATTGCTGAGGAGGTTGAGATCGAGTGGCCGGCGACAAATTGTGAAAGTTTTGGTTCATGGCCTGACACTGCAACTGCTGGTTGTAGAGATGCTGCTGTGGATTTTGAGATTGCTGCTGCTTCAGCTGCTGTTCAGGTCCATGAATCTGCCTCTGAGGATTACAAAACATGCTTGAGGAGACATCTCTTCCCTTCATACCCATCTGTGGCTTGTCTGAGAACACCGGAATGTGCTGCATGTTGGAGTTCAGTCCACCCGCACTTGGCGTGGAATTCCAGTTCAAGTTGCAAGGAGGGGGCATGGATGATAAATTGGGAGGACATTGTGTTCTGGCAGTTGTATTTGTTGATAAAACCGCATGTTGTGCTTGAGACTGACTAACTGCCGCTTGATTGGGATTTGATTGACTTTGATTTTGAATTTGGATCCAGGTACCTACGAAGGACATGAAATTGATGAACTGACAAAAACCATGAAATCGTCTGGTACAAAATCTTGCGCACTGTTTTAAAAAAAAAACAAAACGGAGAAAAACACTGGGTAGGTAAAAATCATGCATCTTGATTTCATCACATGCTGGCAAAAGAATTATTAGACCAGACTGTCTTGGCTCATTATTTAGATGTCAAATACATCTGCATTGTGTATTCAGCTCCCTCGTCCACCTCAAGGCAGAACCAACACAGAGACAGAGCATGCAGTGAAAGAGGTCTACTGAGAGTAGTACTCAGCCCATATGTATGTTCTCAACAATTCTACTGTACTGGGTCACACAAACTTTTTGCATCACATGATTGTCGACAACCTTAAATGCGTACCTGGATCTGAAGGCTTATTGCTTGTCCCACTGGTGTTGGCCAGCAATGAATTGGCTCCTTTATTTTGCTGACATCTCTCGATTTGCAGCATCTTTAGAGATATCCTCCTTATATAATCTTGCTGAAAGGAAAATGAAGGAGATGCTCAACGTGACCGATAGCCAAAGGCTTAAACCATGCTATAACTTTGCAAGAAAATTTCCTTATTTGCTCCCAATACCACTGATGCATAATTACTCAAAAGCATGACTTACTTTAATCCAAAGAGCGGATGTATATGAAATAAACATGTGTCCGCCAAAGAGAGTATGTTCTTGTATTGATATTGCATCTATATCATGCAATCCTATGGAACCAGCAAGACTGTCAACCTGGCAAAAGAAAAAGACTGTTCATCGTACCTGACTCGAGGCGACCGCATAAAGCCTTTCCTCCAGCTGCATTGCCATGCTCTGCAGTTCGGGAAGACCCTCTTGCCCGCGACAAGGAACAAACTTCATCAGGTTCTCCACGCTTCACGTGAAAACCATACATATTCGTCAGAGATTGAAGCCGCGGACTTGAATAGCGAACACATAGCAATCGACATGAAGAAAAATCTAGCGGGCCTCGACGATGGCACACGAGAAATCACAAAAAGCAATTCTTTTTCCCAGAGACAACAGAGCCAGAACACCGAAAACACGGCGAATGTACCTCGGTACATGATCTTCCGAAAAAATTCACCCATAAAGGCAATTCTTTTACCATGCCGCTGCTTGTTTAGTTTAATCTCGATGCGCCTTTTGCTTTAGACATTCTTTGGTGAAGAAAACAGACGTCGGGATTCCACCACCCACCCACCGCCACCACCCCAAAAAAAAAAAAAAAAAAGACGGGATAAAGAGAGAACTCACATGCTGCTGACGACCCGTTTGCGGGATTCCGGCGTCAGGCTCTGCCTCCAGTCGCCGCCCTCGACGGCGGGGGCGCCGCCCTGCGCCATGGCCGCCGGATTGTTATTGCCTTCCATCGATCACCCGATCCTTCGTTCTCGCCAATCCACCGGCGCTCCCCCGACGATCAGCGACGATCAGCCGAGCGAATTCAACGACAACGCCAGGCGCTCTTCGGAGACACGCACGCACACGCGCGCACGTCAGGCGATCGCCCGCGCGGGAGAGAGCATTGCGAGGGCGAAGAAGAAGAAGGCAAGAGGCTCGGGAGAGTCCCTTCAATTATGGACGGATTGCTTGGAGAAGAAGGAGTCAGAGGACATGGAAGCAGCTTAACGAGGCCTTCTCCGTGAATTCGCGTTGCGCGATCGTCATCTTTTCGACTCCTAAAGATTTGCTTTCTTCACGTGCTCCACAGTATTCCGATACGCCTGCTTATTTAAAGAAGGGAGAGTTGCACAAACAGTACTGAATTTTAGCGCAATATGTAATATGGCCCGTGAATTTTTAATTTATTACTCCAGTATTTAATGTGGTCCCTAAACTTTTAATTTGTTCGATATCATCATTTAGTCCCTGAACTATATGAAAATATTTGATATAAACACATACCAAAAGTCCAAATATCACATTGAACAAATTAAAAGTTCAGGAATCTCACTGAACGTTACGCTAAAGTTCAGGGATTACATTGAATAAATTAAAAATTCAGGAAAAACATTGCGGATTAGGCTAAAGTTCAGGGACTGTTTGTGCCATTATCTTTTTAAAGAAATTGTGTTGCGAAAAAAATTCTCCGATAATAAAATACTAAATAAGAAAATATATTTATGCAGAATCGATATATTAAAAATTGAATATTTCCTCGTTAAGCATGCTTGGCCATTCGTAATGAGATCTTTATTTAAATTCGCTTAGAAAAATCCCTTAACAATTTTCTCGAACTACCCGAAAATTGTATTAATGTAAGCAAAAGATTAGAATTCCACGTTGGAATTTTGATCTCGGTTTAAACTCTGACTATGGTGAATTATCGATCGACATGTGTCATTAACTGCACGTAGAGTAACAACTACAATCATTCATCGCGTGTTATATCTAGCAAGAGATCGATCAAGCATAGTCATGACGTACACATCTTCAAATCGGGAAATTGCCAAAAAAAAGTTCTAAAGTTATCATACGAACCTATCAAAGTGGCCAATTTATATTTAAACATTTTAACGATTTATTAATATAGTCATTCCAGCCAATTTTTGCCTGAAATTGCAAACATGGATACCAATCGTCCTACATAATACGATCGGTGCTGACATAGACGATTTTTTCCAATTTTTTATTTTAAAATTTTTTTCGAATTATTTATTCTTTTCTTTTCTTTTTCACTGTAGTTGACGAGGGTAAGGGCTACAATTTTTGTCGAAGCCGGAGAGCTTCGGTAACCCTCCTGTTGCCATAATGAAAAAAAAAAGGAAAAGAAAAATAAAAAATTCGAAAAAAATTAGAAAAACCGTCCATGTTGGCACCGATTATGCTACATAAGATGGCTGCCATGCACATTAGCAATTTTCGACTGAAATTGATCGAAAGAACTATATTGGCAAATCGTAAAATATTTATGACTATTGCATAAAAGATGGATTAACAAAAAAGTAATGTAAAGTTAAGTTCAGACAGATGCCATAGAAAAGCGAGATGAGGTTTTGTATTTTTTAAATAATTGTTTTCCTATTTCAACTTATTGTAATTAATTAAAAAATAAATTTTTGATGGACAAAGATGTATGTATAAGACTTTTAAAAGGAAAAAATAAACAATTATATCTCTAAAGATACTAAATCAAGATTTGCCAATCAAGCTTTCCCAAGAGCAAGCCACTTGTCGTTTCTTCATAGGTTCGAATCTTTCGGCTTCTCTATGTAATTCTTAATTTTTTTTAATTGTCTATTAACTTGTTTAATCTTATCTTTTGTTCTGGCAAAATAAGCTCTTATCTTTTATTTACACTTTTCTTTTTTATTACATGAATAATTTATATATCTATACTAATATTGAACTAGACCATAGCAGTTTGCACAAATAATTAGTATTTGACAACGAAGGCTCATTATGTTTCGGAAAAAATGAATAATCTGAAAAATATTTTCTTAAAAGTAATAACTCGTATCACTTAAAATAATTCGTCAATGAAACATAATTTCTTTATCGATAACAGTTATATCTAAAAAATTTCCTAAACAATGAAAATGTAGCCATTTTTAAGAAAACATCTCGCAAATCATTAATGATTTAGGAAACAAATAGAAGCGGGAGGAGCATAATCCACTTTCACAAGGAATACATGGTCCTGGAGAGAGAAAATGACACAAACAGTACCTGAATTTTGGTTTAATGTGCAATTTGGTTCCCGAACTTTTAATTTGTTCAATGTAGTCCCTGAACTTTAGCATAATATTCAATTGAGTCCCTGAACTTTTAATCTGTTTAATACGGTCCCTGGACTTTTAGTACATATTTAATTTAGTCCATGTATTGAATAAATTAAAAGTTTCGTGATCAAATTACACATTATACTAAAATTTAGGAGCTGTTTGTGCCATTTTTCTTCCTATAGAATACAAAGAAGACAGCCCAATCAGAGCACGCCACGTGGACGTTCACTCGCCAGCTCCTCGCCCCGCGTGTCCGTCGCCGCTCGCCGTAGGCCCTTCACCGTCCTGGGCGCTCGCTATATCACGGCACGTCAGGGAAATCACCAACACGCGTTTTTTCATTTCCTCTTTTTAATTTCCAAATTTTTTTTTCCTCCGACGATCGATTAACTTATTTTAAAAAGTCGTTTTTGTCCATTTCGTACGGACGGATATCCCGTCGAAGCACGTCTCTGCTCCGCTTCGATCTTCGTTTCCGATTTCGAGGAAGTTCTTCTCGTGCGTCTCGCTTCCGGATCTGCGGTTCGCGCCCGTCGATTCTGCGGGAGCCATGGCGGTCTCGCGATTCTCGTGACGTTCTGCGTTCGAGAGCTCGATCTGCTCTCTCTCTCTCTCTCTAAATTTGAGGAAGATACGAAAAAAGGGGGAGGGCGGAAAAGGAAGGGGGGAGGTTTCGTTTGATGCTGCGGTCCTGACGCCATGAGGAAGAAGCTCGACACGCGATTTCCGGCCGTAAGTTCTCTTTTCCGACGATCTCTCTCTCCCGTTTGATCTGGTTTCCGCGAGCGAATTAGGGGGTTTTTCGAGCGGAAATTCGTAGGAAGGCGTGATCTGTCCGAAAATCCGACAGGGGATCGAGTCTCGGGTGATGCTTTTGTGTTTCTTTGGGGTCTTTTTCGTGAGTATGTGGGAGCTAGGTCAAATTAGTTGCCGGAGGTCTGCTGTTTCCTAGATCGATGATCCGAGAACCATCCGCTGTTGACTTTCGTGATTTGTTCTTCGTCTAACTCGCGGGGCTATTGTCATGAGATGTCTATTTGTCGTGAATGTTCTTTTTAGGGCAATTTCAGGGATAGGGTCATGTGTCTTTTCCTGGATGCCTGGTTAGAGTGGTAAAAACCCTGTTGCTGTTTTTGGCAGATCTCCGCTTTTCTTTATTTGAAGGTTTTACCCTAGCAGTTTTGATCCTCAGCTAATTTTGGGGTACTCACCACCGATCGACAAACTTGTCCCTTTATAGCGCGAATGCTGAAATTAAGAGTTCCTATTATTGGGACACTGCATGTACTTAAATCGCCGAAATTAGAGCTTAAAATTCAAATTCTTGAGCGCCAACATGATGTAGTTAACTGGGCCACTTGATCATTTTGCATGGAGTTAAGCTTTCCCATCCTCCTTCAGTTGCTTTTTAACCACTGGCAGCTAGCCTTGCTAACATTCTGCCCTAGAACTCGAGAAAGAACTGAGGAGAAATCATAAAACTGGAAGGAAAATGCGAGAGGAGGAGATGAGCCATTTTTGGGCAGCAATAGTTGGTCATTAGTCTCTGAGATCAATAATTTTGCAAGATTATGGCTTTTAAGATAATCCAGAAGGAGGATGTGAAGCTGCAGTGGTCACGATTAAAGAATACTATCTGCGAGATTGATTTGCAAGATTATGAGGCTCATGGTTAAGAAAAATCATGGTAAGCATTGGAGCGTTGGCTTTGATATAGATGACTGGGCTTGAGTAGTCCTACTCCTAGCTGAGCATGACCAGCATGCGAGTTATTTGATTCATTTAGTTTCCTAACTAGCGCATTAGTGGCTGGAGGTGCTCATAATTGGTGATATGTTTGTCTTCTTCTTTAAATTGCTTAACATGGTCCTTGTTCCTTCTTTCTTTTTCCAATTTGGAGCCTTAGGATTGCCAGTTCCTACTTTACTTAAGGTCCAATTAATTGGCCATTAACATTTCATGTGATTTGGTTCTTCTCGTGTCTAATGTTAGAGTATGGTACATCAGTGCAGATGGAACAGCTGTGATTCTAGTTGTCTATGTACGTGGAATATGAAAAGCAAAAGGAAATGAAGGAGAAAAGGAGTTTTTCTCAGTAAAATAATCTTTTTGAGCTCTTACTTCTTCCTGGGGAACTTGGGGCTTCAATCGGAGTTCTGAGGCCGAAATGCTTTAATGTTGTTGTAATACTTAACTTTTATCTATACAAGCTTGGCACGAGCATTGAAAACTCTGGAGCTCTTCAACATAATATGTGTTCTTGTGTTATAGGAGAGTGCGATCAGGTGATCAGGTCAAGTGCAGGAGGGAAAATTTTAGTTCAGATGTTTAAGTGACATGTTTTAATTTATTTTAAATTTGGTTCGGTGAACTTGATTTAGGGATCAGTTTTCTGACCATTTTTGAGTATTTGAAGAGAGTTTTTTTAACCTTGATAACTGGTGGTCTTCATGCGCAGGAAGATAATATGAAAATGATGAATTATGCCTTTTTTCGGTCAATATATCCTCGTTGTGGTTTGTTTGAGTTTTTTTATTATGATGTTGCAGGCAAGGATCAAGAAGATAATGCAAGCAGATGAAGATGTAGGAAAAATTGCATTAGCAGTTCCAGTTCTAGTCTGTAAGTACAGAAGCATACATGCTATTCACTCTGCTGTCTTTGTCAGATTGCTCTGGTGCTTACGGTCATCCTTGATGTTGTTACAGCTAAAGCATTAGAATTATTTTTGCAAGACCTTTGTGACCGTACATACGAGATAACACTTCAAAGGGGAGCAAAGACTATGAATTCGCTGCATTTGTAAGTTAGACTAGACTCGATATTTTCCTTGGATAGTTTATGGTGCTTTTGGAACCTTGCGCAAGTGATTGGAATTTTGCAACTATTTCCTTCTTTTCAGTTTTTCGACATATTCTCTCATCTCTCTCCTAAAATTCTCGTTTAGCTTTAACTTCATTACGTTTCATTGTGGATGCTTGTCCTTGTGATGCATTCATGTGCATCTGATGCATACACATGGCAGTAAATCGTGCATTATGTTATCAATGCTAGTGAGGGCCAATGATATTAACTTCATTACGTTTCATGTGGATGCTTGCCCTTGTGATGCATTTATGTGCATCTGATGTGTACACATGGCAGTAAATCGTGCATTATGTTATCAATGCTAGTGAGGGCCAATGATTTTCCCTTTTCATATTGAGTTTTGACCTTACAGATGTTCTACTCTCAATCTTTTTCTTTTGTCTTCTCTCCTACCATGATCTTTAGTTTTTGTGAGATAAAGCAGCTTTCTCGATTATGGAGGTTTCCTGTTCTATGCAAGTCTTATATGGATGTGTTAAGGCCAGTTGGTAAACTAAAGGCGATTTATTTGAGTAAAGACCATCAATCAATCAACCAAATGCGTTCTGAAATGCATTTATCACGTGCACTTAGAAGTGCGAGTGTGAAGGACAATTAGATTAATAGCTTAGATGATCATTGCATCTTCTAGATAATACATTTCATCTCTTCCCTGGTATTGGTACAGATGATTTGCTTTTGATTTCCCTCTTAAATAAGTGACCAAATCATCCTCTCTCAGCTTTCCCCCGAAAAATATGATTTCTTGCTACTTTTAAAGCAGAGCTGGATCTGATGCAACAAAATACTATTTTCTGCAGAAAACATTGTGTGCAAGGCTATAATGTGTTTGATTTCTTGAGGGACATTGTCAGCAGGGTTCCTGACTATGGTCATGGTCATGGTCATTCAGATGCTGTCTCTGATGATAGAACAGTGTCCAGGAGAAGGTTGGAATATCGTATCCCTCCATTTTTCTTGTCGAGCATTCGGATAGGTTAGCTAATAATAATAGGATGTACTCTGTTGTTTTGGTACCCAGGAAGGCCACCATCGATGATGGTAACGACACTGATGAAGAATCCAAGAAGAGCAGGATGGTAATGACCTTTTCTTTCATTGTGATTGCTCTACCTCTCACTTCTTGGATAGTTTATATATGGTCTGAACGGGAGAGCTGTTTCTACTCCTCGAACTGCAGCTTGAGATGGCCCATACTGGCAGCAGTGGCCGTGGAAGAGGCCGTGGCCGAGGAAGAGGCCGAGGGCGTGGTCGAGCCACCGAGAGGGAGACTCCACACCATGAAACTGAATCATCCGAGCCGACCACATCTCTGCAACCTCTTAACAAGAACATTACCAATCAAGGAACAATTTTAGATGACAGCTCTGAGCCAAAGAAAACTGCTGAGGAAACTATCCCAGCCACTGATGGTTCCAAGCTCGGGGCGCATGGTTTTGATCTGAACACTCAAGTTACTGAGAATGAGGGCACCCCAGCCAAAGTTCCAGCAGCTGGTGTTTCATCTGAGGAACCTAATACTGACGAGGCCAAACATGAAGAATATCCAGGGTGGTCACTCTCTGAGGTGGACAAGATGGCCATTGACCCTCTTCAATTAGCAAATCTGGGTACCCGCATTGATGAGGATGATGAAGACTACGATGAGGAGGGCTAAAACCAGGAGCCTCATGTAGAAACTCGAGGTGAGTCGGATAGCTGGGAGATCGTGGGGAGAGTACATGAGGAGCAGAAGAGGTCCAAATCGTCACCAGACAAGCGGTATGCATGTGGAAGATTATACCCTGTTTGGTGCTCCCTGGCAAGAGTTTAGTTCCTCTCTGCATTTGGTTTTATATCGCATCTGAATTTTACCATATTGTAAGCTAACATCATCATCATTCTCCAAGAATGTTGTCCTTTGCCGTTAGATTTTCTCAGGGAACGTAGTCTCAGAGAATGTTAGAATAGTCCGCTTCTGCTCTTTTAGTCATCCATTGTTGTAGTGAAAATTTGGCGATCTTTAATTAATCAACGGTTAGGAAGGCTTCTCTCTGCAATTTTCGCCGGTTCTCTTAGCTTTTGGATTGGACTTAGTTCAAGTTCTCCGGCGAGCTAGTTGAGCCTTGATGTGCTCTCAAGGTTCTGATCTCGTCCCATCCGAAAAGAAAAGAATGGAGGGAATAGCATCGAAAGACGATGTCTGCTTAAAAAAGTGAGGTGAAACAATTAACACTGTTTTCTCTTTGGTGCCGAAGGCGTCCCGCGGTGAAGTTCTTTTGATGTTCTCGTATTCGCGCCATAATTCGCCGTAGTCCATACTAGCCAAAAAGTGGGAAATGTCAACAACGTGGGAGAATGTAAGTCCTGGAACAGAAATGCTTCTTGACAAACAACATGATTTCATGTGAGGAACCTTCTAGGCGGAGCCCAGGCAGGCATAGTTTGAACCAACCTTTTATCATGTCAAGCGCAAAGGACTTTGAAATTCACCAAGCCAAAGCAAGCTTGAACATAATAGACTTACAGATTACATAACAAACCACGGAAAAAGACAAAAGAGAGGCAAAATTTACCCAAAAAAGAAAATAGAAGTGAAGTTTATATATCCACAGGTACACGCTTGTACAACTCTGCAGCCAACCTTGGAGAAGGAACTGCTTCAAGAGGAGTCCTCATGAACGCAACCAATCCCGGATTCTCGCCCGTGTCGATCTCCTCGGGCCTCACCCCGACAGCTGGAGCCCACGAGAAGTGGTGTAGGAGGTGGCCCAACATCGACATCACCATGCTTATTCCTAATTGAGCTCCGGGGCAAACCCGTCTCCCCGCTCCGAATGGTAAAAGCCGAAAGTCGTGGCCCTTCATGTCCACATCCTCCTCCATGAACCTCTCCGGCCAGAACTCCAGCGGCCTTTCCCAAATGGTCGGGTCGCGGGCTATGGCCCACACGTTTACGTGCACGTTCGAGCCCTTCGGAATGTCGTAGCCGCCGATCTTCACATCGGCGTTTGCCCGGTGGGGCAGCATCAGCGGCGTCGGCGGGTGTAGCCGGAGGGCCTCTTTGGCGACGCAATGAAGATACGGGAGGTTCGGGATGTCGGATTCCGTCATGACACGGGCAGGTCCGATCACCCGGTCCAATTCTTCCTGGGCCTTTTGCTGGGCTCTCGGGTTCCTGACGAGCTCGGCCATGGCCCACTCGACCGATATTGCCGTGGTGTCCATGCCGCCAGTGATCATGTCCTGCACCAATGGGTTCACTGCTTATACGTTGTAATTGAAATAAAGAAAGGTGATTAGACTAAATTTCTTAAAATTTGATGCCCCAATTGGCTCCCTTAGGCCTCAAATCGTGCAACTTCAATCTCAAATTGCATGGTTTCAAGTTCAACAAATTGTAAATGTAAGGTTTTGACCGTACCCAAAGGAGGCCTATAATGTTGTCCTCGCTCAGGTCATAACTTCCTTGGAGTGTAAGTAACGCATCCACAAAGTGCTGCCTGGCTCCACCGGGCTTTTGGCGCGCGAGCACGTTCTCCTCCATGATGACCCGGGTGAGGCGGTCGCGCCGCGCGCAGTGCTTGGCGAACGCCTCCTCCTCCAGCGGGAAGAGCCAGCGGAGCCACGGGACGTGCTCGGCCATCGCGAGGGATGCCCCGAGCTTCAAACCATTGGCCACGATGGCCTTGAACTCTTGTCCTTGCTCGTCCATCACTCCCTCGCCATTCACAAACCTCTTCCCGAACACTATCCTTGTGATGTTGTTGAATGCCACAGCCCCCAAGTACTTCTTCACCATCAAGCCCTTCCCTTTATTATCTGCATTTACAGAAGATTATGTTCCTACTTAGCATTTGTCGATAATTCAATTCATAAATGAACATTTCGACCCGAAATACCAAAAAACACAAATATTGTCATATATATACCAGGGCTTTCGACCAAAAAAAAAAAAAAATACATATATATATATATACCAGGACTAATGCTGTCTCTGTAAAGAGACTCAACCATGGCAGTGACCTCATCTTCCCTAATGGGCCGAAGGCCCTCGAGCCGCTTCGGCGAGAACAGCTCGAGCGTGCAAAGCCGTCGGACCTTAACGTAATGAGGCCCGTAATCGGCCCAAATAAGGTCCTTCCCATCTCTGCTGAACTTTGCGGCCGATCTGCTCCGGTGCCTATTCGCTAAATGCTGATCGTTCTCCTTAAGCACTTGCCTCGCCAACTCAGCGCTCGAGACGACGACGTTCAGCGTCGACCCGAACCAAACCGAGATTATGGGCCCGTAAGCTCGCGACCACTCGGAGAAGCAACGGAAGCGCACTGGCTTAACGCTGTAGAGGTTTCCGACGACGGGCCATGGTCGCGGGCCCGGCGGGAGGTTTAGCGTGAGGCGTTTGTATAATTTGTAAGAGAGGTATAATAAAGTGAAGGTGAATAGCAAAATAAGAACAGCCATGCAGAGAGAAAGAGAGAGAGAGGTTTGTGGATTTGGGACAATTGAATGCGCTGAAAATGTGACTATATATAGGTGGAGAAATTGAAATTAAAGGGGAAGTTTTTCTTTGTTTGTTTGTTTTTTTTTGTAAAATTGTGAGATGGTATAGTTTTGCCAAGGTTGGTGAAGGACATTATTATAAGGGAATGCGAAAGAATTGCGTTGTCTGACGAACTTAGGATGGGATAGTTGTCATGGTAGGTCGTGCACGCGATATACTAAGGGAAAAGAAAAACCTAGGAACAATAAAAAAGACGCAAAATAACGAAAGAATTGGATTTCTTTTCTATATAATATAAGCTTATTATGACAAAACGATGTCTCAATTAATGAGGGTCAAAAGATGGGTAATCCATAACATGATTTTTCGATTTTCGTTTTTTTTTCCCTCTTTTTAAGAAAAATGATTTCTGGGTATTTAAAAGATGGTTTTTCCAAATATGGGGAATGATATCGAAAATAAATTTGGTGTGGCTACTACTTTTTCTATGAAGTTCAAAGCCTATCTCCACCAACCAACACCCATGGCTTTGACCTTTGACAAACTTGCCTTGTAAAGAACGGGTCACGAGGCCCACCGTTTTCATGGTTTTTTTCCCACGGGTTGACACCCACAGTTTGCCCCGGTTCTGTTCTTTGATTCGGATTAGCGAAATCTTGTAATTAATCATGATTGATTGGTCCGCCCCAGTAGAATGATTAGGACGTTTTGCCTTTTAATAAAATCGCGATTTGTCCTTAACTGGGCCCATTAACACTTTGTTGAGCTTAGTCCGGCCCGACACGCCGGCTCCTGTGAATTGGGCCCAATCAATTTCGGTCCATTTAGAGTTAGAATGGACCCTAATTCGGATTAGCGAAATCTTGTAATTAAGCATGATTGATTGGTCCGCCCAAGCAAAATGATTAGGACGTTTCGCCTCTTAATAAATCGTGATTTGTCATAAATGGGCCCATCAAGACTTCGTCGGGCTTAGTCCGACCCGACACTTCGGCCCGTGTAAATTGGGCCCAATCGATTTCGGCCCATTTACGGTTCATATGGACCCTAATTCGGATTAGGGAAATCTTGTAATTAAGCATGATTGATTGGTCCGCCCAAGTAAAATGATTAGGACATATGCCTTTTAAATAATAAATCGTGATTTGTCCTTAACTGGGCCCCTTAAGACTTTGTCGGGCTTAGTCCGTCCCGACACTTCGGCTCTTGTAAATTGGGCCCAATCAATTTCGGCCCATTTAAAGTTCCAATGGACACTAATTCGGATTAGTGAAATCTTGTAAGTAATCATGATTGATTGGTCCGCCCTAGTGAAATGATTAGGACGTTTGCCTTTTCAATAAAATCGCGATTTATCCTTAACTGGGCCTGTTAAGACTTCGTCAGGCTTAGTCCGGCCCGACACTTCGGCCCATGTAAATTGGGCCCAATCGATTTCGGCCCATTTACAGTTCGAAAGGACCCCGTGAATCATAGACCGAATAGGAGCCACCGTGCATCTCCTTTTGGTCTATCTCATAAAGAAGATGCAGTTTTTCTCCTTTAGTGATATTTAAATCCATTTATGAAATATTAGCTTTATCTAATTATATGACAAAAGTAGCTCTAATAATGTGAAAGTAACACATTTATTTATTTTTATTTTTTTCTTTTGGACCGAAGCGACTCTTCCAGTTTCAATAATGGAAGACTCGGCAACGCCCGCTTAAAATAATGTTAGGAGCTACGTCGGCAATCCTGTTGTTGGAGTCTTACTCGACGAATATGGAGAGACGACGTATGGGCACTCGGGCAAATCAGTTGGGCCAGGACTCGGATACAAACTCCATTTTTTGGCGGAGAGAGTTTCTTGATATTTCGGTGAAATTAGGGCTTTCTGAAGCTGTGCATCCTAATATACTTCCAATTAATCACATAGTTCTCCTAGATCTGTCTTTGTCTGTCCTCAAGTAATTGTTGAAGCATGAACTTGGACATCATATGAGCTTCTGAAGTGTGGAAGAATACTAGGAATTCTTTACCTCCTATCTTCAAGGTACTTTAATTTCAATTCCCCCCCCTTCTTTATTCCCCTAATATCAACTATAGCAGATTCAAGCACACCGACGCGACACGACAAGACGGAAAAATGTCTTCTGCCAAACCAAGATTCGAAACATCACAAATGTTTGTCCAATTCGAATGTTTTTTGTTAGATATGGTTTGCTTAGATTCGAAGGTAAAGGGCATTGCTATCTAATTCTACAAATTCAACCATTTGTTTTTTCATTTCATGTTCCCATTGTGGATGTGGAACTAAGTTGCTTTTGCTAGTGCACGGAGCATAAAGGCATAGGGAAAAATTCTAGAAAAAAAAATAGAGATATTTCGGAAAAAAAAGCATTTAGAAAATGCATGCCACCTTGATTAAAGGCAAAATATCTCTTGGGAAGGAGAAAATAATTTTATTTGATCATGACATTTGCAAGTCATCGTCATGCATGATCAATGATTACCGACCCGTCTTTAATTAAATTTGAAGCGAGAACTTTCGCATATTTTTAAAATTTTTTTTTAATGTATTTTTCTTTTTCGAGGGGTTAGTGTGCCCGGTCAGAGGCCATAATATGAAAGCACTATCGAATACGCACCTCGAGCTTTCAAATCATTATCGTATTATTTCATAAGAATGTACTGCTATTCCACCTCAATTAGAAATTAGCCTAGAGGCATAATCTTGATTTAGACGTTACTATTTTAACGTTCAATCACTAAAGTTGGCACATTTGCAATGTTGGGTGAATCTCCAAAGTGAGAGCATCCTCCCCTAGACATTAATATAAGGAGGATGTGTAGATATAGAAGCGCTCTTTTGTGGGATATATGCAACGTCATGTGAATAGAATAAAGGGTATATGGATGCATCGTGGAAGCGATCTTTCCAGATTTAGATCTCGTGCCATATCGCAATTTGCTTATCCTTTAAGGAAAGAATTCTCGTCTCTTCCCGTTCACAAGTGGGTAAAGCTCGTGCGAGGCCGAGTCGCGCGGCACGCTCGCATGCGAGCTTAATTTGCCCGATGGCTGCTTCCGATGGTCGCCTTGGCAAATCTCTAGGACTTATCCTCGTCGTAAACCAGAGATGCTGTAAACTATGCTAACCGACCGGAACTCATGTAGAAAAGAAAGATGGCAGTTCATTAGATAACTAGTTCTCTTATACGTTCGCGCAAGGATTAAGTCGAAGAAAAGTTTAAACCTATAGAAAGGAAGTACAATATACATGGAGCAGCCCATGTCAACATGTCACAATCCTTATTATGAATTCAGTTATCAACCTCCTTACAAGATAATGAAGGGAAAATTATCCAATCAGTCCTCAACCTATCTTACAATATGTTGATTCGGTCACAAACTTTCCAATTTGATCAATGCGGTCTCAAATCTTTGCACAAAATTCTAATAATAGTCATTTCTGGTAAATTTTCATTGGAAATCGCTAACGCAGCAACGTGTGATACAGGACAGCCGGCGACAATCGAACCGCCACCGCCACGAGATAACGAGGCATCTTAGTTGTCATATACATAGGAAATCACTGGATGATCAAGAACATATATGCTTGAGGTTGGTGACTAGACAAATGTCTCCCTGAGATGTGACAAGTGCTGGGGAAAAGAGGCAAAGTGGGGGAAACAACTAAAGACAACGTGGGGAATCGTTGTTGCAGAGTCTAGCTAGATAACACTCCCAATGCATAGTTTATAGAATACATATGGTATATGATTGGCAACCAATTTGTATAGTGGTGTCCATGCAGATATGAACTTGTTGCTTCAAGTGGGCTTTAATATGCTGGTGTTATGCGGCCACACAATCATACGACAGGTCGCACTCTCTTTCCCATTTTCATGAATATATATGTGGGTGACGATGACTTGCATGAATGATGAGACAGCCCACTCCAGAATTGGCATTCCAACTTGGCCCAATTAGATTTATTGGAAAGAGTCAATTCAGTGACTTTATAATTGAAATAATACGAGTTACAAGAGTGGGGGAAAATTGTCCAAAAAGTTCTAAATCTATTGCGTTCTGGCCAGTTCGGTCCTAAACACTTCAGTTTTGCCAATTGAGACTAAATATTTTTGTCAATTTTGGCCGGAAATTACTAACATAGACATTGGCCATCCTACGTGGCACGACTGGTGCCGACGTGGATAATTTTTTGCAATTTTTCCTTCTTTCCGGTGACAAGCGTAGGAAGAAGGAAAAAGGAAAAAGAAAATAAAAAATTATTGAAATTTTTGAATTTTTTCAAACAAATTGCAAAATATTATCCACGTTAGCGCTTGCTGGCGTCCACGTCAACAATTTCTACCCAAAATTGGCCAAATGAAATCAATTGATGCAATTAAAAAGGTTAAGGATCGAACTAGCACGAGTGCAATAGGTTTTGAACTTTTTTAGTAATTTTTTCATCGATCTTTGCATATGGGTATTTATATATTTATACTATTTACAAGAAAATAGAAAAGATCTTTGCACCAATTAATGAAGTTCCATATAATTTAGGGCAACCTCGAATTTTCTGAGTGGGGTTTCCAATTTCAATAATGATCACGTAATCAGTCTGCCATATCCAGTCCGAACCTTGTTAAGCTGCGTTTGGTCGTCCGGATTTTTAAACAGGATAGGACTGGATATGATAGGATAAGAAATCCTGGGATTTCTTCATATCCTATCCACTGTTTGGTGGACTACGGATTTAAAGTTGGATATGATAATTTTTTTTTTCTATTCACGGGTCCGGAGGAGTCGGTGAAGGAAAAAAACCCGAGAAATTTGTTTGGTGAAAGCGCACAAGGTGTGGGGATGAAGATGATGGCGAGTGGAGCATAGGGTTTCTAGAAAAATAGGCATTAGAAATCCTATCCGGGTCTATCCCACCTCCCCCCTCGGATTTTTTTATCCGAGCTATATCCGATCTATATCCGACCTTATCTTATCCTGGACCTCCACCAAACACAGGATAGGATAAACTATATCCTATCCTGGCTTTTATCCGGTCGACCAAATGCGGTTCAAGAATCTTTCCCCTCCTAATCATTCAATCTTAACTGCACTAATTTCTCCTCTCTTTTTTACCCTTTTTTTCAAGATTTAGATTCGAGGTTTTTCCCTTTTCCAAAAGTTAAAAAAAAAGGAGTTCCAAAATAGAAAGAAATAGAGTTAATACCACGAAAAATCTCAAACTGGTACATCTGTGACAAATTTACCATAAAAAATCATAAACCGGTGCACTTGTAACAAATTTACCAAAAACTAATTTTCTGACCACCAAAAACCCCAAACTGGTATATTTGCGACAAATTTACCTTTCGTTAAATTAAATTAATACCATGAAAAATCACAAACTTAACGGAAACTAACGGAGAGTAAAATTGTCATATATGTACAAATTTAAGGTTTTTGGTGGTCAAAAAATAGTTTGGGGTAAGTTTATTACGGATGTACTAGATTAGGGTTTTTCGTGGTATTAACCCAAATTGGGAAAATTACCAAAAAAGTCCTAAACCTTTTTTTTTTTTGCTAATTCAGTCCTAAACCTTTTGCAAATCAGCCAATTCAGTCCATTTGGCCGGCCGACGCTGACGTGGCCGCCGGCCGGCTGACGTGGCGCCGGCCAGCGTCCACGTAGCAATTTTTTAATATTTTCGAATTTTTTTTCCTTTTTTCTTTTTTTTTCTTTTCCTTCTCCCCCCTGGCCTGTCCGGCTAGGGGGGAGGCTCGCCGGCGAGGGCCCAGCTCCGGCGAGGCGAGCTGGGCCCTCGCCACAGCTGGGCGAGTTCGCCCAGCTCCGGCGAGGCGAAGCTCGCCATGGCTGGGCGAGCTCTGCCTCGCCAGATCTGGGCAAGGGCGGAGCTCGCCTAGCCATGGCGAGCTCGCCCAGATCCGGCAAGGCGGAGCTCGCCATGGCCGGGCGAGCTCCGCCTCGCCCGATCCGGGCGAGGCGGAGCTTGCCCTGCCATGGCAAGCTCCGCCTCGCCATGGCTGGGCGAGCTCCGCCCTCGCCCAATGGCGGCGAAGGCCCAGCTCGCCATGGCTGGGCGAGCTCCGCCCTCGCCGCCGCTGGGCTAGCCTTGCCTAGCTCCGGCGAGGGCCCAGCTCGCCTCGCCGGAGCTGGGCCCTCGCCGGCAAGCCTCCCCCCTTGCCGCATAGGCCAGGGGGGAGAAGGAAAAGAAAAAAAAAAGGAAAAAAAAAGGAAAAAAAATTAAAAAAATATTAAAATATTGCCACGTGTACGCCGGCCGCCGCCACGTCAGCCGGCGCCATGTCAGCCGGCCGGTGGCCGCGTCACCGCCGGCCGGCCAAATGGACTAAATTGTCTAATTTGCAAAAGTTTTAGGACTGAATTGGCAAAAAAAAAAGATTTAGGACTGAATTGACACAATTGCAAAAGGTTTAGGACTTTTTTGGTAATTTTCCCAACCCAAATTCCGTGGATGTAAAGTCTGAAAAATCCATCGATAGACAACTCTCTACCAACAACGACAGCGGGGTCGATATGCCTTGTATGAACGAGACAAGCCCAACTTGGGCCACTCTCCGGTTATACCACGTCGTACGAAAGCATTTGCATGTATTGAATTTGGTACTTTGCTTGTAGAAACATCAGTTGACAAATTGGGGTGTGGAATTCTGGGCGGCCGATACGAATGTTAGGCCATTTAGAAATTTCCTATGGAAGGAATGAGAATATATGACGATTTAAAGCATTCACATTCCCTTTCCCTAAAGTTTGGCAATCGCGAATATATGATATTAGCCTTAGTTCGATAGGTTGAACTTGGAGCTGAAACTTGATTTGTTTATCATATCCATCCGGCGGTATCATCAGAGGAGATACGTTTCAATATAAGTCGGATACGATTTGGATAAAGATCCTCCACTCGAAGTGTGATAAGACCGGATAGGATCTACTCAATCGAAACAAAATAAGAAGGGAAAAAAAAGGAATAAGGAACATATTTTTTATATAGTTTGCAAATCTGCAATTTTTGTACTAACTCGCCAACTTTTATTTGTATAACTTTCCGATACTTTGAATATACTAAATTTACATGAAGTTATCAACCTAATTGGAATGATTTACCTATCATTGTTCTAGAAGTCTATGAATGTCCTAACTCTTTTCCCCTTTCAAATTTCAATTTTGAGAAAAAAACGACACAAGTACCATAACTTTTCTATGACGCTCACTTCAGTGCCATAACTTTTTCTTTTAATGATTTGAGTTTCACACAAATGAAAAATCGAACACTTAATTCCTCTGGCAACATATTCTGGCGATTTACCTTACGTGGCTTTTTTTTAAAGAATATTTAAATCTGATGAGGCATTTAAAGAAAATCGAAGTCCAACGTGGACAAAGGACGAGACGACATGGCGCTTGTGACTAAAACGACACTGCTTCATATGAGGCAAAAAAAAAAGCTCGAGGGACGCATTTCAAAAAGCTCCCATTTTGAGAGAAGATAACAAGAGAGTTGTGAAGAATCGGTAAGCCGAGCAAGAAAGAACAAAGGAAAAAACTCAGAAATGAGAAAAAGAAGATATGGATGTGACAAAAGAGGGAAAGAGAAGATATTTGGTGGAGGCTCCATCATCCACCAACATCCAACTTCCATTGGGGTTTGGTAATTATTTTACAGGAAAATCACAAAAAATATTATAAACCTATTGCATTTTTATTAATTTATTCCTAAATTTTATTTTTGGCTAATTGAGTCCTAAATATTTTGAATTTATGTCAATTTAGTCCATCTGGCCAATTTTGGCTAGAAATTGCTGACATGGCGTCGCCGGCTCTGACGTTGATAATTTTTATAATTTTTTTTAAAATTTCATGAATTTTATTTTATTTTATTTTTTCTCTCTTTTTTTTTTTCCCATTGTGCTGGCGACCCTCACCGACAATTGGGCGGGCGAGGGACAAGCTTCGCCGGCCATGGGCGAGGCCCAATCTAGCTCGTCAGATCCGGCAAGGTCATGCCTCGCCCATGGCCAACCATCGGCGAGGGCAGCCCTTGCCAGAGGCCGCGAGGTTGAAGGCCTTGAGGGCCGATCTCGCGACCTTTGGCGAGGCTCGACCTCGCCCAGCCCCTGGCAACCCTTGCCAAAGGCCCTCGCAACTTGGCCGAATCTGGTAAGGTGACCCTCACTAGCTGCTGGCAAGGTCGACCTCTCCCAACAACGGTGAAGTCGAACCTCGTCCGGCCAGCGAGGGTAGCTGGCAACACAATGACAAAACAAAATAAATAAATTAATAATAAAAAAATTGTTCACATCATCGATTTCCTGTCAAAATTGGCTAGATGAACTGAATTGGTATGAATGCAAAACATTTATAACTCAATTGGCAAAAAGAAAGTTTAGAACTAAATTGACAATATTGTCATAAGTTTATGACTCTTTTGATAATTTTCCATTTTTTTATGGCTTTCAACGCCATTGTCACGACCAGAGTAAATGTTTTTACCAAAGTCCCCCTTTGATGCGCCATCTTGATCAATCACCATGGTCTGAACACCCTGGATCGTTCTGCCATCTTCAATCACTAGATATGATCCTTGTCCAAGCCATTCTTCTTGGACTTTTGAATTCACAATAGCAATCATACTTACCTTCGTCTTGACCAATTCGACACGATTGTGAGCCGCTTGTCCTGCTCTAACTCTCCATTGCAAATTTCAGCACTTAATTTTGCCCCCAATTCATCGGTTGTGAGGTTAGGGTTTAAAGAACATAAGGAATTCATCCCCATTCGTAAATTTGGGCCAAACATAACGTGATACGTGACGTTGTTTAGTACTAATTTTGCTGACTTCACTTTGTCGGCAAGCCACGTCGGACGTTTTATATTAAGATAATATCATGTCGGAGAAGATCACTGCCTTCTCACTCTTTGCATATTGTGGAACCACCATCGGAGGTTGAAGAGAGAAAAATGTTAAGATCAGTTTAGTAAATGGAGTGAACATCTGTTTTTCGTTTGTTTTGCGGAAAATTTTCTGTCCAACATCATTTTTCTCCTTTTTCGACGTTCAAATCACTTAAAGTAATGAGTCAACAGAAAGCTATTTCATAGTCAACAAAAAATAAATGCTAAACTCAAAACTCAGGAAAATGGTTTTTGGTCTTTTAAAAATGAGAAACTATTTTCTAAAATACGATTAGCCATAGTCGCTTGGACTAGCGAGAGACCTTAGCACTTGATGCAACAGCATTTAAGTGCTTATAAACGACTAGTGATTATTACTATATAACCCTACTTCTAGTGTTGATTATTGTGGGTCCATTCTCATTAAACAAATATCTGTCCTATATATGCGATACATCCCACGGCACGAAGGCACAAAGCCCAAATAGCAACAAATTTGAAATTTATTTTACCATTTTGCCATCATTATGTTTCTCCTTACTCCTTATCATTTAAACTTTCAGATATACTCGAACGCTTCAAATCCATCAAAAGATTTCGAATCTAGTAAATAAAATAAAGATCAAACACATCCGAACCTGACTCTTAAGTTATTATTATTTGTGTTCAGATTGATTTTTCACAGATCTCCCTTCCCAAAGCCATCACCTTTCACCTTTGATATGCCACTAAAAAGAAAACCAACCAGCACTGTGAAATCTGCATCCCCCCAAAAATAGGACAAGCGAGAGTGATTCACTCATCAGCATCCACTTCGGTTCCACTGCATTAGAGTACCTCGACACCACGTTGAGGACAGATATAAAGGGAAAAATGCTCAACCCAGATTTGCTAGTGGAATCCAAATGGTATCTCCTTACATCACATCTCTCCCTCTCTACTCAATCACCATCTCTTTTGCTGCTGCTGAGAGAGAGAGAGAGAGAGAGAGAGAGAGAGAGAGAGAGAGAGAGAGAGAGAGAGCCTTGCCCTCTGCAGTTTTTAAGGGGTACTATTGCTGGAGAGGATGTGCAGGCATCAGATGCAAGTTTTTAGATTCTATTCTGACAACATAGGCCAACAAAGGACTATGGTTGCACGAACATTTCTGATGATTGAAAGTCAACCACTAGCGCATGTTAATCCCTTGTTGGGAATCTGAATCAGACGCCAGAAAACCTGGCACGGACGAGACATGATATTCCAAATAGACTAGTTAGGGTTTGAGTGACGAGGACGCAGACACAGCAAGGCCAAGTTGGAGGGAAAGAGATTCTGGGATTCTCTCAAATCTTCATTAGTACAAGTACTCTTGGAACATCATCAGCTTATATGTTCATCATCATCACATTCCATTCCGGCATCACGAAAAGGGAACAAAAAAAGGAAAAAGAAAAGTAAGGAGAATAAAAAAGGGGGAAAAAAAAGAGAGAAGAGAAAATGGGGGTTGAAAGGACAAAAAAGCCCATGTCCCTCCCAAGAAGGTCATTATTCCTTTGGCATCATTTGGGGAGCTTTCATGGGCATGGCGATAACAACAGCAGAGAGCTTGTTGGCCTCAGCCTTCTGTGACTTCGCACCATTCATTTCGATGTCGTCGTCGTCGAGGTTGTTTTTCGAGACTCCGGTGATGACATTATTCCCATTTTCTTGGACACCCTTCACAGCCTCTGGTATAAACTCCAGTTGCTTCAGCCTGTCCTCCTCTTGCTTCTCCTTGTGTTTGCCCCACAGGACCGAGTAGAGCCCGATCACAATCAGAACTGAACCAATCACCCTGCACCAATATAATACATAAAAGAAAGATTAGTGGGTTGTGTTTATCATATTTTAATATGACGTCAATTATCAATTATTGTACTTGTAACTACAAAGTTGTTCCTTTATACAACTTATAAAAGTGAGTTCGTGCGCAAATTGTTCGTTTAATGCTGAATAAGTATCACGGATAGAAAAACTTAAAGAGAATCATTAAGATCAGCTGATTATCTGTTATTAGAAACAACAAGGTTTTGAAGTAACTAAGATTTAAGAACTAATTACCCTCCAAGGTAAATCTTCTCTGCAAGGATGAAAGAGCCCAAGATGGCGACAATGATCATCATCAAGGGGCTGAAAGCAGTTGCGAAGACCGGCCCTCTTTTCTTGATCACCAGGCCTTGCACATAGTATGAAATGCTTGATGTCACAATTCCCTGAATACGCAAAATCCCAAATTAGAGTTAGTCAATTCTTTTTCCTTGTGTGACACACTCATAAGCACTTCATTTAGAGAGAGGATTATTACAGCATAGGCAGCGGCAAGGAGGTTCATGTCCCAGCCGATCTTCCAGACACCAGATCGGTGCTCCATGACAAACGTCACTGCAATCGCTTGTACAGTTCCCACAAAGCACACCAGCGACGTGAGCGAGAGCTGGTGGTTCCTGTATGTCTCCAAGGCTTTGGTCTGCGAAAATTAATAGTTGAAGAAAATTGTTATTCTTGCTGTGCGAAGCATATAACAAAACTAAGTAGTGGATCGTCAATGATCATATGAAAAATCACTAGTCAGAGCAATGACTGTCATGTGGACTCTATGGGGAGATAATTGTCCAGATTAATTTGATAGATTCGGCGGATCATATTCGAAAAGAACAGGTTAGTTTCGTGTCCAGATGACGAATTATTCCCCACTTTTGTTATCTATATGTTGGAGAGTATAAAGACTACTGTACACATAGAAGTTGTGTTCTTCCTTCAGGGTGAGTCTTAGTATTTCTTGATGTGCGATTGATATGGTCCAGAAAAGTGAGTTGCTAAGTTTGCTACATATTAAATAACTTTGCTTTCTATTTAATTATTGGAAGTAGTTCATCAACTTACTTGGAGGACGAAGAGAGAAGCCCACGCCAGAGTGGCGATGATGAGGAGGATGCAGCCGAGGAACCAGTCCTTGTCGGAGGTGTCGCCGCCGCTGGTGCCAGAGGTGGCAGATTGCCGGGGGTGGACATTCGGCCACACCATTTCCATGATCGGACCCTTGTAAAGCGTCATCAGCATGGCCCCGGCCACGGTCACCACCGTTCCTATGATCTTTGCTTGGCACTTCACTCTTTTTATATCGATTTTCTCCATCCTAATTAATATCAAATTAAAGAAGAAAAAACAGTTTTTTTTGTTACTTCAAAAAGCTATGTACGTCTAAAGTTAATAAAAGGATTATTTCTTAGTGTAACTATTAATTACCTGAAAATGACAGCCATCACAAATGTCATGGCGGGAAGCATGTTGCTCATTGCGCACGAGAAAGTTGGAGAAGTGAGCTTCAGCCCAGCGTAGTAGAAGTTTTGATCAATCACCGGTCTATTAATTAAACATAAACCGTGATCAATATATCACTCAGTATTAATGCATCGTTCTATCTTACAACACAAAGTCAAGATTTAGAGTATCAGAGACCATTATGAACAAAAAGGGGGCCCTACCCAAGTAGTGCCAGGACAAATATTTGTATGAAAACAGGGAATGTGATCTTGGGTTGCTTCTTCCTGCAACACGTAATGTGGAAAAATCAGGCATCTAAAGAAAGAGAAAAGAAGGACGATGAATCATCGCATGCACGTCAACTAATCACGATGCTCGAAATAATGTGCCAACCTCTCGAAGATGAGGGCAAAAGGGGCGATGACGGCGGTGGCGAAGGCATGGCGGTAGACAACCAGCACGTAGTGGCTCATGCCATGGTTCAGGGAGACCTTGGTGATGATGTTCATGCCAGCATATCCGAATTGCAAGGAGATCATGGCGAAGTAGGGTTTGGAGCTCTCTAGGAACTTGTTGCAGCCCTTTCGCTTGTCCATTGTGGAGCTCTTTCTTTTCTTCCTTTCCCCTTCTCTTGGGAAAGTATAGATATTAGAATATGAAGAGAGAGAGAGAGAGAGAGAGAGAGAGTAGTGAAGTGTGACGGGGTAGTAAGAGAGGGATGCAAAAGATACGAGAGAGGCTGATCTGAGTTGCTCCCTAAGGAAGAAGGAAGGATGGAAGGGTTATTTATATGAGTTTTGGGTGGGGGGAGGGTGGTGTTTGAGAGACTTGTATTGTGGAATCTGATGGAATATGTACAAATTTTTCTTTCTTTTTTTTATAAGAAAAAAGGGGGGAGGGGGGGCGCGAGGTGGGAGGAATGAAAAAGCGAAAGAAGAAATTCTTGTTATCCATATAGACAAGGGCTTCTTGTAATTGCATGGCTAAAGGAAGAGAGAAGAGGGAAAGCTTACAAAGGTTTAGTGGGATTCAGCTTACGCCACTCCCCATTTGCTCAGTGACTCAGATCTTCAACAACTCGAATCCTCCACGCGTAGTCCACCTCTCTCTCTCTCTCTCTCTCTCTCTCTCTCTCTCTCTCTCTCTCTCTCTCTCTCTCTCTCTCTCTCTCTCTCTCTCTCTCTCGATCTCTCGATCTCTCTCTCGACATATGCAATATGCAATTGTAAGTTCAACATCTCCTGATTTTTGGTCCCCTCATGACGTTGTCTTGTCACTAACAATGTATTCAAGTTCCTTGGTGAAAGAATATCGGGGTTTTACCCGATCCCAGTAACTCCGTGTTGAGATTCGCTCGTCGGTACTAAACTGTTGCTTGTTCATGGGATTTCGGTGGGCCTTATATTCATGCAGTCTCTGTTCGCCTACGGGCTTGAGTTTTTGGATTGGACACTCGTTCTACACGTGTCGTGCAATTCACGACACCTACTACTGCGTGATAAGAAAGCTCTCATTTACCAATGAACCCTAACTTAGATTTAGCTTCCGGTTGTTTAGTACTATAAGTTTAATTGCACGCTGTATATGTCAATTACTTTACTTGGTGCTCCTTCTAGAGTGCTGACATTTCATGTAGAAAAAGGGTTTAAAGTTAATGTGAGAATATTCCTAATGAGTTTCCATTACCTTGGGGAGAGAAAAATTGTAAAAAAAACATGTGCCTTCCTTTGCAAAGACGCATCGTGCATGTGTTGCGGCAGCAGCCTTTAGACAGCAAGAATATACCGCTTCGAGAGAAAGACTCGTTCACGTACTTAGCGCACTCATCTTTTTTTTTCTTTTTTTCTTTTTTCTGATCGAAAGAAAATTGTACATGAGAAGTAGTAAGGTGACTTTCATGACAAAAAAAATTGAAGCAGAGCAAATTCCAGAATACAACAAAACAAAACCAAATCCAGAAAACAAGGATGATTAACAGGGCAAAGTTAAACACATACTCATTCCATATAAACAGATCTGTCAAGTAAAATAATCGGCGGCCGATCACTGGATCTCGAATCACCATTAGTGATGAGCACACACCGAAAAGTCCTTCGCCAATAATTACGGCGTTGCCTGTTGGCGGTGCACACATAGGTTCGGCTTCCTCTGCACCATCGCTGGACGGAAACAACCAAAACGGTTGAAAAAACGCAGATCTAATTTTAGGAAGAGTAAATCTTCCTGGTTTAGCGAGACGCCAAAGCTCCTACGATCGTTAATGAAACTAGTGGCAAAGGACCTGTACACAGACAGAGTATGGGGGTATCGAATTCGAGAAAACATTATTAAACTCCCCAATCTAAATTGGGAGAGAAAGCTCCCAGATCTAAAACTAAATCAAGTGAGTTCAACCTCTCATATCGAGAATTAGACCGGGAGAAGATAGCTCTCAGATTTAGATCGGGGGAGAAGAAAAAACAAGAAAAGAACAAAAAAACTTAAATAAAATTAACGGGAAGGGAGGGTGAGACTAGCTCAAACCCTCCCCATGCTGAAGCTTGAAGAGGACGATGGAGAGAGTAGAGAGAGAAAAACTTTTCGGCTTCTAAGAGAAAAGTTTTTGGTGCACTCATCTTAATTAGTTTATAATTAGCAAGCTTAATCCCACATGCACAATTGATTTCAAAACGATTCTGTTCACCACCGGCCACCATAGTGCGTTTCTATCATTCCTCAAAATGGTCGAAGCTCTCAAAAATAAGCAAAATTAGACGCGCCTGACGCTATTAAGAGCTGATCATATGGGTAGTTCACGTCTATTTATAGCGATGATTAGGGTTCGAAAGGTACATACGAGCATTGCCGGAAATCGAAATCAGGACTTGCTTTACGCGTGACGGAGAGAATAAACGCGCATATGAGCTGGCTCGTGGTGTCGCGAGAGCGACAATGCCTCGTTAATCAATAAGCACTACCCATGTCTAATTAGGTTTAGTGCTAATTAAGTGTGTTATTGTTGACTTTGCTTATGTGATTGTTAGGGTCAAATATTTTCACGAGACTCCTTAATTGTAATCGGCAAACGTCAACCTCAAAAACCTTCTCATATAGGCATTCCCCTTACTCATAGGTTTCAAATAGATGTTTGGACTTCTTTTCCTCTAATTCTTATAACGTTTTTTTTTAAAGTCTATTAACTCTTACGATTTAAATTTTTAATTAACATAAGATACCCGAAACCTTTCGAAAAATATATATAAAAAATATTAGTGATATGTAAAATCATGCTTATTTTACAAAATTCAAAATATCTTTTTCATTTTTGATATTTTATTCATTTTTGGTTAAGTTGATTGATATTTTTTAATTATTTTCTCCAAAGTTTTAGTGTGGTTTTCTTTTTTGAATTGATAGAGAAAGGCCTTTTCAAAAAGTGGAGTCACCAAAAACGAATGAAATGGGGCTTGGGTTGGTCTTTAATGCTAATCACACGCAACTCCAAATTATCTCCCACGAGTCGTCACCACAAAATGCAAAATCCCGCAACAGAGTTGGGGTTTCCCCAGTTCTTCCAATCTCTTCAATCCCAAAAATTACAAAAATAAAATTGCAAAAAACATCAAAAAATTTATTAAAAAAAAGGAAAGAAAAGAAGGAAAGGAAAAAGAGAGAAAAATCTGAAAAGACACTTTGCATCAGACCATGACTTCTGGCGTGTACCAACTCTTGTCTTTGCAATATTTTCGTCGGAAATGTCAATATATCGGACATGAAATCGACCACCTAACCACGCGAGGCTGGCTCTATTATGTCATGACAATCTTATGTGGAGACACTACTGTGACAGATGTTATTGTTTATACATGTGGGGATTTGCTAATTATAAGGGTGATCGATGATAATATGGTTCGTGTGCGTTTGCTCATGCGAAAAGTGCCAAAAAAGTCCTTAACCTTTTGTATTAGTGCCAATTTAGTCCTAAACCTTTTTTTGGTGTCAATTCAGTCCTAAACCTTTTGCATTGGTGCCAATTTAGTCCTAAACCTTTTTTTGATGCCAATTAAGTCCTAAACCTTTTAAATTGGTGCCAATTCAGTCCTAAACCTTTTGTTTTTGTGCCAATTTAGTCCTTCCGGCCAATTTTGACCGGAATTTGCCGACGTGGACGCCTGCCGGCCGGCGGCCGGTCACCGGCGCCGACGTGGACAACTTTAATAATATTTTAATATTTTTTTGAATTTTTATTTATTTTTCTTTTTTTTTCCACTTTTTTTTTTGGTCTCTCTCCCTCCTTCCTCTGGTCGGTCCGGCGAGGTCGCTGGGCGAGGCTCGACCTCGCCAGATCTGGCGAGGTCGCTGGGCGAGGCCCGACCTTGCCAGATCCGGCGAGGTCGGGCCTCGCCCGACCATGGCGAGGCTCGCCCTCGCCGCGGCCTCCGGCGAGGGCTCGAGCCTCGCCCAGCGACCTCGCCGGAGGCCGCGGCGAGGCCGCCCTCGCCAGTGGTCGGCGAGGTCGAGCTCGCCGGCCTTTGGCCTCTGGCCGGTCGCCAGACTGGCGACCGGCCAGAGGAAGGAGGGAGAGAGACCAAAAAAAAAAGTGGAAAAAAAAAGAAAAAAAGGAAAAAAAATAAAAATTAAAAAAAAATTAAAATATAATTAAATTTGTCCATGTCGACGCCACGTCGGCGCCGGTGACCGGCCGCCGGCCAGCAGGCGTCCATGTCAGCAAATTCCGGTCAAATTGGCCGGAAAGACTAAATTGGCACAAAAACAAAAAGTTTAGGACTGAATTGGCACCAATTTAAAAGGTTTAGGACTTAATTGATACCAAAAAAAGGTTTAGGACTAAATTGGCACAAATGCAAAAGGTTTAGGACTGAATTGGCACCAAAAAAAGGTTTATGACTAAATTGACACTAATGCAAAAGGTTTAAGACTTTTTTGGCACTTTTCCCGTTTGCTCATATATAGTTAAATTTATTTCTTGAGTTTGGGCCCGGTTTGGGGGATGTGGACCGATCCGTATAACAGAGATAATTAGGTACTCAAGGAAATCTTTGTTTAATCCAAATTGACTGTGAGAAGTGGTTTTGAAATAAAGAAGTTGCTGATTTGTTTTAATCTATGGGCACAAAGGATTTGTTTCTTTTGTTGAAGAAGAAAAATATCTCGGTTTGATTGTGACCTATGTTAGAAAAGTCTCGCATCGGTCAATTGGTGTGGTACAAAGCATCTAATATATCCAAGTCGGCATTAGGAAAAATTATCCAAAAAATCCTAAACCTATTACACTTTTGCTAATTTAGTCTTAAACCTTTAAATTTTACCAATTAAGTTCTAAACTCAAGCCCATTAGACCCGGCTTGTGAGCCTATTTGAGCTTTAGATCTGATCCGGACCTCCAGGGTCCGAGCGAGATCCACAATCAAACTGGCAATCGGACCGGGTTCCCTGACCTAGTAAGAAGTCTTTTCACCTTTTGCCAATTGAGTCGATCCGGCCAATTTTGGCCGGCAATGACTGACGTGGACGGCCGAAGTTGATGTGGATAATTTCTAAAATATTTATATATATTAATTTGATTTTTATTTTTATTTTATGTTCTTTTTTTTTTCTTCCCTTCTTCCTCCTCTAGCCGGTCGCTGGGAGTTGGCAATGGTCGACGACCAGTTAGAGGCAAGGGCCGGCAAGGTTGACCTCGTTGTCACTGGGCGAGGCCCGATCTAGCGAGGTCAGCCTCACCATGGTTGGGCAAGGCTCAACCTCGCCAAAGGCCGGTGAGGTTGCCTCTGGCTGGTTGTTGGGTTGGCGACCGTCTAAAGAAGGAAGAAGAAAAGAAAAAAAAAGAAAGAGAAAGAAAAAAAAGGGAAGAGAAAATAAAAAATCAAAAAAATTAAAATATTATTAAAAATTATCCACGTTCGGGCCAACTGTGCCACATAGGACAGCCGGCGTCTACATCAACGATTTCCAGCCAAAATTGGCTAGACGGACTCAATTGGCAAAATGTGAAAATGTTTAGGATTCAATTGACAAAATCGAAAGATTTAGGACTGAATTAGCAAAAGTGTAATAGGTTTATGACTTTTTGAAAAAATTTCTCCCATAAGTGAAGGTAGATCTAACTAGATATGTTGATGGGCTCTCTCTTGACATCTCCTCGGGTGAAGGTATTAGACATCTAACGTACACTCCTAACAAATGGTATAGAAGGAATCTGGTGATCAATCCGGTTTCCAGGCGATAGGTGTTGTGGTATAGTGATGCAGTCCCAATTGGCAGCAACTCAAAAGATCAACCATTTCTATGTATTACCATCACAGGTGATTGAGCAAAAATCAATGGATGGTTAGGAATGCCAAAATACATAAAGGATTAGTAATGGGGATTTTTTATGCAAATCATCCAAAAGGAAATTTTACATATCATAAAAAGAAAAGTAATTGGGGCTTTAAGTTAGTAGAAACTGGTGATCAATGCAGCTTCCGGGCGATTAGCTTGTGGTCTAGTACTGCGGTCTCGATGATGGCAACCTTCATGGTTCAACCTGTAGAAAGAGACCAGTAATAAAAGTAATGGAGATTCATGTTGAGATATGATGACGCAGAAGGACACTCGAATTAAGGAGAGCAAACTTAACACTGACCTCACATACACACATATATATTAGAGATAATTATCGGCTGAATTTGACTTGATTGATGAGGGAAAAGCTAGACCACCACAACATTAAAACGTGCCAAACGTGGATAGAAGTTTGCCATTTTGCTTCACCTAACTTACGTTTTATCTTACACTTTCAATAACCGAATTCCAAGTGAGCCGTGCGTGGAGATAAAAGTTAGGAACAATTTCGAGTAGTATGATTTCACAAAATCAATTCGATCCTAAACAACTTTATTGGCCAGGACAAAAAAAAAGAATGAGCAACCTCAAATGATTAGCCAACGTCAACAAGCTAACCGGTAATCTAAAATATCACCGAACCTCAATACGAGAAAAATTAAACCCTAGCAGTATAAACTCGAGAGCTCCTCATGTCAAATTAGTCACACTTAAATGGGTTGAGTTAAAGTATCACGTTTTCATATAACATTTTAAGCTTTTAAAATAATTTGTAGTGATCCGACAAAAACTTTCATGGTATTAAAGTAGAAGATCATGAATTTAAATTTCTTCATATCCGTATTTGCCTCTTATATTTATATTTAGATATTCAAACTACGCATTTATCTAGCGGCTCAAATTTTAAAAGCAGTTGGCATAGCAAAATCTTTCAGGGTCTACCGTTATTTAAAGAAGTAGATTGTGTGAGAGTAAATAATTGGCAGATTATTTTTTTTCCCGAGTTTTAGTCCGCAAAAGAAGATAGCTAGTTAGCTTTATGATTCTTTCTTATGGTTTCTAAAAAGTGCAAAAGGGTGGAAAAAGAACGAAAAACAAAAGTGATGGGACTGAAAGTAGAAAAAGAGGAGAGAAGAGTATGCAGAAATGACCCGCACGTTTTGTATGGCTATGTTGGAACCCCGCAAGGCAGCTCTCATGTAAAAGGCTGTTCTGCTTCCTTCATGTCTCTCCTTTGTTTCTTCCCCCTCTCCCTTTCCTTTCTCAATTTTTTTTTTTCTTGATGACCTGTACGTTTCGTCTTTCGATGATTTTTAGTTTCGACCCTTCCTCGTAAATCTCTCTTGTTTAATCTGACCTATCATTTGAGTTATAACCGCAATCATTTCCAATCAATCCAATGAAGTAAACGAACTCTTACGTGTGATGTTTCACGATATCTAGTTTTTCCTAATGAAAGGATACTTCTGTTATTTTAAAAAAGAAAAACTTCGTTTATATACTGTGTTTCTAATCATTACTTGGGAGGATTTTTCAGCTAATGAGCTTATGTTTGCTCTTTTAGTTACAAAACTTTTCTGCCCCGGATTTTCAGGGTAGAGATAAATGTAGTGAAAACCCGTCCTGTCAAACCTTTTGCTTTTCCGGAATATTTATCAAAAAAAGGCTATACTACTTCATTGTGGACTGTTGCAGTTTCCATGCTAGGGTTTGAGAAAGGGACATTTCTTGCTGACAGCCACTTGGGTGCAAAAAAATGAGGGTGTAGACAAAAATGAAGATATTAATAATTCGAGTGGTAAATTAACTAAGTAATATCGTGCATCATATCATCCAGCACCAACTTCTCAATCGTCCAACCCATATTCCACTGAGCTGATGCCTTGCCCTTTGTGATGGCTGGTGATGTCTTATGCATTTTGGGGTGTCCAAAGCTCAAAAGAGAAGAAACCCTAGAAAAAGCAGAGATCTATCCAGGTGTATTCTTCATCATGGCTGGAGGATAGGTTGCTCATCGTGGAATATTCAGCTCCCCGCCTACTAATATGGCTCTGTTTTCTTAATTAGGGAAAAAAAAGCTGAAATATCTTCTGAATAGTTTATTCAATGAGGGAAAGAGTTGCTGCATTTTGTGATAGAATATTCTTTTCCCAAATTAGTGGAAACAGAATGAGATGTTGCAGCAGGTGAATAACAAGAAAAGGTCATTGAGTGGCCTTTATCAGCTCATACTTTTGTTGGTGCCCTTTGATGACTAAGAGCAAATACGATTGCTACATGAAATGTACGAAAAATATACACTTGGAACTACTTTGTATGAACCAGTATCGGTGATTCTTATGAATTCTTCTAATGTTTTAGGCGGTCTTACTCGTGAGAATTTCACGTGACAACCTGAAAATCAATTCATAGACACTGGGATGCATCGCCTGCATCTTCTCATTTGGATTTCCCAGTCGTAATTGTTTAGGTAATACAACATTTAGCAAACTGGTCGAATTCAAACACCCTGAAGTCCACGTCTTCACGTTTTACTACTCAGCTAACCTACCCATTACCTAAGTGTTTGATCAATTAGATAGAGGTCGGTAATTAGAAACATCATTGTCATGCTTTATGTTCGTCCTATCGATCTGCATGGGTTCATGCATGAAGACGTCCACTTCATTTATATGGGAAAACAATAAAAAAAACCGCAATCAAAGAAAAGGAAACGATGACAATCAAAGCATGCGAAGGGCATTCCATTAGCCAATCTTTTTCTTCCCTTTCTCCCTTTCCCTTAGAGTGATAATTATGAAAATTGCTAAACAGATTGTCGTATCGATCCATCAACTTTAGTCTTTTGCCACTTTTCTCTGAGCCATTCGTGAGAGCCCTTAAAGGAAAACCACCAAATGCCTGTGCCACATCTAAAAGATCATCATCTCTTAGCTAGCCTGGCTAGCAAAGGCGGTTTCATTTCTCACGTTTGCTTCATCTCCTACGCTTGCCCTTCCTTCTTAGAGAGAGATAGAGAGAGAATGAAGACAAACCTTTTGTGCCCTTTGGTGTCATTCCTTTAAGCAAAGCAAGGGCACAAACGATTTGTGTTGTTCTTTGTCTATTATAAGACCCCCTTTCTTGACCAGAAAGTGTCGTTCTATTATTGAATCTCTTCACGCACATCACCTTCATCTAAAAGCTTCTGGTCAAAGATTCAGTTTCTCTCCTAACCCAACATATGAATCCTTTCGTGCAATCAATGGCTCTCCATTCCCTCGCTTTAAAGCTTTTCCTCTGTACCCTCCTTCTCTTATTAAAGAACTTCTGATTTGCAGATTAATTAGTGCTAGCTAGTGGAGAAGACAAACGAAATATTGCATGCAAGTTTATTGGGGATTTATATCTCTTTCAGTGTGCAATAGTTGCTCGTACCTTATTGACTAATCTTCCTATCACATAACAAGTTTCATGTCAAACTGGACAAACTAATGGTCATAAAGGACCTGCTTTTGTCTTCAGAAGGGAGGGGTTAGTGGTCTAAAGCTTGACACCATGATCGCAAAGTGACACTCTTACTTAGATATTACATTACTTAGATATTACACTAAAATATCCAAGAAAAATGCTGCTGGATATCAATTAACAAAGTGAGTGTGCACGGAGACTCTTGGCCGCATACGCAATATTCGATAAATGTATCAACTTATAGAAATCCATAGAAATAGCTTTGGGTAGGCCGGACATGATGTCGACAGTGATTGGAGCAATTTGGTTTTCTTTAGTTTGATTCTATTTGGGGATGGTTTGATATGGTTCGGTCACCAAAAGTCGTTTTGCTTGTTTCTGAAAATCGGCAATGGTAGAGTCACAGAAGTGTTAAATCTATCCGCAAATATATCTTCTCTTGAATTAGCGTATGCAACTTCTCTATAAATTACAACCTTCAGATCATTTCATGTCAAGACAAAGTATAAGTCCCATTGCACTCTCTAACAGCTAAAAGTTTTCAGAATCAACATTTGGGAACTTACCTTGCACATGATGGAGTTTTACTTCAAATAAAGTTGCATCTGATTGTTAATCTGTGAGACCCAGTATCACTATCATTATCGATGCTGTCATTTGGCTTCATTGAGACGACATAGTAGCAGCATCTTGTCCACTTCTTTCTTTTCATGTCCAAGAACCTAAAAGCTTCAAACTTTGTGGACAGGTTTGATTAACATATACATATTACACCCATCATATCATGAATGCCTTAGTCTTTGTTTGACCGTTTCACTTTAGATTAGCTTTTCAGGCTTCCCACACTGTGATCTTTGGACCAAGCTGGTAAATCCGGGAAAATGTACTTAAACATTAAGACCACATAGATGGAGACCCACCATCAACTTTAGGATTTTCAAGTTAATGAGACTACATAAAAAGAAATGATACCACACCTAGGAGCTTCCGTCTTTGGTGATTTTCACAGATTAAATGTCATCCAAACATTCTCGCGGATCGTGTATTGGAAGGATAATGTGCCTCAAACCAAGTCCATAAGCTAGTGATTTGACTGCTAATCAAGTGGACGGGCAATTAATCTATTCACTCACAACCGCACAAACTAAGTGTGTAAACAGTCAGACGTGTGAATTGATGCTTATCTAAATGATCACCACAAGTTTTAAAATGGGTAAGGAAAGAGAGAGAGAGAGAGAGAGAGAGAGAGAGAGAGAGAGAGAGAGAGAGAGAGTTGCAAACGTAGAGAAGTTGATAGTGGATCAATTTTTCAACCTTCCTGTATCCCTAAACAGGACATAACATGCTCAAGCCTCTTTGGTATTACAATAAAGTAATCGAAACCTTATCCTAAACTAGGCCAATAACTTGGTTGAAATTTGACAGTCAGAAGCACCAACTGTATCTCTCTCTCTCTCTCTCTCTCTCTCTCTCTCTCTCTCTCTCTCTCTCTCTCTCTCATACTGCTAGTTAAAAACTTCTTGAAGGAACAGAAATGCTGGTGATTAGGATCTCCGGCTTCTATTGGGTTAAAATCCCTCGCTGTCAGCAACAGCTTGATACTTCTCTTTTCTGTTCTCCGCAAGCAACAACCCTTAAGAAGCCACTGCATCGCACGTTTAGCCAATGAACAACAGACAGGAAAAAGCCCTTCCCCATAAACTAATCCTCAATGGGATCGCGTGAAGCCACATATGCAATGGAGGTCAGTCTCATCAGGCATGATAATTGGGGTTTTGGATCATGACCCATGAAAAAGCAACATTAGTTTTCTGACCTTCAACTCAAAAGATGAACTCGCCAATAAACGAAGGTGTCTTGTAGAGAATGTGTTGCAGCTGACCAACCCTTTCACCGAACAATGAGATCGGAAAGATAATCATCATGATGCATATGCGGCAACTAAACGTGTGCATCATGGTTTTGCACTCTCTTTTAAGTGGTCACAACACGAAGCCGCCTCAACATCTTCTGTTTTCTCCATTGGCCACCCATCAGTAATCATCCAGGATAAATTCTATCTGGCTGACTAGCGTACACAAAGTTGTGTGGAAGTCTTTGTAATTTATAAGCGATAAAGTTGTCTTGTAATAACTCGAGAGACGGAGAGGGGAGTGGACTTTTACCCGGGATAGTTGTTTAAAATGTCCTAAATTTATTGCACTTGTGTCAATTCAATTCTAAATCGGAAACCGCTTACGTGGACTCCGATCATACTACGTGGCAAAGCCGGTACTGACGCTGACGTGAATAATTTTCGCAAACTTTTTTAATTTTTTCGTATTTTTTCTCTTTTTTAATTTTTCTTTTTTTTCCTATTCTTTTCTTTCCCTTTTTTTTTTTCCTGTTTCCCTTCACCAGCCACTAGTGAGGGCTGGGATGCCCTCACCTGCCCTCACCTAGGCGAACCCTCAGTAGAGGCCGCGAGGGCGGCCCTCGCCCATGGGCAGTAACCTTCGCTAGCCATTGCCGAGGCCTAGTGACCAACAAAAGGAAATAGGAAAAAAGAAAAAGGAAAGAAAAGGAAAGGAAAAAAAACCGAAAAAAAGAGAAAAAGAGAAAAATTCCTATCTTTTTTAAAATTTGCAAAAATTGTCTATGGCAACGCCAGTTATGTCACGTAAGAAGGCCGAAGTCCGCGTTAACAATTTCCAGCCAAAATTAGTTGGAAGGACTGCATTGATAAATTGTTAAAAAGGTTTATAATTAAATTTGCATAATTGAAAGGTTTGGGATTGAATTGACCATCGTACATTTTGTTTAGGACTTTTTGGACAATTATCACAATGGACTCATATACAAGTGAAAGTTGCCAAAAGGGTAGTTGGCAATAGTAATGGAATATAGGGTGGAGAGTGGAAACCATGGATCTAAAGATCTTTAGCTTCTTCCCCCAAAAAAGGACATGACCGTTTTACTTCCTTTATTTTCCTTTTCTTCATCAAATTTTTTCATTAGGTGGGGACACTCAATTTATTGATTCGATGATGTCTGGAAACAAACATTACTTTCGGCAATTCTTACTCCTTTCCATTTTCCAATTGGAATATTTTCTCCTTACGTCCATTGTCGACACACGGTACGAAACTAGTTCCAAACATGCATAACTTTCATCCGACGGTAGACGTATAAATAGCTTTTCCATACTGGTGGTGGACGTAACGATGATCGTTCTTTTCCGTTCCTTTCGGCGTAAGAAAGGGCCGAAGAGGCTGAGCCGCATGGACTAAATTACTTAAAGAACTCATTTGGGTCCAGCCATTAGAGTCACCAATTCATTAGGCTCATTTCCGCTCAATTGAAATTTTTTCTTTTTTGAGCATTTCCATAAGTTCAGATAATTTCAGACTTGGCCCATTCAGCAAATGGACTATGCCATATTTGTCACTGATAATGAGACAATCCCATTAGGGCCCTACTTGTTAGGGTCCAAAGTACTTAATGGACAGATTTTTTTTGTCTTGCATTTGCTTGGGCTGGATCGTTTGGGGTCCAGTTGGGACCGACAATGTAAGGTTCATTTTCTTCTAAATCCCATGTAACGTCTCTAACATGTGTCCACTCCTATCAAGTTTTTTTTTTTTTGGACATAATACTCCTATCAAGTTGCTAACACATAGTTTGGTAGGAGGATTTAGGAAGGGAAGAGAAATGATTCTGGAAAGCGCGATCTTGTGTTGGATGAAGGGGAAGAGAATGAGGAAAAAGATTAGGAGGGAGTTGGATAAATTAGGGAAGAGATTTGGTAAATTTGAACGGAGGGATTTTTGTGCAGATATACAAACTTCTTTTGCAATTTCAAGGAGAGTTTGCTCAAGTGATAAGCGCGTTCATCCTCCTCGCTCAAGGAAACTCGAGGGAGTTCGAAGAACCACGCTTGCATATTCCTCCAGTAGCACAGAGCTATGTGCCTGCAGTAATTACCTGTTGTATGGGGGACTGGAAAGCCATCACACAGACAGAGATTAGTCGGATGTTCAAACAGCCTTGAATACTCATTATTATAAAATGGAACACAAAGAAACAAATTTTTTGTCTTCTTTCTCACTCATACCTTAATTTATATCTATTTCTAAATTCGTTCCAATTGACATTATAGCTCAATTTTTTTCGGATTGGTTCTCGTCTTTTCTCTCGTAATTATCTAAATCATTTTTCCTTCTAATCACTCCTATCAAACATAATGTGAATGGACAAGTATATCACATGGTTTGCGATCACTCTCCATTTTCTTAAACGCGACTCATCAAAAGTGGAGATCAGAGTCCTTAAACGATATCTCCTCTTCATACGAATCTTCAAGCTTAGGTATCACGACACAAAGCACGCCCTCGACTTTCCCATTATCTATTGCACTCTCTATCATCTAATTTCGAGGCGCAAAACTCGCACGTTCTTATCTTTAAAATGTACACATTTCATCATAAAGATTTTCCACTAAAGTAACCAACTTCATTTACATATTTTTAAATTTAGGTGAATGATGCTAGGAGTGATTTCTGCAACCTTTGTTGCCATATGTGTCCTTGTTCCCCTTGCATGATGGGGCAATACAATACATGGACCTATGGTGATATTTTTCAATTCACGTGCATGTTTGCAAGCTAGCTATACGGACAAAACTTGTGGTGAGTAATCACAATCACACCACCACGATGTTGAACCCCGATCACTGATTTTTTGTACCGGAATGTCGTCTCAATGTCTCTCACCCATCACATTCGCCTCGCCCTAGCGAAAGTACGTGAATCTAACCGTGATCGAACGTGTCCCCACTTCTTCAATTCCGAGATTAAGAATGGTCGTTCCGGTTTGGACCATGCTCGATTTAGTTGGGCACGAAGCACTTCATCAATGCACATCTCTTTCTTGATCAATCACACACTCGCCGTACCACACCACCAAACTCATGTCCTTGCTGTTGGACACAGCATCGACCGGCCTAGTTCGAGAGATGGCATGTGCATCTTTTATCGTTCTGCGTCTGTTTCATAACTCGAGGGTTCGAGTTTATGATGTTATGGAGCCAAATCGACACACAATAAATTAATCTTAGGTATAATCGCGTTTTTGTCAACCGTATGCCACCCCTGTTTATCGATTATCCGAAAGAACTAGATAATGAGGTAGAAGGCTTATGATTCCATGAGTTGACTTAGGACTTCCCAAGTGTCCTCGAATTTTCACCAACATTGCCTCGTGCATGAAGTGAAGTTTCGAAGGAACGATGCTAAAATACATCATGTGTGGAACTTGTCGGGTGAGTCATGTCTTGTTCTAAAGTTGACTGGCCAGAAGACCCGCTCGAAGAAAAATGATGGAGAGATAATAATTGATCTAGGGTGAGGACGAATTAGCAAGCAGATCATCACAACATCAGTGGGTGATTAATTGAATAATCTCTATCTTTCTTTCTCAATCTTATCTTGTTTGGATCGCGTTCACAATAGGGAACCCAAAATACTTAATATACAAACCAATAAAGCAATCTCGTGTAAGAGTTTTTCTGATGTGGACTACATTAATTGAGATTATAATTTATCGTTTACGGGATTGATCTAATAAGGTAAGATTTAAATATTCTTAATTAGTCTAATATGAGACTGATTTGTGTAGGCCGAGTAAAGCCCGGCCTGTGATGAGAGATCCTGTAGCTGAAAACTCTATAAATAGTGCTCAAGTCTCTCTTTTAACCCCGATGCACAAATTACACCGCATAAAGAGCCGTTACTGAATGCTAATTGTGAAAAGCAGTCTTATTGAGCCCGTGATACAGAGGACAACAAAGGAGAATCATTTGTGCTGAGGATTGTCGCTATTCCGCATTAAGAACGATAGATCCTAAATTAGGTACGCAAATATCTTTTTTCTCAATTATTATGTTCTAGATTCTGACTATGGAGATTTTGAGGTGCCGTTTTCGTGACTTACATCCCGTCTCTATCGATCCTTCTTATAAGACCCATACAATGCAATACAAAATTGTATGGTATAAGGGTGCCTTCGTTTTGATAACTATTTGATTGATTCACCAAACTCTACAGAACTTATTTTAAACATTGGCCACCGATGGTGTTAGTGCTCCTTTTCACATCGCCTTGAGAGCTCGTAACGGAGCAATGATCATAAGGTGTTATCGTAAAACAGAATGAGTAGTTTTTATGCTCCGAGTCAATTGGGTACGTGAAAAAATAGAGACGATATAAGGAGGAAGACTAACCGTGATTCAAGATAGGTATGCTTTCCCAACACACAAACCCTTTCTATCTGCCATTGAAACGGGACCATCCGTTAATGTCAGAATATCATTAAGCTCTGTCTTAAGACTCTCCAGCCTAAAAAAAGCTTTCTGATATGCAGGATTTCGTTAAAGTGGCGAGCAGAGAGCATACTTGTTAAACCAGCTTATCGTATCGAATCAAAATTGTAATGCTGTCCTTTGGAAATCACCAAGCCTAGAGGAGAAATGTTCAGAAGAATATTTGAGGGAACATAGTAGAATTTCGGAAAATTTTCTCTTCTCCTTACTCTTGGATTTTATTCGGATATCACCTAGCCTTTATATAGTTGAGGTTGACGGTAATGTAGACAATTTTCATGACCAGTATGGCGGACCAAGCATACTAAAAGATCAACAAGTAATAATACAGAGTTATCAGACTGACAGCCGAAAAATATTAGGCACAAGCTCTTTTACAAACTGACAAAAGCCAAAAACAAAGATTGTCCACTAAAATAACCAACTTCATTTTTCAGATAGATCGACAAATCGAGCCATGAGAACGATAACAAGGGGCGGCGGATTTATAACGAAGCTTTTCGTGGGGGGCAAATTTGACATTCGAGAATTTACATATTACAATGCATCAATTGCTAGTATAAGGGCATTGGTTTAGAGCTCATATAAAAAAACCTCGTTTACAAACCGGCTCCTATTAAAAAAACACACATTTCAATTTAGGTGAACGTTGCTAGGAGTGATTTCTGCAACCTTTGTTGCCATATGTGCCCTTGTTCCTCTTGCAAAATTGTGGCAATCTATGGACCTATGGTGATAATTTCAGCATATTATATAAGATATTTTCCACACAAAACTCCTAGACTAAATCAAAATGACTCTCCCGTGCATGTTTGGAAGCTGGCTAAATGGAGAAAACTGGTTGTGACTGGTCAGTGGTCCCACCACGACGATGTAGGACCTCAGTCACTAATTTCAGAGCCGGATGCCATCTTTGATGTCTTACCCATCATCACATTTACCACGCGTCGCCCTTGACAAAGCACGCGAATGTAAACCAGAAATCGAACGTGTCCCTACTTATTCAATTCTGGCACGAAATGGTCTGTTCCGATTTCGACCACGCTCGACTTGGTTAGACGTCAAGCAGCATCTAAATGCACTTGTTTTTCTCGATTGGGCCCATACTCGCCGTATCCCGCCACCGAACTCGTGTCCTCGCCAACTCGTGTCCTCGCCATCAGGTATGACACCAACCGGCCTAATTCGACATCCGCACAAGGCTGTTTCTTTTCACATTTTGGGATATCGCAACAGCTTCATTGCGTCTGAACGCAAAGTTTCGTGATGCCAAAACAAAGTATTCTTAAAACAAATGGGGAAAATGCCACAAAAAAACTCCAAATTATGTTCATCGTGATACATTTATCTTAAACTTTTTTTGTGACATCAAAGAACCCAAACTATGCTCAGTGTGACACATTTAATCTAACGTTTTTCTCGAGACATCAAATGGCCCAAACTATGCCCACTGTGATATATTTACCGTAAACTTTTTCTCTTGACATAAAAAACTCCGAAAACGTACCTATGTGATACATTTACCCTTTGTCAAAGTTTTGTTATATATTTTCAGCCAAAACAACGTCGTTTTTATTTCACTTAAAATTACGTGGGCATTATGTCAACACCGTTTATTTTCTAGGATCCATGTAGGCAGATTTTTAATAGATTTTCATTAACAGAATTTTAACGGAGGGTAAATATGTCATATAGGTACAAGTTTATGACTTTTAGTGTTACGGAAAAAAAGCTTAGGATATACGCATCATATTCGTCATAATCTAGGATTTTAAAAATCCTATAAAAGATTGACCCAACGGCTGCACCGAAAGATGAAGGCCGCCACCTAAAGCTGGACCGCCATAATCTTATTCATGCATTGAGTAATCACGTCGCCAAAACGACACCAGCTGAGAAAAGGCAGCGCAACTACCGCGAAAGAACAGGGGGTCGTCGGCGTCCTCCTGCTTCGTTGATTGGAAAGTTTGATTACTTTAAGGATGTCAGGAAGTTCGATCGCAGCATTTGAAGCCGCCTTCAACTGTTCCGCCACTTTCCTCGCTCGCTACTCGCCCTTTTCCTCCTCTGCTTCTCTCTCTAGTCTTATGTAAAAGTTCCTAACCACCGTATTCGGTTGTAAGCATGCAACACCATATTGTATTGCCTCGATAATCAATTGCCATTAAATATCATTAGATCCGCATCGTGCGCTACGCCAAGCGATAGATTCTACCACCCCATCCGTTAAATAATAAGCCCGTGCGTGATTTATTTCCATAGTCGGAGTAAAATCCGCGCTTCTTCTCCCAAATTGTACTTGAAAGCTAAGGATGTATCGTGTCAAGCGTACAAAATCGACTATTAACTCGAGGGTCTTCGAGTTCACGAGGTTCCACGGGAACTAATCGAACGCACGGTAGATTATTCTTTAGGTATGGCCGCGCTTTCGTCGAACCACTTGCTTTATCAACTTTCCAAAAGAACTTAGAAAAATGGGGTTGGAGACCCGTTCTCCGCGAGACGACTTGACCTTATGACTCGGCCGGTGTCCGTGAATTTTCTCCGACATTGCCTTGGACTTGACGTGAACTTTCCAAGGAACGGCGGCCGAACGAAAGAATACGTGCGTTGAACTTGTTGGCTGGGTCGTGTCTTATTCTGAAGTTGACTAGCCGGAAGACTCACTTCGTAGAAGAAACGATTGATTGCTCGAGGGTGGGGACAGATTATGCAAGTAGATCGTCACCTTATCGGTAGGTGATTAGATAAATACTAATCTGACTCTCCCATTTTGTCAAATGTAATCTTGCTGGGATCGCCTTCACATTAGGGGCAATAAAATAAGTAATTCGCAAATTAATAACTTAATCCCATCTCCAATGGTCGTTTGAGAATTGTATAGTATGAACATGTGTTAGATGCCTTGGTCCTGATAGCTATGTGATTCATTCACCAAACTTACAAGACTTACTGTCCACTTGGACCCTTTCCACATTGCCCGGAGAACTCGCGATGACTAGTGATAATTATAATGTGTTATTTCATTAAAGAAAGCGGGAGGGGTAGTTTTCGCGCTCCAACTTCGGGCAGACCAGGATAATAGACGAAGGGATTGAGAGGAAGACTATTAGACCTTTGAGACGAGTATATTTTTCCCGACATATGGGTCCTTCCTCTCGGTCATTAAATGAGACTGTTTAGTAGTCTTCAAAAGCACTAGTCTCTATTTTAAGGCTGTTTGGTTTCAAAAAAACTTTCTGATCCATGGGATCCACTTAAAGTAGCAAGTTAAGAGCATACTTGGTGAACCAACTCGTCTTATTGGATAAAAACTGTGATACTATCCTTTGGATATCACCAGGCCCAAAAGAGAAAGGTTTGGAAGAATAATTGAGAGGACATAGGGGAAGTTTGGAAATTTTACTCTTCTCCCGACAGTTCGTTCCAACATCACATTGCCTTATGGAGCTGAGGTTAAGGGTAATGCAAGCAATTTTTCATAACCAGTATGGCCAACAAAGCATATTACAAACTGGCGAGAACAATTACAGAGTTATCAAACTGACAAAAGATTGAAAAAATTCAGTACCGACTCAATAACACAATAAATCTTACGACTTTAACTTTACTAAAGCAGCCACGCGAACCTCGTTTATTGACGGGTTAATGATTTCGGCCATGATTACGATCCTCAAAAGAGTTTTTGTAAGGAATGCCTAAATTTAAAGTTTTTCGGGATAAAATCTCTAGGATTATTGAGAATTCGGAAAATTGTTGAACTTATTTACGAGAAAGATTCTTATCAGGTAACTTAAAGATTTGTTGTCCAATATGGTCACCCAGGTAGAATGTCCCATCTTTGAGGCGCATGCCCAGAAAATCCATTTCCTTTTGTACTATCTTCTTTTGAGAGAACGCGATGCCCTCTTGGAGCATAGGGCTTGTTTAATAAGCTGCAGTAAGATTTTTCATCCAGGCTAAATAGAAGTTTTTTTGACCCATATCATGAACCTATTAAGTAAGGGAAACTTTCAGAATTCTAGTAAATATTTTGATAAAATTAAAGTTGTAAGTTTTGTTGTATTGTGGAGTCTGTATCAGATTTATTCAGTTCTTGTTACTCCGGTAACTTTGTTCCTTGCTACTCTATAATATGCTTTGTCGGCCATACTGCTCATGAGAAATGCTTATATTACACTTAACTTCAGTTATATAAGGGGACGCGATGTTCGAATAAAAACCAAAAGCCGGGGGAAGTGCAAATTTCGCAAAGTTCTATTATGTTCTCTCAAATGTTCTTCTAAACCTTTATCCTCTGGGCCTAGCGATATATGAAGGATGTAATTACAATTTTGATTCGATAAAATGAGTTAGTTCAGCAAGTATGCTTAGAAAGCTTTTCTAAACTCGAGAGAGACGGGGATTAATGATGTTTAGAGACTAATACGTAGTCCCATTTTAAGGACCGAGAAAAAGGGCTTGTGCGTCGGGAAAGTATACCTGTCTTGACTTCTTTATTAAACTTCCTTAAATTCCTTCAAGATGTATCACACGATAACACGTTGTGCTTCTTTTCACTATTTTAATGATCATTATGGAAAGGAGATAAAAGAAGAAACGAGTGACACTGGATGGTTAACATGGTTTAGATAGTCAAGAGTATAATTCCTTAGAAGCTTACATCCAGGGTGATAAATTCTCAATTCTTCTTATTTTCTTTAGGGGATTATTCATTATCTTTTAATAGAGAATAGTATAATGAATTACAATCATTAATTTGGTAATAACAAATATCGCACAATCTAGCGAGATCGTTATTATATTGGGATTAAGACGATCTGACATCTTTGTCGTTCCGGCATTCACCGTCAAACCACTCACGGGGAAAAACTCCAATTTTGGTTTATTTAAGTTTTCCAACTTGTTGGAGCCGACTTCCAATCAAATAAATGACCAAGAACTTTGACTTTCCTAACATGTTGTTATGGGAAATGGTGAATGGTTATGAAATTTCCCATCGAACGTGCCTATCGAAACCGCTACTATAAATGGCCACGGATGGACTCGCTGAAACGGCACACTGCCTCCATCTCATCGCGAGTGCTAGCTAACACACTCCAACAATTCTCTCTGATTTGGCCCCCGAATCTAACGCCACTTTCACGTATCATCACACCATGGTTCATCAATTGAAGATTGTGGACGAGGTCCCCGGCTGGCTCCGAGTCTACGAGGATGGCTCCGTCGACCGGACGTGGACCGGTCCGCCGGAGGCCAAGTTCATGGCCGAGCCTGTGCCTGCCCACGAGGAATTCGTCGCCAGGGTTGCCGTCCGCGACGTCGTGACTGACAGGAAGTCCGGCCACCGCGTCCGCATCTACCTCCCGGAGGACGTCCCAGGGGCTGATCCCGCCAAGCTCCCCATCTTCCTCCACTTCCACGGCGGCGGCTTCAGCATCAGCCAAGCCGACTGGTTTATGTACTACAACACCTACACCAAGCTGGCTGCCTCGGCCCAGGCCATTTGCGTCTCGGCCTACCTGAGGCTGGCCCCAGAGCACCGGCTGCCCGCGGCCATGGAAGACGGCTACGCGGCCCTCAAGTGGCTCGGTTCGGTGGCTCGGGGCGAGTCCCGCGAGCCGTGGCTTGAGGAGCATGCGGATTTCACTAGGATTTTCCTCATTGGAGACAGTTCGGGAGGCAACGTGGTGCACGAGGTGGCTCGCAGAGCCGGGGAGGCGGAGGACCTGGGGCAGGTGAGACTGGCCGGGGCGATCCCGATCCACCCGGGGTTCGTCCGGTCGGAGCGGAGCCGGTCCGAGCTGGAGCAGCCCGAGACGCCGTTCCTGAACCGGGCCATGATGGACAAGTTCCTAGCCCTCGGCCTGCCCGTGGGTTCGACCAAGGACCACCCGATAACATGCCCAATGGGGCGGGCGGCCCCGCCGATGGAGGGGCTGAGGCTGCCGCCCATGCTGCTCTGCGTGGCGGAGAAGGACCTGGTGGTGGACACGGACATGGAGTACTACGAGGCAATGAAGGCGGCGAACAAGGAGGTGGAGTTGCTGGTGAGCCGTGGGATGACCCACAGCTTCTATCTGAACAAGATCGCCGTGGACGTGGACCCCGCCACGGCCGCCGAGACCGACCGGCTCATCGCGGGCATCACCGAGTTCATCAAGAAGCACTGAGCGGGAATCAAGAACTCGACAGAAGAAGAAGACAAGCATGTGGAAAAGATATGTTCTTGGACTTGTCTTGATGTGGTGGTGAGAAGAAGAAGGGTTTCTGGGCAACGTCGTGCAGTTTTTTCTTTTCTTATTTTCCCGTTCCTCTGTTTGCTGCAGAAAAAGACAATAAGAAAAGGTCGGTGTTTGCCGGCTGAGTGCATGTATCTTCTAAACACGTGGGAATCGTAGTGCTTTTTCTTCTTTTGTTGGTCGGAGCGGAGGGAATCTGCAGTGCGAGACTTTTCCTAAAGAGTAGCGATCAAGAAGAATGCAGATGCAATTATTTTCTCGTGCACTAAACGAGAACCCCGCTGGCAAAACGACCTGTTATCATCTTCTTCCTGTTTGATTGATTGCTCGGGCGATCTGACCCGCAAAATCTCGTGAGAACGGACGACCCCTGAACCGTTTTAGAGTTTTTTTTTTTTTGGGCCGAAACGATCTTCACATGATATCAGAACCGGATTCCGTTCCCATCTGTTTCGCGCGTGCGGCGGCCTGTTCATGAGCAGCAGCGCTCCATACCCGGGGGAGATGGGCCTGCGTCTCCTCTTGCCGTATCAAATGGAGGTGGTGGGTATCCTGTCTATTCATCTGGCTCGGATGCTCCATCCAGTCATTTCATTTCATCTTTATGCCCCCCCCGCGTTGACAGAAAACAGTGGATGAACTGTGTGTCCTTGTTGGCCATGGCTGCTTGGGGAACATCATCATCAATTCATCGTCAGCATCAGCATCCCCTTTCGTTCGTCCGTCGAAGAATTGGAATCCGGACGCATTCGGGTTTCCATTCGCCCCAGCTCTCCGCGATTCACTGACCCGATCCGAAGAAGCGAAACTGGTCTTATGTCCAACTCCGACATCATCATACTAGAATTCCGTCCAAAAGAAAGAAAGAAAGAAAACATCGAATCAGAAGCGCACGTTTTGGCTTACGTGCATGCCCACGCGTGCCGTTCCCCGTGCATGCCCACGTGACACGTGTCCGATTTTCGCTTCCCCTTCCTCCTCGCAAGTTTTAACGCGACCCTTCTTGACTCGGGTCGGGTCGGGTCGGGTCGGGTCCGCTCGCGTAGCTTTGCCTCACGTTCCTTGTTTCTCCGTCGCCCGTCCTCGTCCGTCGCTTGCTACGCCGCCATTTCCGTCGTCTCCGTCCTCGCGAGGAAGACACCTCTCTGCCTTCATCTCTAAGTTTCGATCGTCGTTTTCTGGTAAGCATCTTCGCCGTGCTCCTCCAGCTCCGATTGCATGAGAGCCCTGATCGCCGTCACTGGCCTTTTTTCCGTCTCCGTCGTCTCCGATTGAGGTCGGCTTCGGCTACAAGGGCGGCAAGTTCAAAGCCTTGAGAGGAGAGAAGCGAACCTTCAAAAAATCTCGAATTCAGGTGGTTGCCCCCCCCGCCCCCTCCTCCTTTCTCTGTCGCGAATTATGGTAGTCGTTCCTTTCGGAAATTTCGCTCTAGGATCGTTCTTCCATGTTGTTGTTTCGTGCATGTTTGTCGTTTGTGTCGAACTATGTACTGGGCCAAAAGGAATGCGCTTTGTTATTGTCGGAGATCATACCCATCATCTGCTTTCGACGGCCTACGTCTTATGGCGTTCGCGATATGCTTAATTTGTAGTGTTCTCGGTGATCAATCTGCGGATTGCGATTAGCTCGACTGGCTTATCTCTTGGGGAAACGATTGTCAGATTTTTCCCATGGTTACTTCTGAATATCCCATGGACAGCAAAGATCACCTACCCATGGAAGCAAAGAAGATGTTGCGGGCGTTGGCTTCCGAGTGGGATGATGTGCTCGATTCGAATGCATTACAGGTGATCCCACTTAAGGGTGCCATGACAAATCAAGTCTTCCAAATAAAGTGGCCGACCGGAAAAGATGGAGTGCCGCGAAAGGTCCTAGTTAGGATTTATGGTGAGGGTGTAGGAGTGTTCTTTGACAGGGACAACGAGATCCGGACTTTCGAGTTTATGTCTAAGCATGGGCAGGGGCCTCGTCTGTTGGGTAGGTTCTGTAATGGGCGAATTGAAGAGTTCATCCATGCGCGGGTAATTCTCTTCCCTGTTTTGGTGGATTCTTGGGCATTCAACTTAGGAAGGAACGCATTATCATGGTCCTATGAGACTCAAGACGATGTTGATGTAGCTAGTTATAGGATTGAGGATTTGGAGTTTTGATGCGCTGATGGGATCTTTTATAGATGAATATAAGAAGTGCTTAAACTGTTATTTGAGAATCAACATGTCAGATATATGCTAAGGTCAGATATTTCTGTTGGCTCTTAGAGTCTTCACTGGTGTTTCAGTAACATAAGTATTGAAAATTATTTAGATTGTTACACAGATTGAGATACTCAGGGTTGCGTGCAAAACACGAAGTACCTTTATTCCTCAAAGGACATGTCACGGGCAGAATTTGAGTACAGGAGTGCTCTGCTTGGGCATCACTTCTTTTTTACCATCATGCTGATGAATGATTCTCCAACATTATCATTCGTAAAATCATAAGGACAGATCTAGTTAGTTTCATGTTATTCATAGCACGACAAAAAAATTTCTTGTGTCACTTGGTAATTGCTATGAAGTCGCTTTTTGGGAAATCTGGTGCATATAATTTATCACCTACATCAGAGTTTTGTAAATGGTACTCTTTGCCAACTTGATATCAAGAGATTGTGGACATAATAAGCTTCTTTTAAATTTGTTGATCTTATTATTTGTATATGACAACAAGCGTTAAAAACTAAGCTTATCTAAATCTTTGGATCACAGACACTTTCAGCTCCTGATCTGCGTGACTCTGAAATTTCTGATCGTATAGCGGCTAAAATGAGGGAGTTCCATACTCTGGATATGCCCGGTCCAAAGAACGCTGTTCTCTGGGATAGACTAAGGTATCTGTTTCTCTTGTTGCCTAAAAGAGGTGTTCAGTTCTTTTCTTGTATCTAATGTCTTTGGGGAAGAGGAAGTATGACTGCTTTATGTGTCTCACTCATATGTAATCTCTATCTCAAGACCTAGCTAGAATAAATTCTGACTTTGATATCAATAATGTCAATGGAAAGAAAGTGATCATCCATGCCCTTGTTAATGCTCCAGAAAGTGGCTGCAGACGGCCAAGGATATGGCTACTTCAGAAGAAGCAGAGGCTGTAACATTGGATGCCATTGAGGATGAAATTCTTTTGCTGCAAAGGGAGCTGGCAGGGAAGGAACATATAGGATTTTGCCACAACGATTTACAGTATGGTAACTTAATGATGGAGGAAGACACTAAAGCAATAACCATTATTGTAAGATATTTTGCTGCATCCTTCTTTCTATTCATTGCAATGCCGGTGTGTAAGTCTGCATTGTGAATACTGAAGTGTCGATGCAAACAAATAGTCATGACGCTAGTGCAGATTATAAAGAGAAAAAATATCTTGTATCTCATCTTAATGTTTTCTGTTCCACTACAACATTTCTCTCCTTTTTTACAATGAAGAAATCTCCTTAAAATTTGCTCTTTTTTTCTTCAATTCCCATGCGGAAGCTAGACAGAGAAGAAACCTCTGATAAGATCTATTATTCCCATTTTTCTCCATCTCTTTCACCTCATCAGGATTATGACTATTCCAGCTATAATCCCATTGCCTTCGATATTGCAAATCATTTCTGTGAGATGGCTGCTGACTATCATACCGAGACTCCTCATATTTTGGACTATGGAAAATATCCTGGTGAGCAGTTATTGTTTTTAGGTTCTCTGCTGTTGCTTCCTTGGTCATTATCTATCTCAAATAGAAATGCTTTCTCTAAAACTATGATTACTAACAGGTTTAGAGAAACGCCGAAGATTTATGCGTATATATTTGAGCCATTCAGGTACTGTTCTTTATACTTCTCTTCGCTGACTGTTGCTAGGCTTGTAGTCTAGGAAAAAGCATGTTAAGTTGCATTGCACTTTCTTTTTTTCCTCCATTTGATTTTTCTGTGCATATCTTGTTGAATCTTTTTCCTGGAGCAAGATCGAGCACTGATTTATTGCTAAACCTATTGAAGCATCGTACTTTTAGGGCACATTGAACTAGCTCTTCAACATTTGGTTAAACAACTTAATAGATTTATAATGTCTTTCTGCTTGTATGGGACAAGATGCAAAGGATGAATCTTTACATCATCTGGAGTAAATATTTATCATGTTTTCTATTTGAACATGCTGAATTAATCTTTTAGACTTTAATGTGCGACCTGAAACTGTTAAAACTTTGTGCAGGTGATGTGCCAAGTGATGCTGAGGTAGAGCAGCTGCTCCAAGATGTTGAGAAGTATACGCCGGCAAGTCATCTATTTTGGGGCTTGTGGGGAATAATATCGGTACGTACTTCAATGTTAGCCCTGATTGTATCGCGAACTTTGTGGCTTAGTGGTGGGAATGGCTGTGCCAGTGAGACCAAGCACGGTCCTTATAAATGTGAAAGCCCTTGTACCGACACGTGAAAACTAGAGTTTTGACTGTCGATGGCTACTCTTTAAGCTTATTCAATACACGTGCGGCGCTCTGCTTTCTCATTACAACTATTTCCTGGCCCTCCTCTTTGCTTTTCAGGAGCATGTGAATGAAATCGACTTTGACTATATGGGATATGCAAGGCAGAGGTTCGAACAGTATTGGTCGACGAGACCCATTTTGTTGAGCTCACATGGAACTTCTCCCTCTGATGGTGTGACGGACAGCTAAACGTACCCTCAAGTACTAAAATTTGCTAATTTTGCTTGCTGTATTGTACATACAAAACCATGTGAAAGTCTGCAGATAGTATGTGGTTAGATGAGATTTATTAGGAAAAAAGAAAATAAATAAGACAAGGTTAGGTGAGGATTTTTCCTGTAATAAAAATGCCAATCTCTTGGGTATCATTAGCTTTGAGCCAGTAATGTGGGCTTTATCTTTTGATTGTGTATTTTCGTGGTATTTGTGCAGTTCTGGTCTTAGCATCTCTATTTTGGCATTTGCTTTGTGAAGAAGTCTTGTTCTTGACTGTGTAAGGCATTTAATTTCTGATCTTCTTGGTTGCTTTGCCGTCGTTCAGCCTCCATACATTCAGGTTTGCAACTAAAACAGACCTTGTCATCGCGCTTCTCAGTATTTGTGCAAGAGCTAATTTGATTATCTCGTCGCTTTGCTTTCGCTATTGAAGGAAAGATTAAATCCAATGAGAACTCCTTTTTGGCCATGGAGATGTGTAATTTTATAGTTTGTGTTGGGTTATTTCTGTTGCCTCTGTGCTGAGAACGAAGATCATTTTGTTCAACAGCCGTCAAATGCTCGTTGAACAATTTTTATAAGAAAAGCTTGCCACGTTGGACGTCCAGTTTCTAATCATAACAAACGTATGATCGATTTGGAAAACATTTCCTTAGAAATGGTCACTTATAGCTCTTATAAAAATGAGTGAGCAAAAAAAATTTTCATTATTCATGAAAATGTTTAGACATGAATTGTTGATGATGATTACTAATTATTTTAAGCCGTATAAATGATTATTTTTAAGAAAATATCTTTCAAATTATTCATTTTTCACGAAACAAATGCAATGCAAGTGTGAGGTGTTCTTTTTTCAATATGCCATTTACTATTTTCTAATTTACAGCCGATGAGTCTAGTAATTGTTAGGATTCGACGTACAATCACAAGGAAATAGAGAATAAAAGCGAAAAAGAGAAATCGAGACACAATGTTTTATTATGGTCCATCCTTAAATTAGGACTATGTCCAGCAGATGATTCCACTATAATTAGCACCTCGCACGTTTCTATTAAATTCATCAATTATAAGAGAAAGAGATTATACGTAATAGTAGTTATTTATGGACCCAAGCCTAAGCTATTAATAAAATACAAATCAAAATTATAAATAAATAAAAAAAATCCTTTAGTTTTGGGGCTCTGCCCCCTACGATCTCGGTCAAGGCAGCCCTTTGGACTTTCGGCTGCTCATTGAAGAGTGGAACCCTCGTGCCTTCCTACTGCTGGAAAGTATGAACAACACTCCAACAAAAATCCAGAAAATATTTTTTTTTCTTTTGCTTTGTTAAATTTTTTAAAGGATTAATAAATAATAAAACACTTTTGGTAAAAAAAATTAGGGGTCACTTGATTTTTAGGGAACTTGTTGGTGACGCAATGACAGCTTTATGAAATTACAATATTTTTAATAGCTTGCAAATTGCTCACTTTTCTAATTTTCTTCCAAAACTTTTGTTTGTTTTTCGTGTCGTTGCCTTCAATTCACGGACTCTTATATAGGACTTACCAATTGTTATATGAGTGATTTACTAATTTCTTTTTCCAATTGAATTACCAAGTGATTTTGAATTAGCACCTCCCATTCAAATTATTTATAATCTTTTTTATCGACTTTAATGTATAATATGGTCCCTGAACTTTTGTCCAATATGCAATATGTTCCATGAACTTTTAATTTATTTAATGTAATCCTTGGATTTTTTCAACTTAATCCCTAAATTATATGAAAGTTTTAAATATTATCCTTCCATTAATTCAAGTTCAGGGACATCATTGAGCATGTTTATATAGTTCATTGACTAAATTAAATATGTAGCACAAGTCTAGGAATCGCACTGAACAAATTAAAAGTTTATGAACTACATTTCATATTTGATTATAGTTCAGGGATTATATTATATAGTGAGTTAAAATTCATAAGTTATTTGTGCCATTTTCCGTTCATGTTATTTACCTAAGCCGGGACAATTTCTAAATAAACCAATGCCCACTAGAATTGTGGAAAAATCCATTTCCTTTTTTTATTTACCACAAAAATAAAAATCTGCGGATTCCAGCAACGCAGATGTTGACACGTAAGCCGCCCACTATCCACTCGAACGTCGAGCCGTCCACAGACACAGACATCGTGCTGCTCTGCTTCTGGTGGAGGAAAAGTCTCGCGACTCTCGAACTGAGCCAGCCCCCACGAGAAGCTCGGGAGCATTTCCGTGCGGATTTGTGGTGGGGAACTGTGAGATCATGGCGTGCGCATCGCAGGCTCTGATGAACACGCTGATATCCGCGAACGGGTGCACGTTCAGCAACCCTTCGCCGAGGTTCTTCTCCAGGAGGCATCGACCCCTGAAGAAGCAAGAACCCAAGCCCTTCGCCGCCCGAGCATCCGCCACCGATGATGATGCCGACTGCAATGTCGAAGAGTGTGCTCCTGATAAGGAGGCAAGCGTCCCTCGATTTCTCTGGCTCTCTGTAGTCTAGTGCCTGATTTGGTGGGAACGGAAAAAGAAAAAAGGAACGGCTTTTGATGTTTTGCGGCATGTCTTGTGGGTGTTTATATTCGTGTGTATTTGTGTACGCAATGATTTCGTGTCTGAACATGACGTTTCTTTGTTCATGCCACATGGGTCTTGCATTCCGACTTGAATTGGTTACATCGTAGGCTAATATCATTCGGTGTGCTGGGTTTCATGTGGCTGAAGAGCTATATATCAACTTGAGAACGTGAATTTCGATGGTGGTGATGGGGAATGGACTTCTTGCTGTAGTCCAGTTCCTTTTGATACGGTGCTCCTCTTGTGGACATTTTATGCTCGGAACACAGCTTTCTTTGGTATTAGTTCCATAGCTTGATTTGTGGACATGAGAAGCTTGTTTGCTTATGGTTATTAAAGCTGAACTGCCTAATTTCAATCCCAAGAGACGAGAATTTGATGTTCATGGCGTGGCGTCTTTTTCTTTTCTACCTGATTGTTTTGGATATAAGATGCTGTTTTTGCTTTTCGCAGTTATGTATAGCTGAATAAGGCAATTTCTTGCTAATGAGATGATTATTGGTGGATAAAAATGCTTTTGGCTGTTTATGATTGTTCAAGCTGAAGAATATGAATTCGCTTTTAGATACAACTTTTGATGTCTGTGGCTTATGGGTCTCGCTGTAATTCGTATAAGAGGAAGTTTCGACTGTTCATGGTGTTATATATAGATGGAGAGTGGGAATAAGTCTTCTGGATGGAAATGAACAGGTAGGAAAAGTGAGCGTGGAATGGTTAGCAGGAGAAAAGACCAAAGTGGTGGGCACTTTTCCTCCAAAGAAGAAAGGTTGGACTGGATACGTTGAGAAGGACACTGCCGGTCAGACCAACATATACTCTGTTGAGGTTTGTGAATGATCGATTGGTTTACTAATTTTGCACTTTGTCTCTCCTTTTCTTTTACCCCTTCTGTTCCTCCGGCATAATGCAAGACTTAGATTATGCTAAGCCCAAAACCTAGTTCAATCAATCCGTCAGTGGGATTTCATTCTATGATCTGTTCCACGTTTCTCATTTTTCTCAATAGTATTTAGCTCTTAATTTCTGATGTGGCATTCCCATTTTAGTGCTTAAAGTGATAACATTTAGAATTTCGGAAAAGAGTCCGAATTCACAAAGTCAGCTTTCTCTCTCTTACCAACTTCCCGACGTGCAAGTGCCATGAAAGAGGCTTTTCCGGAGGCCCTTTCTTGGGGGGGGGGGTACTCCCACAACACTATGATGCTAAGTCGGAATTCTCCGTGATATTCTGGGTAACATCCATCTGGTCACTGGTACTCTAATTCTTCTGTTTGGACCAGTTTTGAAATTATACCTTACGAAATAAAGTTTGTTCCATTTCTTTTGCAGAGCAAATTTAAAGTGATAAGAACCAGATAAACACAACCAGCAGTCATTCCTTGGGATTATTCTTTATGTCCAGTTTCTTGGACCTTTAGTATAGATGCAGGTTCTTCTCCAAATTTTGAATTATGCAAAAGGATTATTAGCATCATAAGCTAGAGCCCCCCCCATCTGTTCTCTTATCGACACCTCATTCAACGTCGATTCATACTGCCTATTCTTTCTGTTTCTTTGTTTGTTACCTTGCTTTCCACTTTATGTGGCCTGTTTAGGTGAATAATTAACTTTTCTCAATATTTATCTTCGTAATGCATCAGCCTACAATTTACATAGCGGAAAGTGCGATAAGCTCGGGAACTGCGGGTTCATCTGCCGATGGAGCTGAAAACACGGTAGCGATTGCTGCGGGTCTTGCTCTCATTTCCATCGCCGCTGCTTCGTCAGTACTCCTCCTGGTCAGCAAGAACGAACCCCAGGTGCAAAAGGCCGTATACTCCGGGCCATCGCTAAGTTACTACATCGACAAATTCAGACCGCCAGAAATTATCCAAGCATCGGTGCCGAGCCAAATCGAATCTGCAGTGGTGGCACAACCAGAAATGTCTGCCCCGGAAGTTTTGCAGATTCAAGCTGCTTCTAGCGGTTAGCCCGAGGCCTCGTCGTGAACGTGAAAATCGGAGTTTCTTGGTGGAATTTAAGCTCTGTTTTGTTGAGGGCTCTTCTTCTGTACTGTAAATGCAAAATATAATCTCGGTGATATGGTTTTTGATGTTCCTTTTAGTCAAAAAGGAAAGAGCAAGGAATGTTTTGTTACTGCAGATATTCTACTCAATTGATGTGCAGTCGAAACCAATCGGCCCTGTTGTTACATTCACTTGTTGCATGTAAGCACCGTCGGTCTTCACCCTCAAACCATTTCGGCCAATCTGAGATCCGCATGATATCACAGAGATATGTATCGGACGCATGCAAATATTTATCCTTCAGAGACCCAAATGACTTTGATAAATTGCACTACAAGCATAGGCTATTCATGTTCTCAAAAGGTTCGTGGCATGTAATTACCGATCATGTATTACAAAGCAAAAGAATTCTATCTTCTTGTTCTTCTTAAACTTATAATTTATTCAATATGATCTCTGCATTTTAATTTAATATATAATGTGATCTATGAACTTTTCATTTATTCAATGTATGTTCAATTTAATCACCGAACTATTTGAAAATATTCAAACTTGCTCTTGATCTTGAATTAATAGAAGGACAATATTGAATATTTTCATATAGTTTATGGACTAAATTGAAAAGTCCATGGACCACATTAAACAAATCAAAAGTTCAGGGATCACATTACACGCTTGATCAAAATTTAGGGATTATTTGTACTGTTGTCTCTAATTTTAAACGAACCGAGCGAAATTAAAAGAAAAAGAAAATACTTTATACGTGCACAATGGTGGGAACTAAGGAGGGAACAAGTCCGTTTGGCGCCAACTCTCTCTCTCTCGTTCCTGTCTCTCTCTCGTTCCTGCTTCTGCTTCGATTCGTCTCTGCAGAACAGTTGCCGCAGCTCGATGGCAAGTCTAGGGTTTCGCCATCCTCAGTTCTCCGAGGTAGCAGCTCGTCTCTCCTCTGGATTCGTCTTTTTCCCGTTGCGCTGATTCTTCGATTCGTTACAATCTGATCGGTCGATCGTTCCTTCGGTTTCGATTGCAGGATCTTGCTTGGCTACCGGATTGGCTGCAGCAAGATCAATCGGAAAGTCCGGCGGAGCAACCGTCAGAGGTCTGTTCGATGATCCGAGCGCCCTCGTTTTTCGTTTCCGCTATAATTCCTCGACCAATCGAGCGAAATATCAGTTGAATCGTTCTTGTAAACAGGACGCGGCGCCTTTACGAGAAAACGTCGGTGAAGACGAGTGCTTGGAGCTGTCGTCGAAGGGCGAAGGTGGATACACCGGTTGCCGTCTATTCTTGTCGGGGGAAGATGGTTCGCCGTTCTTGTCGGGGGAAGATTGTTCGCCGATGAGCTATGCTCGGTCTCCTGGGAAAGTGAGTTCGCTCATTCTTTAACTAGTTAGAAGTAAAACTCGGTTGCGATGGAGCCCCCAATTTCCATTTTTATTTATTTATTTATTTCTAACTGTTAGTCTGACCTAGTTACTGGCCTACGTGCTCGCGCGAGAGGGAAGAATTTCGCCGTGTCATTGACCAATTATGTTGCTCAGGCACGGAATTTCTCTGAGTTTGTATGCAAGTCTGTAATCATTCCACAACTCGACACTTTTTCTCTATGGGCTGGGAGACAAGAACTTATTCTGTATGTCATTAGTCTAATTTTTCGATTTAAGTGTTCACCTTGAGGAATATGCGTTTGGACACAGTCACACAGATGATGGTTCTTGATTGTATGGGTTATTGACAGATGTCAATAGAGAGGAGCCAAGGTTTCCGTTGCACTACTTATGGAGATAATTCCAATTTGCATTAATGAATTTACCAATTATGCCAGTATTTTCTCAGTTTTTTTAATTTTCATGTGTTTTCGTTTGATACATGTATGTGTAAGGTATTCTAAATAAAGTATGTTTTCTACCTTGCAGGTGCTTCATTTTCACTTACGTTTCTCCTACAATAGTGGCACACAGTCACAGTTTACCGAAAAACAAGTATCTAACACATCTCGGGCAGTGCTTCAGTCTTCAAAAGGTATGCAGATTCAACGAGTTGAAGTTGCATCTCAACCTGTTGAGAAGGTTAGAGCAAGAGAGTATGGAGAGAACTTGAGAAGACATCTCAAGGATGCAGATCTTAATGCGACAGTTGAACTCTCAATTGCTGCATCTGAAGCTATGGTCATACATGAATTGGTAGAGAATGAATCAGCTTTAGAATCTCTACCTGCAGCAGCTGTTGTGGAGGTTGCACTTCGGGTGAAGGAAGCACGCTTAAAGGGATCGGAAGAGGTGTCTGATTCTGTGATCAAGAGGACTGATGAGGATATAGACCTGGATGATATTGCTATGTTAGATGCTTTTAAAGATGTAGGGCTGTCTTTCATTGACTATAATGAGCGAGGTATGAGTGATTTTGACATTTCTCAAGTCAAAGAAACTCCATTATCTCAAATTCATTGTGACAATAGTTCCCCAAGAGAGGAGACGAGAATTGATTTCGGTAAGATGAATGCACAGAATCATGCTCGTGACGTTTTAGCTCTTGATAAACAACCAGAAAGCAACTCTTTATTAGAATACACCCAACATGAGTGCAGAAAAAGCACTTTTGGTGATAAAGATCGGGGTTCACCCACCTTCGATGTGGCAAGTCATGTTGACACTATGCTGCATCAGTCAGCTCTGAAAGAATCATTTGTTTTAACCGTGGAAAAGGTAAGGTGTCATTTTTCTCCCTCTGTTTTATTTACTTCAACTTCTGAAACCTTCGATTATCGTCTTTAAAGAGAATAAAGAGATGGTTCAATCTTCTAATTTGCATCGCTAGATGACCGAAATGCTATTCCATGTGGAAGGTTGGTTCTGGCATGGTGGAGAATGCCTTATGTGAGCGACAAGCAGAATCATTTGTTAACAATCTCTCTCAGTGTCATGGTAATACTGGTGAGCTTGTGTCTCCTCTTTCCATGACCCTCTAACCTTATCTTAAACTAGCTCACTTATGCTGCTGTACCTGCAGGAGAATATAGACAAGATCTAACTGAAGAAAGATTTCGGAGCCGCTGGTTAGGTGGTTGGTCCACGAAGGTAGTATAAATTTTCGTGTTCACTGGGCTTTTGATAGGAGATGCATGCAATCTGTACTTTGTCACTGCTTCATCACCTCCCAAATGACCAAAGGTTGTGTCAATGTACATTGCCACAACGGGCATTGTGGTGTTCGTCCTCCTTTGTAACCCGACTGATTTGAAGAAACATATTTTGCCTTTCTCATTAGTGCTTCTTAAACCTAGCATTAACTCTTAGCTTCCGGTTCTTCCCTAACTATCTCTTGATGATGTCCATGTTCACTCATCTAGTTTGAAAGTTTTCAACAGATATTAATCTTTGTTTCTTTTCCTCTGTGAATTTGTTCATTCTCTTTGTTGTTCTTATCATACTAGCTCTTGGTTCTGTAAAATTTTCCGATCAGTTCACTGACAGGATGCCTTATCTCCTTTGTTTGTTGTCTTGTCCAAAAAACTTTTTAAGGACATAGAAGCTCCTGTGGAGTTGAAAGAGAAAAGCACGAGAACTAGAAGCATTGCCAAGTTCTTTGTTCATGAGACAAGCTTTCTCTCAGAATCAGCAGATATTGCGCCCGATGAAAATTCTGTTGTGCAGATTGGAATCAGTACCCAGAAAGCTTCACAGTTAAATATGGCTTTTGAAGGTTCATGCGACGAAGTCAACGAGGGCATAACTTTCTCTCAAGAAATTGTGAAGTCTTCAAGTTTATCTTCAGCAGATCCTCTTTGTTCCTTTGTTCCTTGCAGTATTTCCACAGAAAACCATGGATTACATCAAGAACCTAGTCAGAATTGCATTGAGATTGTTGGTGAGAAATTCAATGACCTGGCTTCAGAACTTGGGTTGGCAAGCCCTAGTAAAACCTGTGACCCAAAATTTAAGGCTGACAATCAGAGTGCAGTTGTTACCTCTGAACCTAAAGAAGGTTTCCGGACATTAGCAAGAAGACAGCTATCCTCTTTAAAGACTTATAGTGTAATCTTATCAAGCAATGAAGCAAAGTTGGAGAATGGACATGAGCGCTCTAAGTTATTGTTATTCTCGAAATGCAACAGGGAAATCACATCCTCATATCCTGATACTAATTTCACTCAAAACTATGGTTGGAAAAATTCTGTAGGACTGAAATCACCAAAATCCGGACATGATATCCCTGCTATGGGTTGTGGTGAGGAACATGTTCCAGTCACTAAACATCCAGCTGAGAAAGTGGCATTCCATAGGAGTATTTCTGCTCAACCTGCAAAGGATGCAGCAGCATTGCAGGTTCATTTGCCGGGAAAAAGAAAATTGCCTCTGATAACAGATGATAGAAAATGGCGACATATATTGGATTCCCAGCATCTTGCAGGGGAACGTTTTCGAATAAGCAATCTCAAACAGATCATATTACCACAAAATGCAGTTAACATTCACCAATGCAAAAATAGTCATGTTCCAGATAGAAAACGAGTGACTTTCTCATCAGAAGTTGATGTCCAGCTTCAGGTGGATAAGAGTATGAACGGACTCTTGCACCAAACTTGTAAGACCTTCTATGATGAGCATTTAAGTTATTTCTATTCACCGCTTTAATTAACCTTTAAGCCATCTAATGAGTATGTGTTCTGTTGGCACCGACAGGCTCAACCACCAGATCATCGAAAAGGTCGAGATACTGCAACTCTTGGTTAGACTGTCAAAGTCAAGGTACAAAACATCGCACTAGTTTCATGGCTGAGCAGCCACTAATTTTTCACAAGATGGAATTCTTGCTTACTGGGTTTTCAACCCACAAAGAAAAGGAAATTGAGAGGTTGATTCAGAAACAAGGAGGCGAGGTCCTCCTGGATATTCCGCCCATGAATTTAAGGGGGAAGAGAAGTTCAAAAGTTGTTTCCAAGAAGCGGCCTTTTGTCATATCTCCGAGAAAGGTCTTTTTCTTTAAGAATTAACTTGGCTAATCTAATTCTTTATTTTCTAGAGGAGCTGATCACATTGCATGTATCTGAACTTTCATTCATTTTGAATTAAGTACCTAATTTACCTCAAGTTTTTAATTTGACTTCAGAGAGGGAAATTGCTGATGTGGCACAAAGGCCTTTAGTTAGCCGTTTAATATGATGATTTGGATGCTTACATGGAAAATTATTTTCTAAGTTTGCAAAAAAGTTTTTTTGTCAAGTGTCAATTGTGTGTGTATTTTGTTGATTGATTTGATTTGAGGTGCAGATTCTGAATCTATGTCAATATTGTTCTTTAAGGTAAAGCCGCATCTTACTTAAAGATAAGCCAATGCATACAGGAAGTATACATTCTCATTATGTATTTGTAGGGCACTTAATTTACAAGACTAGGATCTTGATTCGCTGTTGCAATATTATTTTGTGACTTTGAGGTTGTAATTATATTTCTGTCTGCAATTCTGTCGATAAACGTAATGTGCACTAATTCTAGATCAAGCAGATCTTCCTTTATGCTTGCTAAATCGTTTAAAAATAGATGATGCCTTTTGATGCTGTGAAATTAAGCGGAGCTCTGTTTTGGTGGAAGTATGTCTGACATGGTATTTTGATTATTCAACAAATTCATGTTTTTCTCAGTTGAAGACGGCCAAGTTCTTGTATGGATGTGCAATACGTGCCTTTATTGTTAAAGTCACCTGGGTTACTGATTCAATCGGTGCAGGTTCTCTCATGTTACCTGATAAGTAAGTTGCTCATTTGGCACAGTAATGGCACTGATTCTCCTGTCTTTCTCTATTCTATTTGTATGTGTGAGATTTATAGTGATGGTACACATTTTTATGTGCTTGCTAGCACAACAGCAATGACCAAACATTTTCCCACTGAACTTAGTTGGTTATATGGATCTTTTAGGTCGTTACACTTTGTCCTGAAGGAGATCTTCACAATATCCAAGTGCTCGATCTTTCTTCAAAACATGTGCCATGTCTTTTTAGGCCTTTTCTACTGTAGGATAGGAAATTGTATTGCTTTATCGAAATCTCTGTCATTTGTCATAAATGATTAAATATCAGCTGCTCCTTTCAGTTTTGGAGATTACATCAACATCAATTTGTCTTTGTAGATTGTCATCTTTGACTGTGAAAATTTTAAGCCTGATATGTCTCCAAATCTGCTCCTTTCTTTTCCATGAACAATTTTCAAAACTTTATTCATTTATGTTATAACTCTTATGATTGGTGACTTTTTGTATTTCTTCAACCTGTAAACTCACATACAATTGTCTTGTGTGCCATTACTAAGTACAATCAATCTGGATAAAGAGCCGCAGTATTCCTGTAAACTCACATACAATTGTCTTGTGTGCCATTACTAAGTACAATCAATCTGGATAAAGAGCCACAGTATAGTATGACCAAAAGAAGTCTTAATCAACAGTTGCCTGCTCTTCCCTTCTTTCTTTAGTGTAGCTTCATTTTCCAATTAGCCCATTAATCATCTTAGTCTGACTGATTGAATTGGAGACATCTCTCTCTCTCTCTCTCTCTACTCTTTTTTCTACAGATATATGATCATATCAAATCAAGCTGATGCAATGTTTATCTGTATTGGAAAGTCATTGCCACACTCTAGCAGCGGATCTATCTTTGGGCAAGTAGGGATAATGTTACATGGAAAGAAAAGTTTTTGTAACAAATTTTCTGAAGTAATCAGGGTAACGTACTCCTCTAGTTTATAAGTACTTTTGATGTTAAAAGCTCAGATATTTTGTGTAGTTACATAACAGCATTATATATCCCTCTTTTTAAATAAGAGAGGGGAAAAGACATGTATTTTGGCTTCTTCCTAGCTTTAAGTGGCAAAGAAACTCACCAAGAGAGATGGAATTTTCTAGGGTTGGACAGGTCTACAGCCTCTAGGTAGTTGCCTGCGGAAGTGTAATTAGCTTGTGAAGACATACAGATAAACTAAGCCTATCATTCACACCTTGTGTTTGGTCCTGTCATGTATCCTGTCACTTTACCAGGACTATGAGCCGCAATATTTGATAACTATGCTAGACTACAATTCTAAAGTTTCGTGGAATTTCAGCCATCTTGTGCGATATGATTTCTAACCTACTTACTAAGTCCCATATAGTTAAGATGCAGCATCCCTTTGACCTTCCTACGGGTAAGTTATGTATTAATCACTATGATGCTAACAAGGGCTTTCGAAGCCTACTCACATAAAGATGGCACCTTCCTTCCACGAGGGTGGATGAAGTTTTAAATGATTGAATTTTCCGCCTAGGTTTTCTCATTCTCTCTTTTTGTTGTACAGAATAATTAGGATGCTAGCATTGGACCTTTACAAGTGATAGTTGTACTTTTCCCAAATAGCAGCTGACTTCATGCAGTGTTGCTGCATGATCTTCTTTATTGCTTGGTCAAATACTCTGATTCTTCGCGCTCATTTTCTGAATGATGAATTGTGGGTTTGACTGTGCCCTCTTGTTGCACAGCATGGAGGTGGGGTGGCATACAAGACCCTTGAACAGTTGGTCTGTTGTCTTCATAATGGAAAGGTATCCATGGGAATTATTGTGACAGAATATGAGAGTAGGCCATCTCGTCACTTGAGGCAGTGTGCTTTGGAGAGAAAGATACCAATAATGGTTAGCATTCTCTTTCTAATCAGTTATATAATTCTGATTTCTATTGTATATCCTGAGGATTCTTAGAGATGGATCATTCTCACTTCCAGTATCTAAAAGTAAAGATAGCCTCCTCATACAGGTGTATTGCTATGCTACGAAGCTGAGTACTTTTTCTTTATTAGAAAGCTGAGTACTTATTTGAAACAAAACTCCATGCTGGACATCCAGCAATTGCGATATGGCAAGACTTGTATACTGGATATTTCCATTTACTTCTTTTCTTTTTTCTTGTTTTGGGCTCTCACATTGACACCAGCTCTTAATGCAGACAATGAGCTGGATAATAGAGAGTTTATATGCAGGGAAGCTGCTCTATGTATTGGAACAAAACCAAACCTAGGTTTTGGAGGTGACAAAACTACTAGTTTAATTGATTGGGCCAAGGAAAATGATGTTTGTCGTCTTTGGCAGACAATAAGGTAATTTAGTACGTTTAGGTCATAACTTTTATTTCTTGAAGTTATTACATGTCCCATCTCATGCTTCTTTCAGTTGTTTGCAGTGTAATCTAAATACAAGAGTGAGTTTTGTGTGAAGTAAAGAAATGTCATGTTTTTTCAAAAAATTTAGCTTCTAAAAGAAGCTAGTGGCTTTTATGATTGCAATCTGCAACAGTTATAAATGAAACACTTAAGCCAGAGTTGCCATTGTGCTTTCTCTTGGAAAAGAAAAATTGGTACATCATTCTGGAGCTAAAGATCATTTTCTGCTGAGGGTGCAATTATCTATCTTCCTTTTATTCTTCAATACCATTTGAAGGCATCTTTATATGTTACTGACTCATTTGCAGATGAATTGCACATCGGCACAAGACTGATTCAGACTTTACAAGGTTCCCCTTGTGCTTGCATGGTATTTCCCTCCATCCCGGTGACTTTACTTATCTTGGTAGTATTAGTTTTCAAACCACTCTGAAACATGAACTGGTTCTTACTTTTCCCTCTGTCAATTCCACTGGATTCTTGAATTCAGCTATATGTGAATCCAGTAGAGCAAGGGGTACTTCATTAGTAGACTTAGTCAGATGCGCAATCTAAAAACATGGTTGCGACTGACATCAGCATAAGTTGGTATTTTGCTGCTAATTGCTCTTCGATGAAATGCAGATTTTGCAGGTCGTACATGTAGTCTACCAGATGGCGTGGATCACTTTCTATTGACTAGTGGTTTAGCCATTCAATTCTAAGCATTAGCAGGGTTGGACTCCTATGCATGTTTGATTAAGCAGAATGATTGCAGGTCCTTTTTCACAGTGATGCTCTTCCGCTTGTTCAAGCACCTTCTGAAAAGAAACGGCTAAGGTGTGTTCACGGGATCACTACTCTGTCTGAGTCTGGATTAGAACTCGAAAACTCAGCCGCTTGTAATTCTGGAAGATGAGCCAAATTAACTCTTTGTTTGGCTTTACATTTCTAGCAACAAGTGACACGTTTTTCATGTGAATGAGTTACTGCTAATACGATAACTAATGTACAGAGAATTGAGAATAAACGGGAGCCAATTACAATGATTGAGCTACCTACGAGTCAAGTAATGTATATTTGTTGATAAATTCTTCATTTCATTGCAATGGCTATTCAGGCTTCGGAACGTGAAGAATGGCTCAAATCTTATATAAATTTCAAAAGCGAGGTATTTGACTGGAAATGATTGAACAGTAATTGCAGTTATTTCTGCCTCCCCTTTGCTCTATACAACTAATGTTGGCCATGTATCTATATCACAACTTACACCAAACTGACTAAAATAAAGAAGACGACATTTTCCATCTACTTTTAAGGTCCATAGACTCTCGCAAGCACTTATATCCTGACAAAGAAGATGCTAAGTTCTGGTCCATTATTGCCATCAGGATTCATCATGTAAAGCGTTTCGGAATCCTTAGAACCGACCACTCGCTCAAATTGTGCTCTCATGTAGGTCAGCTCGCCATCCGGGGGAGCCAGCACCTCGGTTGGAAGCACCCCAGCTCCCATTGAAACCGCATGCAATGTCTGCATGATGCTCAGATCATCTTCGGATGGCTCCCTCTTCACAGCGTAACCCACTTTCCGGCCTTGGCAATACATCGTCCATATTGGCTCGTCGATTAGCTTTGTCTTATCAGATGGTTGTTTTTCGCACTCTAATGCTATCCTCGTGAGACCCGTTCCCATATCCTGAAGAAGCTTCCCTGTTGGCATTGCAAGCTCGAGTACGAGGATTGGAACGCTCCTTGGGTTTTGTTGGATGGCAAGATTAATCCGTGTCTTACGGTGCCCGAAAAGGGTACCGGTCATGCGTGTCCCTCCATGGAGGTGCGCCTCGGGTGCACGGCTTCCGTGAAGAGAAACTGGGATTTTACACGTGGGGTTGATGATTGGAAATGACTTGAATACCGAACGGAAGCGGCGGAAGATCTTGGAAGATTTTGAGCGGCTTTTCTTGTTTGATGGTTGCTCGAGGGTTATAGGAGGTGATCTAATGGGCGATACATGGTTGGATGAGGGTGAGACTATTCGAGGCGTGGCAGAGACTATTCGTGGCGTGGCGGAGACTATTCGTGGTGAGCGGGGTGGAGGCAGCGACGGCATAGATGATGGTTTGGGAGATTGTGGTTGCAGTGATTCAATGAAGGGATTTCTTGTATTAGGAGTTCGGGAAGAGGGGCGGGCGGTTCCGACCGGCATTGTGGCCCTTGGAGGTTGGTATGAGTTGGTTGGATGGAGTATATGAAGAGCGAGGAGTGTGGGATGCACGTTTGAACTCGGGAAGACACGGTTCTTGGTTTCATGGAGGGGATGTCAGTTTGCTGTTCACCGTTGACTTGTTGCTAAGGCTTTAGTTGAGGACACTTTCTGGGCACTCAAATATCGCCTAAAGAATTTGTTTATTGTTATCACTTTGATTCCTTATAGCTTACTAGATAAAGATAAGAGGGTTTAACACCCTTTTCCGTCTGCCCATGATAAACGTGCACACTTCAATGCATTCCCAGATGCACAAGCATCTGCAATGAGGAGAGAGAGAGAGAGAGAGAGAGAGAGAGATTTGCATGGGTAGGTGAACATCCAGTGCAATGAATCTGAAGAATATTTCCGGGCATTTTACATCAAAGAAAGAAGCAGAAACAAATTATGAGTGATGACCGTTCAAGACAGACAGAATTCATACACGAGGAGGTGCTCCTTTTTCCTTCTCAAATTTACTCTTCCTCTTCGAGTTCAGGTCGTCAGCCTAGCTCTACACTCCGGTGCGCCGTACAATCTCGATGAGAAAGCACAAAGATATTTGGGAGTTTCGTACTACAAAATAAGCCTCCGACTCATATTCGTTTGTTGATAACTTGTCAGATTATCCTACCGCAATGAAAATCAGCAAATTCTTGGCATATGACCTGAGAGAGAGAGAGAGTTTGATCCAGCAGGAGAAAGCACATGAACCACTGAAGATGAAGCAGTCGGATCCTCTGAAATCTTGTCATTTTTGGGACCTGCCTGTGCACCAATTAATGTCCAAATGATTTCAGCTTTAACCAGCTGTATCAATCAAGTCTCTAACTGTCTCAACCAGGTCAATTTGAAAGTATACAGAAGATATAAAAGCACAGCACCTATACTTGGACTTTTGTTCTTGCCGTACACTTATGGGATATAGGACTATCCAAACATCAAACAGGGAACATCCCATAAAAACACATAACAAAGCACAACCACCTATTATTCAACATTCTAAAATCACGACATACCTGTCACAATGCTCTTGTTCCAGTTCTGCTGAAACAACTGAGACGAAGATTTCCAGAACCCCCAAGCTTGCATGCTACCCCGTTCAGCTTGAGTCAGTGAATTAGTGCGTTGGCACATAGGCATGCACATGGATGAGGATGATGTCCATCCCATCCCAGTTGGGACTTCCTGCGGGGTGTACTAACTTTTATGACATTTACCAGGTACAATCTAAAGGACCAATCTTGAAGTGTGAATGGGATTCATGACTATACAATCTGACACTTATCCAAGTAATTTGGAGAAGTGTTTCAACTGTCCTGTACAGCCCCCACTGGTAATACAACCAAAGATCGGGACTTCTTCAATATATGAGGAAACTATGGCCCATTAGAATCTCTTTCCAGAAGAATTTAGCAGCGGATGCAGCAAGATGACAGCTATTCTCAAAACAGCTCTGCAGAAGAAATTGCCCACCAATAGTTAGAAGAACGCCAGAAGCATACAACCCATTTCATTAAGATACGTCACAATGCAATATGAATCTGCCACAATCTTTCTAAACTCCCTTGGAATAAGTATTCCATAATTGTCAGTGGAACCTTTTTCTCTTTCAAACAAAGACAGAATGTTTCAACATTACAATGATTCAATGAGGTGAAAAACAGACACCAGCCTGGGCCAACCATAGTAGATACTTGTAGCAAAAGTGAATGAATAAAAAGGCAAGCACCAATTCATTTTCTTTATTATTATTAATTTTTTTTGGCCAAAGCACCAATTCTTTAGATCATGGGAGAGTGAAGAAATGTCCTAAAAACCCACGTGACCTTAGTTTGAAGATCCCAGCCAGAACCTCACCTGCATCCCCATCATATCAAGATTAATCAACCCATATGTGCTTTAGGCCTCCTCTTCATTAGCAACAAAGATTCTCCTGGCCAAGTATAAAACATGCTATTAGCTCATAGACATGAATGGAAAGTCATTCCTTAAAAGGCATGCAGAGAAAGGTAAAAATCGAGTTATTAGCAACAGTTAAGTTTAGAGATCAGAACGACCATCTCATCCCTATGCCATCAGGTGCCACAATAGAGAAAAACCCATTATAGAAGAAAGATTAAGAGGAGCAATCAAATCTTCTCTTCTTCATTAAAAAGAGACTTCTCATGGCACTGGGCTGAAGTAGACCATTTCATTGATCCCCTGAAGATTTGAAAACAAATGCCCTTTAAAAAATTCCAGAAACAAATGTCATTACCTCATAAATCACACATGTTAAAAGCAATTATAATATGTTCATGCATATACACATTTACAGACCTACATGTGTGTGTGCTCCAGGCATGTGTGACTGTGTAGACAGAGATAAAACATGTACTAGCCTGTGTGCCCACAATGATGGACATGCGAGCCGTGTGCCATTGCCTTTTCTTTCTCAACTATTGAAAAAATAATACTACTCTCGTAGAAAAGGAGAAAAACACTTGCATTAATGTGAGATGTAATGAATTTTGATAACTGACAAACATATGAATATGTGGAACTAAACTCAAATCATTGATCTACGATAAAATTTCAGTTAATTTGATGAGTGTCTTGAAATTCAGATTAAGAAGGTGCGAGACCAAAGAGGCACTCCCCTTAATATGAGAATAACTATAATGCATAAACAAGCTTATAAGAATCTCAAAAAAACAACTTACATAGGAAAGAATATGGGAGCAACGTACGGTATGAGTGAGCCAAAGATTTATACAGAGCTTATTTGAAGATCAGGGTGAGACTTGCCAAGTTTGGACAAAAGGTCCTTGCATGTCATGCCCATACTTGATTTTGATTCAGAAAAATTTGGTAGGTCATTGACGTCAAGATTACTTGAATTCTGACATAGGCAAGAAACAACGGTAGCTATAATTTTTTTGTCTAGAACAACATCCAAATCAGACATCTGATGCAGCAAACTTATGACTCCTTTGGCGTCACCATTTGAACTAAAGCCTTTCAACAAGGAATCATACACAATACAGTCAGATGCATAGCCTACAGAGATCATCCTATCATAGATTTCTTTCGCTTCATCCAGCAGTCCAGCTTTTGACAACCTGTTTATCAGTGTAGAAAAGGTGAAGATATCAGGAGCCAAGCCCAGGTTAAGCATTTCTTTGAGTAAATCTTTGGCAGCTTGAAAGTCTCTTGCTTTGAAGGTTACATCGATCATAGTATTGAATGTGACCAGATCTGGTTCACCATTTTCTATTATATCTTTATATAACGCCCTTGCTTGCTCCAACTGATCCTCTTGGCACAGAAGGCCCAGCACTGTATTACAGTCAGACAAGGTAGGACCAGGCTTGCAAGCTCTCATTTTGTTCAATAGTCCCTTTGCCATGCTCACCATGCCTGTTTTGCAAAATGCATTTATCATGATGCTATAAGTGCTTGAATTTGGCACAAATCCCAACTCAATGATTCTTTTCCAGACTTCCATAGCCTGCTTTATATTTCCTTTACTTAGATACCCACCGAGCAAAGTGTTAAGAGTAACTATATTACCAATACTCCCCCTTGCAACCATCTTCCTATATATGTTCTCGGCCTCAGCTACACGTCCTTCTTTGCAAAGTCCGTGCATTATCATGTTAAATGTCATGATATCCGGCTTGGCATAGTCCTTGTCTTTCACCATAAGATTGAAAAGATGCAATGCCTCATCAACCCTGCCCTTATTGCAAAGTCCCATCAGCAGTGAATTATAGGTATTGACATCAGGCTTTTCACCTTTCGTTCTCATAGTTTCAAAAACTTCAAAAGCATCTCTAATCAGACCTTCCTTGCACATTCCATGAATTACGACATTATATGTAATGGAACTTGGCTGCTGACCTTTCTTTACCATTAAATCAAACATCCCCAAAGCCTTTTTCACTTTCCCCTCTTTGAAAAGGCTATCAATCAAACTCGTGTAAATAAAAACATCAGGAAAACTCCCACGTTCTGCCATAGCATCTAATACGTCTATGGCTTCCTCCCACTTACCCATCTTAGAAAGACCATGCACTAAACAACCGAAAGTGACCACATTTGGAGAAATCCCTTTCTCCAACATCTCGTAGAAAAGTTCTCTTCCTCGATCAAACTTCCCCACTCGAATGAATCCATTCATAAGAGCTCCGTATACGAAAACATCCGCATCCAGACCATTCTCCCTCATATCCGCCATTATCTCCAACGCCTCTTCCGGTCTACCTTCCTTACAAAGACCATCCATCAGAGTGGCGTACGTCACCGAATTCGGGCAACAGTTCAACCTCTTCATCTCAACCAACAAAAGCCGAGCTTCTTCAACTTTCTTGGCCTTGCACAGTCCATTCACCAGTGTATTATAACTATAAGCATCCGGCTTCACACCGTTAATTTCCATTCTGCGAAACAACTCGACTGCGCCCTGCACCTCGCCTTTTCTACACAGTCCATTCAATATAACATTCATAACGAACACATTCACGTTATACCCACGCTTCAGAATCAACCCCACCACCCCGCACGCAAGCCCCAGCCTACCCGCGTCTACAAAAGACTCCACTACACCTCTCAGCGTCTTGAAATATGGAGGAATGTCAAAATTCGCCATCTTCGCGTACACCGCCAGCACCAAATCGTAGTTCTTGGACTTTACCAGGGCATCGACGAGGTAGCTGCAGGTCGAGCTGGAAGGAGGCGAACCCGAATCGATTGCGAGGTGGAGGAGCGAGGCGGCCTCCGCAAACCGGGCATTGGGCCTCTCGCAGAGTGATCTCAATCGAGGCTCTATGTCGGTTTGAGGAGCAATTGGCGGCGCCGACGAGAAGAGCCTCCACGAAACGCGCGCGAGCTCAGATTGGCGGTTGAGCCTGAACGGAGAAGCAGAAAGTGAAGTGGTCATTGCATGCAGGTCACTGTCCGTCTTGTTGAGCGCGGAGTATTCACATAGAATTCATGAAGGATGTAGGAACAGATGGAAAAACTAGTTGCAGAAGAAGAAGAAGAAGAAGAAGAAGAAGAAGAAGGAGAAGAGTCTTGGGCCGTGCAAGATCGTTGGGCCTGCGAATTCCTCCATTGGACAGGTCCACCAGAAGCATTTCTCCAGTTATCTTTGGGCTGAACTTCCATTGAACCCAGCCCAATAGAGCTCACGAGTTTGACGGGTTACTGCCGCCGGCGAAGTCGTGGGATTTCTGGACAGAGGAAGAAGAAGAAAGAGGTACGTGACGATACCTATCTCCACTGCGATTGAATTCTTGTGTTTCGGTTCTGCCCCAAATCACCTACCGTTCAACTGGGTATTCCAATTTGATAGCGATCTGCAGTGGCAAATCGAATCCCGCGACAAAGCTTGCAATTTTATCTTCGACGAAACAGTTTTTCTGGTGAGAAAGTCCATTGATTCTTCGCTTGATGCGTCGTCAAGATCAGAGGGCGACGCCATCTTGAATTTCTTGCCTCTTAGCTCGGGACGTGCCTTTCGGAGTTGCGTTCTGATTGTCTCGTGCTTGTTCTGTGTGTTTACCCGTTCTTGCACCTGCAGGTTGAGGATCAACGCCGCGAAATGTTCAAGAACACTTTCCAATCCGGGTTCTTATCCATATTGTACAGCCTCGGGTACTTCCTTTCGGCTTTGGCATCTTGATTTCTCAGTCTTTTTTGTTTGCCATTTGTTCTTGCTCCTGTGCTGAAGCTGTTCGCAATCTTTGGTTTCTTTTGCAGGAGCAAGCCCTTACAGATTTGGGATAAAGAAGGTAAGTTGATTTCTGCTTTGGACAGCGGATAGTGTTTTGATGCCGCTTGGCATGTCCTTTCTTGGCTAGATCATGGATGATACTATTAATGCCGATTTTTCGCAGTTGTTAATGGTCACGTAAAACGACTGCAAGATGAAGACATTCAGTCGAATGTCCTCGAGATTGTCGGCTCGAATGTTCAATCCGCATACATCACGTGCCCTCCGGATCCGGCTGCAACGCTTGGTATTAAACTGCCATTCTTGGTTGTGATTGTGAAGAATCTGAAGAAGTACTTTACCTTTGAGATTCAAGTGCTGGACGACAAGAACGTGAGGCGGCGCTTCCGTGCTTCTAATTTTCAAGTGTGTAAGTTTACCCATATTGTCAGGCTGATATTTTGGTTTGGACAAGTTGTTGATTGATTTTAGTGGCCCTATAAGTGGAATGGTTAGGCACATCCTGCGATATGGTTATAGCGGTCCTTTGGTTTGGAGAGAGATTCCATATTTGGCATTTAGAAATTGATGGTTCTGCTGTTTGAATCGGTTCCGCAATAGTTATAATCACCATACTCGAGGAAAAGAGTCTTGCAAAAACATAATCATGTATCCTAAAATCTCATGATGTGTTGTTAATCAAGTGGCGAGGGATCTCTCAGTTGTCAGTAGTTTTGAGCCGCCTGTTCAGGATCTTGTTTCATATGAGCTCTAGAGCCAGTGGTTGGCTTGATGCCTTTTGATTTCTGAAACTGAGGGATTTTGTAGATATATTATCAGTCGAGATTGGAAGGTTGATTCCATATACATTTATCTACTGAATCAGCTGGACAAGAAGTGGCTGACTGAGATGTTGTGGCCTGAAGCCCTTTGTCCCCACATGAACGCAAAATTGTTGAGCAACCTGACACTAGTTGTGTATTTATATAGATGCAGATTTTTTTTTTCTTTTCGCTTTGATGATATTCTAGATGCACCGTATCATTCTTTACTATAATGGCATCCTTCTATTGATGTTGATGTACTAGTCGCAATACGCACTCTTTAATTAAAAACATACCCGATAATTTGTTGCTGCGTATGGAATAACCCTCTTTCCTCCATTGAGTATCAGGAGTTATATGCACTCGAAGAATTGGCATTGCATCTGATAACCTGCTCTCCTCCATTGAGTTTTATATTGGCTATGTTCACTAGAGGATTGGCATGCGTGTAACCTTTTCATTCTTGAATTGCAGGCTGTGACTCGAGTAAAGCCGTATATTTGCACAATGCCATTGAAGATGGATGAAGGATGGAATCAGATCCAGTTGAATCTCGCTGACCTCACCAGAAGAGCATATGGAACCAACTATGTCGAGACATTGAGAGTGCAGGTACATGCAAACTGCCGTATCCGGAGAATCTATTTCTCGGACCGCCTTTACTCTGAAGAGGAACTTCCGCCGGAATTCAAACTCTATCTTCCCATGCAGGTGAGACCGCTTTCTTCTGACATACCCGATATTTGAATGCCTTCTCCTTCCATGCTACCCTCATTGGTTAACTCTTGGTACTCTTTCCTGTTGCAGAAAAGTTAAGGAACTTTGGCAGAAAGGTTCCAGATCAATCACTCGCGACACTAGCGAGACTCTTCAAATCATGTCAACCCATTGGCGCCTATATCTTGAAGATAATTTAGGGTACTCCTACCAGACTCTCTGGCCTGTGCTCTTGAATCTTGTAGTTTTCCTCAGGCATCATGCCACTTTGTGTTTAGTCCGAATTGAGGCCTGTTATTGTTGATATAGGAAAGACCTATTGCTATAATCGTCTCTTGGACTTTAAATATGCTGCTACGATAGGTTGAAGAGGACCCCAGGGATGGGTTTTGCTCTGCTAATTTCTTTAAACTGAGAACTCTTTGATTAGTTGATTGGTTCAGCATGTCTGTGTAAGCATTATATGTTGGAAAAATATTAAATAACATGAAAAATAAGAATTGTTGGAAGTCTGTTGAAAAAGATGAGAAATGAGGCGTGCAAGCACTGTCCTTAAGGATAATTTTATCCCTTAGCATAGGAAACTTGGTTGTAAGACGGATTTTCTTCTTTATTCCGTACAGAATAATAGAAGGAACATAAATGGCGATGTGTGTATAACCCACCAACAAAAGGAAAGATATGTAACTAGAAAAAAAATATATTCTTGTTTTGATATATATTTATCTATCACTCTTCAATTATGCTCGGAGTAACAATGTGTAGGTAAAAGAAAGAGAGAGCCGTTTTCCATCATTAAATTCTTGCATTTAATTGAAAAGCGTCAGAAATCCGTTGCACATTAATAACAGTTAAGACCGTTACAAAATCATTATTAAACCGTTATTAAACATTACAATATCGTTATAAATTAACCGCCAACAAAAATAGTTATAAGTCGCTGTCATAAAAATAGTAGATTTCAATATCATTATGAAAATAGCAGCTTTCAATATTTCAAAACTTATTGAAATATACGAGATTACATTACATGCATGCTAACACTGAATTTCTTAACGCAAACCGCTGATAGGAATGGATTCCTATCCAGCCAGATTTCTTAAGGAAAATTTTTAAACTACTTTTGCTCTTGGTTGGGAATTATTATGCTTAGGTCACGAGAATTGCAGCCTTACCAGCTCCCCAGAGTACACACTGCATGATCAAGAACTGTGAAAATATAATTAACTCGGGAAGCAACAACCAGAATGCTGACCAATCTAACTCAAGGAGTTTGTATGGCCATATTAGGCAATACCCCAATCCCAATTTTGAACTTTGGCTATTGCACCCTAGGATCAAAAGGAGGTTACTCACTCGATTTTCCCGAATCTTTAGGTGACCTGGACACGAGAGATCTCGGCAGCCCAATGTCTTAATCATCCCACCCAGTTATGTAAAATGGTCCACTAATCTTGAGAATCCAGCGTGGGGCTTGAAGACCCTATTGCATGCATGCATACGGGCCTCGGAGGAATGCACCAATTATATCCTAATCGACCAACTTTTTATCGAGAAGTGTGATTATTCAGGCGTGCAAACATAGTAGAACAAGGACTGTCAATCATGTTCTTGAACTCGGGCTAGAATCAAGCGGTAAGGTTTTGGGGTCAAATCCAGTACATTTGTGTGCTCTCTAATAATAGAATCAAGATCACGATTTATATAGAATTGGTGGTGCTTACTAACTTTCAAAAGGTACATTTCTTGCTCGATATTCTATTCTCACACGAGATGTTTTTACCATATTGATTTGGTTAATGAAATAATTAACGAAAACACACGTCTATCTATTATAATTAAGGTGGCATGTGTAATAATCAACACAGCTCTTGCCAAAAAAACATTTGCCACCCTCGAGCTGGGTTCAGAAGCGGCGGAACAACCCTAGCTGAAACGGGCCTCACTTCCACGGGGCCCAGAAAACGACGCCGTTCCGGGGCCCCACGGGACCCTCCCTCCGTTCTCACCGTCACGGACCGGGGGGGGGGGGGGGGGGAGGAGAGGCGCGCGGCTCCCGTCAAGCCGCCGTGACGTAACGGCAGATTCCCCCGCTCCGAAGCGCATCCCGTAACGGCGAGGTATTTTTGGCGGCAAAACGACCCGACCCGCTGCCGACGCGTCGCGGCCTCATTGGCCGGCCGATGCATGCGGGCAGGACATCCATGTATGGCCATGCACGCATGCGCTGCCCCGCTGTTTCTTTTTTCCCGCGCACAAGGACGCAAAGGAGGGATCTTTTTTTGCATTTTTCATTTTCTCTCTTCTGCATTTCCGCTAAAGGGAAGTCCAGCTGAAAAAGGAAAAACACAGAAGAGATTGCTCGTTTTGGAGCGACGGGGACGCAGATAAAGGCGAGCTCCTTCGCGAAATCGTCTCTTCGCTCTGCATTTCGGCGAGGTTGATTCGGCGCTGTGGGCAGCAGCAGAGGTCGGCTCGATTAGGGTTTCGGTCAGGTAAGATCCGCCGGCAGATCTCTCCTCTCTCTCTCTGTCTCTCTGGTGATTTGTCTTGCTGAGATTGTAGTTCTCGAGCTTGATTGCCGGCCTGTGTGATCTCCTAGGGTTCGGACGAGCTCCGGTAGCTTCGGACGCCATGGCGGAGGCGGAGGCGGAGCCTGATGTTCCAGCTCCCGTCACTCCCAGCAACGACGGCGACCAGGGCGAGCCCGTCGAATTGCGGTTTCTGGAATTCTGCAAGGTTCTCGCGCGGCGAAACCCTAGCGCCGTTTGTTTGTTTTTTTTTCTTTTTTTGACCTGGCTTCCTTCTCCAGATTCGGTGTGAAGTTGTAGGTGTGTGTCGGGATTGGTTTCTGTGGGCTGACCGTGGTTTTTTGTGGCAGAGCAAATTGGGTTTGGAGGAGAGGAATTGCGTGGAGTCTCTGACGCTGCTGAAAAAGACCAAATCTGTGCTGCAGGCGAGCTCGACCGTTGTTGGTTCTGGAACGGTATCCGTTTTCCCAGATAACTCGAGTTTCTTTACGTTGTCCAAAGTCCCGGCTTTGTGGTGATCTGTGACCTCGTTATCAGGCGGAAGACATGGAACGCTATTGGTTCGCTTTTGTATTGTACACTGTTAGAAGGTTGAGTGAGAGAAAAGCAGAGGATGAGCAAAATGGGCCTGACGAGATCGAGGTCCCTTTGTGCCAGATATTGACAGTTACGGGACTAAAGTATGTTATGCGCGGAACATTTATCTTGTCGGGTCGAAACAGTTTGTTGTGACTTTTTGTTGTGTGGTGTGCTTTTTGCCTCAACTAATTACCTTTTGGGTTTACCAGCATCATTGAATTTTTCAAAGAGATTCCGCAATTTGTTATCAAGGCCGGGCCAATCGTAAGCGGCATTTATGGTGCCAATTGGGATAGCAAGCTAGAGGTATTGATTAACGTTTATGGCATGCTTGGATAGAAAGGTTCTTTTAAGGGTTAGCGCCGGGGCGATATTTTTTTCGTCTCGATTTTACTCAAGCCTGCTTGACGGACTAACCTTCCATTTCTGATTTTTTTTTTCTCGATCAGGCAAGGGAGATGCAGACAAACTTTGTGCATTTATGCATTCTGAGCAAGTGAGTATCTTTTACGTCACTAGAGATTGGAAAAGAGAGTATCTCTCGTGTTACTAAAGACTAGCAAAGAAATAAAGCGAGAAGAGCATATTAAACATTCTTTTGCTGTTTTGTTTGTCAAGAATGGAATGAAGGGAAATTGGCTGATATTCTAGGTAGGAGTGCAAGGATAATAAATATCCCTCCACTCCATTCACTTCAATCAATCGACCTCGTATCTTCTGATGTAGACCCAGCTCTACTTCTGGTTTCGTTCTATTATTTAGATCGATTATAGCATCTGAGTATCTAATATACATGTCCCATAAAAAATTACTAGTATTGAGCATGCAAATGCCGTAATGTACTAGCAGTTGCCTTGCGTTTCTTAATTTATGCTTTCGCGCATCTCCTTTTCTATTGGTGGACATGTTTTATAGATAGTGTTTTCTTCATCTTTGTTTTGCAAGGTATTATAAACGTGTATATGGCGAATTCTTCCTTCTAAAAGATGCGAAAGATGATATGAAGTCCGCTGTTTCGAGCGCTTCTAACCCTGTGATTGTGTACCAACGTTTTGGATGGTCGCTGTTTTTGGCGCTTCGAACCTTTAGCCGATTTAAGGACCTTATTTCTAGCACAAATGATTTGGTCTCTATACTGGTCAGTTACATTCCTGGACTACTTTGTTGAACTTAACAATTTTTCTAAGGTGTTTGCATTCACCCAATCACCATGTCAAACATGCAGTTTTCTACCCTGAAACATGGCTATCAAAAGGAAGAACGAATATGCACATTTGGCATGTTGCGTTGGCTTTTAAGACTAGTTTTTTTGGTAATATGAGTACGTGATGATCCGTTTTCAAATGATTTTTTTTTTACAGGCTATTCTGATAATACATCTTCCAACCCGCTTCAGAGATTTCAGCATTTCTGATTCATCGCGATTTGGTAATCATCTTGCTCTTTTGATTTTCAATTCTTGAAAACTCATTCACAGTCAGACTTTGAGATCGTTTATCCTCATATTTCTTCAGTCGGTCCTTCTTTTCCCTATTAACTTGAACCCGGCTCTTGCCGTGATTGATCATCGATTTCACTGTCATTCAGTTAAGAGAAGTGAGAAGGGGGTTGACCTGGTTGGATCACTCTGTCATCTTTATGACACCTCAGAAGATGAGATCAAGAGAGCATTGGAAAAAGCCAATAAAGTGTTAGCAGAGATTTTGGGGAAAACTCCGCGCCCAGCTTCAGAGTGCAAAGCGGAGAATCTGGAGAATATTGACACAGGTGGAATGATATCTCATTTATAAATGCTGAAGTCAGTGTAAATGCACGTATTAATGTGACAGTGCATATACATTGGTTTTTGAAATTCTCTTCCTCTCATATGCAGATGGTTTGATCTACTTTGGGGATCTCATGGAGGAAGTGTCTTTGTCGTCCATCTTAAGTACTTTAGAAAAAAATTACAAAGATGCAACTCGTAATAAGAGTGAATTCGACGAGACGGTATTTCTATATGACGAGGACAGATTGCTTGGATCGGGAAGCTTGTCTGGGGGCGCCATTAATTTAACTGGTGCCAAGGTATGCCTTTTCATTCAATCTAGTTGATTGACACTTCTATAAATCGTGTAATCATATTGTCTATTTTCATGTAGAGGAAATATGACTCATTTGCCTCCCCTGCAAAGACTGTCGCGAGACCACTCTCTCCCAGCCGCTCTCCTGCATCTCGCGTCAACGGTGTAATTGTTGGTACTAATTTGAGGATCACTGCTACTCCTGTAAGCACTGCTATGACAACTGCCAAGTGGCTTCGGACTATCGTGTCTCCACTCCCATCAAAACCTTCGATGGACCTGCATAGATATCTAGCGTTGTGCGATAGGGATGTGACCAGTGACGTGATACGCAGGGCCCATATAATTTTGGAGGCTATCTTTCCGAACAGTGCTATCGGTGAGCGCACTGTAACTGGAGGCTTGCAAAGTGCTAATCTCATGGACAATATGTGGGCTGAGCAACGAAGGCTGGAAGCCCTTAAGCTGTACTATCGGGTTTTAGAAGCTATGTGTAGAGCAGAGGCACAAATTTTACATTCGAATAATTTAACCTCTTTGTTAACAAATGAGAGGTTTCATAGATGTATGCTTGCCTGTTCCGCTGAGTTGGTTCTTGCAACGCATAAGACTGTGACGATGTTGTTTCCCGCGGTGCTAGAGCGAACTGGTATTACAGCTTTTGATCTTAGTAAGGTGATAGAGAGTTTTATTAGACATGAGGAAACTCTTCCAAGAGAATTGAGAAGGCATCTGAATACATTAGAAGAGCGACTTCTAGAGAACATGGTGTGGGAGAGAGGTTCCTCAATGTACAACTCCTTGGTAGTGGCAAGACCGGCTCACTCTCCAGAGATAAATCGGCTAGGCTTGTTACCCGAACCAATGCCGTCCTTGGATGCCATTGCCATGCATATTAACTTTTCTTCCAGTGGATTGCCCCAGTCACCGCTGCAAAAGCATGAGACTTCTCCTGGTAAGTCTTTCTTTCTAGGGTTCCCCTGACCTTTTTGAATTCTGGACTTGTCTTTTAAGCATCAGTTTGAATCTATGAACTTTCCTGATTTTGTGGGTGTATCTGAATCCGCCAATTGTCAACAATACGATATATGGATGCTTCCTATTTGCTTCGCTTTGAATGTTTAGATGCAATTATGTTCATGATTCGCCCAGCTCAATATCGCACGTTATCGTTCAGGTCAGAATGGGGATATCAGGTCTCCCAAGAGAATTTCTACAGACTACCGGAGCGTATTAGTTGAAAGAAATTTCACTTCGCCAGTAAAAGATCGGCTTTTAGCCTTGAGCAATATCAAGCCAAAGTTACCGCCACCTCCACTTCAGTCTGCGTTTGCCAGGTACTCTCAATGTAGAATCATGGGGTAGTACATAACTAAAGCTTGGTTTTGCACCACATCACTTCTTTTCTGTTCTTCAAGTTCTCTGTGTTTCGCTATATTGCAGTCCAACTCGACCACATCCAGGAGGTGGAGGGGAAACATGTGCAGAAACCGGGATCAATATATTCTTTAGCAAGGTACTGGAAAGCGTCTAGAATGGACCTGCTTGCCAAATGACCCCAAGAGAATCTTAAAAGTCACTGCAACTATCCTTCTACTCGACAAGGAAAACTTGTTTATAAGTGAATATAATGGATCTTGCATCCTTGTTTCTTCTCTTTCCTTCCTCTTCCTTCTCTGCTTGGGTTTAGATTTTCTAGCGATGCACGGCATATTGGGGCTTCATCAAGAGTTTTTATGTCATGTGAGATATTAATAGAGCAACGCAACATGACAACCTCCTTCCAATCATCCTAATTCTGAATGCGAAGACTATACTTAGGGATTTCATCTCAGAGACATTGAAGTTTTAGTCAGTTCCATGTCTGATTGTTTTGCAATAATAAAGATATATCCTAGTTTGGCTTTTACAATTACTGTGATTTATTCAGTTTTTTAATTGTTTTCCATACTTGTGGGATTGTCCAGATTACTAAGCTAGCAGCTGTCAGAATTAATAGCATGCTTGAAAGGCTACAACTCTCTCAGCAGATAAAGGAAGGCGTTTACTGCCTATTTCAGCAAATACTCAATCAGCAAACTAATCTCTTCTTTAATCGGCACATTGATCAAATAATACTCTGCTGTTTCTACGGTGTTGCAAAGGTTTGGACTCAGGAATTTTGTACGGTTTCCTGCGACAATTCAGAGCATTTAATATTTCTCTTCCTTGTTACTAATTCGTGTCGGTGTGTTTCTATTTCCCTTTTGGGCCTGAAGATCTATCAAACAAACCTGACCTTTAGGGAGATCATTCACAACTATAGGAAGCAACCCCAGTGCAAGCCACAAGTGTTCCGCAATGTGTTTGTTGATTGGTCAACCCGTCGTAATGGGGTACGTTAAATAATCTTACTCTCTTAGGCATCAGTTTTCTAGACAGCTCCTTAACGCGTTGATTGTTTTGGCAACAGAAAACAGGGAATGAGCATGTGGATATTATCAGTTTCTACAATGAAATATTCATTCCTTCTGTGAAGCCACTGCTTGTTGAAGTTGGGCCAGCTGGAGCAAATACTAGAACAAACCGGGCTTCTGAAGCTGGCAATAAAAATGATGGTATGCTTTTGACTGAAATATGACTTGTAAATCTGTCTTCACACAAGCCTTAGTCTGATTCTCTGTTGTTATAACTCTTACTAATCAGCTCAATGCCCCGGGTCACCTAAGATATCTCCTTTTCCAACTCTCCCGGATATGTCCCCAAAGAAAGTATCTGCATCCCACAACGTCTATGTGTCTCCACTGAGATCATCTAAGGTGCTCATCTTCTCTCTTGCAGTTTCTTTTTCTTCTTTACCACAGCTTTTCTTCTATTCTAAAGATTTAACCATGAAATTCCTTTCATGTATTATCATTTCTGACATTATTGTGAATGATTTGATTTAACATGGAAGTTCTTGAAATGGAATGTCACTAGGATACATGCAACATGGACACGGTGCTATGGTTGTATTTTTTTTCTTTTAATTGGCCTGCTCTGTCTTGATTGTGCGCAGATGGACGCTTCAATCTCTCATAGCTCGAAAAGCTATTATGCTTGTGTAGGAGAGAGCACCCATGCCTATCAAAGCCCTTCCAAAGACCTTGTTGACATCAACAGCCGCCTGAATGGGTAGGTTGCGATTAGATTGTGGGCTTTGGTATATTTGTTTGGGTGTATAACTTGCTTATTTTCCACCATATTGCAGTACCCGAAAGGTGAGAGGCACACTTAATTTCGATGACGTTGATGCTGGCCTCGTTAGTGACTCTATGGTGGCCAACAGCCTCTACCTTCAGAATGGGAGCAGTATGTCTTCATCAACTGCTAAGTTATCTGAGAAACCAGAATCTCAAAGTTAAATGATCCCCAGTCCAATTCCTATGCATGTAAATTCCAGTTCTTTTGTCCCCCTCAACTAGTTCAATCAGGAAGTGGAAGCGTGCAGTGAGTTATTTGTATAATAGCTGCCCTTTCCTTATCTTCTGTCCATGAGAAGGCTGCATGAAAGTTACTTTAGTAGTTCAGTTTAATAAAATCTTATAACCTCCACAGGATAAAATTATAGCCTATTCTTTTCTTACTCATAACAGATCAATTTCCCTATGGTACTATTTCTTGCTAAAATCACTGCTATCATGTTTGATGCTTTCGTGATTTAGAGTAGAAGATGGCATTTAAAATTTGGATGGGCTGATTAGGAAGATGTTGCGGTTTCATCATTTAAATAATGCCACTGAATTAAGTTTATCTTTGAGGAGCAATGGCTTGTTTTCTGGACATAGAAGTGAACGGGCTGAAGAGCTTGCAGATTTTCTAGCTCTGCACTCTGTGATGCAAGATAATCGTCATTAAATTTTGAGTACCTGGAGGTCACTTCATTGCTAGACTTGCTATCAGAAAATGGTCAGTTTGGCAAAGGTGGCTGCCACGTCCTGTAATCTGCTCAATACAACACGACTGGGACATAACCAATGGTCTGCCCCCTTGAGTGCGTCTGCTACAAACAATGCTGGAAAGAGGAACTAATTTAGACATTTTGCAGACACCTTATACTAAGTTTTAGTTTTAGTTAATTTAATGGTGTGCAAGCTTTTCTTGTCTTCGGATTTGATGCGATGTGTCGTTATGGGGCTTCATGAGGGTACGCCAGTGAGCTGAGTTTTCTAGGTAATATTTCCGGGCGTAACAGTCTCTCTTGTTAAAAAAAGCTTGGCATTCTGTCATATTCATTATTCAACGTGAAGATGTATCTGACAGATCTTGATTTAAAAAGCCTCCGCGAGACGGACAAAGTTCACCAATTCACCTCACGTTTTAGCTTCTGCATTGGCGGCATTGGCGTAGCGCTCACCCACATACTTCACTTTAGATATCTACCAAGCAATGTAACAGTAGCCAAGAGGACTGGCAGCAAAAGATTTCCAATCTTTATCATGCTAGTGACAAAAAAAATTAAATCAGATTTCCAATCAACAAGATGTCAGCTTTACAGATGGGAGTTCTTCAACGATAGATCACAGTTTTCCTATGTATCAGTATCGTAATCTTACAACCGCAGTGTGCTCCCGAACTAGATTTGTTTTGCTTTCAATCAAGTTAAAAAACTAACATAAAGTCATTCAACTATTTTAAATGGAAGCTCCCAATGCAGTTCCTACCTAATGTAATACGGAGCACCTAAGAAAGCCGAAGATGTCAATCAGGAAAGTTACATCCAGTCAAGAAGCCACCCATTGAAAATAACAGCATCCGTAACGTCTCGCAGCAGCCCAATTTGCACACCAAAAGAAGAAGCTCCCTTGCCTTGTACTTGGGTTCCGAAAAAAGCCTAGGCCGCTCTTGATTCCACAGAAACAACAAGGATGATACTGTGATTGAGGTTCCCGCAGATCCTTCTTTGTGTGTGGCTGATGGGGAGGCATCGAGTGCTGCGATATCAGAGTACGGTCATTGTCATACAATGTCAGCGAGTTGGTGATGGAAAATCTGATTCCCCTGTGCAAAAGTACGATAAGCAAGCGAGCTGTGTTTTGGGCATCATCTAAACCACAATGAGCACGCCCATGCCAGGTCAAGCCAGCCATCTCAACTGCCTCCCTAAGATTACATCTTAGACCTCCGAAAACTTCATGGAACGGGACTTTTAGGTTAATCCATCTAGTGAAAGGAAGAGAGAAAATGTCAGAATTAAGCATAGAAGAATCAAAGTCTGCACGATAGTTACATATCACTACCTCACCTGTTGAAATAAGAAGGCTTTCGAATTTTCTTATACCGACACTCAGATTCCAACATCACGCGGCAATCCCAATTGGACCAGGTAACAACAGCGAAATTTGTGTTCTTTATGCCCTTCTTCTCAAGCCATTTGTCATGACTAAGAAGAGCCTCACTCAGGGTAACACCTCGATCCACCTAGAATCACCAAAAAGGAAAACAAAATGGATTTAAAAGCCGTTATAATGAACAGGAAATTGATATGAGAAAGAAGATGCCATAATCCATAAGCATGACTGGAATGAGGGAACTCTCTATGCAAACATGGGCGGTTTCAGTAAATGTGCATGGCAAGCACCGAAAGACAATTGACTCGCCACTTTGGCATGGTTTTGATGTATCATCAAAACTATATGAAAGGTTCTGCACTGCCCATGGAATTTTAGCTTTATCTAATTATCAAAGAATCGATCTAGTAACTTGAAATCCTTCATCATCCTACGTACCCGTCTTTACCCTTTCCAAACTTCTTATTGCAGAAGATATGAAAGACAGACGTGCACTGGTAGCCCTTAAAACTTTCAGCACCACCATCAATTATTAATTTCGTCTAATGTGCTCCTTTACAGACCAATCCATTTCACGAGACAAATAAATGAACCAAAATCTATTTGGCGTCAGACAACACTCATCAACTTGCACAAGAATCCAGAACTGGCGGCATCCCCCGTAACCAGCTCATACTGAATAGATCAATCTCGCTTCCCTCAACATGCAAATGCATATGCTCCAACACATTATGTGCCAATCATCAGATAACACCTGCCATTAGATGCTATTTGCAGATGTATCATTTGCAGAACATCCAAGCACTGAGCAGCCAAGGTTATAGCAGATAGAAAACTCTACGTCCTCTTTCCTATTTGCACCAGCAGAAATTCTACAGGCTTACGATATATTAAGAGGGAGACGTACAGAAGATGAAGTGACGAACCCTCTTCCTGACTAACTAGCAAGACTAACTCCAAGCCCTTTGAACATTGGTGCAAATAGACATGGACAAAGGCAACACACTTTCATCCATGATTACAGCACTTCATCTATCACATCATAATCTGATACATGTTCCCCCATATAAGGCACACCTAGTAACCTTCCTCTTAATTGCTATTAGGGTTGAAAGTACGTAAAAAGCCATCTATAGCCAACTGAAAATAAAAACTACAAATGATTCTCCTATAGGAAAATTTAAAGGCTCGTAAAAAAAAAAGGCAACTCCCAGTGAGCCATGCTAATATCTACTGGGTAGAGTAAAAGGACTGTCAGTCTTGACAGGTTCCGAGATCAACCAACAGAAGCCTCCCTACTAATTAGGACAAAAAGGTCAGGGTATCTGGAAAAAGACGACGCCCCTCATGGTCCCGTCTAGCCACACTATATAATACTTTCCCCAGCCAAACTGTCGCATAATCAGAATAAAAAAATTTCTTCCATGCCAAGGAAAAGGTAATTCAACACAAACAAGAGATGAGAAGCCTGCACTGAGAGTGGAGGAAAGAGCTGAATCCATATCTCGCACTAAGAGAGTATTTACAAGCTAAGTTAGTTTATACATAACATCAATCCTCACAACTCTCCAACATTTTGCCTCTGCTTCAATTTTACAAGTAATGCATAAGAGAAAGATGACCTCTCCTCCTCCATCTTTAAGCTAATTATAGGAAGCTGCAGAAGGAGTTGGAAGAACGGCCTATTCTTTTTTGCTACGCAATCAGGGGGTTAGAAGATCTTCACACTTGAGAACATAAATTAAGTTTCTCTATACTTCTTCATCCCATCAACCTGAGGCTCACGTGGTAGAAAATATGAACAATGAACAGCAGAAAATCCAGCTTTCCCAGACAAAGAAAGAAAGAAAGAGAACGAAGATCGAACACGGAATTGAAAAAATCTGGTCAGTAGCAATGGAAGAATAATCCATCTCCTCATCTATACCATTTTGAAAGACACAGGAGAAAGTAAAATGAGAGTGCAAGTCTCAACCATTAAAATTGTACTACGATTTTCACAGGCCACCATCCTTAAGATACCAACCAATAAGTGATTATCAACAAAAGAACGGGCTTAAAATGATTGGGAAAACAGAATCTAGATCGATACAAACCTGAGATTGCTGGATACCAGTCAAATCTTTGCAAAAATCACTCAGATGCTGATTGCATGTTGGTCGAACATAGGTTTGGAAGCATGCTTCCAATTTGCCAGTCATGCTACTCACTATAACAGATGGGAATTCAATTATCTCTTGAGGATGGGGATTCTTTTCCTTGTCACAGGTTGCCTCGAAGTCTATGACCACAAAATACTGAAAGTCTTGGAACTGGTACTCAGGGAGGTAACGTTGAGAGAGCGTATCTGGTGGACAACCATGAAAGCCATTCCCCCCATGGAAAAAGCAAAATTGACCCTTAGAAGAATTCATTTGGTGCGGCTGCATCTGATGAGACTCGGGATACCGCCAGCCATAGTAGTAAGGATAATTAGGTCCATTGGGATGTTCACTTCTGCTAATTGACAAAACTTTCTTTGCGACATCTCCATCGGACTGACCTCTAATTCCATCCTTAAGCTTGGTTACCCCGGAGTGTGTGTTGCTATTTTCCTGAAGGTTGTAAAGGAATCCATTGCTTGAAAAACGTCCAGATGATGCCACGAAATTCCTTTGAGTATCTTCTGTAAACCCAAATATATATAAACAAAAAAAAAAATCAGAAAATCACACATTGTTCCTTTTTTACTTGCCAACAAAACAGATCCAAATGTACGCAGTTACGAAAGAGTAGTGTCAAATGATGTCACGTGAAGAAAGGAATTCTTGAGTGGAAGAATAGAAGGAAACCTCCTAAAGCGCAGAAAACTCGGTAGCATACTCCCTAAGATGTCTAATAAAACAAAAACAGGTACATCTTGTATGGCACCGCTCTTTTGTAACTGCAAGCAACACTTGCACTGCTCTTTTCTTGGACCGGGTGATAATTCAAGTGTGGCTGATGAATTTCACAATTCCAGACAAGACAGCACCAAACCAAGCAATTCCGTCGCTGTCTATGAGCAAGAACGAGGTCATCGACGACACTTAAAATTATCACCCAGTCCAAGAAAACCAGGCACGTCCCAGTAAACATCGCATCGACCCGTCTCGTCAGAGCTATTCACATCAACCCCAACTTCGTTTACCAGCAAAGCGCTCGGTCTGACTGAATAAAACAGTTCCCCAACACAACACCGAACGTCATCACCACAAGCCAAGCCAGCACCGACTTAAAATCAAACACATTCCTCCGTCCCACTAAACTTCCCCAGTTGGCACGTGAACCTCAATCGCGCCGCATAAAAAAAAAAAAAGAACGCCTTTTCGATCGTCGCTCAAAGACTGAGAAGAAAAATCAAGAATCTTGCAGACAGAGAGAGAGAGAGAGAGAACCCGCACCTCTGTGATCAAAGTCCATCGCGGTCTCGTGCTTGATTGCCGTGATCCGCCACCAAATACATTCGATCTTCCTCCGAAGTATGTCCCGACCTGCACGCGCAGATCAAGCACCCTCTGCTCAATTCGCTCTGTTCTCTGTTGCTCGCACGCCAATACCACCGATGATCAACGCACGAAAGCTTCGAACTTTCACCCGGCGCGACTGCGGTTCGAGGATGGAAAAGGCGAGGGAACGCGAGAGAGGAAGTGGGTCTTATATAGTTTGTCGATTACATCGTGGATGCGCAGAAGTAGCGACGCACTCCGCAGAGAATAGGCGAAGGAGCTACTTTAGTGTCACGAGAGAGGAAAGTAGCGAGAGAAAGCTTGGGGCCCACGGGGGGCAAGTGAGAGAGAGAGGTGTCTGGTTTTTTTTGTGGATTTGGTGGACACGTGTTCAACGTGGAGTGGTTCTCTTCGTTTGTTGTTTTCCGATGTTCGTGCAACGTGCGGTGGTCCTTGGCTGGTCAACGTAACCGCCGGTCTTCGACCCAAAAAAAAAAAAAAAAACGTAACCGCCGGTCCGAGATTTTTTGTTTTTTATTTATTTATAGGCGGCAATGTTGATGCTTGCTTGCTCTTTGTTTTTCTTTTCTTCGTATATTTCTGTGTTTAAATGACTAAATTGATGTTGATTTTAATATCTTTGAAGATGACGAAATAGGAAGTAAATCGTGATTTTCTGATATTTTCCTTCCTTTTCTTGAAAAATGTAGGCTAGATTTCGTTACGAATTAATAAATTGGTATTTTTAAGTCGTTCTTGCTCGATTCCTCTCTTCTTTTTTAGGGAATACGGACTAACCCGACCGTCTTTTGGATCTTTTTTTTTTTTGAGAAAATCATTCAATTTCAGATCTCAAGTATTAATTGAATTATCAAAGTGTATAATCGAGCGATGTAATAAGATAGATGAAATAAACTCAAAAAGATAATTATATATGGAAAAAACTAAGTTCGTGTTACATAAGATGGATTTTAGCTTACCAAGAAAGAGGCAGTAAATTAAATCTACACATGCATCAAACATTTGAGAAATCGTGAATTAAGAAGTGAGAGATTTAGGGTGCGCATGAATACCATTCTGTGTCCGGGCGCTATTTCTGAACAGAAATGATTTTTTTTTATTCTGTGCCCGGAAACAATTTCTGAGTATTTGAAGGCGTTTGATAAACTGTCCAAAATTTCTATTCCTAGAGTAGAAAAGAACAGAAATGCGTTTGGTAACTACATAAAATTTCTGTTCCCAAATAATATTTTAATAATATTTTGAATTGTTTAATTTTTTTTCTTTCTACTTTCTTCTTTGGCCATGGCTGGCGAGGGCGTCACGGACCTCGCCGGCCGCCGGCGGAGGCGAGGGTCGCCTCGCCGGCGAGGGCGAGGGCCGGACCTCGCTGCCCGGGCGAGGCCGACCTCGCCGTCGCTGACGGACGGCGAGGCTCGGCCTCGCTTGATCCGGGCGAGGCCGCTCGCCCGTGCGGCGAGGGTCGCCTCGCCCTCGCCGGCGAGGGCGACCCGCTCCCGGCGCGCCGGCGAGGGCCGTGACGCCCTCGCCTGGCCTGCGGCTGTGGCAAGCAGGCTTCAAATGAGGGAAGAACAACACAAAAATAAGAAAAGAAAAAAAAGAAAAAGAAAAAAAAATTGATTCTCAAAATTGTGCCGAGAAAGAAGCAACTTTTTTTTACTTTTTGTTTCTCTTACAAAACTGTTTCTCGGCACAAATTTTTGCAAAAATGTGCCAAGGAACAAAAAATTTACCAAACGCATTTCTGTTCCCAAACTATTTCTGGGTACAAAAGAACATAAATTTTCACTATTTGGCACGTTACCAAACGGGCCCTTAGTTTTACCTTTTAGTCACAAATTTGTTCTTCGTTCAAAATTTTACAGATATTTTGGATCCAAACCCGACCCGAAACAGGGTCCGAGCCCAGCATTAAATCCACGAGAGAGGCCCACAAGCCCATCCAGCAAAACGACGTGTGCTTCGGACATTCCTGTGCAAAACCTCTCAAAAACCCTACAAACACACGCATCACGGACACAGAAACACGTTCGACCTTGTTTGTCAGGGACAGAGCGAGAGAGAGAGAGAGAGACCGAGCATGGGAGCGACGAAGCCCGATGCGGTCGACTACGGGGCGTTGCGGGAGCTGTTCAGGCACCACATAGAGTCCTTCGACCACTTCTTGGATCGCGGCTTGGATACTATGCTCCTCAAGATCAAGCCCGTCCAAATTTTCGATCCCCTGTCCAACAAGACGCTTAGCAATATCCTTTTTTATCTGTTCGAATTGCTTCATCGCTGCGTTCATGTAAGCTGGAAAATACGGCCCTTTGCCGGTTCTTACTAAATCAAATTGAAAGTTCTCATTTTTTTTTTCCATGTATTGTTGTTAGTAGTTTTGAACATTGTTCTGGCTGCACACTCTTATACAAGCGTGATTTTCTTTTATTGGGTGAAATTCTTGGTAGGCGTCACAGTCCCCTCTGCATAATGTCTCCTTACTCTCCAGTCTGTTGATCTTTATAAATATTCTTGCCTCATTGCTATTTCTAGCATATGTTACCCTTTGAAGGATTGGTTTTGAACTTACGGATAAGATCTCTTTCCTACAAGCAATTGTCTCTGCAGTCATGTGTGCAAATGTCATATCATGGGCGACATTGGAAAAGTGCTCTTGTGGGTATCTGCAGTATATTTGCTCGGTAGTATCTACTCGTCTAGTTCTTGCAAGGATTTCTTCAAGACGAATTCCTGTTTTAGCATCAACTGGTGCTCATGTTTGCTTTTGCTAGAGTTCACTGGTCATCAAGTGGTGGTGAGACCAGTGGAATTATTTTGATAGTTGAAGTAAAGAAAATTTGGATGCTAATGTTCAAATCTTGGAATTGATATTCTAGTTTGCGCTCTGTGCGAGCAATTCTTCTTCCCAATTTTGAAGTTTTCCCTCTTTTTTTCGAATTTTGGGACGATAAGACAATTCCTTTTTTCTCTTATGCACTTGGTGCGAATTTCCAAGTCAATTATGTGAACAAGGCATACAAGTTTCATCCTTGACAATTTAATCACTCTCGTTTGAGAACCCTCAGGTATATCAACCTCAAAAGGAGGGTGTTTCAAAGACAATTCGTGATACTCTCTTACCCTACGAAGTAAGACTGCCGCGGTTGATTTGAGTCCCGCTTGATTCGTTTTTCTACTTGTGCGAATGGTTGGGCTGACTTAAGCTTATTTGTTTTGCATTTCAAATAGTGTAGACAAGCTAAACTTTCCTACTCTGGGAAGTTCATGGTGGACGTCTGTTTTCAATACGACAATGGACCAGCTGTTATACGCGAAAAATTTAATTTCGGCTATCTTCCAATAATGTTAAAGGTTAGTCTTTATTTTATTGCCGAAATAAGATTTCCAACATAAGAAATTAAGTGGCAATTATGCCACCTTCTGCTGTAATGATGGGATTTTACTCATCCAGTAGCACTTTGTTTACTCCACCAGACAGATTAAATCTCCCAAAGTGAAGTTCTCTTCTTTATACGATTCTGCCTTACTTAAGAGCAGTTGTTGAACGAGTGAATCTGCTCTCTACGTGAATGGAGGTTTCACAGTTAGATGATTAAAGCTAATGCATCAGCAATGTCTTGATTGCCTTTTTTGCTTATTTGTGCTTGCACTTGCTTTTCTTGCACAGTTGAGATTCTTTCAATATGTGTCCTTAATATTATGATCAAGTGATTGATATTTTTCTCCTCTCTAAATTGTGAGGCGGCTTGCATGCATTTTTCTCCTTGTAGAATTCTGTCTTATTATTTGGTGAACCAGCATTTCCCTAAACTTGCTTCATGCTAAGCTCCATAGAAGACACTGATGAGAAACCCGACAATTGTGCCAGAATTTCCTTATTTTCATGTCTTTTGTCCTGCTTTTGTGATGTATTAGAAGCAGGCAATGGTTCAACTTATCTGCCCTACTATGAAATGTAATCTGGGTAACACCAGCGTATCGTGAATGCTATTCAGTGTGATAATGACTGTACAATCTCTTAAATATGTCTTATAGCTATTATGCCTACATGTTGTTCTTAATCTAGTATCTTGAATGCTACCGCTCAAGTTGGTTGAGATCATGGATGCACTTGTCGTGTTGCTGTGTCTTTTGGATATTGGATGTTATTTTTCTTTAGTTTGTACAGTTTTGCTTTTATGTCCCATCTTAGTTAGAATGCTTTGAATTATGGATAAATAGGTGCATCCTTTCCATACTGAAAACATTAAAGACTATATACATGTTAAGGGAGATGAAGAAGATCGGGAATGGTAGATAGTGATTGAATTAATCTGCATTTCTTCGAGTTAATTGAAGTGATTCTTGATTTTGAGATGATTATGAAAGATCCATACTGCCATGGTAGTTAAGTAATGGTTGAAGATTCATAATTCAATTTTGTTGCAGTCAAAGCTTTGCCACTTGAGTGGCGCTGACCCGCAAAAGTTGGTTTCTTGCAAAGAGGAGTCTTCTGAGATGGGTGGGTAAGTTATTTTCTTTCTGTATCTTTAAGTAGTGATATGAAGCATCGAATATTTGCTGTATAAGTTTGGAGCATTGCATATCCACTGGATAGATTATATGCTATTGTCTTTTGCTTTATTGAAAATGGAGATTAATTAGTTTATGCTGTTGTCTTTTGCTTTATTTAAAACGAGATTAATTATCGTTTATCGACAATCTCTTCTTTTTCTTCCCCCTGACAAGCTCTTCTTTTGCTTTATTGAAAATGGCGTCTTTTTTAATACAAACCCCTCCCCCCCCCAAAAAAAAAAAGAAGAAGAAAAAGAAAGAACGCAACGCACACATGCAAACAAAGCAACCGCTGTTGTTTAGTGTGACTGTAGAAACTGCACATTTCTTTAGTTGTTTTGTGTGGTGGGTTTGCCGCCATTTCTTTAATGTCGTGCTTGTGACTTTCATCGGTCATCTCGAGCGGAAACATTTATATTTCTTGTTGAATGACTAACTTACTACAGACTGAAATAAAAAATTGTCCTTGTTGAAAGCGGCAAGTATTGTAGAGATGCTTATGTTTAGTCATTCTATCAAAATTTGACAAATTCATTCTTTTGAAGCTATTTCATCTTGAATGGGCTAGAGAGGGTGGTTCGTCTTCTGATATTGCCAAAGCGGAACTATGTAAGCACATTCCTTTGCCAATTGTTGTTCTTCTGCACTAGCACTCCTGATTACATACTATATTTTGGTAGGGTATTGGACACAAATGGACCTCTGCATGCTTTCATTATTTACCTCTTTTTTTTTTTGCAAAGTTTGTTGTATCCGTCTGTTAGCTTTGCAGTTTTTCATTTCCTTTGACCTGTTTATTTTATGGTGATGATATCTGAGTTCGATCTATATTTCAGCCGATGAGCATGGTGCGGAATTCATTTCGTGACCGACGTGAAGGATATACAGACAAAGCAGTAGTAATAAGGTTTCATTTTTATACACCATGCATGAAGTTGGTTTTAGTCATTTAAGTGGTTCATTTATTTGTACAGAATTGCATACAAATTTTCTGCTGTTTGACTCTAAATGCGAGGGGTTAACAATAACACGGCATTGCATGGTAATTGGTAACTATCAATGCAATAGGCTGTTATGTTGGAGATTCGCTGTTTAATGCCTTTACAGGTTTTTAGGTAATGATTGACCATTTTTCCGAATAGGTTTTGATTAAATCGTGCATGTTCTTAGTATATTTTATAAGCAGATTACCCTTAACTCGTGTTGGTAAGTCATGATTCTTATTGTTTTTCCTATGAAATTGAAGATGTCATCAGTTCTGACTTCTCTTATGTTGTGAGAAAGCCTAGTTCTCTTGTCCCATTGATCAAGTGTGACGTTTCATATGGCGATTTAAACTGTAACTTCCCTTGCTGTATTGGCCAGTGTGGTGGAAGCAAATACATTATCACTTTATGTGGGCTCCGATTTTGTTAACCTTTTGCTTTCTCTCTCGAATATGGCAGCTATTTTGGGAATATCCATATGATTTGGGACTATAGCGGAAGAGTGATGTTAGAGGAGTGTTGTGTGAATAACTGCTTAGCACAATGTTTTTGCCTGCTGAATTTATTCCGAACTTTGATTTGAGAAAATTAATGATTAGCCAAATTTGTGTAGTCAAAAGTGGTTTTACCTATGCAAATTCTGTCTTCTATAATGACTTGCAGCTTTCATGGGTTAACGCATCCAGGTGATTATGGTGGTTCCAATTCTGATTTAATCGCTTTTCAGGTGTGTCAGAGAAGACCAGTCTTCTGTGACAGTTAAACTATATTACCTTCAAAATGGTAGTGCGAGACTTGGATTTTGGTAAGATATTCTAATTCTTTAACTGGTGAATTAAACCTTTTTCTCTTGAAATGAGATTTTAACTGTTAGCTCTAAATGGTTTTTTGCAGGATTCAGGCTAGAGAGTATTTGCTTCCTGTTGGTGTTGTTTTGAAGGTGCTGTAATTCTTAACCTCCAATAAGAATATTTTTTTCCCTTTTTATCATCTTGGTTGTTTGTGGGATGTTGCAAATGGATAGCTGATGCTTCTTTACTTCCTTGTTGGTTCGTGAAATTTATCTCTTTATTGTTAGTCACAGTTGACTTATATATACAGCGGCAGTCTCATTTCATATCTTGTGTAATGGTGAATTGACCCGTCAAACTTTGTCCTAGATCTTTCATCTTGTTTATGAGTGTTGGCACCTTCTGCGATCTAGATGCATCTGAAGAAGAAAGAGGACTTGCGGTACAATCGTAGTGTGCATCTCTTGTATGTAGGAATTCCAATGAGTGCAATCCCTCTGCATTCCAGACGTTAGAAGCTTTTCCTCCTTATCTGGTGCAAGAAGGATGGACATTTGTATGGACCTTCCTTAGTCGATAGCCTTTCACTTTTAGGTTCTTATTTAGATGGCACTCAGGCGCTCGGCTTCCTTCCTTCCTTCCTTCCTTCGTCTGTCTAATTCCATGGAAGGATTTTTCATATACTTCCTTTTGTTTACTTTATCGCCTTTCATTTAATTATAGCAAATCTTGTTCAGCGCCTCAAATTCTGTTTGAATCTGTGTACTTTCTCGACCCTTCCAATAACTTATAAGAGATCTTATTTAGACGCCTCAAATTTTGTTTGAATACGTGTATCTGCTATGAACTTGTGGAGTGATCACTGGTTGCCGGAAATTTCCCATGTCATGAATTAATTGGCCTTGGATCAGAGCCAGGATTGGTTTCTTCTGCCATCAAGTTTTTATTGACCCGTTTCACCTTGCCCTTATTTGATGGTTGTGGATCAAGGCTTTAAGACTATAGGACAATGTTGTAGTGGAGGTCATTTTTCTGCTTTAGAGCATCAGAAGATGTTATGCAAATTAATACTTTTGCCTCCACTCTTGGCTGGCGTGCTATATATGTTTGTCTATGTCCTTTTCTTTCTCTTTGCTGTACTTCTCCTCATGTTATTGCTAATTGAGATCTTGACTATAATCAACAGGCACTTATCGACACCAATGATCATGAAATTTATGCTAGTTTGACATGTTGCGATAATGAGAAATATGGCAGAGGGAAGGGTGTTGTGGGTACTCAACTTGTGAGTGAAAGGGCTAAGATTATACTTGATGAACTTCGAGATCTGGCTCTTTTTACACGACGCCGATGTCTGCAACATATCGGTACTCTTGACATTTTTCACCGTTTCTTTTGCTTAAGTATCTGTTGTATGACTAACAAAGTTTTACCCTATATAGGAGAGCATTTCCAACCTGTTATGGGTGGTCTAGAAAACGAAAGTTATATCTCTGTAAGTTTTATCACATGCATGGCTTTATTAAATTGTTATTGTTTTGTGTCTTCAATGGTGCGGTTCCCACCTTCATTTCTCTCTTCCTTCACAGGTTGCGGATGCTGTTCTTCGGGACTACATTTTTGTCCACCTTGATAACAACTATGACAAGTTCAATCTTCTCATGTTAGCTACTTTCCAACTTGCCTTGTTGTTTTCTAAAGAAGTGGTGGCATGATATTCGTTCTAATAGCTCCACTTTTCATTATTGTGAATATGTTTCTGATTGTCTTTATTTTTCGTCCAGCTTTATGGTGCAGAAGCTTTTTTCTCTCATTGACCAGACTTCAGTTCCAGATAACCCAGATTCTTTGCAAAATCAGGAAGTTTTACTGCCTGGTCACCTGATTACAATTTATTTGAAGGTATAAGCTTTGTATCTTCTTTTCTTTTTTCTTTTTTTACTTTAATACACATTACTGAAGGATAATTACAAATTGAACCAGATAAATGTGAAATTACATATATCTATGCTCTACTTAATGTTAACTTTTTATGAACTGGGATTGTGGATCACTTGTTTCTGCCATAAGCAAGCTTAATACCAGCCTGGTCATTAATGCAGATGCCCTTGGTCAAAACCCACTTTCAATAGGTTTTGACCATGGGTAGACCTGTGAACTCTCAGCTCAGGTAAGGGTTCTGACTGTCTTTGGCCCTAGATGTCCGCTGCTTTCAGGGTTTGGGCCCAGTGCCTCTTTACAGTGACCCAAGTTGTGTTTGCTATTTCATGAACAAAAAAGGTTAGTGACCTTGCTGCTAGTAGGTTTTAAAATTGCAGCCTTTTGGTCTTTAGCATGTATGCCAAGCAAGAAAGGAACAGATGGTTTTTTTAACAAAAGCAAGGCGCTTAGTCGAACTATTGATCTGCAGTTCAGCCCCCTGATCCACTTAAAGTCTTGCTAAATGTATAGTTTTTTTAGCCTACATTCTTGGGGAGCCAAAAATGGATGGTTGAAATTAATTTCTGCACATTTTACCTTATAAATGTAAAATGATGACTTAAAACAGGTAAATAGAAAGATTATGGATATCTAATCGAACTGATTATAATATCTCAATACTTAATGTGCTTTCTCAATGCAGCTGAAGCTCAATAATTTCATTGCTTGTTTGTTACTTCTCCAGGACAAACTAGAAGATTGGCTACAAAAGGCAAAAAAGCTTCTTCAAGACGAGATAAAGAACAAAGGAAAAAACTTTGATTTCTGTAGCTGTATGTTATTGTACTCCTCTCTCTCTCTCTCTCTCAAATTTGTGTTTCTTCTTAGGCCCTTGACTATTATTGGAATGAACCAATTTTCCTAGGGAATATTCTGTTCATGTGCTATTTATTGTGCTAATTGTTGAAGGATTTATGATTACCTTCAGTTGTTACTTCTAAACTTCTCTCAAGATGTAGCCCCCTCCCCCTGCGATTCAACTGGGTTGGAGCTATTATTGTGATGACTAATGGAATCACGTGTCGGTTGTGTTTTTCTGGCTTCATTATCTGAGAAAGTGAGGGATTTTTCTAGTTCATAAATGCTGTTATTTTGTGTCTAATTATTGCCAACATTCTAAAAGTTCTTATGTCTGGCTTGTTTGTCCTACCTTTTGGTTTGTTTCAGAGTTCTTGACTAGGGTTTTTATGAAATGTGATTATGTAGTGGCACATGTTAAGAAGGTCATGGACAAAAATCCCGGAAGGCAGATTGGTTCAGCCATAGAAAATATGTTAAAAACTGGAAGGCTCATTACACAATCAGGTCTGGATTTGCAGCAGGTGTGTATAACTTCTGGCACTACACTGGATTCTTTTAATACAAATGAGCTCACAGTTCTCTTGTCAGTGCCTTATCTCTTTCATGTTATTTCCTGCAAGCAAAATACCGAGGGAGGTGAAGTGTATCATCTTATCGAAATTTTGGGTGTAATTGTTGAAGCGCTTTTTATGACTTGTATCTTGGTAGGGACTTGAATTAATCACAAGCTACATGAGACTTGCAATTTCTTTCTGCTCTTTAAATGGGTGTCTTTGCGTTCATATTTTTGCGCTTCTTACTATTGGGTGAGATGGAACAGCAGTAATTTCGTGGTCTTTTTCTGTATTGTCGTCTTTTAACTAGAGTGAGAACTTATTGCCTGTTTCTTGTTGTTTTTAAGGAAGGGTGCAACTGCTTCTAGAGTTCTATGATGGTTCCCATGAATACACTAGAAGCATAATAGGTTCGCTACAGCAGATTAGAAATAGGAAAGCTTACTTCCGAATTGATATCTCACACATGCATCCAACTAACATACATTCCTTTTTCTGTACTTGGGGGATTAATTTTCTTTTCCTTTTAGTCCTTAAAAACTAATGTGTTTCTACATGTTTACGTATTTTCCTAGCTTTCACGTGGAGTTGTATGTTCTCTCTTACTAGTCTGAGAATTTGATGGCAATTGCCTTCTGCAGAAATTTCTAGCATGTGACAATTTGTTATCATCTTATGGTTATAGAATGTGGAAATAGGTTGGAAATAACTAAAGGATTTGTTCTTGAGTGGCATCTTGTTACTAACCTTATCACTTTATTTCCAACGTTAATTTATTTAATCTTGTGTAATATTTTTCTGATGTTTTAGCTATGTTCTAGTGGTGCTTGACTAATGCTTGTATCCTGGATCTGCTTTATTAGAGGGCAGGCTATACAGTTCAAGCGGAGAGGCTAAACTTCCTGCGTTTTCTTTCACATTTTCGGGCTGTACATAGGGGTGCATCCTTTGCGGGGTTGCGGACAACGAGTGTTCGAAAGTTGTTACCTGAGTATGTGTTGTTTGGTAATCAGTTTGAACGTGTCTTAACTTTACGCTCTTCTTCCCAATTCTGATTGCTCTTGACTTGCCCTCTCTCTTTTTCCCCCCTCTTCATCTTTTGGCATTTTGCAGATCTTGGGGTTTTCTTTGCCCTGTACACACTCCTGATGGGGAGCCTTGTGGTTTGCTAAACCATATGACTTGCACCTGTAGTAAGTTAACATACCTTTTCAGATTGTTATCAAGAATTTTATTATTCCGTGAGATAGTCTGAATGTTTTCATGTCTTATGACGAAATTTTCTGGCCTTTGTGTTTTGAAAACTGCTATAGTGTCTGGAAGAATAGTTTTCAGAACAAGTTATTAATATTAGGTTTTCTTAACAAATTGACATTAACCAGTTTTTAAAACGAGTGCCTTTAGCAACCATAGTCATCACCAGGAATGTGGCTTGGCCCCATGGTGGTCCCACCTTTTACCAATTTCCAAGACATCTTGGGTTCGATTTTATTCTTCCTCCTTCCGCATCTTACTTGTAAAATCTAAAAAGAAAAAAGAAGTTGCTGGAGCCAACAATTATTTTTAGCTTGTAAACCTAAAGAAGTGCTTTTGTACGCTTCCGACTAGCATATAAAGGCCCTTGACATTCCATATATTTCTGCAACTGTTTTCTTTGACTAATTTATTTATCATATGATGGCAACAAGCATCAGTGATGTATCTTCTTTTTTCAGGGATCACATCCTTTTTTGATTCAAAAGGAAACATTCGAGATTTTTCCAAGATAAGAATTTCAATTCTAAATGTTCTGATTGGAGTTGGAATGACACCTTCACTCCCCAAAATCGCTCAAGCTGGCCCTCCTGAAGTTCTCTCTGTCCTTCTAGATGGGCGTGTTGTGGGCTCTATTCCCTCTGCTGAAGTTGAAAAGGCTGTTTCTTATTTGCGTAGATTAAAGCTGCCAACTACTTCAGGGGTCCGTGTTTCGTCAAATCTTTCTGCTTTTGTAGTTTCCAACTGCCCCACATCACTGCTTCATTTTTTTTTTGTCCTCATTGCGGTACATGAAATTGCAGATTCCTGATGATCTGGAGGTAGGATATGTTCCTCTGAGCTTTGGTGGGGCATATCCTGGTCTTTATCTATTTACAAACCCTTCAAGATTTGCGCGCCCAGTTAGAAATATATCTGCTCCTGTAGATGAAAGCCAAAACATTGAACTCATCGGTCCATTTGAGCAGGTTATTTCGGGATGAGTTTTTGTGCTGGATTTTCTTAGGCGGTCGTATTTAAACAGTTTATGCAATTTTTAGGTGTTTATGGAAATTAGATGCCCTGATGGTGGAGATGGGGGAAGAAGAAATGAATTTCCTGCAACTCATGAAGAGATTCATCCAACTGGAATGCTCAGTGTGGTTGCTAACCTCACACCATGGTCTGATCATAATCAGAGCCCACGAAACATGTACCAGTGTCAGGTTTTCATTATAGCTTCTTCATTTATTTTCAAAAATCTCTTTTCATTCTCCCGAGGCCCAAAGATGGTCAGTGGGACCCTTAAGTAAATCTGGCTAATATTCGGTTGTTGCTTTTGTTGATTGTAACTTCAGATGGCAAAACAAACAATGGCTTTCTCTTCACAAGCCATTCATTTCCGTGCGGACCAAAAATTGTATCATCTTCAGGTATATATCTAATTCTTCAAATTTTTGCAATGGTTGTTTGTATTGAACTTGGTAAATGGATCGTCTGTTCGGAATTTCTGCATGCTAAGTTGTTGATTGACATCCGTGACCAATGGCCATTGCCTTTTGGAACTTATTGAGTGCATGAACGTGTTCAAGTCTGATCTGGAAGTCGGCATGTGCAGCTAATTTTTTTGTTGTTATAATCAATCAATGAATTTTTAGTTTGTATCTGTGGGTGCTGCTTGTGTTATTTCTCTGAACCTGTACCTTGGGGCTTTGCAGACTCCTCAAACTCCAATAATACGAACAGGTGCGTACACAAAGTATTGCATAGATGAGTATCCAACCGGGACAAATGCAATTGTTGCTGTGCTGGCTTATTCAGGGTAATGCTTGGAATTAACTCTGTAAAATTCAAGGTGATGGATATATTTGCTACATTATTTTATGCCCTTGAGTATTAACTATATGTTACTATCAGGTATGATATGGAGGATGCTATGATTCTGAATAAGTCATCTGTAGAACGTGGAATGTTCCATGGACAAATATACCAGGTTTTTCTCTTTTTGCTTAAGCCATTATTAGACGAACAGACTCCTGCGATTGCTCTTCCTACGTCCCACCTCTTTAGCATGTGAGCACATGTATTTACCCTGTGTAACACTCGGCAAATATTCTTTCTCCATGAGCTTTTGAGACAGAGAAAAGCTTTTCCATGTGGAGTGGGTACATTCAACCTTATTTATATGTCTATCAAGTGAAAGTGGGCAAGTTTGTTCGTTGGTATGACCTGTGAAGGAAACATGTCTATGAAAGCTCATTAACATGTGTATCAAATTAAGCAAAATGTCTCGATTCATGTCAACCGTTGATGCTAAAGATCCAAAGAGTAAACTCATCAAAAAGTTGACTAAATGGTTAGCTGACCATCAGCATCAACTGACTCCATTCCCTGAAATGCTGTACTGCTCTTTCACAACATTTAAAAGATGTCAAAAGAAATTCCATGGTTTCTTGTAAAAAAGCAAATCATCAAACCTTTGATAGCCATGGCCATTGAATAATTGAATTTGTTCCCATCCTAGCAAATATGAAAGTACTCGAGAATAATTAAGTTGAAGTCATGGTAGAGTAACATGTAAGACATGGTCACCTATAATCTGGTAACGTAAACAGTTCTTGGATGCCCTTTCCATCTAAAATATCAGGTTATTGGTAGGATTGCATGTAATTACTTATGTTTAAAGTATTTTAAAGATGATAGAGCACTTGGTTATTTTAAAGTGTTTTAATTTTGCCGGTGGTAGCTGGATATATTGTCTTATAAACATGCTGGGTTTTGGTCTTTTTCTCTACTTCTGTATATGGGTTCTCTGATCCCATGAATTTGTTTCTTCCTTTTTGTGGAAGACATTTGCTAAATGCATAAACTGTAAGCAGCAGAACCTGCAATTATGGAATTTGTGCATAAGATTTGATTTGTTACAATCTCTTGAAGTAGACATGTGTGTTTCAAATTTTTTTTTGGGACTTTATGGGCTGGGTTGTTGTTTGAACTGATTGTAATTTTGCTACAGACAGAGACCATTGACTTATCTGAGCTAAGCAGCAAATCTGATCGAGCACAGAGGATGTTTAGGAGAAGTAACACTGATAAATCAGTTCACCCTTGGATTGATTCTGATGGACTTCCATACGTTGGTCAGGTCGACAATCTATTTCATGCTGTCATCGCTCTTTTCGTCCACTGAATCCTTTTTCTTAGAAATTGATAAACTCTTTGACATTTCTCTTTTAGATGATACATCCAAATGAGCCGTATTGCAGTATATATAATGAGGTGACAAATACTACCAAAAACCATCTACGAAAGGGGTCAGAATCTGTGATAGTTGATTATGTGGCTGTTGATGTGAAAAATAAGAAAAGTCTTCAAAAGGTCAGTGGACATGAAGAACTTTTTTGAGTCTTTTCTTCCCCGTTGATTTCTTCTAATTGCAGCATTAACATTTCTTGATATAATAATGTAAGGTTTACTGGAGCAAATTCCCCCAGATAATGTTCTTTTGCCGGCTAAACAGATGAACTGTCATACTTTCTCTTTGAGTTGATCTTTTGGAAGGTGCTGGAGATAGCGCCAGAGATCCCATGACGGGTGCCCAAGATATTAGAATAGTTGAACTTCCTTGTCTCTCTCTCCCCCAACCTCGTAGGTCTGGGAATTCAGTCTCTATCTCGAGAGAGCCCTATTCGTGTAGATCAGTACTTATTATGACTGCCATGTGTAGTTCTCCTGGTGTAGCAGTGTGCATAATCTCTCTACCTACCTAAAAACGTGTAACCGTATCTTTTGCTTGCTGACTGACTTGGAGGAGTTGTGACCATTAACACATCAAATGTGAAAACAAACATAAACCAGTTCTGGTTATACTTTGGTCTATGGCAGGATCTGACTTGACGCAAAATTGGGTGTAGAATTGGATAATATGTTGTGATTGTTTTTAAACATAACAGGTCATTGTGGAGATAAAGAAAGAGGACTCTACAAAAAATTAAAGAAAGAAAAGAGGACTTTAAATGTGATTTTATTTGATATTCTGAAAGATGGTTGTCTGAGTACTGAGTAGTGTTCCTTACATTTATATTAGAGATAGGGCGTCCAGGAGTTTTGGAACTTTTTTCTGTTGTTACAGGCTCTCATGTTTATGTTGGTATTTTGCGGATATTCAAGCCTACTTGGATTTTAAAATTTTTGTTCAATTCCATTTGATATTTGGAGTTGAATTGGTCTTTTCACAGTGTAGAATTTCACACACTTGGTGTATGCCAGCAAATAGGCTTTTTGTGAAATAGCTAGTCCTTTCGAAGGTTCTTCTTTGTGCATCGACGTCTTTACATTTAGCTGCATCCCCTGATAATGCTTTTGCAATGCAACATGAATTATAATTGCATGTTATCTTTCTTTCTCCCCCCTTTTCCTTTCTCCTTTGCAAACTTTTGGATGTGGAGCGTGGGATGGTCTGTCGTTTTACCTTTTCTTATTATCCCCTTTTGAACAGGCAAATATACGTTTTCGGCATCCAAGGAATCCTGCAATTGGTGACAAATTTAGCAGTAGGCACGGGCAGAAAGGTGTTTGCTCACAGTTGTGGCCAGACGTGGATATGCCTTTTTCAGGAATGACAGGGATGCGTCCAGACTTGATAATTAATCCCCATGCATTTCCTTCCAGGATGACAATTGCTATGCTTCTGGAGTCGATTGCTGCTAAGGTACCACTAACAGTAGAATAGCTTAGATGGAATTTTTCATGAATACAACATTTTGTCTTCATGGTGGAACTGAAGTTGTCGCTGTGTTGCTATATTTTATTGCTTAGTAGGGGTAAGGTTCGAGATATGTATAAATATACCTACAAAACTTAGAGAATTCAGTAACTTGTCTTGCAGGTGGGCAGCTTAGATGGTGAATTTGTCGATGCAACTCCATTTGCTAGCTCTGATAAGCAAACTAACGGAGAAGAGAAACCTGAATCTGAATCGCTTGTTGATCAAATCGGGACCAAGTTAAGGAAGAAAGGGTTCAATTACCATGGGGTGGAAGTGCTGTACAGTGGTGTCTATGGAACGGAACTCACGTGTGAGATCTTTATTGGGCCTGTGTATTATCAACGACTAAGGCACATGGTCTCGGACAAGTTTCAGGCGAGTATCTCTTTCTGTTCCCTCCATGCACACGGGTGATTTCATGACTATTGAAGGACGAACTGACATGAAAACCTATCAATTTCCGTCCAAAACCTTTCTTTTCCTTTTCCTTACTATTTTTTGGAAGAGTGTTGCATTTTCAGATGGGAAAAGTGGGGGGGAATCCTTTTCCAAATTTGTGCATTTTTTAGTACCAAAACTTTGTACTTCAGATCCATGAAGTGCAACTCTTGATCCTTGGATGTGCTTATTTGGAGCCCAAATCTTTTCGAAAGAGTTGCTAAATTGGCATTTAATTCCCATTGTCGTATTGTCATCTAGAGCTGCCATTCATTTCCATGCATACCTGAGACAGCAAGGATTACTACTAATGTTTCTCTCTTTCCTTTTTGGGGCTAAACGAAAAGGATTTCTATTCTTAATTTGCAGGTTCGCTCCACTGGAACAGTAGACCAGGTCACACGGCAGCCCATCAAAGGAAGAAAGCGAGGTGGAGGCATCCGATTCGGGGAGATGGAAAGAGATTCCATGGTTGCACATGGGGCGGCATATCTATTGCACGACAGGCTACACATGTGTTCCGATCACCATATTGCTGACGTATGCTCCCTCTGCGGGAGCATCCTCACCACGGACTTTGTCCAGCCTCAAAGGCGTCCGGGCCGGGAGATTGGAGGGCTCCCACCTCTCAGGGCTCCTAAAAAGGTCACCTGTCACTCGTGCCAGACGAGCAGAGGGATGGAAACCGTCGCAATGCCTTACGTTTTCAGATATTTGGCTGCTGAGCTAGCGGCGATGAACATCAAAATGACCTTGCATATAAGCAATGGAGCCGGGGCCTGATTCTTGTTGCCACATTTGCTAGGCGTCCACCCAATTTTTGAAATGCCAGGAGGCTGGTGCCATGATGGTTGAGCGGGTTCCAATTCACACTCATTTGATCAACGGACAGAATGATCTATCTCCCCAACAACAGGAGCACGGCGAGCCTGAATCGATCAGCGCAACTATAAGTATAGGCGGAATATCATTTGTTATTAGTGTAGGAATGAACTTTCTTGTGTCTACCCGATGGGGGGGAATGACTCGGCAACCTAGTGATCCGTAGTCTTTGTGAAAAGCCTGTTTCATAGGGGAAAATATGCACGAGCAATCCTCTCAAAATAGCAAGTTCTTCTGTTTAAGGTTTCCTGTTGTAATTTCTGACGAAGGAGTTGGGTTTTGAAATAGAATTTGGCAATCCAATTCAACATGTTTATATAAGGGTGCATTTGTTAATCATTCTGTTTTTCAAAATAATTTCGGCGAAAGGCGGGTGGCGGCAGGAGGAGGGTGGCTGGCGGCGGGAGACGGTGATCGGTGGACGGCGGGCAGCGGCCCATGGTGGCCGACGGTGGGAGGTGGGCGGCGGCGGGAGAAGGGTGGCTGGTGGCGGGAGACGGTAACTGCTGGACGGCGGGCAGCGGCCCACAGTGGCCGGCGGCGGAAGACAGCGAATGGTGGGAGACGGCGGGCGGCGACGGGAGACGGTGGCCGGCAAGCGGCAAGTGGGCAACGATGGACAGCGGGTGGGCGACCGGCTAGTAACGAAGGCGAGCAATGAGAAGAATTTTTATTTCTTATTTTTGTTCCAAAAATAGAAAAGTAAAAATTTTTTGCTTCTCATTTCTATTCCAAACCTATTTCTGAAATCAAAATTTGTTCCAGAAATAAAAAAATAAAATTGCGCTACCGAACGGATTTTTATTCCAAACCTATTTCTAGAACAGAAAAATAAAAACAGAAAGGTTATCATTCGCAGCTTTATTTTAAGGGACATTGTCAACTCGAATCGAGAAATCGATATTTCTATGCGAAAAATCGTATTCATAAATATTTTGAGCGCTATAGGGAAACTCTAGGATAGATCTATACAATATCCTTGACTGCTTATTGTGAAAAGATCAGGTCAATTTGTTGAATTTAGTCATTAGACTGCGTGAAAATGAAGTAAATGACAAGATTACATTGAACATTTATCAATAGTTTGAGGACTATATTAAATAAATTAAAAGTCCATGGATGTCATTGTAAAATGAGTCGAAGTTTATGGATCATATTGCATAAATTAAAAGTACAAAGCCGACATTGCATATTGAATCAAAGCTTCGGGTTTTAGATAAGAATAATGCAAAAAATTGAATTAAATAAATTTTTTGTATAATTCAATCACAATATGATATTCGAAATATTTTAAACATTTGTGACAGTTTCTTAGGGTTTTAAGCAGAACGGGGGGTTTTAGAGTTCAGACCGACTTTCTCCTCTCGCGTCACCGCAACGACAATGGCCACAACTCCCGACCTCGAACCTACGAACTTGGAGCGATATGAATCCATGGACGATTCAGAGGAGGACGAAGAAGAGCTCGGTGGTTGGGACGAGGACGAAGACGAAGACGAGGACGAAGAGTCCAGCTCGAGCTTCCTCTGCTTGTTCTGCGAGACCGTGTACGGCTCCTGCGCTTCCCTGTTCGATCACTGCTCTTCGGCCCACCACTTCGATTTCGATGGCATTAGGAAGGCCTTGGGGCTGGACTTCTACGGCTCGTTCAAGCTCGTCAACTATGTCCGCTCGCAGGTCAGTCAAGATTTTTAGCCTTGGAATTATCATTGCGAGGTTGAGATATAGCAAAGCATTCCCGTTTCTCGAGTATCAATTCTATCGTTTAAGGAAGTAGCAATTTTGTCATTTGCTTTTGTTTGTGTATAAGCTTTATAACGAAGCTGTTTCAGTTTGACGATTCTTGAGAGAAGCTTCAGTTTGCTACCCTTAATCTTTGGTGATTGCGAGTTTCTAGCTCCAATTACTGATTTTAGACAGCTTGGCAGGTAATTTTGAGGTCTGAGGCTTCCTTCTCTCTATTTTCTTTCGTGCTAGGTGGCTAAAAACCGGTGTTGGAGCTGCGGGTCGGAATGCACCTCGAATCAAGATTTGCTGAATCATTCACATGAAGCATATTCTGTGGAAGATGTTAAACTTCGTATAGACGACGATGAATATCTCAAACCCTTCCTTGAAGAGGATCCACTCCTGTACAGCTTTGATGAAGACGAAGTGGGAGAAGATGACTCTTCTACGTTGGTCGACAAAGAGGAACTTGTGAAGGACTTGAGGGAACTTGCGAAGGACTGGAGGGAAATTGAGGGTATCTCCTCGAACTTTGAGTTGCCTGTTGACGAGGCTGCATCTTCTTCTGAACCTACAAAGGGAGGCGGATGTCGAGATGTTGCATCAACTTCCAACGGTAAAACAGAGACAGCTGGTTCTATGAATTCCTGTAACCCCCTGAGAGGGGCAACTTTTCTGCCGAAGGAAATGGGAAGTGATCTGAAAATAAGAGCAGAAGTCAGATCGTCCAATGGTAATTATGAAAATGGGAAAGAAGGAAATTGGTTGAAAAGGCGTACTGCAAACGATGTCAGGTCTGTGAACGAGAACTATTTTGGGGCTTACAGTTCATTTGGCATCCACAGGGAGATGATCAGTGACAAGGTAATATGGTTTTTTTCTTAATCTCTGGCCGGTAAAGCTTAATAGTCTGTCAAAAAAGTTGGATTTTTATTCCGGCTTATGTTCCCTGAGAAAGGTTTCATTGGGAAACAGATGGTTTTTTCTTTCATTTTTGTGCCATTTTTTTCCCCGTAAACCAGGAACTTTTTGCTTGATTTAGTGTTTCTGCTCTGAGAGTTTAACTTGATGTTCTCTGCATATGCAGGTGAGAATGGACGCGTATAGCCAAGCTATCCTGAGGAATCCTTCTCTCGTGAGTGGTGCTGTTGTAATGGATGTAGGATGTGGAACTGGTATTCTAAGGTTAGTTGGCGTTTCTTTTTATCAGATGCCGGCTCCTTATAGACATGCATTTATCTGTAAAAAATTATCTTTAGTATTATGTATGATATAAGTAATGGACATAAATGAACTTTCTTCTATTAGAAAAATTCATGCATTGCTCTTTGCTCTTCATTTCTTCTGTCTGCTTAAATTATGATTCCTCTTGACTTTGGTGATGCTAGTGCTTGGTACTCCCCCCCCCCCCCCCCCAACAAAAGAAAACTCCCAAGATTAAAAGCTGTTCTCCTGCATCCTTGTGTGGATATCAATACCTTCGTCAGCTATATTGTGATGGTCATACAGAGAAGGCTTGGGCAGAATAGTCCTTACTTGTATAGGTCATGCTGCATTATTAGTTGTTCATCCTTTATTTTAAGCACCATTATGTTCAGTATAAGATTAAAAATAACTCAACACCTTTGTTGTGGTTAGATTGGCTCTTTTGGGCTATAAAACCCTTCAACCAGGGTATTCTCATTACAGGATGAACTGTGCTGGGACCTTAGTCGTGTTTTCTCTTGATTAATGTCTAGCAATTGCATGCACAGCTCACTCAGTTTATATTGCAAATAAGTTTTCTGCTTCCACTGCTGTTTGCATTCGGTTTTGATCTCTCAGGTCCCCTCTCCCAATGCTTTTGATTTGAATCCATCTTCTAGCAAGCCATTAAGATGCCCGAGTTTGTACCATCTATAAGCCACCTGGTGTTGCTTGCTCGAAGCCACCTGGCGTTGCTTGCTCAAATCATTTTATCTATTTGAACGGTCAATTTCAAGTGTCCCTAAGTTTGATAAATTCAAGTTGTGGGTGTTCACTTTATCCCTCACTTATGATGACCTCATATTGGTAATGTGCACCACCATGCTCACTTTCAAATTAATCGCCATTGTTAGCTTATTTGCTGCTCAAGCTGGGGCCTCAAAAGTGATTGCAATTGAAGCCAGTGAGAAGATGGCTGGTGTAGCTACTCAGGTAAAGTTTCTCCTGTCAGTGGATCTCTTGTTGATTTTTGTGCCTCGCCTATTAGTTTTTGCAGCACACTTTTTATCTCCCTTGTTGAATTCTCCACTTTCTCCATCCTGCTTGATCACTGCAGATTGCAAAAGACAATGGCCTCTGGCGGAGTGGGAGACCAGATGGATGTAATGATAGTTGCAAAGGTGTCGTGGAAGTTGTTCATAGCATGGTTGAAGAGCTTGATAAATCCATACAAATCCAACCTCATTCTGTGGATGTGCTAATCAGTGAGTGGATGGGATATTGCTTACTATACGAGTCCATGTTAAACTCAGTCCTATATGCACGGGATCGATGGCTGAAGCCAGGAGGTGCCATACTCCCTGACACTGCAACTATAGTAAGTTGGTTTTTCTTTTTTCCGGTCTTAAATCTTTATGCTGATATTTGCGGCTACAGAGGGTTATGAAATTGCCTCCTGTTTCTTTCCAGTTTGCTGCAGGATTTGGAAAAGGTGCGACGAGTATTCCTTTTTGGGAAGATGTCTACAGCTTCAATATGTCTTGCATTGGCAAGGAAATTGTTGAAGATGCTGCTCGATATCCTATAGTTGATGTTGTGAATGATGCTGATCTAGTCACTGATGCAGTTCTTCTTCAGGTTAGTGGTGGATTCCTTATGTTTATCTATAAGGTTATGTGAAGAGCAGCTTCCTAGTTGATTGTAATATTACCGCATGGGGGGAAAGTGGCGTCCATATTTTTGCTTTCTGCTTGGGTGCGTTTATTTCTTCCTAGTCTGTCTTACTAATCCAACTGCAAGCAAGCTGATGGAGTTAGCTATCCACATTCTGTTCATGTTTCATTTAACACGTCCAACAAAGCTAAATAGTCTACTTATCTCACAAGTCGCAGCGATGCTGCTATCCGGGCTGGGGTTGGATATCTTTTATTTGTTGTCCTCTCTCTCTCTCTCTCTCTCTCTCTCTCTCTCTCTCTCTCTCTCTCATGTCTTCTGATGTCACTTCAAAGGAAAATCTGGTGATGAGTAGTCCTTTAGGGTGTCTTAGCAGCTTGCATCCAAACAAAGTTTTTGCAGCTGATCAACTATCGTCTGTCTTCCCTCAACTTATTATTGATCTACGGCTTTGCGATGGTGGTTTTTATTTTGCTTCAGGCTTTTGACCTTGTTACAATGAAGCCTGATGAAGTGGATTTTACATCAAATATCGAGATAGTACCAAAATCGGCTGGTCTGGCAGACAAAGATGGCAAACCAACCTGGTGCTATGGCGTTGTTTTGTGGTTTGAGACTGGGTTTACCAGCAGGTTTTGCAAGGATTTTCCAGCCGTATTATCCACTTCCCCAGCTACCCCTAAAACTCATTGGGCGCAGACAATCTTGACGTTTCGTGAACCTATTGCAATGTCATCGACGAGGCCCTGTGCTGACAGGCTTGCTCCAGTTGGTACTGATGCCTGTCCTGCCGAGAAAATTCGCTTAAGAGTAAGCATAGCACGTGCTCCCGAGCATCGCAGCATCGACATATCACTGGAGGCTGTTGGTATTGACCTGGCTGGTAGGAAGAGAAGTTGGCCTGTGCAAATATTTAATCTGTGTTAGGAATTGAATGTACCGATGATGTCCATGATTCAGGCCTTGTTCCCTCTTCTTTGAAGCCTGGAAGGCTTAAAATTTTGTCTTTATAGCATGAAGCACTTAATCATTTTTGTTTTTCTGCTAATTGCTTGAAAAGAGAGTTGTTTCTTGGAAAGATGTGAATGCCTTTCTATTCACGGGCATACAGGACCTTGTCAATTTGAAATTTGAATTTTACCTGCTTATATTGATGTTGATCATTCTGGTAAATATCGATCGCTTAACCACGAATACAAGTTGGTAACATATTAATCAAATTGTATATCTGCAAAATGATATGATTCCATGGATATTTATTGTGGCTTAATATCGATAACAAATAAATTTTGATAATTATCTATCAAGTCGCCAATAAAGTAGACATTGATTAATCCAAGAGTAAAGCTGGAAACTTTGTATTAAAAGTAAAGCGCACAATTTTCATGAAATATTTCAATTTAATGTTCGTATATAAGTTTATCTCATTTAACGACATGGTTGATTAATTCATGATTATATAACATTCTAAATTTCATTATAATTAAGCTAAAATGCTCCAACTCCGGCGGCTCGAAAAAATCAAGTGTTCGCCAATTGACGAATATTTTCCAACCGATGAGTTCGGATCCTTATTTTAAGACCGACTTAGCCATTTCAATCCTTTATTTGATGAAATGTCCCACACGAGCCGTCTTTCGAAAAACGTGAGCCTACTCCGAGCTTTTGGCTGAAATTTTCCCTAAAATGAATTTCTGGGTTGGCGGTTCATGATAATTGGGCCGGTTAGCAAATATATGTCAAGTCAAGGGTCCATTTTTGCACGATTTCCACTATTTAAACAGAAAAGAAGAGAGAGAGAGAGAGAGAGAGAGAGCGAGAGAGAGAGGGGGGAATCTGCGTGGAGCGAAGTACTTGGCAGAGCGAAGAGAAGTCGAACGCAGAGAGAGTGAGAATGGCAACGGGGGGAGGGGACGGAGGAGGGGGAGTGGAGTGGCACTTGCGGCCTCCGAACCCGAAGAATCCGGTCGTCTTCTTCGACATAACCATCGGCACCATCCCCGCCGGTCGTATCAAGATGGAGCTCTTCGCCGACATCGCCCCCAAAACTGCCGAAAACTTCAGGTCGTATCAAGATGGAGCTCCTCTTCTTCTTCTTCTTCTTCGTTTTTTTTTGTCCTTCCCTTTTCAAACTCTAAGTTTGGTCGATTGAACGAGTTTGTGTTGTGATTTTTCCAGGCAGTTCTGCACCGGGGAGTACAGGTAATTGGGCAAACTCGAACTACTTCATCGTCCTGACGAGAAAAAGAAAAATCTTGAGGATATGTCTAGTTCACTGAAGCTTTCCTACGTGATTAGCGTCCCATATATTGAATCTGCCTCAGAAGAGATTCGGGTTATTTATTTCGGTCCGATATGAGAGCCGGAGTGCGCAAGTTTGTTTTTTGGGGCTTTAGTCTCCCGCTCTTGACAAGTCTTTGTTGCATGTTATGCGTGTCCTCCGTTGGATTCCTAGATTCGGGGGTCGGTAACTTGTCATGGGTTTTTCAGTCTTCTGGCTTGGGACCCGTGACTTAGAGTGAATAGGCTCCTTTTGCAAATTAGCCCCTTATTTCCGGGCACACGTTTTTTTTATTAGCCCAAATGGCTTTTGAACTTGGTGGCTTGGCCAGGTGAAGCTTAGCTCTAGTGACTCGTTTGCTTCAGATGATCGCTGCGGTGGGCACCATTATCGGTTTTAGTTGGGCAGAGATCCATTGTTAATATTTTTTTGGGTTGGCAGACTATTGTCTTTCTGATGCTACTTTGTTGTCGCCACTTGCCATTCCATGTTTGTCTTATAATTTTGTATTAGCCGACTGCTAGTTCAATAACTTCATTCAATGATCAACTTTCTTAGCACTGGCTCAAAATTTTGGCGAATCATCTGCGCATTTATTTGGACGGGCAAACTTGAAATTTTAAGTCCATTTATGTGCTGATGGAGGATTGTGTGTCAGTGGAATTGTCCTTTTACTTATTTGTCATCTCCGTGTCTTGTGGATTAAAATTGGCAGAAAAGCTGGTCTTCCTGTCGGGTTTAAGGGATGCCAATTCCATAGGGTTATCAAGGATTTCATGATTCAAGCCGGTGACTTTTTGAAGGTAGACTCAAATATGTTTTAATCTTCAACCTTCAGTTTGACTGATTGAACTGCTTGGCCAAGACTAGTGTAACTTGTTTCCGGGATGGCTTTTTTCCTTTGCTTCCTTTGTATATTCCAAGCTGACTATTCAACAATAAAGACCAGCATGATGCTATAGCATTTGGGTGTGTTTGTGTGTATGGACATGCATAGCGTATTACTCTGAGCATAAAGGAAATGGCAAAAGAGATAGTATCCTCAAATTTTTCTTTTTATATATTCTTGTAATTGCTACACATAGAACGTTGTTTAAATTTTTTATGAATTAGTGCTTTGGAGTAGTTCCTTACTGCCATTTTGAGCTTTAGAGGATCCTTGTTATATTTGAATGTATTTCTTCTAACCTTGTGATAAAGAAACATAAACCACTTTTTACCATTTGCAACGAGAGTGGAAGTTTGATTTTCTCTGTAATTCTTTGAAAGCCAATACATTGCTTTGCAGGGTGATGGAAGCGGATGTGTTTCCATATATGGACACAAGTTTGATGACGAAAATTTTATCGCCAAGCACACCGGTCCTGGTTTATTATCAATGGTACTTCCATGGCTTTAACTGTGTGTTGTACTATTGGCTTGTTTTCTTTTATAGAAGATCCCATGCAATTCTCCTTAGTTTTAGGTGTTTTGCCATTTTAAGCAGATTATGTGTTCGGAATTTCAATCTTGTTGCATATCCAAGAACCTTTTTCTTGTTTTATTTTCTGATTCTGGTGCCTGATCTGAGAAGTTCTGCTCATCAACATCTAGATCTAGCATTCAACACATCATTGTGGTGGCTCTTTCAGTTGCATGGATCTTCTTTCAATTGTAGTCTCTTTTGTAGTCCTTACATTAGGTTCTCAAGTTTTCTGGCTGAGCACATGCGATAGTCTTTTTGGATAGTGGTAACAGCAAATCTATTTCTTTCTCAGGCTAACAGCGGACCCAACACTAATGGATGTCAGGTAAATCTCTTTCTCTCTCTCTCTCTCTCTAGCACTTGCACACCCTCTCTTCAGTCTTCATAAGGGAAGTAATCGTGACAGTAGTGTATGTTACTGGTCTGTGTGTTGTATCAATCTGCACACATTTTCAATGCTTGTTAGGGTAGTAGAAAATTTACGATTGCAACTTAAGCTTATCTTGCTTTTTGTGTGCACTGGATATTATCTTTGACGTGTACGTCTTGCTACAGTTTTTCATAACTTGCGCGAAGTGTGATTGGCTGGATAACAAGCACGTCGTCTTTGGGGTATGACTGCCAAAACCACCCTTAGTTGTCTTTTATTTCTTTTCCTTGCCAAATTTCTTGAGTTATTGATAGGATGCTGAATCTTTTTTGTTTTTGGTCTTGTAGAGAGTGCTCGGCGATGGTCTTTTGGTTGTGAGGAAGATCGAGAATGTAGCTACAGGACCCAACAACAGGCCTAAACTGGCATGTGTTATTGCTGAATGTGGGGAAATGTGAATCTCCAAATCCAGTTTGTTCCATTGTGCATCAGTATCTATTAAAAAGAAGGGGGTATCTTTATCATATCCGCACTCGCCTTCGGTGCAGAATGCTTGTTTCCTCTGTGATATTACTGGAATCCTGATGGATGGAAAAATGGACTGCAGATTTCTCTCTCTCTCTCTCTCTCGTGTCCTTACCTTGATGGGCAATCTTTTGGGTGCCGTTGGACTTACACTGGAACCTCCAAATGACCATATCTAGCTGCATGCCACAAAGCAAAGGAACCTCTTAGGCTTGGTCGCATGAAGACCCTCCGATGCATAAGTTAGTGGAAGAGGAATGGAGAGGTGAGCAAAAGAAAGAGACATAGGTGGAACGCATCCCTTTGAGACAAGGGTGTATTTTGAGAGCTGAAGTCTCGTTAGTAGGTGAATTGAGCTTGCTCACGCGCTGATCGGGGGTCTGGCCCCGCTCCAGGCTTCCGAGATCGGGGTGCATGAGTGTCGAGGACCTCTAGTCTGATCTCGTGGATCGAGCCTTTTGGAGGCGATGATCTCTCTTGGGGTCGACACCCTTGCGAGTCGAGTCGTTGCTAGGCCACTCAAGTGGACCTGAGCTCATGATTGGAAGTGAAATATTACTGACAACGACGTATCCAATCGGAGGTGTTTACTTCCAATTTTCGCTTTTACTACTCCAATTTTCGCTATAAAGTAGTAAAAGTAAGATAGAACATATTGATTGTTTCTCTTGTTCTACACTTCACATTGTCTAACTTCATCTTAATCTCACAAAGGCTAAGGGCTAGACAATACACTATGGAGTCTAAGATACCAGGAAGAGAATTTGAAGTTGCAGATAGTGAAAATTGGGATTTAATTTTGAAAATAGTATTGTCAAAGAAATTAGATATTGAGACTATATAATTAGGCGAACATTGATAGAACTCTCCCCCCTCTCTCTCTCTCTTCGACCCAGATCCGATGCCCTCACCGGCCACACTTCCTCGCCAGTGGGCGGTGACCCTTGTCGGCCCTCAGGCAAAAAATTAAAAAAGAAGAAAAACAAAAAGATTATCAAAAAAACTCGAAGACATTACTAAAAAATTAAAGAAAAAAATGTCCATATCAGCGCTGGTTGTATCATATAGGATGACCGACTTTTACGTTAGCAATTTTCACCCTAAATCGGCTGGATATACCAAATTGATATCGATATGAAAAGATTTAGGAGTAAATTGGTCCAATTGAAATATTTAGAATTAAATTGATACTAATACAATATGTTTAAAACTTTTTTGATACTTAAACCCAAAACATCCGGTTCAAAAGGCCTTGCCATAACACTAGCGCAAACCCGGTTCGATCCGAGCATTAAGTCGGGCGTGGGCGTGCCTCCATCTTTTGTCTTCCGCTGCTGGTGAAGAAACTGAAGAAGCTCAGGTTAAAGAGCGAGCGAGAGGGATTTTGACTCAGTGTAGTTCGGTGGGGGGGGGGAAAGAGAGAGAGGAGGGAAGGTCGCCGGAGAGCCCAAACTCAGGTATGGCGTTCACGTTGAGGGCCGTGAAGGTGCCGCCGAACTCGGCGAGCCTGGAGGAGGCGAGGCACCGGGTGTTCGATTTCTTCAGGGCCGCCTGCCGATCCATCCCCACCGTCATGGACATCTACAACCTCGACGACGTCGTCACCAAGTCCCACCTCCGCTCCGCCATCTCCGCCGAGATCCGCAAGAACTCTCACGTCACCAACCCTAAGGTTCCCTCTCCCCCTCTTTCTCTCTTTCGCTGATCGTGCACTTTTACATTGCCCTGGTCGGGGTGGTGAATGGCGAATTGAAATGCTGCGTACGTATGGTTTTTGGTTGATCGGGCTTATTAGATTACGGCGCAAGATTAGAGTTTAGGGGGTGTGGGTTCTGGAACTGTCGAAATGGGTATTCGTAATCGTTGTTTTGGAGGCGTTATTAGCTCCGTTCCTACCTTTTTTTTCCATTTGGCACCGGTGTCTAGTTGCGTTTTTCGGCTCTCTGCCGCTTGTTCGATTGCTCATAGATCCTGTGTTTTTCGAACGCAGCTGTTATGATGTTATATTGAAATTCGAGTTGCTAACGGTTCGATAAACCTTTATCGAGTCTTCCTATGAAGGCATAGTCTTCTGCGGCTGCTGACAGGGATTTTCTCGATATACGATACTGTTCTAGAAGTACGAAAACTGTTCCAATTTCAGCCTAAATGCTGTTGCAGAATGCCGTGCTCCCTGCAAGTATTTCAATCTATCTTAGTGTTTATGGAATGGTGTTTGTATAATTGGTCGGCTCTATGTATCTAATTAGCTGGTATATTTACCAATCGTGCATGGATGGGCAGGCTAAAAAAAGCCGGCGATGGTATCTCTTCATTTGATTCTGGTAGTTCCTGATTGGATAACTGCAGAAATTAACAAAGTGTCGATCAGGAGCACATATCAGATTTAACGGTTAACATTGAAGCCACAATTTCGAATTTCTAGAAAATGGCTGTCGTGAATAAGTCTTTCTTAACTGATTGCTTTGGTGCCTGTTGAAGTAAAGCATGTGGTGATAGTACTCTTAGGAATTATATTGCAAAGTGCATTCAGTCCTTTCTTTACATCTAATATAGTCGTAGAAAGGAGGGGAATTCTCAGTCTTCAATACTTTTAATACAAAGAGTACTTGTTCACAGCACTAATTTCAAAAAACTCCATCAAGACAGGAAGTGAATGATGCTTTAAATTAAGGTAGCATGCAAATTAAGCGCTGCTTGCTGAGTAGTAGTCATATAGTTGGCTATTCACTCAAATGTTCGTTCTGATTTTTTTTTATCTTTGATGATGCTGTCGATACTCACGTTTCTTATGCGTATCAAATGATTTGGATGACGGTGTGATTTTGTCAAGACTTAGGCTGCAAATTATAAAGCCAAAAGTATTGTCTTTTTGAGAATAGATCATGAATGGACTTTATTGCTCATATAGACTAACAACACTATCAATAAAACTATCGATTAAAAAGATGATCAATCATGTCGACTGTTTCCTTTTTTGTCAGTTCTATTTCCAACTCTCTCCCCCTTCTCTCTCTCTCTCTCTCTCTCTCTCTCTCTCTCTCTCTCTCTCTCTCTCTCTCTCTTTCAGACTTTTGCTCTGCCTCTTTGCAGAGTGCGGGAGTCGAACCCTGCACCTATGATACTAGCGTCCCTACCCCCTCAATTCCCTTACCACTGGGCCATGCCCAGTGGGGTATTACCTGTTGATATAAAAGTCAGTCATTGTTACCTATTGCATCCAATTCAGCTATGATAATTGGCTAAGAAAAATGGAGGATGTTTTGGAATAGCATAGTCAAAGTTGGATATGAGCTTCTGGTTGAGCAGGTTGCATATTGCATAGTGGTGACAGAGTCGCCAGCTTTCTGATAGTAATAAGCTGCAGGTGATTGACATGCTTCTCTTCAAGGGGATGGAAGAACTCAATAACATTACAGAGCATGCCAAGCAGAGGCACCACATCATTGGCCAGTATGTGGTGGGAAATCTAGGGCTTGTGCAGGATACAGGCACAAAGGAGAAGGGCATGTCTGATTTCCTGAAAAGTTTTTATAAAAGCAACTACTTCTGAGCTTTCATCATGGGTATGTCTCGCTAAAGATTGTGATTTCAGGTGCAAACTTCTGGAATAAAATTTGTACTTGCAATTGCTCTTCTACCTTGGGGGTAGTCACCCTTTTCAGTTGAAAACTCGTTAGACTTCATGTGTACTATATTCTTTCGGTTCTATTTTTTAGTCAGTCAATTGAATATGTGAATTATATCAGCTCCAGACGTGCTGGACTAGAACTGAGCGGGGAAGTCGAGCATATTTATGTGTTGCAGTTTTGCTTGGAGAAGCTCGTCGATTAGAGCTCAATATTACCCATCGAAATTGTTTTGAGTCTTGAAATAGGAAAATCAGGGAATTGAGGCTATTCTGCTTTTAAGTCTCTGGGAACGGGACCGTTCGTGAATTGGTTTGACACGTAGAAATCGATACATCAAGTAATTGTTTGAGTATTGAAGGATCTTCTTAGAGCTCGAGTCGAAGAGCCTATCTCCTGCGGCTTCTACTTCTCTGATGACTTCTCATTGAAATTGCCCTTTAGCTTCAAAACCTGACAACATATTTTTGTCTTTCTATATCTTATATAGAAACAATTCTCAAATATGGTATCCACCCTTGAAATGAGGAGAATACCCTTCATTTCAATTTTCAATGTAACAAAAAGTGAAGAGTAAATTGATTATTGTTAATGAAAACTCGACATCTTTGAGCGGTTGCTTGTTTTCACTTTTTTGAGCGACATACGAAATATGACGAGAATAGTTGTGAAATATGGGAGCTGGATATATTTTAGTCTTTACTTATATTTGATCAAATACAATGCTAACAATTTGCAAATTACAAGTAAAATGTCATGTTCAAATGGTTTAGGTAAAATTCCCATTATCCCTTCACGTTTCACTCGCAATTCAGTTTGTGTCCATGGTTTATCCTTGAGCTCTTTACATAAAAATAAAACCATCTTTCGCATCTCACAGAGTAGAGTAGCTGTGAAAGCATTCCGAAAGAAAATTGGCAACTTGAAAGAATCGAATAACACCTTGAATGTTTTGCAAGTAACAGGTGAGAAATTAAAGAGGATATTTGTATTTTTTCTATAATTGCAAGGCGTCCTAGAAAGGTGGCTAGGAGGAAAACAGGTTAAAGGCGACACATCAGGAAAATTTGCTGCTTTACCGTTTGTTCTATGAGAGCCATAATGATATGTCGAAAAGAATATATTATACATATCGTGCATTGCCGGGTACCCACAATGTTTTCATTAACAAACTTGTGATGATTAGAGAGCAATTTTGGATGATCAGAATGATTCGAAGTGCTTCCTTTAACAATCTTACCACATCATTCCAGAAACTACAATGATAGTTGCACCAATTATTAGATGACTAATGAACAGGAGTGCCTACACAATTAGCAGTATCCTCAATGATGACAATCCAATCCCAACCTATGATAGCTTAACATACCATCAACCAATTCTCTGTGACTTCGTGTCTAAGAAAGAAAAAATAATTATAGCCAAAAGTAGGAAAAAAAACTGAAGAAAACTAGAAATCAACCAGTTCTAGGTCCGAAACTACTTCAAAACTGATAGGTTCCTAAAGATCACCAATGTACATGTCAGCCTTCGTGGACCATGACCTCTTCATTCTCTTGGACGGGCGAGCCAGAGGGAACTAAGGGCCCGAAGTCGGGAGAAATAATCATGAATTGCAAGGAGCGCACGAGCTGACTGACGAGTCGTTAATAAGCGATTCATTTGTTGTAGTGTCTGTTGCCGCAGGTTATCAGCCTGAGGCCAGCAATCGGAAATAATTAAAATTTGATTCAGAATAAAGCAAAAAGCATAGAAAAGCAATACCCCAATGAAAATGTTGCAGGAAATACTTGGCAGCGCGAGATACTAAAATCAGTTTCTTAGACCTGGTCACTGGTTCTTTCTAAGGATAATAATAGCTTGCAATTGAATTGAATAGCATGTATCATAAAAAGGCCAAGTTACACTGCAAGTTTATGAGATTCGTCATCCCAATCATTTTTACATGCTTTGCATGCAGGAAACATGAGATTCAGTTAATACTTTTTTCCCTCTAAAAATCTACAGCAGGATCTAATGGGCTTACTACTAAAAAAGTGATCATATGTCTTATATGCTGCCACTATCAAATCAAACTAATAGTAGAGAAAAATCCAGAAAACTCGGTCCGACTTTCTATTATGAGCTATAGGAACATTCTGAAATAGTTAGACATCAATTTGACAGCAAACTACGCAGGAATTCTAGACTTTGAAAACTGACATGCGGTCAAAGATGAAATGTTCTTTCCTTCAATCGATGGAAAATTCATTTTGAGAGGCCAGGAATAAACTTTTCTCGAGTGCGACACCAAAGGGAAACCCTATGAAACAACTCTAGCGCCCAAAGAGAATGACCCAATCCAGGTTTGTGGGAATTCAATATGAACATCCAAAGAGATCAGAAGATTGATGTTACATTACCTGGCGGATAAACCCATCAAGCGTCCCTAGCTTTCCCATAGCCATGGCCATTTGACCCATGTAATTTGCCACATTGCCTGATGAACCCGAAGAGCCCAGAGATCCGCTACACAATGTCTCAGCAAGAGATTGCTGCAATGCATCCATCCCCTGAGACAATGCGTCTTCTGCCTGCTGGGAGGATTGCTGCAAGTTTCCGATACCAGTCAGCTGCTGCTCTGTCAGCGGCTCCAACTGGTTTGCGAGAAGCTGCACAAACAATGCCATCAGGGTAATTATGCAGGTGGCACATCAAATGCTGAACATGCAAGAACATTCAATCACATTATTCCTCTCAACCCGCATGCCAGAAGTTAACAAACTACTGTCTGACCAGGGAAACAAAAAGGGTACTGCAGAAGTAAGGCAGCTTAAGTTCTAGTCTTGCTTTCACTTGGGGGAGAAAAGGGCAGCATGCATAGGTGCATGAAGCGCCAAGGGAGCGGTTGGCAATGCGCTTCATACACAACGGGTAGACAATTGTCTCATCAACCAAGTTTGGCGATGAGTGATCCAAGGGAGTGGTTGGCAAATGCGCTTCATACACAATGGGTAGACAATTGTCTCATCAACCAAGTTTAGCAATGAGTGATCCAAGGGAGTGGTTGGCAAATGCGCTTCATACACAACAGGTAGAGAATCGTCTCATCTACCAAGTTTGCAGATGAGTGATTACTATATTCCAAGAGTGAAAAAGGGGAGACGAGGGCAAGTCATGTACTTTCCCACCGTCGAATTTACTCGAGACTGATTGCCTATCTTTATTTTCATCTCGGACAAAATATGATAAGAAAATTTACCAGGTGTGAGACCTCTTATTCCTGTCTACTTGATAGTTGTATATTTGGCTGTGAGATGGTCAGATGAAAGAGTCGGCAGTATCAGCAGGAAACTGATTTCCCCGCGAAACAACAATATCTAAACTAATGACATCATAATTTGACCAGAAAAGGGCAATGGAGTGCCGTGTCACAAAACGTTACAACTTCAGAGCATTTGCTAACTGAGTCCCCAGAATATATTTTAGAATCATCCCAATGAGGGAAAGAAAAGGTTCTTACCTTGAGGAGCTCTGATGGACGAAAACCGCCAAGCCACATAAAACATCTCTCAGCTGGTGTTTTCCACATTCCCGACAAGAGATGGAAAACATCATTCTTGGCTGCATTACTCTTCAGCCTGAAGATTTCATCATAGTGTGCCATGATACCATCAACAATGATACGGAGTTCCCCATCACCGGCATGGGCAGTCACTGCTGACCTCAGCTCATTGATTTGCCGGTTTTGCTCTTCTAACCACCGGGCATATTCTACATCAAATGTCATGGCCCCTTCAAACAATGCAGAAAAAAGAAAGATCAAGATTTATAGATGAACTTAACTAAGAAAAAGGCATGAACTAACCCAAAGTAAAAGCATTCCAATTTGGAACTCTAACACTAGAGTAAACATCCTGTCTATACGGCTGGAGCAATTTGACAACTAAAATGCATCATCTAGAAAAGGTTAGTACATTTTTCTCAAATTTCTGTAGAACAAGTCGACCTTCTCCTCAGATTGTCAGAAGAGAAGCCTTCAACATGTACTCCCAGCTTACCAGCCAATTTTCCCAAAGCTGTTCGTTACTCAATGCATGGACGCGTGTATGAATGCAAAGGCATAGCAAAATCCTTGTCGTTGCAAACCTGATACCTAGACAATCATCTATTCAGCATCCACCCACCCCCAACTATTACCAGCCAGTTTGCATAGCAAAATCCTTGTCACTGCAAACCTGATACCTAGACAATCATCTCTTCGGCCTCCACCCACCCACCACTATTACCAGCGAATAACTGATCTACTGCCCTTTCCACCAAATGGAATGGCATAAGGTTTCATTAACTCTGACCATGACTTTTTCTTAAAATTCTCATATCATTAAATCGGTTGAACAAATCATTTGAAACAGCAAGTAAGCTTTCCATCAGACTACTAAGTCTAATCCACCAAGGATATGTCGACTTCATGCTCTCCTTTTCTGTCTTCCATCGTCCCCTCACTGTTCCTCTGTTGCTAAATGCATACTTTTACTACTTGAAATTGTGGGAAAGAGGCAGCAGTCTCATATCGAGGGAAAGAAATTATTGGTCCTGCCATCTTCACTAAAGTTTATAAGAGGTATTGACCAGCATAATGTTTTACAGGCATAAGCAACTCAGAGTAACCCTACTATATCTAACCTGCATACTTCTCTCAATTAACTTGCAAAGCAGTGCGATACTTGTTAACTAGTATCCATGAGCTAGCTATGGAAAAACCGCATCTAAATGACACGTGGATAAAAGAATACCATTTCCACCAGCGGAGTGAGCTTGGTCTCCTGAGCTTGATATGAATATCCCCTAGAGGAAGAAATATCAAGTTGCATTTCAATGTACAGATGACTTTTACAGGAGAGTCTGAACTGTAGATATCCGCTAATATTACCTGTTGTCTTGCTCGCTGGAGTTCCTGCTCTAGTTGAGTTAGCTTCAAGCGGCTACTCTCCAGTTGTTGGACATACGCCTAAGAGATAGGCAAAAGAAAAGCCTTTGGTGAACAAATAGAAGAATGTAAACAGACAGACACATACCGTGACAGATGATAATCTATAAACTTACTTTTTTCCTTAATCGGCTTTTTCTTGCCGCCTCACGGTTTTGAGCAAGCCTGCGAAGAGTCTGCATGTCGATTTGGTGAAAGAATCAAAGACTTCATCAGCTGGCTAAAACAACAAATTAATCTCATATGCTCAAACCAAATTATGCTGTATGACCTTTTGATCAGTCTTGTCCTTTGATCTGTCGCTGGAATCATAGGCAACAATAGCTGTAGATTTACCCCTGTCGAACTGCACTATGGACAGTTAAATGTTATATCTCCGTATATGCTGGATGACACCGGGACCATTTCCAAAGAAATGAACACTCTTCATGAGACATGTTAAATATACAAAAGCACAGACTGAAAACATATAAGAACTATCTATAGTTTCTTTACAATCAGAATGAGCAATTTTGTACATTAAACTTGTACGGAAGAATAAATGATGAAGTGGAAAGAGAGTCACCCTCTGATTCTTCTCATCTGTGTCATCAGTTGAGATGTCTGTTCTCGGACTGCCATCGGCCATTTTGATTTCCACGATTCTTCTGAATACTCTATATTAATGCTGGTCTCAACGCAAGATTTAGGGGCCAATCCTTTTCCAGCGGTGTGCTCCGAGACGTCAACAGAGTAGTTGCACGCCTATTGTTAATTGTTGTCTGACTGTTTACACCATAACAGCATATATTAGGAGAACAAAAGGAATCGAGATGATAATTTCTTATCGCCTTTAGTTTGAATTAAGGTCAGACACTTCCAAGAAAGCTGCATCGCATTGCAGTTACGGTAAAATTAGAGAGAGAGAGAGAGAGAGAGAGAGAGAGAGAGAGAGAGAGAGTATTCCGGCGCAATAGATCAGGAGACAAGAAATTTGGCATATAAGGGACATCTAAGTGAGGACATTAAAATATGCACGTAAATTCACCAATACGTGAACAGCTAGCTCAACAATAAGAGGAACACAAAAATTGAGATAGATTCTAGATCACTAATTGCAGATCAAAGTCAGCATCCCACTCACTTCAGGCCTTCTCATTCTCTTCACCGAGCTCCGATGTTTCACAACCTCCAAAATTACATCACTTTCTCATTGCTCGGAAGAAATGTAAAATTTATCAGCTCAATGTCAGCTCAGGATTCTTATTATGGAGAGGACCCAAAATTTGCCTCACAACAACTCAAAAATCACGAGCAGATCCTTTCACTGTGGAGTTGTCCCGTTCTTCTACTGCTTCAAGCAAATGAGAATTTAATGATCAGAAGGGTGACAAATAAGGACATTTTACGAATAGAAACCTATCGGGATTAGATACGTAAAAGAAAAACAGATAGATAACAAACTTGTCAGCACCAGAGCAGATGCCAATTTAAGCAAACAAACCAAGAGAAAATTCTCCGAGAATAAACCTACATACCAACCATCCATTAGGATGGCACAAAACAGCAACTCTGTTAGAAAACTTAACAGTGCCTGATTCATTCACGTCAACGGTATCCGATTATCGATAAACAACGAGAGCACAAGAAGTCCTGACACGTCCATTGTTTTGATAGACATCATTACACTCCAAACAAGTCGCGAGTGATATCTATTTGCATCTCAATTGAAGAGCACGAAGATGTAATACATTGGAAATCTCTCTCTGAGACAACTCACAGCCACGACCCACGACACTAGGGCTTAGGAGAGTACTGTTGGGACTTCATAGACAAGTTTAAGGAAATAAGGATACAAACTCTCACATCAAATGAACAAACGATAATCCCATCACAAAGTATTTCGGAACATGTGTACAGAGAAAATTGAAGCGGCTCGACAAGAACCAGAAGACAAATGAAAGGACGACCCACGAAGACAACAAAGTAGGCTTCGCCAAGTGCACAACTTTGAGGATCACGCCTGTGTACAGGCAAAGATGGACCAAACCTTAATCTAACGTAGAGCAACTACAACTGAACTAAGAAGAAGATCTGCGAATTGCCCAGATAGAACACAATTTCGAGCATGCAAAATCCATTTTCCAGTATCCACGAATTGATGTAAATGCTGTGCTTCACAAGACGTTTGAAATGAGCAAAGCCGAAGCTGGGACGAAGAAACAAGATTCAAGAAACAGATCTCCAACTTGTGGAGTCAAGAATGCTCTTACCCTCTTGCGAGAATTCGATACTCGAAGAACCCCCGAAGTCAAAATCAACCCGAAAGACAAGCAAAGTCAGATCAGAGTCCAAGTCCTTTGACTTCGCCAAGAAATAATTTATAAACTCCCCTCTCTACAAGATGAAATTTTGAGCCAAGACCCGCATGGGATATTGATGTTAGAGGACGATGGAGTGATGATTCGTGTTGGGTTAAGTGAGCGAGCGAAATTGGAGGAAGGGGGGGAAAGAGGAAGAAGAAAAGAAAGTGGCGCTGGGCTCAGCTCTACCCAATTTTCTAGGCGTGCTCACTTTCTTCCGTTGTTTCTTTCTCTGCCTTTTTCCAAAGACTGGCGATTTTCTTTTCGTTTTTGCTTTGTTTTTTCTTGCTTACTGGTTGAGTTTTAGTGCTTTGACAATTCGTGGTCGTTTTCTTGCGTGCTTATTCTAATGGTCTTTCCTGTTGGCAGTGCCAGATATCCAGAGGATTCGGACATCCTTGCCACCTGCAAGAATCCAAAAAATGGCATCATCCACCGTTAATTTTTTCATCTCTCGACCACCGGATCACCACCAATCCCCTCTCTCTCTTTCTCGTTTTACAGTTTACTACTTGTGTAATCACCACTTGCTGTTGCTGCCGAGACGCAACGACATGAATATATATCAAATTTAAACAAAAAGCACGTAGAGAAAAGTAGTTATTCCGACAAAATAGGAAAGAAAAGGGGGCAACTTGATATTAACTTTCGTCGTTGATAATATACAGTGCTGCCCTTTTATTAATAGAATTTTCAGTAAAAAAAATTTATCGGCTATTGTTATTTTTCCAAATGCTTGATTTTGAAAGGGGGGGGAAATCAATCTTTGCGTGTTCTACTACTACTTAACGCGATAAATTTTTTTCTTCTAGCTACTTATACGGTTTGTGGCCTTAGACACGTGCTCTTTTCATATGGATTAATATGATGAAATTCGGTGTATATCACGCTGTCGAGCTTCATAGTAATCAAATCAGCAACTAGAATGGAATACTAAAAAGTTTGGACGATATTCTACGTTTTTCAACTATTGTGTTCGACAAACAGCGTTGAATAAAGATACGTATTTAAATTCTTAATCCTCGAGAGAGAGAGAGAGAGAGAGGGGAAGAACCGTATCTTTTATTGATACTCTTATAATGCGTCGTTGATACCCATATAATTAAAACTTTAATGTCGCTATTAAATACTGAATGTGAATAGGAATTCTTTAAATGTCAATCGAGATTTATGAATCCCTATTTTTTCGAAAGAAAGATCTATACATAGATTTCACGATAGATGCGACTCTTTTCAATATCGTTAATTACGCGTATCCTCTCTCCCTAAGTAGTCAATTCGGTCGCATTGGAACTCGTTTTCTTTCTCAAACGCTAAACAGAGAAATGGGTAAAACAAACGTAGGTTACCTAGGAAAGTACCCAAAGAAAGACGGAGACGACAGACGACGACGACGACGACGTCCCACTCGTAACAAGTCGTGTTTTGTCGTAATCCCCGAAAAGAAATGGGAAAGAGGTGGGTCGGGACTCGAGCCCGAATCTCAAAACGCGAGCTCCGAAAGCGAAGCCCAAAATTGCATCCGTTCGAGGCCTCTTTCTTCAAGACCCGAGCCCAAACAAAGGCAAGAACCTATATACGACGTCGTTTTACAGGAGCCGTGGCCGAGGATCCGACGTCGTTTCGCAGGAGTCGTGACCCACATGTGCGGCATCGTTGCCCAATTCTGCACCGCACACACACGACCCAGCGGTCCGCAAATCCGGGTCAAAGCGTCACTTGCGTGGAAGGAAACGCTCTCCCACCCGCCCTCGAACGACATCGACGCCATCGCCGTTTCGCGAGATTCTCAATTTTTCTCATTTTCCCGGATTCTCTCTCTCTCTCTCTCTCTCTCTCTCTCTTTCTTTTTTGGGATGAAAACGAAGAGAGAGAAAGAGACAGCTTTTTGACACGTCACGGGGGGTGGCGTATCCTCCAAACTGCACCGCACCACGCGACCACGTGCGGCCCCACTTGGTGTTTTGATGGTTTTTTTTTCTTTGGGGTCCGTTTCTAGAGGGGGGGAGGGGGGGAGGGAGGGAGTGAGATTTGTCAAACCGGCTTCTTGCCTTGTTTTTCAAAAACTTTTGCTAGTCCTTGACAATAATAATTGACATGACAAGAGCTTTTGTCTCATTAGAGAAACAACAATAGATTGCTCTTTGCTTTCCTCCCTCCTAGTCCTAATGTCCCCCCATTGATACCTGTGGCTTCTAGATTGTAGTGCTGTTTCCTGCCCTCCTTCCTCCCTCCTTTCCTCTTCCCGCGAGGTTAGGACGCCGGCCGGCGCGACACCCCCGCGCTTCGTTTCGGATATGAGCACGTTTCATGGAGTGACTGCACTCGCGCGGATTCGAAAATCGAACCTAAAATGTGTCGCTCGCCCGCTCCTCCTCCTCTGATTTTTGTCGTATCTCGAGTACTCCTTTTTCGTCACGTCGTGTATTGCGCTGGTATATATTGCTACCAACACGGAGTTAAATACGATTCCTCTTTAAACTTGCCCGGCAAATGCATCAAAGGGCGCCATTGATTACTTACTAGCCTGATCGTAAGCTGATTTTTTGTCCGAGTTCAAGTCATTGCGCACACGTCAGAATCGGATTGTTTTGTCAAATAAACATGTGACATCAATTTAAAGAGTGAGCTACAAGCAAGGAATTGACAATCTTCAAATCTCTCGCATCCCTTATCTACTAAACTATGGATTTAATTGACAAACACTCTTTCCTTGGATCGAAGCTTATTCGAACAAAACTACAAATAGGATATAATTCTCAAATGGATTGCGCCTTTTTTTTTCTCTCGATTAGTTAATTCTTAAGCAGATTACTAGCAAGGATTTTTTTTCTTTTCTTTTGTAGTTGTTTATGGGGGATCGTCAATTAGCGAACAACGATGACGAATCGCGAAAACCCGCGAAACAAAATCGGCCAAATCAACAGCGCCATCAACATTTCGTAGCCTACCCCATATAAGAAAATGTTAAACTCCACTTCACTCTCCGATGCGACCATTAACGCCCCAATCTCGACACACAAATGCTCCACCAACGAAAGCTTAAAAAACAGACAGGATAATAGTCGCTCTTGCTTAGATCACGATCATTATTAATCAACGGCATCATAACAAGAGACATCGACGAACGTCCAAATACGAACCGCGACATCATTTCCGCACACTGTTTCGACGAGGCCGAGGACGAGGACGACTCTAATCGAAGAAAAACTTGTGGCCTACGAAGATAATCTCGGACACGCAGACAAAGAGATTATGATTAAGATTTAAAACAAAACGTCCCGATGCGTCCCCACATGGCGCCAAGTTCAATGTACGAACGGCTCCCCCATCTTCCTCTCTCGAAAGCGACGTCGGGGAAGGCTCTTTCACACACGAAAAATCGGGGTCGTGCGGACGATATTGCCCTCCCGTCTCGTCGTCATCATGGGTAATTGACATAAATGAACGAAGAGCTTCTTCCCGGAAGCTCCCCCCGCCCCCCCCCCCCCCGCGAGTCACCCAGCCAATGCGGTCGAGCCACGTGCGCCGTATTTTTTTTTTTTTTTTCAAAGGCTGCGTTTGGACTCAAGACCCTCCTGCGGGGGTCGCGTGTGGCTGCGCACGTGCGTTATCCAATAATGTCTGAACGCAAAACCCTAGCTAAGGTTAAAGGTAAGGTGGCACCGAACGAGCCGTGCAGTTCCGGGTCGTTTGAGCATCGTGTCTCCCCAGTAGAATCTTCCATCGTTCCCTGTTTCTTCCCCCGCCCCTCTCGAAACCCATCATCCATCAGCAGCTCCTTCGCCGAAACATCCTTAAAACCTCACTTTTCCACAGCCCTCTATGCCCTTCCATCTTTATATAACCGCTCCATCCACACCCTTCTCTCCTTGCTCAAACACCCCCGCCAAGCACTTATACACCCTTTGTCGTGGGAATTCGAGATTCGGTTGAGAATCAAAAATGGACGTGCTCGGTGTCAGCCACCACCAGAAGAAGATCCCCGGCGGCCGGAAGCTGGGCGGCGGCGCGGCGCGGAGGAGACCGTCCGCCGATAAGGGGATCAAGGTCGTGTACATATCGAGCCCCATGAAGGTGAAGACGAGCGCGGCCGAGTTCAGGGCCACCGTGCAAGGGCTCACCGGCCGTGACTCGGACGTCGCTCGGCTCATGGACGCCGACGGCAGGGGCGGCGAGAAGGCTCGGGGCCGGAGCGCCGTCGACGAGAGAGGGTTCGTGCCGGCCGGTGATTACTACATGGGGGGTAATAGTAGCATTGGTAATAACAATTGCGTTTTCGGGATGGGCAGTGGTAGTAACACGAGCTGCGAGTCGCCGACCGAGTCGGACTCGGTGTTCGAACCGTTCGAAGGCGGGTCCGTGCACGGCGGCGGCGGCGGCGGCGAGAGAGGGATGGTGTTTCCGTCCAACTATTTCAATGAATCTACGTTGTTAGAGGTGCTTAGCTGCTTTGATGCTATGGCTTGATTTTTTCCTTCTTTCTTTTCTGGATGTTCGTTGAAGAGTTCGATGCGGGCGATCGCAGCTGCATACCCCACCACCGCTCACCCTATGTAATTACTCATATCTGCATCTGTCTGTATCGCTATTATTTGATTTTTGGGAATCCAGGAATAATAATACCACCGGTGCTACATGTAGAAATATTTCCATTCTGTTTCTTGATCGCTTATATCCAAATCGATCGTGATGAATACAAGCTCGTGGAGTGAACATGTCTATTTTGTTGGTGGTCAGATTGCTGATTTACCAGATAAGACGTGCGAGTGAACATGCCTGTTCTGTTCGTGGTCAAGATTGCTGGCAAACGGCCTGACCATCGTGCAAGCGAACGGGTCGGAAGTTCTAGTTCATGGTTCGCATGAAAGATGGATCTCGAATTCATGAGACGACAAGACTATATTATATGTCATGCACAGGTTCGGGCCTCATTTGAACGGCCATGTGATCTTTACGACGCTAAGTAATGGGAAAGACTTCGTGGGCACTTAACAGTCGCTACGCGCCACATATATCTTAAGTACCGTTTTCCTATTTTTTGTCAATGACATCGTTAGTAAAGTGGAGTTTCAGGTTTTTCTTCTTCACATCGCATGTATGGAATTAGTTCAAAGATGAGCAGAGAGAATCGCCGCCGAACAAGATATTGGCTTTAGATAGCACTGAGGGTTTGCTCTTCTTAGGTTTAAATCTTATTGGGAGTCGGAGACGAGGGAGCACCCCTTCAAGAATCCGTTCATTTCACGGAAAATGTTACGTTTGTGAAAAATATTTTCGCGGAAGTCATTTTCCTGAAAAATGACACAATTTTCCGGTGTTCGATTGAAATCTGAAAAAGTTTCGAAAAATATTTTTTAATTTTCCTGGAAGTCATTAAATATATTTTTCTTTTTCTTTTTTTTTTCCTCCTTCTTCTTCCTTATTCTTCTTCTTCATAAGCCTTTGGCAAGGCTCTGGCTAGCCTGATCCAGCGCGAGTGAGCTCACCCAAGGCCGATCAGGCGAGCTCAAGCCTCGTCGGATCTAGTGAGGCCTGAGCTCGGGCGAGGTCGACAGATCCGACGAGCTCGAGCTTCGCCAAATCTGACGAGGCCCCGAGCTCGCCCGACCGGCCTTGGGCAAGCTCGCCTGCGCCGAATTAGGCAAGCAGGAGCCTTGCCACAGGGCGACGAGGCTTGACCTCGCCGGAATCTGGCAAGAGCTCGAGCCTCGTCGGCCTATGGCAAGGCTCGAGCTGGTTGGCGACCGGCTCAGGAAGAATAAGGAAAAAAAAAGAAAATATTGAAAATAAATGGTGAAAGAAGAAGAAGACGGAGGAAAAAAGAGGAAATCATTTTCCTCAAAAAGTGAAGGCATTTTGTCCATAGGAAGGAAAATATTTTCCATGGGAAGTTATTTTCCGTGAAACGAACACCGGAAAATATTTTTCCGGAAGTTATTTTCCGCGAAACTAACAAAGCCTAAGATAGCTCGGGGAGATGAATTAGTCACGTGTGCAAAAGCCTTAAATGTGGCCCAATGAGAGGTGGAGCATCGAATGAAAACATACGGGCCCGGCTCGGCCCGGCCCACTTAGAGCAGGCTTGTCTTGGGACAAGCCCAGTTATAAGCCAGGGCGATGAGCTGTGTTTGATGCAATGTCTTTGTCAGAAATAATTGGGGTCGCTAATATCAAACGCTGTCGTTAACCACGGTAAATTAATTAAAGTATCTTGGAAATCTGATACCGGAAAAAGGACAGAATAGTCAAACTACTTCCCGCGGTATACTCTTTCCTTTTTCTATGTCTTTTTAACTAACCGCCTTAATATTAGCATACTTATTGATTTCGAATTTCACTGGCTTAATATATAGTGACTTTTTTCTCTATAATTTACACATACCGTCTCTTAACATGGCTATGCAATCTCAATGATTCGAGGGACAATATTTTACGAAGAAAGCCTTATTACAAATGCATTGCAGATAAAAATTTACAATTGAAATAGAAAAAATGAAGCAAGGGTAGAGAAACATGAAAAATAGATCTGTTTTACAAAACTCACATCCATAGCTGATGATATCGTTTGACCTATAATCTATAAAGGTTTAAATTTTTGAAATTAAATAATTGCATTCACGGTTCTAAGTTGGTATTCAATTCTTCGTGCCCATTTTCATAATGATAGGTTCATTTATTTATATATCTCGAATGATAATCTTTCGGTTACAAAACTCATGCATTGGGACCCATGCTCAACCTATCAAAATAAACGCGCCCTTGAAATTAGTTTAAGCTAGTAACTCAAACTTTTAAATCAAATCGGAGCAGTTAACTATTCAAATCAACTGTGATAAAGGCGCCTGTATAAAAAACTAAGATTTGCGTATCCTATAAAAGTCCAAAAAATCATCACTTAAATATACACACATCCCTTATCCACATATTCGAATGACCGTTTTTTATACCAAAAACATATGTAGATGCAGTAACTCCTTTTTATTTGAAGTACACACTTTACGAAAGAAGGAATAACAAACTCTAGATTTTTCAAAATGAATGAATCTATTATCCGTTAACAGTGGGATGCTATGATGATCTCATGTATCTTTTATAAATATTCCCATCTCTCAACTGCTTGGATCATTTTCTAAACAACCTGATTAATTTTTCTATTCCTTAATTTATTTTCTCTTTCTAATTTTTACAGTGATTTTTTTGCCAGTAGCAAGCATATACATTTTAATTTAATTAAATCCATGTTTAAGCAAGCGCTGAAAATGAAAATCAGTCGTACTTTACAGGTGGAGGGAGACAGGTTGGGGGGGGGGCAGCGTGGACTCACGAACAAAACAAGCAGCTTCTCCCAGCCTACCTTTGAAAATCGAAAAGAAAAAAGAGGTTCGGCAAAAAATCACTATAAAAATATCCTCCGAACAAACATAACCGGAAAAAGGGGCAACCAAAAACAAAGGAAAAAAGAAAAAAACAACTCTCTCTCTCTCTCTCTCTCTCTCTAAAACCCTCACACATTCTCTTTCTAGAGCTCTTCTTCTTCTTCTTCTTCTCTAGTCCGATCGATCCCTCCCTTCCTCCTCCTCCTCCTCTGCTCCTCTCCTCCGTCGTCTTCTCCGACGGATCCGTCCATGTCGCCGGCTTCAGGTTAGCTCGTTCCTCTCCCGATCGCTTCGAGCCTCGAACGCAATCCCTAATCTCGCGGCATTCGGGCGCTGTTTCCCACCCTGCTCGCTTCCGACTTCCGGGAAGATTCTAGAGAGAGAGAGAGAGAGAGAGAGGGGAAGAGGGGGAAATCGGAGAGGAGATGAAAGTGCCTTGCTGCTCCGTCTGCCAGACGCGGTACAACGAGGAGGACCGGGTGCCCCTGCTGCTCCAATGCGGCCACGGGTTCTGCAAGGAGTGCCTCTCCAGGATGTTCGCCGCGTCGCTCGACAACACCCTCCCCTGCCCCCGGTGCCGCCACGTCTCCTCCGTCGGCAACTCGGTCTCCTCCCTCCGCAAGAACTACGCCGTCCTCGCCCTAATCCACTCCAACTCCACGATGCCGGCCAACTTCGACGTCGATTTCACCGACGACGAGGAGGACGCCGACGGGGAGGCGGACGGCGAGGACTCGCGGGCGCGGCGTGGGGCCCTGGCCTCGAGCTCCGGCGGATGCGGACCGGTGATCGAGCTGGGGACCCACCAGGAGCTGAAATGGGTGAGGAAGATTGGGGAGGGGAGGAGGGCTGGAGTGGAGGTGTGGGAAGTGGTGATCGGCAGCGGCAGTGGGGGGCGGTGTAGGCACCGCGTGGCGGTGAAGAAGGTGGCGGTTGGGGACGATGCGGCAGCAATGGATATGGAGTGGGTGCAAGGGCAGCTTGAGAATTTGAGGAGGATGTCAATGTGGTGTAGGAATGTGTGCACTTTTCACGGGGCTGTTAGGAATGAAGACGGTAGCTTATGCCTTTTCTTGGATAGGTGTCACGGGTCGGTGCAGTCAGAGATGCAGCGCAACGAGGGGAGGCTGACATTGGAGCAAATCTTAAGGTTCTGTTGAGAAGCTCTTTCATCTGATTCTTCTCTATGCTGTAAAAGAATTGGTACTTAAGAGAAAGCGAAAAAATAGTCCTACCCTCATGCTTGGGGTTCAAAATTGGTACCTCTTTAGTGGGGTGTGGTGAGATCTGGGGATTTCTATCTCCTGATGTTTGATTTGTGTATAATCTTTCTTGGCAGTTCTTTGTTAGTACGTTTTGATGCAATAGGTTATGGAATTTGCGTGATTGATCCTTCTTTTCTCCTTTTGCGCCGGAACTCGATACCTTGATCTTTTTAGTCAAGCAAAAACGTACTACTGTGCTTTCTAGACTCTTAGTATAATTGGGTTCTTTGTTGGAGAAAAGTTAGTCATTGTGCTTCCTTCCCTTTGGATTTGGGCTTTGCATGGCAACTCGTCAACATGGGGTTGTGGCATTGTTCTTTCTAGTCATTCTGCTCGTGTTGATTGTCCATGGGAAGATAGAACATGCACCTGTGTCTGCAGACCTGCTCGTGTGTATGCCTATAGATCTCAAGCTACATCAATTAGGGCTACCTATGAATACAAGTTATAATTCGATAATGCAGATTGAATTTCAGATTAGTTTCTGTCGACGAGTGATGCGCCAATAGGACATTACTTAAACGCCCTTCCTGGTTACATCTCGGTGATAAAAATCATTGTCATGTTTACCATTTGTACTTTCTGAGCTGTCCACCTCCATTGCTGAATATTGGCTAGAGGGGGATCTGAAAATACATATTTGGGACTGCCATGAACTATTAAGAGGAAAAAGGGTGAGAGAGATTCCCAACTGAAATATTAGCAGCTTGATTTGGGGATTTCAAGGAGTCAAGCTTTCAGTGCCTAAATTTTCCTGGAATAAATTGAGTAAAGCCGAAGGATGATGAGTCCACCTTTCTGAAGAGAGTAGTTTGCGGATGGAAGATGGCTTTCGTGGTGTCACTATCACGTTTAGGCACATGCATGGGCTTTCGTGGCTGTCACTATCACTATAACCGTTCCTAATTTCAGATGTAAATGATGCCAGGACATCCTAGGAGATTGGGGAAAGTTATCAAAATTGTGAAAAGTATGGAGATGTATCTTTTTGAAGATGGTTTGTTATTGTTGGAATAAACTTGCTTTTGGTTTCGAAAAAAAAAAAAATTGCTTTTGGCTCGTGGTGTTACTTGAAAACAAAGGTTGGCATCTCCTGTGAAACCATATGCACGACGCACTAGAAATGAGGGGGTGAGAACATAGAGAGACTTGATTTGAAGACAGTATATTCTGGAGTTATTTTGTTATCTTTGGATGTAAATTTTCTGGATAGTGACTGGATGAGAGGGATATTGCATCAACAGATTTGAAATAGCATTCTGGAATTTAAAGAGGTAAAACACACCATCAGGTCCCTTCTATTGTGTGCTATTTGTTGAAATTCAGGAACTAGAGTAAGGATATAATGGTTCTTAAGTTAGATCATTGTGCTTTCTGTAACGACTGAATTATCATTGAAGAATGCTGTAAGCCGCAACTTTTAGTGGTACTTTTTCGTTCTTGGTGAAAATGCTATATCGCATAATGTTATCCGCCAATGAACCCCGTCCTGACTTGGTGTGCTCTCTGCAATTGTAGATATGGTGCGGATATTGCACGTGGCGTGGCTGAACTCCATGCAGCAGGAGTTGTTTGCATGAATTTGAAACCGTCTAATCTTCTTTTAGATGCAAATGGCCATGCGGTAGTTTCTGACTATGGACTTGCTTCAATCCTGAAAAAACCTTCCTGCCGAAAAGCTCGATCGGAGTGTGATTCAGCCAGAGTCCATTCTTGCATGGATTGTACAATGCTTAGCCCCCAGTATGCTGCTCCAGAGGCATGGGAGCCGGTGAAGAAGTCTTTGAAGTTCTGGGATGATGCCATTGGTATTTCTGGAGAATCGGATGCCTGGAGTTTTGGTTGCACTTTGGTGGAAATGTGCACTGGTTCTGCCCCGTATGTAGATTTCCATGCGTCATTTCCTATCGCTCCCCGTACAAAGATCGCTTTAAATGTTTTCTGAGCTGTAGAAAATGACACTTGCTGTGCAGGTGGACTGGTCTTAGTGCGGAGGAAATATACCGGGCTGTTGTCAAGGGTGGGAGATTGCCTCCGCAATATGCAAGTGTCGTCGGAGTTGGAATACCGAGGGATTTGTGGAAGATGATTGGTGACTGCCTCCAGTTTAAGGCGTCAAGAAGACCATCTTTTAATTCAATGTTGGCAATATTCCTGAAACACTTGCAAGAAATACCACGTAGTCCTCCTGCAAGCCCCGAAAAGTAAGTTTTGCTTTGACCTTTGCTTCTTGTATCTTGTGATTTCACATATTCAGACTGTCCTTTTTTCTTCCTTTGTCACGACGGGTGTCTAATACGAAGAATCAATTTATGAGCTATATCTGGACTGGTCTTCTACTTCTAGCACTTAACAGGATGTCTTTCCTGCACTGTCAATTAACTCGTAACCTCGACAACTCTGATTGGTTTGATCTGTTATCATATATTTTACTCTGTATGTGCCCTTACAGTGACGTCACCAGAACTTCCGGTTCAAGTTTGACAGAACCACTTCGTGGATCTGTTTCCGATCTAGTACAGGATAACACTGGCCTTCTCCACAAGCTGGTATCAGAGGGTAACGTGAATGGAGTTAGGTTAGTAAGATGCAGCCTTTTTTGGTCTCTGTCAGACAATTACGGGGACGAGTTTTGACTTTGAGTTCTGTCATCTGTAGGGATCTGCTCGCAAAGGCTGCATCAGGAAAGATGAACAACTCTATATCTTCACTTCTGAAAGCACAGAATCCTGATGGCCAAACCGCGCTGCATTTGGCATGTAGGCGTGGTAGTGCAGAATTAGTTGAGGCTATTTTAGAGCATCGTGAAGCATATGTAGATGTTTTGGATAAGGATGGCGACCCTCCTCTTGTTTTTGCGTTAGCTGCGGGATCCCCAGAATGTGTCCATGCTCTCATCAGAAGAGGTGCTAATGTTAGATCGAGGTTGAGGGATGGCTTTGGGCCTTCCGTTGCTCATGTATGTGCTTACCATGGCCAACCAGATTGCATGCGTGTAAGTCATTGTTGTTGGTAAACTTTATATTCACATAGCTTTTGGGTTCTTTGAAGATCTAGCTCTGATGGTCTTGTAATACAGGAATTGCTATTAGCTGGAGCTGATCCCAATGCTGTGGATGATGAAGGTGAATCTGTTCTACACCAGGCTGTGGCAAAGAAATACACTGACTGTGCTGTGGTCATTTTGGAATGTGGGGGCTGTCCATCCATGTCCATTGCGAACTCTAAAAATCTTACGTGAGTCAATTTGCTTTTCTTCTTTGACCACTCGAAATGATATGTATGAAAAAGACAGCTAAACGAAACTAGCAATTTAAGCTGAAGAATCTGACTTTAGCGCATCACCTGTTCATAAAGAATTGATGGTTGTGGTACTTGATATTTGGGTTACTGAAAAAGAACTTTCCGATTTGGATCAGTTTGAGTTTGTAGAATCTCTTTTCATTTTAATTTGTGGAGATCTCCCCCTTACCCCCCTCACCTCCCTTTCCTTCCTTTAAAATCTCACATGAATACGTGCATGCACACCCCCCCTTCTCCCTTTCCTTCCTTCCTTCAAAATCTCACATGAATATGTGTATGCACAACTATCTTTTGGTTAGAACAGCGTGCTAGTACCTTAATGGTTTTTCCTTTAAAATGTCATGTGAATCATGTATTGAACAATTCTTGTGACTCTCCTCTCACTTGCAGTCAACCTTCTCTATCTAAAAATCTTTGTCGATTTTCAAGTGTTCAGTAAGGATCTGGAGCCGGAACTCATGTTGGAGTCATTGCTTTTGTTTATATGCTTCATTGTGTCAAAGTGTATTGAATGTGTGGTCAACGAGTACCATCGCCATTCTTTAACTCTCTGTTATGATTCTTTTTTCCTTTTCTATGGTATGCTGTTTGAATCTGAAATCTCCTAGCTCCGTCTCTTTTGTTCAATATATGTTCTCAATGGCCTTGGAATGATTGCAGCATAATTTGTCAGTATAAAACTGTTTCTTCTTTGCTGCATTTGCAGACCATTGCACTTGTGTGTGGCAACGCACAATGTCACCGTGGTGAGACGGTGGGTGGAAGTTTCTAGCACTGAAGATGTTGAAAATGCGATAGATATACCCAGTCCAGTTGGCACTGCAGTATGTATGGCGGCTGCTCTAAAGAAAGACCGTGAATTTGGTATGCTAGATTGTATCCCAGGTCATTTTTTATTTATCTTCAATGCCTACTCTCTTTGATATCCTTGGCATTAATATTTATTGTTCCACTTGGAAACATAATTTGTTACAATCTCTCTAGAATTTTCTTGGTACAATTACCTGGCTTTTCACTCGTTGAACATTTCTTCCATTGTAATTGTGCTATAGAAGGGAGGGAGCTTGTTCGATTGTTGCTTGCTGCTGGAGCAGATCCAACTGCTCAAGATGCCCATGGGAGAACAATTCTGCATGCAGCTGCTATGGCTGATGATGTTGACTTGGTCAAGGTTACTTGTTTACTTAATACATGAATTTGATTTTTGTCTATTGCTGGATAATTTCATCCAAATATGGAATTTTGAAGATCTTCTTGATTTGTGGCCACTTGGAGGAACTATTTTGTTACTCTTTTCCTGTAAACATTTTGTAGGCTATTCTTGATGCTGGAGTAGATGTGAACATCCGGGATATGCACAACATGATACCTCTTCATTCAGCCTTAAGTAGTGGGGCCAAGTCTTGTGTCGGATTGCTATTATATGCTGGGGCGAATTATAATTTACAGGTTTCTCTTTTCACTTCCTTATCTATTGTTGTGCCTGCATTGGTGTTGGTCTTGGTCCTTCCTTTGCTGGTGTCAATGCTTCCCTAGCAATGAACTGTGGCCTGTGAGTGTATATACTCTTATACTATCGTGCTTTCCTTTTCTTTTATTGGGTGAAATTCTTGCTAGGTGTCACAGTCCCCTCTGCTTAATGTCTCCTTACTCTCCGGTCTGTTGATCTTTATAAATATTCGTTTATGTATCCATAAGAAGCTGTTGCCTCATTGCTATTTCTAGCATATGTTACCCTTTGAAGTATTGACTTTGAACTTATGGATAAGATCTCTTTCCTACAAGCAATTGTCTCTTCAGTCTTGTATGCTAATGTCATATCATGGGCGACATTGGAAAAGTGCTCTTGTTGGTATCTGCAGTATATTTGCTCAGAAGTATTTACTCGTCTAGTTCTTGCACGGATTTCTTCAAGACGAGTTCCTGTTTTAGTATCATCTGGTGCTCATGTTTGCTTTTCCTAGAGTTCACTGGTCATCAAGTGGTGGTTAGACCAGTGGAATTATTTTGATTATTTATGTGTGATACTCCCTTGGTGTATGCTTTGGAAAATGATATATGTGATACCCCCTTGGTATAATTCCTGTTTTAATTATTTTGATGCTAATGTTCAAATCTTAGGCCTCGTTTGCTTCCACTGACAAGGCGTCCATTAGTGGATTTCCATTCCAAGTAATCACTTTCCTTATAATAGTATTGTTTTTTTCAGTTGCGTTAATGACTGAAAACTTTATGATATACATTTACAAAATTTAGGTTTTTTTTTGGGGAGAATACATTTCAACCATTCAATACTTAATGGCTGAGCTGTATTCTACTTCTTTTTTTTTCCTTTTTCTTTAATTTTTAAATTTTTCTATCATTTTCTATCCATCTCTGGTTGTCTTCTTTTAATTTTTAAAGTATTATTGAATGACAATAAGGCGGACAATACTCTATGTCATGGATTGTTGGGCAATTAAATGCAAATATGTCCACTAATTGAATTTGATGATGAGTATGCTTAGTTGGATCTGCTGGCACCCAAGAAAAGACATAGTTGAAAATAAACTTATCCAGGGAAAAGTAGGTGCCTCTCCAAGCAAGGATAAGATAAGCTCGTTGGAGATGGTTGGACAAGTTAAACGAAGGCCTTTGGATTTTCTAGCCTATCTGATTGGGTTTGGGGGCTCGAGGTTACGGGGGCAGGAGAAGACTTTAAAAATGTGGAAGGTGAAAAATAAAAATATGAAGCATGTACAATAGCTTAGAGAAGGCTTCACACAAAATCAAGTGCAATTGGAAAAGATGATTCATATAGCCAACTTAAACTTCTGGTTTGACTTGTCATCGTCATTTTTGTATATACATAGTATTTGGTGCTGTCCCTAAAAGAAAAGCCTGAAATTGCAGTATAGCTACTATTCTGACCTTCAAATCTTGATCTGATGACCCAGTTTAGTTACTGGGATCTTATCTATGCTCTTTTTTCCAGCCAACTTCTTTTTCTTAGCTTTTGACAACCTCCGAGTCCTGGATCTCCATATCAGAGGATCTGAGCGACTCATTCTCATTAATCATTCGAGTAGAGAGGGTTGAATGCAAACTATAGAACACTGGATGCTAACATTACCTAAAGCTGCATTTGGATGCATGGTTTGATCTCTACAAGCATGTCCAGTGCTGTAGTTAGTTGGATGACCAGGCAATTAGCCTGTTGTGATGTCCACTGGATAATATGTGCACATTTCCTAGAAGAGAAGTGGGAAGGGTGGTAAGTAAATTAGGAGTGATATTTTTCATGTTCGCTCTAATGTACTCGGTGACCGTAGGTAAACTACTGCTTGAATCCCTACCATGTTCGAGCATTTCCTTTAATTAGCACAGATAAAGTATTCCCTACTACAAGCATTGTGAGTGCCCAATCCTTCACAAGCTAGAATGGACATACCCCCATGAAATGCCCATTCGAGCTTCTAAAGGGTCACTAAGTCCAGAAATGGTAACTCCATTTCCGTTCCATTTTTGTAGACAAACACATGTACGTAGCATGATAGTGATTCCCCCCGTAAAAAAAGATGAAGAAGAAGTGAAGGACCAAAAACTAGAAGTATTCATTCAGGGTTCTGAAATTTCCTTCTTTGCTTTGCTGACATGCCTTGGATAACCACTTCTCTGCACCTAGCAGATTGTATGAATTTCATATATTGAGTTTTCTAGGACATTGGCTTTTCTCCTTTTTTACTTGCTAGAGTAGATAAATCTACTTTGCAATCTTTCTACTTGTCTGATTTCTTTGTATATCCTTCGCAGGATGATGACGGTGACAATGCATTCCACATAGCTGCTGAATCTGCAAAAATGATTCGAGAAAATCTTCAGTGGCTCATAATAATGCTTAGAAGCCCTGATGCTGCTGTTGAAGCGAGAAATCACAGGCAAGTTCCAATACGAACCTACTTCCTCTTTGATTTTACCATATATATGTAAACTGATGATCATAATTAGCTATTCTTCTACCTTCATACATTTTCATTTCTGAGATCTTGCACTTAAATTTGTGAGAAAGTTTGAACCTGATGACCTGAGGATGATATTTGTTCTCTTTATTCTTAACATAGACCTGTCCTTGCTGTTTGTTGGTAGTGGTAAGACATTGCGCGATTTCTTGGAGGCCCTTCCTCGAGAATGGATATCAGAAGATCTTATAGAGGCTCTTGCAAATAGAGGAGTTCATCTATCTCCCACAATGTGAGTTGAAAGGTTCTGCTTTTTAAAGCAATAATTATCTATCCTTAGGAACATTTTTTGATTGTTTGCTTCTATATGTTTAGGTATGAAGTGGGAGATTGGGTAAAGTTCAAAAGAAGTGTTAAAAATCCTACATATGGATGGCAAGGTGCAAACAATAAGAGTGTTGGGTTTGTACAAGGTGTTCCAGACAAAGAGAACCTCATTGTTTCATTTTGTTCTGGAGAGGCTCGTGTATTGGCAAGTGAAGTTGTAAAAGTAATACCCCTGGACAGAGGACAGCATGTGAAACTTAAAGCAGACGTTGAAGAACCCAGGTATGAATGAATTGTTGCTCATCTTCCATATGCACGTTATTAATGGATCATATCACTTGATGGAGCATTCTTTGTAGACATGGAATTTTTCATGCATTAGTAAGAAAATTCTCTCAAACTGCTTCAGGAATGTCCCTAAACTCATCCATAAAAATTTAGTAAGTCTCATTTGTTCAGTCAAACTCGAGCTGTTGCACCTGTCCTCTGAAGTCAAGTTGGTTATTCTGTCTAAAGAAGTAGGAGTTGCCCACTTTTTATGCAGAATTTTGATTTATAATAGGGTAAAAGCCACCAAAAATCTCAAACGGCCCTCTGTGACACATTTAATTGAAACTTTTTTTTGTAACACCGATAATCTCAAAATTTTACCCGTGCGACATCTTCACCCCGAACTTTTACTTGTATGACATACTCCAAACTCTTGTATGCATTTGACACATTTATCCCAAATTTATTTTTTTGTGACACCAAAAATCCCAAACTTACACCCAGGCCACACATTTATTCTCCGTCTAGATTGTTTTTTTCCTTTTCTTTTTTCCTTCCTCCTTCCTCTTCACCGCCGCCGTCCTTATCGTTGCCATCGCCACTGTCCTCACTGTCGCCAAATCAAGGAAGAAAACAAAGGAGGAAGTTAAAAAAACTTAAAAAGAAAACGAGAAAAGAAAAACATACAATGAGTTTACAAAATTTTTTCCACGAGTGCCACATCAGCACCGTTTGCTTTCCGTCGTCCATGTAGGCAGCCACATAATATTTTTAGGGGCGTTTGGTTAACGGAATTTTGACGGAAGGTAAATGTGGTGGCAAGAGTGCAAGTTTGGGGTAAATGTGTCACACGGGTAGAAGTTTGGGGTTTTTGGTGGCATAGAAAAAATTTGGGGGTAAATGTGTCACACGGGTACAAATTTGGGGTATATGGTGTCACAAAAAAAAAGTTTAGGGTAAATGTGTCACAATGGGCATAATTTGGGGTTTTTTATGGCATTTTTTCTTTATAATAAGAAAATAGCGATATCATCAGGAGAGCAGGAAATTTCTCGTGGAATTGGCTTGATCTGAGAGGATTTGCTATGTTGCTTTGAGAAATGTTATGGTAACATCAGGTAGATTTATGATTTCACTCTTGGTAACTTTACATCATGTAGTATTTTGGACAAATAATGTTGCATAGTACTATGCATATAACAATGGACATATTCTGGCATTGATTGCTAATTGTTGTCACTTTCAGATTCATGTTTAAAGTTCATGATAAGTTGATGAATTGCTTAGAACAAATATGCATGTTCTTCATTGTCTTGGGCTAGTTCTGGAAATTCATTGTTCCAGTATTGTCTAAAGGATGTAGGACCTTGCCTGATATTATTTCTTTATTAGCAAGGCTTGCCCAATATTTGTTAAAGCATTGCTGTTTAGGCATCTGGAATTGATCTCTGCAGTAGTCTATCTAGTTGTAGTTACCTTTAAAAACTTCCATGTATAATCTGGTTCAATGCTCAGGTTTGGTTGGCGCGGTCAGTCAAGGGACAGCATTGGCACTGTTTTATGTGTTGATGACGATGGCATTCTGCGTGTTGGGTTTCCTGGAGCATCCAGAGGATGGAAAGCGGACCCGGCAGAGATGGAAAGGGTTGAAGAATTCAAGGTTGGGGATTGGGTTCGCATTCGTCCTGGTCTTACCACTGCTAAGCATGGATTAGGTGCTGTTACACCAGGGAGTGTCGGTATAGTTTACTGTATAAGACCAGATAGTAGCCTTTTTCTGGAATTGAGCTACCTGGGCACTCGATGGCATTGTGAGCCAGAAGAAGTCGAGCATGTTGTCCCTTTTAGGGTGAGCAAAAGTCTTCTCTTCTTTAAGAATGATGGCTTTTTTCGCGTCTTGTGCTTTTTTGTTGTTCTACAGTTCCATTTTCTTAGTTTACATATGAAATGAAAAATTATATTACGTTTTTGACAGATTGGGGACCGAGTTTGTGTGAAACGGTCTGTTGCAGAACCGCGATATGCTTGGGGTCGTGAGACTCATCACAGTGTTGGGAGGATATGTGAAATAGAGAATGATGGTCTGCTGCTAATCGAGATACCAAATCGCAATATGCCATGGCGAGCCGATCCTTCTGACATGGAAAAGTTGGAGGATTTCAAGGTAAGATCACCACGTTATTTTATATCCTATCCCTTCGAATGTCTTTTGCTAAATTGAGCTTTGCTCTTTCCTAGGTTGGTGATTGGGTTCGAGTGAAAGCTTCTGTTCCATTCCCCAAATATGGATGGGACGACATCACACGAGACAGCGTTGGCATAGTGCATAGCTTGGAAGAAGATGGCGATATGGGGGTCGCCTTCTGCTTCCGCAGTAAGCCCTTTTGTTGCTCAGTTACAGACGTGGAAAAGGTTCCTCCTTTTGAAGTGGGACAAGAGATTCGGATGAAGCCGTCTGTTACCCAGCCTCGGCTTGGATGGTCAAATGAGACCCCTGCAACTGTTGGAAAAGTTGTGAGAATAGACATGGATGGAGCTTTGAATGTGAGTATATTCCCTTTGCTATATTGGTGCATGCTGCCTCTAGACACAACAATCTAGGAATTATTTGACTGACCAAGGGAAAACCACATATTTACCTGTGAACACTTGTTTTCACTAAGATTAGCAGCGGAGTTTTAATGTCAGCTGGTTAAGTTACTGCGTGTGATCCTCAGTTGTGTCAATTAGCACTCGTGTCTTTGGTATTTTCTTGGCAGTGCATTGTTCTGTTTGTCATCATCAGGCTCCTCATACCTGGGGACATGCTATTGATCACTGTCTGTTGATAGGTTAAAGTGGCCGGTCGACATAGTTTGTGGAAGGTTTCCCCTGGAGATGCAGAACAACTTGCTGGATTTGAAGTTGGTGATTGGGTACGGTCAAAACCCAGTCTTGGGACTAGACCTAGTTATGACTGGAACAGTATTGGGAAGGAAAGCCTCGCTCTTGTGCACAGCGTGCAGGAGACCGGTTACCTAGAATTAGCATGCTGTTTTCGCAAGGGGAGGTGGATTACTCACTATACAGATGTTGAAAAAGTTCCTAGCTTTAAAATCGGCCAGAATGTTCGTTTCCGGGCTGGTCTGAGTGAGCCAAGATGGGGATGGAGAGGGGCCCAGCCTGATTCACGAGGTGTTATAACTAGTGTTCATGCTGATGGAGAATTGAGGGTGGCAATTTATGGTTTGCCTGGCTTTTGGAGAGGAGACCCTGCAGATTTTGAGATAGAGCAGACTTTTGAAGTGGGGGAGTGGGTGAGACTCGGAGAAAATGCAAATAGCTGGAAATCCATTGGACCCGGCAGTATAGGTGTCGTACAAGGATTAGGATATAATGGAGACGAGTGGGATGGGAGCACAATTGTCTCATTTTGTGGGGAGCAAGAAAGATGGGCGGGGTCCACTTCCCATCTGGAAAGGGTTGAAAAGCTGATGGTTGGGCAGAAGGTGAAGGTAAAGCTCTCAGTAAAGCAGCCAAGATTTGGATGGTCGGGCCATGTCCATTCGAGTATTGGAACCATCTCCGCAATTGACGGTGATGGTAAGCTGAGAATATATACCCCAGCAGGCTCAAAAGCTTGGGTGCTAGACCCGTCAGAGGTGGAGATTGTGGAGGAAGAAGAGCTTCGCATTGGAGATTGGGTAAAGGTGAAGGCATCAGTATCAACCCCAACCCATCAGTGGGGTGAGGTGAGTCACTCGAGCATCGGGGTAGTGCATAGAATAGATGATGAAAATTTGTGGGTTGCGTTTTGCTTTATGGACAGGCTTTGGCTTTGCAAAGCTTTTGAGATGGAACGGGTTAGGCCGTTTAAAGTCGGTGACAAAATACGGATCAGAGGAGGACTGATATCTCCACGATGGGGTTGGGGAATGGAGACACATGCTAGTAAAGGTGAGACCGTGGGGGTGGATGCCAATGGCAAGTTGAGGATCAGATTTCAGTGGAGAGAAGGGAGACCATGGACTGGAGACCCTGCGGATGTTGTTTTGGACGAATGCCCAGTAAGGACTTGTGCATCATGAGACCTCGCGTGTCATTATAACTCAAAATGCTGTTCTTGGCTGCTCTCTGCCATGACGAAGCCGGTGCTGCTGATGTTATGCATTCTTGCACATGCAAACCGCCGATTCCATTGATGTGGACGGGGGTGGGTGTGGTAATTGCGAAGAACGTACATGATGCAAAGCCGGATAATGTCAGTGCCAAATCAGAATGGGGGGATTCGTCTTCACTTGCACAGCCATAGGAGATCCGGGTTCAGCTCTCACGGCAGAGGTAGTGATAGGAAATTTGTACTCTATGGACTTTCAATTATTGAGCTCTGAGGTATATAATTCTGCTCTCGTTTGTACAAATTGGACTGTTATATATATCTGTGAATTATGAAATTTTGGTCTTTCAGTCGGGGCTCTTCAGATAGCTTTCCCATTTCCCAATCGGTAGAAAGAATTTATTTTGTTCATCCATGCGTATAATACTCGTAATTAAAGCTTGGATTGGTGGTTGTTTTCATTATGTTCTGTAAATTTCATTGATGAACATTAATAAAAAAGAAAACTCGCGGGCTCGGCCTCAAGATTTGATGGCCTTGAGGTTGGGCTCAAAGTCGGTCGAAGTTACACACCGAGTTGGGCTGATCATTGCTTGGGGTTGGGCCTATTCGAAATTTGGGCCCTAACTCTCGGCCTTATGTGGACCATGCATGGGTCTCAGTTTGGGCTAATCTAGGCCCATTTTAATATCAAAATTTGGGCCCAAGGTCGAACGGCTATGGGCCTCAAATAGACCCTGATCTGGGCCTCAGTTTGCGCTTATCTGTGTCCATGTTGGACCGAAAGTTGGGCCCTGACGCCGGGCCTTCTTATACAGCTCTTTCTGACCCTCGGTTGAAGCTGGTCTGGCTCATACCTGGGCCCTGTTGCGCCCGTTTTAAGCCCAAAAATTTGGGCCATAGGTCGAACTTTGCTGTCTTAAGTTTGGGCCCAGGTTGGACAGAAATTGGGCCTTAAGACCGGTCTTTATATGGGGCCCATCGATTTGGGCTTTTCTGGGACTAATTTGGGCCCATATGCTTGGCCTCTTTTTGAGCCGATCTGGGCCCTTACTTGGGCCTTGTGGGGCCATTTTAAGCCTAAAATTTGAGCCGTGATACAGTTTTCCTCGGCCTCATAATGGGCCCTAAACTGGGCTTCTCTGGGCCCAGGTTGGACCGAGATTTGGGCCCTCTCGGGGCCTCATTTTGAGCTGATATGGGTCCATTTGGGCCAAAATGGGCCGAATGATGATTTTCTTCTGGGTCTCGGTATGGGCTTTCTAGCCCAGGTTGGACTGAAATGTGACCATTGAATCTGGGCCTGGGCCCAATCTGGGAACCGATTTGGGCATATCTGGGCCCGTACTTGGGCATCGTTAGGCCTATTGTGACCCAAAACGTTGGACCGAAGACGAGTTTTTTAGCTGGGTCATATCTGGGCCTCGTTTTGGGCTTTTCTTGGGCAGGTTTGACCTTTGTTGGGCCAAATTTGCAGTTCCAAAAATGGGGCCCAATTAAGCCCAGGATGGTATTGATCTGGGCCCAAAGTTGGGCTTTATAGGGCCACTTTTGAAATCCCAAAAGTGGGTAAGGTTGGCCGATTCTAATCCCAACGTCGATTTTTGGGCCCACGGTTGGGCCTTAGCTGGACACGATTCGGACCTTTCTGAGCTTGAGCTGGGCTGGGCTGGGATGGGACAGAGCTACGTCCTAGTTAAAAATGGTTGCAGATTTTACAATGGTCCGTCATTACAGAGATGTACATGACAAAATGAACATGCGAAAAAGGATCTCCCTTCGGTAGTTAAATTAATAGCTGCAAACAGTTCCTGATCTAAACCCACAGTCCACAAAATTAGAGTACATCCAAAAATCCCATTTGACGAAGCTTCTCACCGTGAAGCTTTCACCAACCGAAACTGATGCTGAGCAAAAGAAAAACAAGATAAAGGGTGAACTGCCCTTGGGTGGATAAACGGTAAACTGCTGCAATGAACATCTAAATGGATTGGGGAAGTTGATCAATATGCTATTTAAATGGACTCTGAATAAATGTAATCTGAGATCAGTATGAAGAGACCTACGGGATGGAATCAGACCTAAAATAGAGAGACCTTCTAAAGCGGCAGCAGCAGCAACAACAACAAAAGATTTGCCCAAGGAATTCAAACAGATTCACGGGGTTAGAAGCTGATTTTAATGCGCCTCTACTTTTGTAAATTATGAAGTCAGGTTCAATCGAAAACTTCCTCGCTTTTCTCAGCATGCCAATTGAGGAAGCCCTGCACGAGTGCATCTCTCATCCACGGATGCCGACAACTCTCAACAGCTTCAGTAATAGTCAGCCAGCTCCTCTGTCTGATACTTTGCTCTGGCCATGATTCAAGCTCCTCCCTTACAAACAATGCAAACATTGCTGCCTTACATAAACCTTCAGGACAAAACTCGTCTTGGTGAGTTTTACTCTTGAAGTCATAATGCCCTAAAAGATCCTGAAAACAACAAAAAGACTTGGTTGCACAATCTAAGAAAGATCACGAATGTATATCCCCTTTTCATTGGTGGAGTAAGAGGATTCAGAGCACAGAACAAACACATAGCAGCTGACTAGAAGGTCTTGACCTAAAAATAAAGACATTCACAACAGATGTAGAGAAGATCCACAGTACCAAAGATGCAGAGGAACAGAGTGTAGTGCCCTGCACCTACATGCTACCACATGGCCTCAAAAAAGAATTTTTTATCAAAAGAGCATAACCACCGCACCCATACGCGGGGGAGAGAGAGAGAGAGAGAGAGAGATGATAACTTTTATTGTCATGATGATCATTTATTTCGCACATTCACATACACTGCAAAACTCGGCTTAAAAAGGATGAGGAACGCTCTTTTTCCCCATTCAGGACAAGAAGAGTTCGTGCAGTTAAGAATGACAACATCCACTGTGCACAATATCATATTTACTCATTTATTTTTTTCAATAACTGCCCTGCAACAGCCAATGTTATCATTGTAATAAAAAAACATGGAATAGATAACACATATGGAGTGAAATTATCTCAAGCTACAGTTAATAGTCCAATATGAGTGACCTTGACCTACTCCGCTCTCCAAAATTTTACCAATGCAAACTGAAAAGAAATCCAACAAGTCACATAATCTTAAGGTAACTCTTAGAATCATAAAGTTGATTTTCACGCAAAATCTTATTAAAGAAATAATGAACAAAAGATAAGAAAGATCAACAGAGTCCACAAAATTTAATACCTTCAAATCTCCTTTCACACCAGCTTCTTCAATTGCTTCCCTCACAGCGGCTTCCTCAACAGTTTCATCGTTCTCCCAGCCTCCCTTATAGAAATAAAATAAGCTAGTGAAAAAGAGCAAAAACCCAACACAAGTGAACAAGTGATGGAGCTTCGCAGGATGATGAAGAAACATATATATTTTTATAAAGCAATAACTCACAATCCAACAAACAGAGCTTCCATCAATTCACAACTCACGAGTAAATCTAGTGAGAGCTATAATGACATATTGTGCAAGAATTCCAGTAACCGAAGAGATAAAAGAACATCACTTCCCAGAAGACAGTATGCATGCTCAAGCTATGTTCTCCATCTCCAGGCCTGAAAGCCCCAAACTACATACAAGTAACCTGGAGTAACTATTTGAATTGTAAATGTTAATCTCCCCAAAAACGTGAAGCAATTAAGTGATGAGCCATAAAAATCTATGTAAATCTGTGGCATGCTTGCAGACAAGTCCATTGTCCCCCCAACCAAGAAGAAAATCAAGTGACATAACCCATGTCCTGTCTTTCCCATATAAACTTCTGTTGTTTATCACTTAAAGATGTTACTGTGGACCACAATTCATGGCTTATGAAAAAAAGCTCAAATAATCCAAGAATGGGATTCTAGTGAGACAAGTTCGTCGCCTAAGACGTAACTCCATTTATGGAATGGAGAACAATAGTTGGTTCTTAGTCATTCAAAACTAGGTGTTTGCAGTTCAAAGGGCTTATCACAAATATTGGGCATGCACTCAAGACCGTGACACCAATCATGGTACATAAAGCTATAAGTCAGAATCAACAGCATGCCCATCAAATTCATCATAATACTAGTCACATAAGGTGATAGAAATGTGCATTTTCAAAATGGATTAGGAAGTCAATAAGTGATCTGTTCAGCAAATTCCAAATTTTGAGCAACGGAAGTTCTGGACACATACATCAAACTAGTTATAGACCAGAAGGAACAACTTAAAGTAACTCTGTACAGCAGTAGAAGTGCTTTCCCTTTCAACAAATAGCACACTTATGTAAATCTGAGTAGTCTATACACATTAAGAGTCTGAACCAACAGAAACAAGAGAAGATGAGGCTATGTATCCTTTTCATTTTAGTCTTACATCAGGTGCAACAAAGAAATTGGAGAAGAAAAAATTAAATACTTTGGCCAGATGACCATTTTCAGTTCAGTTTGAGCTTAGCCATTAATGAAGCCTAGAAGGCTTAAAGAGGCATTTAGCCATTTCTCCAAACTTATCGTGTCAAACCAATAAAACCTGTTCTTTTGAGTGAGAAGATGTGGTCAGTAATATTCTTAGTCCCTCACTTGGAATGTTACACAACAAAAGCATCTACACAACCAACAACAGAACATTTTCCATCTAACACAAAGCTCTAGATACCCTTATCAGGATCAATACACAGGACGACTATATTCAGAAAAGAATATAATTAGCAGTATACCTTTGGAAATAGAAGACCTGGTCCACTAGTTGAATTGATCATGAGCACCTCAACAATCTTTTCATCGGTGTCACTGCTACAGTCTATAGATTGTCTATACCTATAAGGAATACACCTGGAAAAAGAAACCACTGAGTTAGTTATCCCTTCGGACTGATGCACCCAAAAATAGGAAAAAATCGAAGAAGAATCTCCTCTACGTTTTCTTTTCTTCCTATACAAAACACTGCAGAAGAACGAAGGGCAATCATCCTAGAATTAACGGCAATGCTGAGTGAGCATATGACAATTTTGTATGATGAACATATAGTCTCAACAAAAAGGAGTGAAGAGAAAAAACAAAGAAAGCAGGATAAATAACCGCCACCTCAGAAAGAACTTCCTAAGTTCGATCCCACCATTATTACTTAATTGAAGTTATGAAAGGTACAGAGTGAGTACAATCTTACATTTCCAAGTAAAATTCACATAAACGCGAATTAAAAAAAAAGAATTATCCTCTTTTCTCTGTTCATGGCACTTATCCGCCTTTAATCCAACCTCCAGCGCCAAAAGCCCCACTGGCGAAGAAAAAGGACAAAACAGAAGTCTTATGAAGTGCAAGAAAAAAGTTTAGGAAAAGCAACAAGCGTCCACCACATAAGAACTCATATTCAGTCATGGATCAGTCTTCAGAAGCACACTTAATATGAAACATTTAACCGACCTTCTCTAGCTTCCCATATTCATCCTTTTTCTTTCCTTTTGCAAAAGAAGAATGTGCTTTGCATCAGTCATAAGGATGGTATTTTATGCCTAGAAAGAGGCAGAAGCCGCATTCACTGTGTAAAAAAGGTAGCACTTCCCAATTCCCCAATATATCCTTCATCTAAGCAATAGCCCAACGACCACATGTGAAGCAGTCCACTGTCCATGATATGCACCATAATTCGGTAATAACAAAACCTACCATAACCATCTTTTAACTGTATCACCAAACATAAGATGGTCCATAGACTCGGGTATGTACAGACTCATGCGGCTCACATATTCGCCTTCCCAAGAGTGTCGACCTCAACTAGATCAACCCGTGGGGGTGGACTCTTACACACTGATACCAAAGAAGATTTGCTATTAAAAAATATATGTTTCACTGGACCTCTCTTGTAAAGTCAAAGCACATGTTAACCTTACATAAAGGTGGAACGGCATAAATAAAGAATCGCGATACTCCAAAAAACACGATAATTCTCTAATCCACAATTTACTAAACTCGAGGATATTTTAAAATCCAATTCGTGACTTTTCCACCAAGAAGCTAAATTGAGCAAGCATCAGAGATCCTCAGAAGAAATGTCAGCATCTGTGATGACTGAAACGCTCATCCAATCACAATGAATAGTCTGGCCCAAAAAAACGGAAAAAAAAAAAAAGGCAACACAAAGGACAGGAAGAAACAAACCCATCACTTGAAACCACGGACCCAGAAACCCACCAATATCCTTCCCCCATCTAAGACAGACTCAAAAAGACATCAGGACAATAAAACTGCACAATATCACCATCACGCCTAGGTCTGCCGTTAATTTAAAGTAAATCACATCGATCAACACGAATTAACATCAAAAAGTCAAAACAAAGCATTGCGGGGCGCATCAAATCAAAAGGAATTGAATCTCGACAAAGGCCAAAAAGGCGGGGCAAAACCGAAAACGACCGTCATCGACACGATAAGGGCCCACTCATTCCCAATGACAACGACCACGACACCAAAAAACACAACTACGGAATCGACACCAAAAACACAACCTAATGCAAGAGCTAACGAAAAAATACAATGCGAAAACAAACATCCGCCGTCGTCCAACGAAACAACACGAAAGCATCACACTCGTACGAGATTCGCGCACATCGAGGGCAAAAAGGCCAAAAAGAAGGGAAATGGAGAGGGCGAGCTTCGATCGTACCCGGCGACAAGGCGACAACCGGCCTCGTACCGCTGCTGATGCCGACCCGTCCGCGCCACCAAATCGCACATGCTAAGGATCGGACGAACCACGAGAAGGAACTGGAGAGCGTCGCTATCGAATCGACGGGGGTTGCGAGGGGGGGGGGTATTCTCAGCACCGATCCCAATCCCTGCTGCGCCTAATCGTCGTCCTCATGCTCGCGGCGGGCGGGGCGTACGTGATCCCTGCTGCGCCTCTCGCGACGGTTTCGCTCAACGCGGGCGGACATTATCCGGAAGCTTCGAGGCGTGGATGCTCGCTAGGGTTTGGGAGGAGTCCCGTTGTTCCTGCGAATGGGACGGACGCGAGAGCATGGGAGAGAGCGAGAGAGGGAGAGAGAAGGGATGGTCGAGAGAGAGAGGAGGAGGAGGAGAAGAGCGCGCTGGGAGGCGAAGATCAGACGGTGGGGGGACGGTCAAAGCCACGTCGGTGGGGGGGAAGGGGTGGTGGTGATGGGCCCCGCGCGGGTTGGGCACCGCTTTGGGATCCGTTAGCGAGGCGGGCGATCTCGTGGGTCGGAGTGTATCGTGCATTGCGTGAATCTCTCTCGCCTACAGTATATTCACGGTACTCCTTAAAAGCGGTGCATTGTGTGATCTATATTCTATAGTCATTGCGGCGGCTATATACAATGTATATTATACATATGGTGGTGCCAAAAGAAATAAAAATAAAGAATTCTATTGTTATGAGATAATAAGTATTCAGAATAAAACTTAATTTTTTTCGTTCATCAATATGACTCGAACTTGTGATCTCGTGGAAAATAATACCGGCCCTTATTGATTCTTTTCTCGACGATACTCATATAGGTGAAGTTTGGTACATAGAAGTTTCATATGTTTTTTTTAACAGACCTTTGAGGAGATATAAAACTCTAGGAGCACGTGATCAAAAGGGGATCCACTTTTCAGTTCTCTAGTTTTTTTGTCGCAAAGAATCTTAAACCGCTTTGGGCCATTACCGCCTTAGTTCACGACTTGAGGAATGAGCTTAAGCATCGGCCCCTGTGGCGAATAAAATAGACTTGAAAAGAAGGCAAGCAGGCTGCTCACAATTTAGCTACTACTTGGTGTTTAATTAAGAACTAATCATGATCACTTTTGGAGAGTTAAAAGTTAACGCGATATTGTCTTTGAATTTGTATTTGGATTTAACTCTAAGCAAGGCCGATCATGAGAAATAAAAGGTTTTCCTTGTAAAAGAAAAAAAAAATGAGACATCCAACGGTATGAGACCTATAGAATCGATATATTAAATAATTCAGTACACATGTATTTAGACAAATAGATCATATTCAGTATCATTATAAAATCAATTATGATTTGAAAATCCTTTTCTTTTTTTCTCAAAAGGGGAGTGCATTGACAATTAAGAGGTTCGGAGCTATATCCACACTATTTTCCAGCTGGAAAGACGATTTTTTCCGAGCTGATCCAACACATCAGCTTTTAACTTTTTCGATAAATTGGCGATTCATGTAATAAATTGTTGTCAATGCGGAATATATTCTTTTTTTATCATGTTTAATGAGTTCATTATGATTTCTTCGAAGGATCTAACAAATAGATGTAAAGAGGATGTCCCGAGGTATAGTATGGGTGGACTTACGGTCGTCGATTCGAGCGTTGGTATTAAACCAATCTGCGAGAGGGGAAATCGACGTGTCTAGATCCAATCTCAGCCGTTCGTATGGTGAGTAAAGGTCGCCACTACCAAGCGTTTCGATTGGGTGGGCGAATGCTGCTCCGTAAACGCGGAAGCAGCAAATCAAGAGCGATTGGTGATTCACAAAAGGCACGCTTTGTCGGTGCTTGTCTCGCCAAGTGGCGAGCGAGATTTGTCAAAAGAAGAAAAAGAAAAATAAAAAAGAAAACGAAAGAGAATGATGATTATATGATTCTAAAGCTAAAGCCCCGCGCCTTTTGAGGACCAATAGCCTAATCTAGATATTAGGATTTGCAATTCTAGGATCCAACTTCTTTTTGGCTCTATAAGCCTATAATCCCACAGATCGATCTAATATTATCTCAGACAGTGGAATAAATCCTCCCTATTGCGTGATAGAAGAGAGCATAATTCATTGAAAAAAAATCCATAGCTTCAGATACAATCTCAATTCTGCTCCGAACTTTTTTGTCTAAAAAAAAAATCACAAACTTTCACTTCATTCATAAATTTGTCCCGCATCAAAAAATCGCCACCGGTTTCTTCAAAATTATTTGCATCGAGAGGCTGCTATTGTTCCATGCTAATGTGAAAGTATTGGTGAAAACATGGGTTCTAATAATGGACCTATAACGAACCATAATATTGATGGTTTTGAAGACACCAATGGCGATTTTTGGAGACAGGGTAGATTTGGGATTATAGTGAAAGTTAGTGATTTTTTCTTCAGATCAAAAAAAGTTCGAGGGCAAAATTGATAGTGCACTTGAAGCTTGGGTTTTTTCAGGGAATTATGCCAATAGAAAATGATGCCCCTTTTTAATAATCGTAACGCCAAATGCCCAGCTAATCTTTACTTAATCAAGCACTCCTCTCGTTTTCGCAACGACATATATGCACGCTTGCATGCATTAGAAATTACGATTCCCAATATTAGAAACGAGAGCGACATTTGTGTAGACACGACTAATATTTTAAACTAATTTCCCAGTCTTAAATAAAACTATTAGCAGTGTTTTTGTGCTCGATACGTTTTATTGCGAATTTACGCCTTTTTAAAAAAAATGCCTAATGTGAATATAAATAAATATTTTTGTTGTAATTGGATGCTCAAATTTAGCTTTTAGACTCCTAAATTCCAATTCTTTCTTCTCGGCAAATTGTCGCGCGTGCGTGCACGTGTTTGCCTTGTCGCTCCGAGGTGGGCCCTGGCAAAACGTTGATTGGGCCTCCATAAAAAGATGGAAAGAAACGTGAACGTCATTTTCCTTCTATGGAGCCCAAATCTAGAGTCCAGTGATATTGAGTCAACCTAGTTTTCAAGCAACGGCGAATTTGTATGCATTCTTAAGCGGCAGGTTTCATGCTTCTGACAAAAAGAGAGGTAGTGCCTTACCAATCACAAGGAATATATGATGGGTTTAAGTCGGGATAAAGCGGACCGTTCGGGTTATTTCGTATCGTGAGCAAAATCTAATATAACAATCAATTCCTACTGAAAATGTGTAGTGTCGCGTCATGTCGTGTCATGTTGAGGTTTGAGTTAATTATATTATGGTCGGATTTCTCCGAATAGATCCGTCTAATGCTCGGGGTCGTGATTTGGCAAGGCGTGGAAAGTTCTCACTCTTATGTTCGAATCTCGTACGGAAGAGGTGGTTGAGGAATAAGCATACTTATAGTGGATGCCGTGGACAATGGATGGCATCGAGCACCACGTACTGAGCAAGAAACACGACAAGGGAGAAAGCAAAGGGAGCACGTGAGAAACGTTGAAGAAATGCCCACCATAAGAGAAAATGCGCTGGACAAGGATGTTTTACCTTGTCAAATATTGTATGTTTTGTCTTCTCCGTGGGGTTATTTGAACGTGATGCCTCCTGTTTACAAGATGGTTTTGTCTCCGGAGTGGATCGATTCTTTTCACACCGCATCGCATCCACACCTCGTTGTGTGTATCCAAGATACACATGGGCATGTACATACATACATATATACACGCACTAGACATTAAAGAAACAAATCATTACTAATGTTTGAATGCCTCTTGATCAAGGTCCTGGAGGAAAACACTGGGCTATTTTATCGCGCGGAAATAGTTGCGGAACATGAACTGGGTGCTCGTTACGCGTATAGTTACGGAATATGAAGCAAGGGGAGTCTACTGCTGTAGGTCCGGTATCCTTTCTTAAATTTAGGTGATACTAGTTCTCATGCACATGCGCGCAACATTTGTGTTAAATTAGTAATGTGCATTTGATTGTGGAATTTGTTTTGTGCAAGAAAATGAAAGCCGTCACATGTAAATGGAGAAAGAACGAGCAGTAACCAGAAAGGAAGTTACCAAAGGAGAGGCGACAATCAAAGATAGATTAGCAACTCGTCTAATGATTACAGTATCCTATAGTTTTTAGGGGGTAAGAATGGCATTTGCGATGCGTAGATTTCCCAAGCTCCCCTAGGTCGGCTTGAACCCCTTATAGCAACTCGAACTGCACATTACAAACAAAGAAATCTCCTAGGCTTGGTCTCTGGACAACCCTCCAATGCAAGGTGCATGGCGGCCTGGCCATGATCATCGCCCTTTGAGGCTAGAGTCGACTGCATTGGCTTGAAGTTAAGGATGTGCAAAAGGAACCGCCCGGATCAGAAACCGCTTGGACCAGACCGGACCGGCCGGTTCTAGGCAATTCCCGGGGGCATCGGTCCGGTTCCAAGTGTTAATCGCCCATCTGGATCAGACCGTTGTTTTTTTTTTTTTAATTTCTTGCAAATCCGTAAAAAGTCATAAGCACGCACGACTCTTACCCTCTGCTTGTTTCCTATCGAGTCACTTTCCTTTATCTATGAGTTCATTACGAAACATCGAGATCAATTTTGCACGGAACATGGTCCATAGGCATTTTCTTTTAACCAATACTAATTCCTATGAGGGGTTTAACATCCTCCTCGTAAAGATCTTGTCACGAATTATGGACTATATGCTTAAGAAAAAAAAAAAAAACAGAACATGCCACCGGTTTCAAGACTGGGTGGTCCGGTTTCGGAAATCGGGAACCGATTTTTTTGATTTGATTTCCGGTTCTTAGGTGGCAACCATACTATTCAGGAACTGTTCACCCCTACTTGAAATCCAAATCCACTCTGCGAACCAACACGCCTTTTGGTTGCGCAGTCCCCTCTCGATGGGAATTCCTTCCAAGATCTCTCGCTTTCTAAGGCCTAACGAGATGGACAGAGGCCCAACAGAAAGGGCGAAAAATTTTGGCCGCAAAAAGAAATCTAAATTAAATCTCAATCCGGGTCATGAACTGACCGAGACCCGAATCTCGGAATCTCGGAATTTGAGGGAATTGAATCTGTTTTTGGACTTCTCAACACGATCCCCCACCAAACAGTACCGAGCCGCACAGAGATTTTTTGGGAAGAGAGAAACGTAGGAGCTTTGAACACACGAAAAAGAGGAGAAGAAATCAAGATACATTGAACACCGAGCGAACAGAAAAAGCGTGCCTAAGTGCAGAAAGTGCAGTCGCACCAACTTGCACATGTTCTTCATCTAAAACTCAGCCACAAATTGGCAAGCATGGCGTACCAAACTGCCTTTGTTCACTGAATCGGGATGCCATGCGAGCGCCGTCCTATCCGTGATGATTTCTTATTCCTACTCCTACTCTAGGCATTCTTGGAATTAGGGAGAGAGACATTGAATGGTCGTTCTTTATTCCCAAATTTTGCAACCGGAGATTGCATCGATTGCCCATCAATGTAGCTGCTTTTTGGTCGACTGGCAACAAAGTATTGCAGCCTCTGGCCAAGTACATTGAAGTTTAAACCCTCGAGGGAAGTAGTTTTCTATTCTAAGCTCATATTTGATTCACCGACCAATCTAGATGCCCAAGATTCAAATGTTGGGAAAGTCAACACAAGAAAACAGAGAACGAGAGGAGAAATCAAATGCATCTGTACATAGTAAAGCCACCGAGGTTTGCAATTGCACTGAAGACAAGTCAATCCGATGGAATCTGTAAAAAGTTTGATGGTCCACTCTTTCATAAGAAGTAATGAACGGACAGAGGGCACATGAAATTGTACATTACGCTTTCTCCCGCATGGTTTTGTGAGAGGTAAAGTTAGGAAAGAAATGCACGACGATGTCGCACGTCTAAACCACCACCCAAAGAGATAGTTCGTTCATGGGTAGGAATTTCAGCACCCACCATTTACGATAAAACCCTATCCCATGTTGCAGCCAAGTAAAATTCTTGCTCCTTTTTCCGTTCCTTTGGAAAAGCATCCTAAGCAAGCAAGATCAGAAGTTGTCATTTTTCCTTCCCGATGTTCCGCAAGTCGTGATCAACTTGTCTACATTTGCATTTCGCACGTAATGTTAGGGTACTCCCATTTCTATAAACCTCGCTAAGTCCAAAAAAGACCAGTATCAAGTTGCTCTTGTTTTTGTTAGTTCTTTTCTACAGCACATAACTTTAAAAAAAAATGATTTCTGTCGCCATAAACACAGCTCTGTCACTCTCGTCTTATCGTTACCGAGACAAGGACCCGGTCCTCTTTTTATATCACCATATTGCTGGAGAACAACTTGTCATTACACTCGGTATAAATAAAGAAGAAGAAGAAGAAGAAGAAGCCATGCCGAGAAATAAGACAAAACGACAGTACCGTAGAAAGTAGAAGCGAGAGGGGATTACGTTCTCCGATGCACTGATTAAATAAAGCTATCGAAGATATTATTTCTAAAAAAATGAGAGAATCAATATAGGTCAATTATTAAACTGACGTTGATACGCAACGTATCGCGAACGAGATGGATCCCTGGGGATCATGAGCCCCGATCCTGTCCGATTCGGACCATTGCACGATGCCAGGTTTCCTGGCAATTGACCCAACCGATGAATCTCTCCCTCCCTCCCTTTGGGCCCCACATCCTTTTCTCTTCCCTATTACCGTTGATGTGTCTGTCATTGGACATATCTTAATCGAGATTTTGTTGATAACGTTTCCTGAGCCATCGAATATATTATTTTTTTAATTTTCAAAAAAGGACCATCCTTTTAGGTTATAATCGTAATCGTTAGACTTAAAACTTGCAAAAAATTCAATAAAGTTCTAAAATTTGCTACGAAAGTATAATTGAATTTTAAAATTTTCAAAAAATGCAATCAAGTTGGTGCAATTAAGTCTTTCTATTAACTGCATCCAACTTTACAAGCGAAAAATGTTAACAAGTTTTAGAACTCGATTGCACAAACTTGATAAGTTTTATGACTTAATTATACTTTTTGAAAATTTTAGAATTCAATTATACTTTTGTGAAAGGTTTTAGGACTCCATTGCATTTTTCGAAAGTTTTAAGACTCAATTGTAATTTCGTGATAAATTTTAGGACTTATAAGGCACTTATCCCTTTTTATTTTCAGGTAATAAGAGAGTGGAGAGGAGCTACCGAGATTAGCAACCATGACTTCACTATTGGAGTTTCAAACTCACCACGAAAATCCAATTTGAATTATTGAACTTAGGTTCTCATAGAAGACAAACGAACATGGGAATCCCTAGATTAATCGCGTTAGGCGGTTCTTAGAAACTATTGGCATATCGTAGGTGCGTTGAACCAACCTATTTTATTGAGATTTACGTACTTACGTACCAAAATCGAAAATATCAAAATGTTGAAGAGTTGTATTGCCAAGCGAGGGTGGAATCAAATATATTATGCACCCGTCCTCTAGAAGATAAACTAAAATACGACATTACAGAAATGAGGGAGGGGCAATGGTTTACTTTTTACAAATAACTTAAAATAAATTCCGTGATTGGAAACCTTTTTACAGAAATGAGAGAAGCATAAATTCCGTGATTGGAAACCTTTTTACTTTTGGGTTTATACCACGAAAAATCCCAAACTGATATACTTGTGATAATTTTATTCCAAACTAATTTTTTGACCTCAAAAAATCCCAAATTGGTATACTTGTGACAAATTTATTCTCAGTTTGTTTCCGTTAAATTTTACTATCAAATTACTTTATTAAATGACACGCGACAGTTAATTGATGTACCAGTTTTATGTTTTAACCTCCATTTGTCACAAGTGTATCAGTTTGTGATTTTTTGTGGTATTATTTTAATTTAATAAAAACTAACGGAGGATAAATTTGTCACAAATGTACCAATTTAGGGTTTTTAATGGTCAAAAAATTAGTTTGGAATAAATTTATCATAAATATACCAGTTTGAAATTTTTTATGTTCAAAAAAATAATTTGAAATAAAATTATCATAAATATATAAATTTGAGATTTTTCGTGGTATTAACCTTTTTCCTTTTCATGCAAAAGCGTCACGCCACCATCTATATATACCCAAGCCAAGTCTGTCCTATTTCCACCTAAAAGGCTGCCTACTTCTTGTTCTTGCTTGCTCTGAAGCTCTTCTTCTTCTTCTTCTTCTTCTTCTTGTACTTTCTTGCTTGCTAGTTCTTGTTCTTGATTGCTCTGTCTCTCTCCGTCATCGACAACTTGACCGGAAAATTAAACCCATTGCGGAAGGAGAAAGGAGGGGAGACGATTTCAGAGACGGGGGATGGTGGTTGGAGGAGCATGGTAAGGTGCGCGACGGGCTTGGGGACGGTTCTGGTACTGGCGGCTCTCGCGGCGTTCATGGTGGTGCTGCCCCTGGTGTTGCCGCCCCTGCCTCCTCCGCCGCTGATGCTCCTCCTCTTCCCCGTCGGCATCATGGCCGCCCTCGTGTTCTTGGCCTTCTCCCCCGCTGCCACCGCTGTCCACACCTTCGTTTGACGAGCCCATCTTTAGGAACTCGCCGCACAACTTTGTATTTGAGAATACGTCCCTTGACATTTCTGCAAGCATTACGCTCAGAATCGACTCTATTTGAGGTTCACTCCACAATTTATGACAGAGAGACTCCCAACTGCGATTCCATTTCACTTCGTTATTGAGACTGATCGTTTATATCGTCTTGTACAGAACCAGAATGGCAGAATTTTTTCTTTGCACTTCTTCCTTTCTTTTGTTTTTCTGAATCATCTCCACTCCCACTCTAGTCCTTTCGGCTTTCGATGAGAAGAGGCACATGGTCCTCGCTTTCGGCCGCGAAAAGGAAACTCGTCCCTCCCTCCCCCTTTCTCATCAATGTGACAGGAGACGGGACTATCCAATCAATCAATTTAAACAGGAAGAGGAGTGGTTTCGCATCTTTCATGCGTTGGAATCACTCCATGTTCGTTCATATGCAAGTGGCTTGACTGACGCCCCCCACAAAGGGTCTTCAAAAGCATCTATCTTTTCCAGAAAGTCGTGGGGCTGGGTTCGTGTGCCGAATGGAAGAATAGCATTGCATCGAGAGTGAGTGCGTACTGTTTCAATGAGTCCCTTCACATCGGGAAACATGGGTATCCTGGAAGAGAATATGACCACATGCTTGTCCCCGAGAAAAATGCAGCTTCTGCTCGAATGAATGTGAGCGAGATTGTCTGCTGATACTTAGCAAGTATGGACGCCACATTAGTCGTGTATCCACTCTTTCATCATTTAGATGTCAAGTTTCTTATTTTTTCCGCAGCCCTTTTCTTTCATTTCCCAATGACTTAGGACAGAGCAGCAGGATTCATAATGCAATCGTGACAAAGGTGTGCCTTCCTTCATCCTAATCGTGGGAAGCATGGCATGCTGTGCCCAGCTGATCGCCAAGAACTAGACTCGTTCGTATTGACTAAAGGCACACGTGCACCGTACATCCGACAGACTTTAAATATGGCAACATTTCAATCTAACTTACACTTTGATAAGCAATATAGTAAAATCTACCTCACCAGTTCCTACATCAGCATCATCAGGTCTGGCACCTGTTGAAATGTGCCATTTCCCCTGCTCAGCATACAACTGATCTGATACTAGATGGAGCAATCCATCTACCCGGTTGATTCCCCACGGAATATATGGTTGTCTAGTATTAATTAGAACCATTTGAGAAACTCACTCTGCTCATTTCGAATTAGGAAAGTCATTTCCAGTGCAAAATAAGCAGATCTGTATCCATGTGCTTTGGTATCTGCCAGGAAAATAAAGCAAACAGAGAGCACGCTTTATCCAGCATCTGCCGGGATGTAAAAGCAATCTTCCGATTGCATATTAAACCATCCGAACTACATTAAAGACTATTGCCGTCCCTAGTTACTAAATACATCTTAATGGCCAAATTCAAATTACAACCGACCAAAATTCATGTGCCATGCCTTCCACTGGGCTGAACGCCCAGACCTCCGAGTGCACTATCTAGTTTCAAGTATAACAACAAAAGTTGGCCAACTCTAGACTGAATGGCCTATAACCACCTTCATAGTAAAAGAATACCACGGAGAAAAATTCCCTGTCCTCCAAATCCTGGAAGACTTTTTATCACTTCATTTTGCAATGCCTTCACATCTCATTGTCCAGGATATCGCGCATCATCTGAATTGGGATAAGACCTTCCGTTCGAATAGCCTCTTTGTTGGGATCTGGACTGATGAAGTACAAAGTTGGCAGGCCACGTACCTGAAACGTAGAGTTTCAAATTTCCATTCATAAGCAGCCAATTTTTTATTTTCCCTAGAGATTAACAGGCTTAACTTGTCCTGAATTTTGATGCATCATAATTTAAATTCATTTCTGAAAAACTCCAGCAAATTTTGATTTCGTTTGACTTAACTGGAAAAGGGGAAGAAAGGAGCAGCTTAAGAGGAGGCTCACGACCGAGCAAGGTTTTAAATTAAAAGCTGTTTCCAGTTGTCATTCACCAGCATTCATGGACCCAGACAAGAGTACCAACATCAAGTGTGTTATGATATCACCGAATGATGGAGATCTCAAGCCAAGAGTTTGAATGCAACAATCATGAGAAAAGGTATCAGGCTAGTATCATGTGCAACAATTACCTGCATATCTCGGGCAAAGTCATACTCATCGTCCGTATCAACTTTCACAATCATGGCATTATTCTCATACTCCACCGCAAGCTGCAATAGGAAATAAACCTAAGTATTTGGATCTGACCCATGAGGTAACTTGTAGCAAGCATCTTATAAACTATACAGCAAGCTGAAGTAGCTTGAGTGTAAATAAGTATACTATCTACATAGCGTCTTGTCCCCAAGGCTGTCAAGGAGAAAACTATGGGGGAAGACAATACAGCAACTAGAGATATCGACAATGTTGCTATACTAATGGGAGCATGTCAATCTTGAGACTGATCAAAAGCAATAATGAAAGCCAATTGACTGATTTCTGATCAGAGTGTCTCTCGATTCAGGTCTATCATGAATGCTTCGAGCTATTAGCAAGCAAGCCTGTTAGAGATCTATATCTTGTACCCCACTTAGGATATACACTATGGATTTCTGCTAAAACTACGTTATCTTTAGCCCCGCCAGTCCTCCTGTTGGTATTTAAGTAGTTCTATCTCAAGCCAGCGAATAAGCTAGTTCAAGCAAGGCAGTTATTGAGTATAAGGCAGGCTAGAATAAAGGCTGGGGCCTAATGAAAGAAACTCCCAATAGTAATCAGTTCATTGAAGAGCATTTCCATTCTGAAGATCCGGCACTAACTTGCTCAAGATTTCTATACTTGCAGCATCTACATCCATCATCTCCCTTCTTATGGAGCAAACTATTTCCCTCAACAAAGATACTACGCAAACGAGAGAAATTAATCAAAATAAAAACCCAGAAATGACACGAGATTAAAACCAACCCACAACAAGACATGAGATTTGAGCCTACCATTTCGAGTTCTTGGGCCATCAAAATACAGGGTCCACACCATGTTGCATAGAAATCAATGATAAGGGGCACGTTCCTTTCTCCCCTCACAAGATCCTGCACCTCCTGAGCCGACAATTTTTTCTTCCGAACCAAAAGAAGAAGCATATCAATGTAAAAGATTGTACAGTCTGCGGAAGAACAGGGACATGAATCGCCTCCAAGCCCAAGCAAAACTAACCATACAATTTGAATGAAAACACCGCGATACACCAGCTCACTAAAGATAATAACTTATCCTAAACTTCTTTTCCTCCATTTTCATAGGCTAACAAGGGAGAAATCCGAAGTTCCAAATTCCATCATCAGATAGCTCCCCTACCCACTCGTATTAGCCTAATTCCACATTCAAGAATATCCACTTATCCACTGAAAACATCGAAATTACACAGATTTACGCACGCGTTAGTAGGAACGAAGAAGACCCACAATCGAACATGGCAACATACCACAAGATAGTCTTCTCTGACGTGCTTCCCTTGAGGTGGTGCGCAGAGCAGCTTTCTGGGTACAGTGGATAGCGTCAAGAGCCTGTCCCTAATCCCAGGAGAAGACGAAAAAAGCGAACTTCGTCCAAAATTCTTGGTGGAATCTTGGAACGGAGGAAGACAAGGCGGTTTAGAATGGGAGGACGAGACTGGTTTGCGGAGAAACACCGCGATTGGAGAGTGTATTTGAAGAAGACCCATTTTCTATCTTGTGGAGATAGAGAAGAGAAGGAGCTGCGGGGGGTTTTGGTGGGGGTTTTCAGTTTTTCATGGTTATCCAATTGGCCGTGTTTGGTTGCAGTGTCTGGTCTATGCCGCGCGAGGAAAAAAGAAAAGTCCCGTCCACTTGTAAAGGTCCCCTGAATGATCAGACAAGTATGATTCTGATAATAACAGCTGCTGGTCTGATAATGGTTATTTAGAACTGGATTCGAACAAACCGAAAGCTGTTTTTCGTTCTTACCGAAAGCTGTTTTTCGTTCTTTCCTTTCGAATCAGAAAATCTGGAAGATTTTTTTCGGACTTTCCCTGTAAAGACCCAGAATTTTGTTTAAAAATATTTAAACTAACGATTACCAAAATGATAGTCTCAGCAATTTTTGACTCATTTGGTTTTGGTAGATGAAAATTGATGATATACTTTTAATATTGGTTTTGAAGCAATTGACAAGTCTAATACAGAGCAAGATTAGTAATAGTACCAGTACATTTTCTCATCAAAAACTAGCACGCCTTCTTTTTTATAGATATTTGAGAAGTGTTGCATGATACAGGAACTTGTGTGGCGTCAGAAAGCATTAAGCATTAGCTAAAAGTACATTTTTGTCCATCAAGTGCCCTGATTAAGCAAAGAAACGACTTGGCAATTTAATTTCTTCAAGAAGACAGAAGGCTGAAAGGATGGCTTTTGCTCTATCTGAGGCAGAGATACCGAAAGTGACTCAGAAGACATGTTGAAGCAGTGATCAATCAAAAGGTGAATGAAGTCAATTCATCTGTTAAAGTCCATCCCTGTATCTCTCTCTTCCTAGTTCCCTGTTTTATAGAATGCATTTACATCAGTATGACTAGCCAGAGAGACTCGGAAAGATGTATTGCAATTTTTATATAGAATGCTTTCTTATAAAACTACATTGCAGATAGGAGAAAATCTAGGTACTTCATTCCTCATCTCTGTCCGTCAATGATTTAACGCGCAATCCAGAAAATACAAATACAAGCAGAGTCTCTATGAAAAGCAGGAGAATCCAAAAACAACAGAGCAAAGATGAGAAGTGGAAAAATGGAGGCAATATGTTTCATAGCAATTCTTGACAAAATTCGTAAACTGTCACAGTTCAGGAAATTTGCGTGTATCGAGCATGTTCGGCCTTACGTGTGTTTCCACATTTTGCTCCCTCTGGCTAAATGCGTTATCTTGATTTCACACAGATGCAGGCAAAAGTATCAGCATGAAGTTTCTTCTTTTCTTTTTAGGCTTATGTTGGGTGCTTCTAAATCAGTTTACATTGGGTCTAATATACACTGCGATATGTCGTTGAAAGAGAACATGAAGATGAGGCATAGAATTTTTTACACCAAAAGAGAGGTACAATGCTGAGATTTAGGCAATCATCACCTCATCTTCCGGTCCTTCTAGCCATTTTCACAGTGTTAGTACACAAAGTCTAGGTGATCTTTACACACATTACCATAACACAATCATAATTATCATCATAAGCTTCACATAGTCCACCTTAGTTTCTTCCAATTCTTAAGGAAGAATCAATCCCTTTATTGCTCCCAGCAAAGAGCTTTGCGATTTCCAACTGGGTATTAGCGATGATCTCGGTTCTTTTGAGATCCATCTCGCCTCGCCTCGCCTCGGCCTCGATCCTCATTTTCTCCAACTCCTTCATCGTCTCCATCCTCGATTGCTCGGATCTCACGATGACTTCTGCTAACCACCGGATGCTCTCGGCAATCCCGTACTCTTCTCTCTTTCGCCTCTTCTTGTTCTTTTCCATCTTCATCACCGTCTTATGTTTCTTCGACCTTGACGACTTCTGTTTATCACTGTAAAGGGCCGGCGTGCTGCTATCTGTCTCCACTGGATTCTTGTCAGATACTTGATCTGATAATTTGGTTCCCGCTCCATCTTCCTACATGGACATTAAAGACAGTGCAGCAAGCAATTATCTTAGTCATATATCAAAACCAATGAGCCTGACTTGAATCCATTTATTAGAGGCAATGCTAGAGAAAACACAATAGTCAAGTGGGCCGATCTCTTCATTTACTCGGTTGCTACCTCAGCATAGTTACAAGTAAATACTTCAGGCATCAACAAGTTCATTAATTTGCATATATTCAAATATTATCATGTGTACATGTTGTTACTGCAGACGTTTTGTTCTAGATAGAGGGTTAGATATATATGTGTGTGTGCATAGAAAATAATCTTGCAATTATTCTGGGCTGGGCATTGATCCCCATGATTAATATATTCAAGTCAAATCATGATAGCACTATCCACTGGAAATTATCATCATTTGGGTTCTATTTGTTTATTAGCCTACCAGTATGATAAATCATGCAGAGCTAGAATGAATTCAAGTTTCCTGGGTACAACAGATAAAACGATATTCACTCGGATATAATAAAATGAAAGGAACACAAGCGAAAATAAAGTGGCCTCGCACTCTTCTTACCTTGGGCAACTTGTCAACTCCATTGGATCCATGAGAATTCTGGGCATTACCAGGCGGCGGCGGACCCGGAAGCGGCAGCAGTTGTGGCGCGGCTGCAGCAGAGGACGGCTCTAACAATATCAAAGGTGGTGGATTAGGGGCCAGCGGCTGAGAAAACGTCGGCGGGGGCAAAGGCGTCTGCGGCGGTGCGGTGCCGCGCAGGAGCATATCGAGACGTGGATACAACGGCCAGGAGGACGTGTCGGCGGCGGCGGACTCCGTCCGGTATCTCTTCTTCATGGACTCAATCTTGTTCTTGCATTGCGTTTGAGTCTTGGGCGACTTCGTGCAATTGCCCCGGGACGAAACGAAGCGCGCAACATCTTCCCAGTCGTGACCCTTGAGCTTGGCCCGGTTCCTGAGCACCCATTTGGCTTCGTAGGCCTCGAGAAGGCTCGAAACCGCGCCTTCGCTCCACTCATCCCTCTTCAACCTATCGCCGCCGCCACTGCCGACCCCGAGAACACCGCCAGCGGTGGCTGATTTCCTAGGGGACTCTTCCAACTTGACGGTGCTATTGTTGGGGAGGAGAGATGGGGTTTCCTGGGTAGCTTCTTTATCCTCCATCATCTCTCCCCATGCTAAAATTTCCTCGGGTGTTTTTGACCTTTTACTTAGCTGCTAACATCCTAAAGCCAGGACCCCCACCCCCCAGAAAAAAGCAGCCCGGGAGGCCTTTGTATGGTAGTGGAGAATAGAGACATGAGAGACAAGAACCACTAGCATTATTAGAAGTGGGAAAAAGAGAGGCTAGCTCTAGTGGCCAACCAAAGGAGGAGAGAGAGAGAGAGAGGGAAAGGAAGGAACCACTAGCATTAGACAATAGGGGGGGGAGGAAAGATCCAGTGTGAGTGGGCAACCAAAGGGAAAGGGGGTCACTTTTGTCAAATGAGTTAATGATAGTAACCTCTTAACTTTTTCCTTTCTTGCTTTATGGGTGCGTTTTGATTTCTCCATATTTTTCAACCCCCTTTCCTTCATTTTTTTTCCCAGATAAAGGAGAAATATTATGTACCCACAAATCCATGCAAGTAACTCTTTTTGACAACCGCGGTTAATCGATTGATCAAAGAATTAGTTTACATTCTGAAAATTATAGATTTGGTTTCTCAATCTATCCTCGATTTTCAGAAAACCTTGATTAATCTATTCATGGATTTAGGTATATCGCAGATATTAAGCTTAGGTGTGATATTGTTCCCTGCTCGCACCTGAACCCGCAATGCGATTGCGGTGACGGACTTGCCTAGTGGGCAACTGGTGTTTCGTTGGCTCCTTAACCCGAACAGTCCAGCAACGGGATTTTTTTTTTAGTAAGAAAAAGAGTGACTCTATGTGAACGCGTTGAATGAAAATAGCGAGAAACGCATATATCAGGGGTTGAACTTTACGCTATCTAAGCTGGCCCGGACACCTCGGTTACAAAAAAAAAAAAACTTTATGCTATCTAAACGTGTGAATTTAAAAGACATTATCATCTAAAATTAGGGTATAACTGCATAATTACCTTGAGATGTCAACATATAACTACATGTGCTAGGGTTATGTGCTAGGCACATGTAGTTATGTGCTAGGAGTGCGCAAAACTGATCGCCCAAACCGGAAACCGCTCGAATAGGCCGGTTTGGTCCGGTTCACAAGAGTGTCCGTTTGGTTCTTAGTTCCTAAAAGTGAAATTGGTGCCCAGGCAGTCCGGTTCCCGATTCCAAGGGAGAACTAAATTGACTACATATACTTTTTTTATTATTTTTTAAATTTCTTCAAAAAATTAGTAAAATATTAACTTAACCCTAAGTGGAGTACTTAATAAAAATACTTAAATTCTCTCGACTTCTCAAGTCTCGTCAATTCGCCTCCGCAAGGGGGTATTACTTAACACCACCCATTAGAATTAATGGATGTCCTAAACTTACCAATGTACAACTAAACAAGGGAGTAATACTTAACACCAATAAAATTGTTTCTGATGGGTCTCTCTCTCTTTTTTTTTTACTTCCATCATAGACGTTAGTAATATATGTGTAGTCGACATGTTTTGATCAGTCTACATCGATTCGTCATTGCATTGGTTCGAATTGCACACTTATTTTTGTTATTATGTTTAGTCGGCATGGGGAACTAATTCCAGTTTCATGACACATGATATCAAATAGTGGGAAATAAAAAAGTGACCAGTTCAATTGGATCAAACCGGGAACCGATCACCCCTAATATGTGCAATTTAGGCGACTCAATTTTGTTTTGCATTTCTCTTTCTTTCCATTTTTTCCCTCATATTTCTCTTTTCTCTTATGCCCTTCCTTCCTTACTTCCCGAGACATGCACCTGCTGCAGCTATCTTACCGGGAAAATTGTTCAAAAAGTCTTAAATTTAGTGTACTTTTGTCAATTAAGTCTCAAACCTTTTAAATTTGCCAATTAAATCCTAAACATTTTCACGCTTTGCCAATTGAGTCCATCTGATCAATTTTGGTCGAAAATTGCTGACGTGGACACTAGCCGCCCTATGTGGCACGGCCAATGTACGCTGACATGGATAATTTTTAATAATTTTAATTTTTTATTAATAATTTTCTTTTCTTTAAACTTGTAACCGGCGACTCGTCCGATCGACCATCGCCGACCATAAGCGGAGACATCGGGCCCTCGCGCAGATCTAGGCAAGCGCACTCACCTATGGCCAACGAGGCAATGGCAACCCTCGCCTATGGCCAGCGAGGGCATTGTGGCCCTCGCTAGCCAAAGTTTTATAAAAAGAAAAGAAGAGAAAAGAAAAAAATAATAATAAATAAATAATTATTAAAATATTATTAAAAATTGTCTACATTAATGCCATCCGTGTTATGTAGTAGTGTTGCTGTCCACATTAGTGATTTCCGAATGGATTGAATTAGTTGAAGGTTTATGACTGAATTGATAAAAGTATAATATGTTTAACACTTTTTGGGCAATTTTCCCCTCTTTTACATGTCGCCACCCCCTTCGTCACTGCTAGCTCTGTTTGAACCACGCACCGTTATTAGTCCGTGTTGCTTTGGTCGCTTCAACCCTCTCTTCCTAAGCCTCATATCAAGGCTGGTAAGTGGGATCTAAATTGTGACCTCAAATTCGACTTTGCCGGCCTCAGGTGACCAAAGATCTAGAGTCACTTGAGGTCAGGTCATTACTTGCGGTGTTCGCAACCTCAATGGTCACAAAGTCGTGGCCATTGCGACCTCTCTCTATCTTCATTAAGAGAGAGAGAAAGAAGGCGCGGAGTGACGAGCATAACAATGACGGAGGCGCCACACATCGGCAAAGGCGGATGGAGAGGCTGAGAGAGGAGAGAAGATTAGGGTTTAGGTAAAAGATATATCGACATAAGGCTTAAAATGATAGTATGTAACGCATTTTCCTTTTAACTGCAATGGAGCCACGCCACTTCAATTCTTTCACGGCATACTCAATATTTCTTTTGTCGTGGGAAGCCTTCCTAAACCTTTTGCCTTTCCATAATTTCTTTCGCAATTTTTATATTGAGAATCCGCGAATACGATGATTCAAAGTTGAAATTAAAAAGGAGAAAGAATAAGCACGCACATTACCAGAGCAAGCGAGGCAACTTTACGGTGTGGGATGGTGGTGAGGTGGGAGCTGTTTTGGCAGTTAGCGTTGATATGAAGCGAGGGAAGGAAGGAAGGAAGGAAGCGCCTGTGGTGGTGGTGGTGGTGGTGGGCCACTCACGTGGGCGTGTCACCCACTCCGCACGTCCATATCACCACCACCATCGGCCAATCCGGTGCCGCCACTCGCTCTCTCTCTCTCTCTCTCTCGCTCCTCTGCTGCCTTTTTCCACATCCACACCCCTCTTCCTTTTCCTTTTCTTTTTTCTCCTTCTCTCTAAGCTTTGCTTTTTATTTGATTGCCTTTTTGGCACTTTTTTGAATGCTTTTCTTCTTCCCTTTGCCCTTTTGGTGGATTCATCGCCACTAAGGTTAACAGGACGTTTTTGGGGGGGTCCGTGCGTGGGAGTGGTGGCTCTCACCCTCGCCAATTTCTTGAACCGCCATTGGTCGCTTTCATCGGCCAATTGGAAAGCACCATCTCGGCTTTACATTCTTTATAGTGTGCGCTTGCTAAAGTTCTCCGCTAGCAATGTGTTATTTTCCGCTCTTTGGGTCCCAAAAAACGAATAGTGAAACAAGTTCATTTGAATTGCCCTCCTGGAGACGAAATTACACGTCTTTTGGTGGCTTACCTATCATGAAACTTTTTCCTCTCTTTTAGGAACAAGATTTTGCCCGACAAATCTTGGAGTTTAAGGAAGGAGGGACCAAACAACAAAAAGAAACAGAAGAACGCTAGAAGGAGGGCTTGAACCTCCGACCTTGTGGTTAACAGCCACACGCTCTAACCAACTGAGCTATTCCAGCTTGTGGTCCTGTATTTTCCATATAATAATAAAATAAAAACCTATGAAACGCTGACTTAGAACTCTATTCAATAAACGTAATATTTTTCTTGGTGTTAATTTAATAAAATGGAAATCTAAAGAAAGAAAAGTTGCACTGATGCAGCAGCAGAATAGGTTTTCTTCGCATGGTTCCTTTTCGCACCACGAAGAAAGACCGTGAGTGATGCTGCCTGGGACTGACCGCGATTGTAAGCGCGCAAGGCGATCGATTAGCAAAAGATAAAGTCAGTACAACTGTCCGTTCCCAGACAAAAGGCGACGGAGAATTGAATGGAGCGAGAGTGGGAATTGAGGATCTTGGCATTGGTAAAGCGAGAGGTACTTGAAAAGTCCATTGAAAGGTGGTTGAAAAAAGGAAAAGTGCTTGTGGGGACGCCCTTCCTAGTCAATAATGCAGACAAACGTGAGACGGGCAAAGGTCATAATGGGCATCCCCTTCGTGGGGTCTCTCGTTGCGAGCATGATTGATCGATCCCGCCTACGTTTTCAAGCTGTTTTGACAAGAAGCCGAGGGCACTGTACAACTACTGTAGGTCTTTTCCTTGTAATCTTCAACTTCAGGAAGATAGGAAGGGTTTCGTTTGCAGGAACACCGTTTGTGTCTATCATCTCCCAGTTCCTTTCTTAAAAGGTTCCAGAAACCCGTCTCGCTTACGACTCGAAAGAGTAAAGAAAAGATAATTGGTGGTCGCTCATCGCCGCGTCGTGGGTCCAGGCGGCATCAACCACCGCTTCATTTTGAAGGTTTCAAATTCCCAAACCAGAGCATAATAATCAAAGTCAACAACGTGGCTACTCAAAGATAAAACAGCCAATGGGTAGCCAATCTGTTGAATCTGGTGCCAAGTATTCCACTTGGACCAAGTTGATGGATTCGGCTCCTATTCTATTGTTCTGCCGCGTGCCCAGCTCGGTCAAGGCCGAGAAAAGTATTAGAGAGAAACAATCTCCACAGTTCGATTAATCTGCATCTTTAATAGCCACAGGAGGATGAATTGATAGGTAGATTGATATCGTAATCATCCCCCCACCCTTGTCGACTCATGCCACCAGAACAGCCCAGTTGACAGGATGTCACACACAACTCACAGCAGTGGCTTTCCTTTTTGGAAGTTAATGCAGGGGAACCAAATAGACGGGCAAATAAGTCGTGCGCGAAGATAAGATGGGTCCGTTCGCAGGAGACTAGCTGTATTGCCTTGTCGAGGATGCGCCCTGAAATACCAATAAAAGTTTGATTTTGAGAAGACAGTCTACAAGCATTATGTTCTTGAAAATTTCCTCTTGACAATTTCTGTCAACTGCTGAGAGGATCGAATAATCTCATAAAGAGGCTGCTGATCTTCTCGTGACACACACGTGAGTAACCTGAACACAATTCCTGGGGTTTGCAAAGTGGTGATCAGCAGAGGAAGACCCTATGAAACAATAAGCACCAGCCAGGCTTGTAAGCTGATGCTAGAACAAGCACACTTAGGTTACAGAGAAGCAAGAGCATCATCATTTAGAAAAAGAACTAAAACAGAGGACCCATTGGTCTACTTTTGGTAGACATGAACCAAAACCAACGCAAACGATTCAGATGCTGTTCCTAGTCAATACCTGCAAATATTAACAGGACAACGACTTTCTACTGCTCAATTAAAGTGGTTTTCCTCATTGTCCTTTGCTTATCTCCATGAAAAGGGAAGAGAATAAAATTTTAAGGGTCCTCTCTCTTTTCACTACTAGCCTTATTGATTTCTCATGTTAAACAACGCCCATCACTTGAAGAAAGTAAACTATTGACTCTATAAAATCCTATTTTGTTGAGAATAAAGTTAGAGACCATGCCATCTGCACCGCAAATGCAGAGAATATATCAGAAAAGCATCTGGTGTGCCGAAGGGACCATGAGAGACCCATACAGTATGCCAAAATGATGCTAACGTTGACCACAGCAATGAGAAGAAGGACAAAACTAACCTGAACACGTTAACATTATAACTTTATGCTCCCACCTGATGAAATACCTTTTCTCACACGACAGGCCATACATGAAGACCGAAATTCTCTTTTGAACAGCTTCAGAACAATTAAGCAAGATAAGCTGCCAAATTTTAGAGCTTGTGACATCCATATATATATGAGAAGAATATACCCCTGCCAAGTGATGAATAAGCTTCCCGTGATGAACCTCTAGCCCTGCTGCTGCATGTTCCAAGGCCAATCTTTGAGCAATTTATTACATCATGTACGCAATACCGATGTACTGCACCGCCCTCCATCTGGCAACGAAACAAAGAAATTGCATCCACCGTCCTGTCTAACGGCAAAGGAAGTACAACTCACACAAAGTTCTAATAATAGGTTTGCCAAACCGAATCTGTGACACATTATATATGGTGACAACCAGAAGTTGCGAGGGAGAGGAGGGGTTGGGGGTAGGATGGCCTTACCATTTTTATCACATTGACGTATTCCGACTGGATGATCTTCCGATTAGAATTATAATCAGAAATGTAAAAGACTGAGTTAATTGTGCAAATTTTTCTGGGTTGTGGGTACTTAACATAGCAACTAGCCATGGCAACGAGGGAGTGGCCTCGGCAAATGGAGCATTCTGGAGCCTCAGGCTCCATATTCACTTTTGCTGTGGCACACTGCAATGGACAGGCAAGGCCCGTTCCCCAAACCAAGCAAAATCCCTGCTCAACACATTTGAACAATGAAATTTACCATAGAGAACAGAAGCTGCGCATAATCATCTTGAAGACGTTCTCATGTCTTTAATCTACCCAACGTATCTATGGTCAAACAGTGAAGTAAACTAATACATTCATCAAATAAAATTAAGAATTTGACTTTCGTGGTATGGAAATGAGCTTTGAAGAACAGACTTACAGTAACAGACGATACTGCATCACAAGTTGTGAGTTTGGAAAAGAACTTTTGAGTTTGACTTGGGAAAGATATTAGGAAGTCAAAGTCAGAATAGTGCAAGCTGAGGATTGAATAAACGGGCGAGAACATCACATCCATTAAAAAACAAAAACAAGCTTTTCAGCCCTCAAGTAGATTCGATAAGACTTCCCCGTGGTAAAACCGTACAAATTGAACCGAACTCTACACCCTCAAGCACACACAATTTCTTCATGCTGCATAAAAACCTGTTGTTACCTTAGGAGGGGCTGATCTTCAGTTTCTTGCTGTTGAAACTTCCCCTTATCTGCTCGATAATGGCTGCCTTAACACAAATCAGATTAACACCTTGGGTGGCACGTGGTCGGTCACTACTAGACACCGCCCAGCGTCTACAGTTGCTTTAATGGTACCATTTCGACAGTCGAATCAGAACATCGAGGTTCTTTCATAAAACCTTGAATGAATTCGATTCACTGAAAGAGACATAACTACATAGTATCTAATTCATACAAACATAGAAAGCTCCGTAGCCAAGGGTGGATTCAAGATCAAAGAAGGGCCAACTGGCTCAAAACTACAGTATGGATTTCATATATTCAGTATCAGAACTATTTACAGAACGAACCGGAGTAAAAAGCTAAGTCATCAAGGTGAACCAAATTCAACAATGGCACCGCTCAAGAGCCTCTAATTATCAGCATACTCCACGGGCTGTACATTCATTTTTTCCCATATGGCAAACACAAAGGCACACGGGCATCACGGTTCAATTGCATAAGAATCCAAATCACGAAGAATGATGAGGGCAAGCTGGCTCAAAACTACAGTATGAATTTCATATATTCAGTATCAGAACTATTTACAGAACGAACCGGAGCAAAAAGCTAAGTCATCAAGGTGAACAAAATTCAACAATGGCACCGCTCAAGAGCCTCTAATTATCAGCAAACTCCACGGGCTGTACATTCATTTTTTCCCATATGGCAAACACAAAGGCACACGGGCACCACGGTTCAATTGCATAAGAATCCAAATCACGAAGAATGATGCAGTAGATACTCGAACCGCGAATCTCTGAACAAATTCTCATTGCTTCCCTCGCTGCTGCCGCTGAGACCCCGAGCATCGAGCAAGTTGAGCAGCGCCACGGCCTTGTTCTTCCCTTTGGCGCTCCCCTTCTCGACCACGTCGTTGATCCCATCAAACACACCCAAACCCATCCTCCTCACGTCCTCCACCACTCCCTCTCCTCCGCACCTAGCCAGATTCAACAAAGCCGATACCGAATTCTCCTTTATTCTGATGCTCGAGCCCGTCGCGGCGTCCAGCAGATCCACCAAAACCTCGACCCCCGACACCCTCCGGAACGCCTCTTCGCTCTCTTCGCACCCCGCGATCTGCGCCACGACCGCCGTCGCGTCCTCCACCAATCCGACCCTCCCGTCCTTCAGGATCAGTCCAAACAGCGGAGCCACGATGCCGAGCTGAATCATGGTGGATCTGTTGAGCGCGTAGAGCGAGGCCCCGAAGAGCGCCTTCAGAGCGTCCTTGATGGACCTGGGGGGCGAGTCGGGGCTCTTGACGATGTCGATGAGGGCGTAGACGATGTCGCGCTTGGCGCCGATGATGGGGCGGTAGGAGTCGACGATGAGGAGGCTGTGGAGGGCGGCGGCGGCGGACTGGACGGCGGCGTCGGGGGCGGAGCCGGGGCCGTGGTGGCGGAGGACGTGGGAGAGGGCGTCGAGGAGGCCGCGGGTGGACATCAGGGCCTCCTTGGCGTTGATGGAGAGGTTGAGGAGGGTGGCGGCGGCGTTCTCCTGCGCGTCGGGAGCGGACGAGTAGAGGGTCTCGGACAAGTAGGGGATGGCGCCGGCGTCGGCGATGAGGGGCCGGGCGTCGGGGTCGTGCTTGGAGATGAGGCGGAGCTCGCAGAGGGCCTCGGTGCGGGTGAGGTCGGAGACGGAGCTGAGCTTGGCCACCAGGGACTTGGCCGTCCGGCGTTTGACCTCCATGTGCGCTCGCTCTCACGGCCGGCGATGAAGGATCCTATCCCTTCGAGAGGTGGCAGGCGGCGAGGAGGAAAGCGAGAGGTCTACAGAGGATGAAGATGAAGATCAAGACGACGAAGAAGAAGAAGAAGAAGAAGCGGGATCGCAGAGAAGAGGTGTGAACGCGGGACAGAAGGGGAATCGTGTGGCGACGAAAATGATGAGGGTCAAAGGGATAATCACCTAACTCTTTGCTTCTTCCTCACTTATTGCTTCTTGCAGTTGGAGTCGCCATTTTCTGCCGCTTTTCTTTTGTGTTCTTTCCGTCGTTATCCGGATCTAAGGACACCAATACCAATTGTCCTTGAACTATTTTCGTACGATTCACATGCTAAATTAAATATTTAATATTATAACTCTTAACGCACTTTCAAAACTTTACTGTGAAAGTCGAAATTTACATTCAAAATTAAATATTCCCACTCTCGACTCTTGAGAATGTGAGAAATCGAACTACCCATCTTTCATTTCTAAGTAGAAAAGGTAACCATTAGGACAAATCTTAATAGTTTAAAAGTTTAGAGATGACTTTAAATGTGAAGTTAAAATTTAGAGATAATATTAAATAAATTTAAATTTTATAAATTATATTATATATTAAATCAAAATTGAGAGATTATTAGTTTCGTTATTTTGTTTCGAATTTTGGATTGGGAAAGAAACGTGGGAGGCGGGGTCAAAGGGGGAGCCGCCGTATTTTTTTATCTTGGTCACGTGATCGCGGAGGGTTTGACTTTTCAAGCACGTGCTGCGCGGCGGATTAACGATCCTTCCCCCGCCGCCAGGTTGGGCCCGCGTTAAGGACCGATCAATTTCACGTTTTTTTAGGTTCAGAAGGGTCGATGAGAATAATCATCCCCCATTGCACTCCCACGTGAAAGAGACGACATTCCCTTCTTCTTCTTTTGTTTTTTTTTTTAATTTGCCATACTCTAATTCTCATCTCAACTTATTCTCGGATTTTTGCTTTGAAATTACATATCCCAATCCTTAACCCCCTGAAAATGTGAGGATTCGAACTCTCCACCTTCTCATTCCAAGTAAAAAGGGTGAAAGAAAGGTGGCCACCGGAGCATTCTCTTCTTTTTCTTCCTCCTTTTTTCTTTAGACTTATTAATCTCAAAGTTGATTGTTTCTAGAACTTAAAAATGGAGACCATTGCTCTAAATGTGTTTATAAGATTAATCGATAAAATTAATTTACTAATAAGTGATGTGGCATTCTATTGTAAGGTGTCGACAATGACCCGTTCACTTATATGTCCATTTACGACTCATCATATTGTTCACGACGCTTTTCAACGTTAACTAAATCAATTACAATGCGTGAAAAAAATAAAAGGAGGAGGACTCGGTACCAATGTTGGGCTGTGTATTTTGTCATACAATAAGGCAATGTGTAGATAGTTGGCCTACTTCCCTAAAAAATTCAAACTTTAGGTCCGATCCCAATTTTACCCAAAATTTAGATCCGACTCCAATTTTGCCCCAAATTTCTTTTTATCTTAAAAAAAAACCTAAACTTTTGGTCCAACCCCAATTTTGTCTCGGGCTTTATTTTGTTATAAAAAAAATTACTAACTTTAACTTTAGTCCCAAATCTGCCTTGAACTTTTTTCTGTCATTAAAGCTGCCAACTTTCAATCCGGTCTAAAATCTGTCCTAGTTAACCTTTTGTCCAAAAATTGCATTAGTTATTTGACATGGGATTTCCACACCCGTAACAAATCCACATTAGCAAGGTGAAGTGAAATATTATCTCCAAAACGAAATCGTTATTTGATACGAAAAAATAAGGGAAATTAGGGATGATTAACGGCGATTTTTTAACGAAGAGCAAACGTGGGCAAATTTAGGACTAGAGTCAAAATTAGTGATTTTTTTAAACAAAAAAAGGTCGGGGCAGATTTAAGTTGGACTTAAAGTTGGGAGATTTTTGTAGTGGATTAGGCAGATTGATTTTTTTTATTTTTCGATTGTTCGTGATGTACGAATGAACGAGTAACTACCGATGATCAATGGCAATTAAATGATGATCAAGTGGGTGCTCTGAAACGGCACGAGTCATATCAACCACGAAGCATCAGTTATTGGACAAGTACGTAACATGAACAATTGACAAAGGGCGGCTTTGCATGGGCCTAGTCCGTGTTGATTACTAATGGGCCGAGTTATGGGATTTTAGTACCGCTGGACCTGATATGCCAAAGCCATAACCGACGAGTCCAGTCCGGTTCTCGGATCGGACCGGGACCGTTGCACACCCCTAATTGCATTGATGGACTTTGTACTTTTGGTACTCTAATTTGGCAGGCCCAGTATAATAAACTCAAAACACATTTGAAAACCCAGAAGGGAACTTGTTAATCTCTCATTTTTCTTGCAGACTGCTCTTTTACCGTAACAACATGCCGCACACATAAACCAAAGCGGTACAGCAAGACGAAATTGGAAGCATCATTGGATGAAATTGAAACCACAATGTTCCGATTCGAAACCCCCACACCGAAACAATTAATCAAATGAACCGCTAGTAAATTCATGACCCATCCAAACGACGTGCCCTTACACAAGACAATATCATAACGCCACCAACACATCGAACCTCATATCGCAAATCTAATCAGCTACAGCGCTCGCGGGCCACTCCGAGCCTCGAGTTCGGTAAGTCGTAGAGCACCCTGTGGTTCTGCTGCTGCATGCTGGCGATCACGTTGAGCACGGAGTTGAGGTCGCCGGGCGACGCGGCCATAGCCAAGCACGTGATGCTGCCGGCGGTGCTGTGGATGAGCAGGTTGTCGGCGGGGAGCGTCACGTTCATGCCCGAGAACATGAAGGTCAGGGTCGGCACTACGATGGGCACGGAGTAGCAGGTGTCGAAGCCTCCAAGGGAGGTCACGGTCAGGTTCCTGCCGACTCGTCTGCGGAACTCGTCCCTCACGGCGGTGTAGGCCGGCGCCACTAGCCGAGTGAAGACAGTACCTACATTGTTACAATTTTGGAGGAAAAAACATTGAAAAGAGCGTTAGGCAAATCACATAAGAACAGAAAACAAGATACAGTCCAGTGCACAAGCACAGCGTCAACCTAAAGGATTCACGAATCTTCTTCATCTATCTTTCTAAAGGGTCGCTCATCATCTCGTGTATATGGATTCATGAATCTTTACACTAGGCTACTTGGACGCAAAGACTTAAAAATTTTGACTTTAGTCCAATTTTTCATGTCCCTCTTTGCTGGTCTTCAGGAGAAGACAAATGCCCAACTGGAGGCAACATGCGAGACATTGGAAACATTACAGATCCGATCAGTTACATCACAGCTGAATACAACAACATGAACAAGCTACTGAATCCGAAAAGCGAGATGATGCACGTACCGGAATCGAATATGGTCCCTGAGCCGGTGGTGGGGTTGAAAGCGAACGCGCTGGGCGGGATGTCCACGATCTTCCGGCCCACCCGGATCGCGACCAGGTTGACGTAATAGAGGGATGACCGCCTCGGGTTCTTGAGCAGAGGGGTATACTTGATGCGCAGGGGCTGGCCAGTCGGGCCAAGCCGCAGCGACCCGGAGAAGTTGAGGGACTTGAAGCTGGGCAAGCAGTAGGAGAAGGTGGACTTGTAGAGGTTCTGGGACTGCGACAGCAGCGACAACGGGCCTCGGCCCAGGCCCAGTAGGCCCTGCGGCGGCAGGGAGCTGCCCGTGGCCTTCTGGATGCACCCGAAGGTGTAGTTGGGGATCGGGTCGGAGGCGAGGGTGAAAGTGTCCTGCGAGAGGTTCGCCGCGATGGTGGAGCTCCCGTAAGTCACGTTGAAGAGGCACGCCCAGCCTCCGCAGGTAGGGTTCGACACCTGAAGATGCGCAGTCATTCACGTGAGCTCGTGAAATTTCACATTGAGCGACCGAACACACTTTTGGACCGCGAGTTCTTCTGACCGAAGTGACCGCACCGCAGTGCAATTATATGAAGCCCCACGCGCACCGATGGGGATTGTGGACAGAGAAAAAGGTAAAGGAGAGAGCCTAGATTATGGCGCCAGTCACGGGCTGAAAGAGCGCTGAGTTTAACGTCTTCCCCTGAACTGCAATCCAATTAGTTTTCAATTAACAATCTTGTCTAGGAATGACCGTCCAGGTGACATTCATTCTTCTCCACCATAGATGACAAACTATTGTTTGGTCCACCGTCCCCGCATTTCTGATTTTGTCCTGCTTAGGATGCAAATTCTACCGCGGTGAAAAGTTACTATTTCCCCCCGATTCATATCGAACCTGTTCTAGTCCTTCGTGGGTACGTAATAAATTCTTCCCTGCACCCTTAAGAAGGCATTCAAGAGAGTGTCCTCTTGAGAAGAAACATGTGACCGAGACTTTTCATGTCCTGGACGTATATACCAATAGTAGCTACAAGACGTAAACCCAAAATGTGAGATATGTACCTGAGAGCACTGAGGAGACTTGCAAGGGAGGTTCTTGTAGGTGGTGGACTCGGCGGAAGCGAACGCCACGGACGACGGGCAGCCGACGCAGCCAGAGCAGGGGACCCAGGCGGCGTCATTGCTGGTGTCCATGGCCATGAGCAGGGTCTGAGGGGGAGTCCCGATCTTGGCCCTCAGGATGTAAGTGGGGCTCTGGATGATCTGCCTCCCCGACGCCACCGGCACCACCGACCTGCGCACCACGAGGCTCGACAGGAACTGGAGCCTGGCCTGGTCCTTCTGCTGCATCTGCAGGATGGACTCTTCCCAGGAGAGGGATGGAGTGGAGGGCCTGAATGGAGAGCAGGGGCTGTATATGTGGAACACCTCCAGGGTTGACCCCTGGTCTTGGACGCTGCATTTTGGGGTTTGGGCTTGTGAGGAGGTGGAGAGCAGGAGGAGGAGGAGGAAGGAGAGGAGGATGGAGAGAGGGAGCTGTGGGGTTTTCATGGCTGGTTTCAGGTTTTGGGGTTTAGAGTGGGAAGTGAGTGTGTTCTTGGGTGATATATATACATGGAATATATACTAGTGAGATGACATGGAGAGTGGGGCATGTGTATGAATACGAATATGGTATCGAGCTTATTAAGCTGTGAATTAAATTTTGTACTGATTAATCAATAAGGGTACTTTAACATTTGGCCAAAAGAAGAGTATACTAATTATTTTCTTTATTTATTTATTTTTGGATCGGTCCTCTCTCACGAACAGTGCTTTGTCATTCTCAGTCTAGTGAAATGACACTGGCGATTCTTTTGTATTTTTTTTTATGTGAAGCAGTTTGTCTTTTTGTAATGTGCGTATGAGGGTGGCGGAACATGACATGTCTCCACTTCCTCGAGCTTCATCTCTCATGATGAGAATGAGATTTATCCTTTTCTTTTTGGCTGAATTTTTAGCTGATGCACTGTCCAATTGGTTTATATGTCCCAGCAGTGACACCATAATATGTTATCACAAAGTTTTCATCTGCTGCTCAAAATGTGAAATGTTGCAGATTAGGCAAATTGCGGCAGTAGCATGAAGCATCCTGTATATAGTCGAGTCTCGATATTGCATCGAGTCGGTCCCAGCCAAAACTCTAGGACGAGAGAGACGAGCGAACCATTGTTCTTCTTAATAGCATACAAAGTAAAATTGGCATCCTGTTTCCCAGTTCTAATCATATTGGAAAAGAAACGAGGTATAGATTCCTTGCTTTTTCTCATCATACACAGTAAACATGCTTATACATGGACCAGAAGATTCATATCCTCTGATATGATTACATGTATGAGAAACTCGCATGTTCACACTACACTACGATACTTAGTATCTTTATCTGACGCCCCACGTGGTATGAAACACATGGGAATGTACTTCTGTCGGCAATGCTAAAAAAAAGTTGCATTATACAACCAAGGTCCATATGTGCAGTAACCCTTCAAGTCATTCCAATGATTACATTCCAACGATATTAAATAATCAAGACACAAATCTTTCATCTTTTTCAAGAACATGCCTTTTTCATTAGACAATCCTCGCGTGGGATGAGAAGCTGCCAATCATCCAGGAAGCATCTCTATGCGAGCCAGTGAAGATAAAAAGAGAAGGTCACACGCTAAATGAGCGACACACCCGTTACTGTCTGCTTGCATATGTTTGTTGCTGTGCCTTGATTCTTCGAGTCTAAGTGAGATCTTGATCTCATTTCGTTAATTTACTGAATTGCTTTTAAGCACTATCATTATGACTATAATAGTCGTCGAATGGGGGGAGAAAAAGCAGATTCACTTTTCAGCATATTGCTGTCCATATTGAATAGATTACAAACAGAAACAAAATTTTAAGCTTCAAGGTCAGTGGTGAACTGTGAATACAGCGAAGAAATGGGGGGTTATCTTGTCTCGTAGCCATGCACATCACATCCAGGGCTGGGGTTTCATGTGATGGCACTGTGTGTTGACCGGCAGAGCGACCTTTCTCCAACGTTCCTTTATATAGCTACAAGACAGAGATGCCTCGACGACAAGGAACGAGGGTGGAAATTCTCCAGGAAAACTCGAATCAAAGAATGACCGGACCAAGAGCATCCGATGTAAAAACAAGGTCCAACTCCAAATAGATATACTGGACTTTTTGTTTGTGTCATTCGGCCTCGCAATTAGAGTCACCGATTTCATGGTAGCCTGCTCAATGTGAGAAATCGCGTGGATCGAACCACCAAAAAAAGATTATCGAAAGGTTTGCATTTGGAGCTGGGTTTCTGACTTGATCTAGCCCATCGGGTACCATGTAGAGAATCCAGTTATATTGTCGTCATCAAGTTCCATGATTGCATGGTTGAACAGACAGCTCGGTCCAATGTTGAATTCCAATACCCAACACACTAGGCCACAATGTCAGTTGCCGTCACATCTGAGACGGATATGATCGAGATGCTAACACTGTACATGACTCGTGTATCCATATGATACTCGATGGCACTTCTACCATATGCAATGACGAAATCGAAACTCATCTCCCTCTAGTATTATTATATAACTCTTCTAGGCAATAATTAGAAGCTAATCGAATAAGCTAAGGGTGGCCCGATAAAGAACAAGGAAAGCAAAGGGAATATATGGGTGAGTACCCGCATATATAAAACAAACGAAAAGGCTGTACATGTGGGAGTGATGCAGCTCACAGGCTTTTAAACCTGGGGTTTTGTCGAGTTGTTCTTATGACTTGATTCTCATCCACCGAAGAGGTTCGGTTCAGATGCGTACTGCATTGGAATGGTGTCACGGGCGCTGATCTTGCACTTTTTACTTGCTTTTTTCTGTGGCCGACACCCCACGTCTGCACACACTGCTCCTTCCCATCGCTTGATTGGGATGGTCATCATCTTTCCTCATACCCTTGTTGAACTTGACACCATAGGCTGTTATATCTTAGCATCTCCATTTCCTTCTTCTTTTTCCAACGAGAGAGCATTGCACATCTTGCTCAGTAACTTAATAGATTAGGCCTTAGAGGGGATTTGCTGTTGTTATAACTCCGCGAGTGATCGCCTTTTGCGGTGGCGAATACTCCGCAAGTCCTCGAGCACTTGCTGTTTAATTAAACATCAGTGATTAATCAAGGGCATTTGATTAGGACGTATGTAATTTAAAAGATCAAGGGATAGGGTGGAGGCCACTCATCATTGGGAGAGAGTGGCATATTCTCTGGAGCAAAGGAATGGGGACCGCAACTCATGACGTTAGTGATGTTTTCGTTCCTTCCTTTCCCAAGTGGTCGGACCCAACAAGGATTTCCCACCATTCTGTGCCGGGATTACTAAATACTTTTCGTCGCGAACCAGTGACCTCGAAGCACCCACCAATCCGTCGGTGCTCCGGTTTAGCATTACGAGATGGGCTCGAATGGCCAATTTTCCAAACAGTGGCGTCGGCAGCGGGTCATTGCAACCCGTGACCTTGGGGAGAGAGAGAGAGAGAGAGAGAGAGAGAGAGAGAGAGAGAGAGAGAGAGAGAGAGCGAGAGGTCCGTGACGAGTCGTCGTCATTGACGTGAGAGGGGCACTTCGGGATCACGGGTTAGTACTACTGGCTCGAGAGCCTTTCATACTACTGGATCTTTCGCTCGTAAACCGTGCACGCGAGGTGACTTTTACCCCCCTTCGTTTTAAGTCGCTTCCTTTCCTTCCAAGTGCGCTGTGTGTGTGTGTGGCCCCGAAGGGAACTTCCTAGATCTCGTCAAGCACATACAGGATATGCCCGTCATTTCACTGGGTTCTTTACACTGTTACCTTTTACAGATCGTGTATGTGTGTGGTGCGGTTAACGTTGGAGCCTTCGACTGAGCTGCATGTCGAAGGAACTCCATGAGTGACCCCAAGTTTTACGACTGGTCAGTGTCTCGGAAGGTCAACATCCAAGATAACACCCCAGCCATTTTATCTCCCCGGTTCTGACCAGAAAAGGAGATGAGATTACAGCCAGCCAAGAAGTTGAATCATGATGTAGGCGGCAAAGCATACAGCTGCTGCCAACGAGCCCTCTTCTCACTCGTCGTGTTACCAACAGTTGTGTTTAATGTAAGTCATCTGACTCTGATAGACATCGATATCGGTCGCACCGATTTCATGATCATTTTGTCACCCGACCATGTATAGATATTGCACCTCAATTCTGTGGATTGTACTCAACTGGATTCTAAATGGACAAGATTGTATGGAACAGCAAGTATGCTCGGCCCTTGAGGAAATGGCACCTTCATTTTGAATTCCTAAACGTATGATGCACCCAACTCATCGCGTAAACTCTAAGCGATACAGTTGGTGAATGACAAGCGATTAAGAAGATGCGGAATCTCTAGGAATGACAAAGAAAAGGGGATTGACCTTTTTAGTTTACAGTTCTTCATGCTAGGAAATGAGGTGAATCAAACATGACAAGGTTAATAATCACTTTGTACTTTTGTTGGACAAATTTGATTAGTATTCCCGATTCCTCATATTTGCCAACTCGGAATAAAGAACTTATTTTGGTACTCCTAGCTTTTATTTTATTCATTTAAGAAAATTTAGGAAACACAGACAAATACAATTTAGATAAATGTTATTTTGAAAACTACCAAATACATATCTGAATTTTACCTTAGACTACTTTGCACCTTCACGTAATTATCCTTCTGTCACTACTTACGAAAATATAATTTTCTTTCCAGATATATGCCCATTCCATAATCTTTAATTCTCACAATAACCGAAAACACTCAAAACCAACTAAACAACAAATCATCCAAACCCTAAATAAGATGCTAAAATTGAATTTACAAGGAGGGCAATTTGATTTTTTTGATGTGGAACGCCTTAAGGTATGTGAATGGTAGCCGTGAAAATAGAGGTATGTAAGCAGTCATTGAGTAAAAAATAAGGCATGTTTTTAGTATTTTTCCTTCTTTTTAATGAATCGCTGGCCATATATATGTAGGAAGTACAAGAACATACCAATCCTATCTGTTGTGTCATATTGTTGTTCATCGATCTAGAGAAATATGCAAATTTTCATATTCACCTCTCCAACAATTTCTTATAGTCGCGCTCTGGTTACGTCTCGCCTTAATAAAGAGAAAATCCGTAAATGATCGTCAAACTCCGATATCTTGAAGCATATGCCAGGAAGAATCTTTGTTTATTGAGGTTTCCCATATTGATGCACAGCTAGTTGTATGCAAAGACAGGCAATTCTTTTGTAAGATGCATTGAGAGAACGGTATACTGAAACAAAGGTAGCCTCAAGGAGTCGGCTGTTTTCAAAAAGCAAATGTCGTGTATACTAAGAAGATTTACAAAATTTGGTTAACTAAATGGTGTGATCGGCTTGTATGGAGTATTTAAACAAGTCCATACAGAATGGACAAGCTCTGCTCTGGACTCTGCAATTCTTTTGGGGGAGGTGGGGTTAGTCGACCCTCACTTTGCGTAGAATCCTTTCCAGACGCTTCAATTTAGATCAAAATTTCAAAGTGTTTCCCAAAGGAGTCTCGAGGACTTACGCTCGAATCGGAACCTTACTTAGTCCTTAAGATGTATCCCAATTTGGAATATTAGCTGTAGCTTCGTTCACCATCTTGACAAGAGTGACCTGCAAAACCAGCAATGAAGAGCATCGAAATGAAAGAATTAACAATCGATGTTTTCGAGATTGCCACAAATTCTACCTCATGATTGGCAAAACTACCCATGCACAATCTATTCACTCTAAGCAATTATTCTGTTTCCTTGGAAACCTTGCTAATAAGCTCTTCTTCAAAGCCCACATGTGCAAAATGCATTTTAGATGCATCTGCCAGATATGATCTTAAAGAACCGTGATACACAATTATTACCTCCCAAAAGTTCTGTAATTATCCAAGATGGAGGATGATCATACCACTTTACAAAGGCCAGGATCGTGGCAATGGCCTAAAATTTTACAAATAATGCAGTGGTACTGTGCACATCTCTTTTTTTGGTTAGTAAATTTTGTCTGGAGCATCTCGAATTCCTTGACAACAATACATTATTTCATTCGTAAAGGATCGTGGCAATGGCCTAAGATTCTAAGAATAATGCAGTAGTACTGTGCACATCATTATTTTGGTTAGTAAATTTTGTCTTGAGCCATCTCGAATTCCTTGATAACAATACATGATTTCATCAGCTCAAGGTAAACAAGACCCTATGGGGATGGTAGTTAAAGGAACATTTTACATGACCTATAACATCAAATTGTGGACGTGGACATTGCAAGCAAACAAGGCATACAAGGGCAATGCGTGACATGAGACGCAATCATATGAGGTGTGACGCAAAGAAATGTCTCCTACAAACCAATATGACATTATCCAGGAGTCCGAGGATGTATCTTTAGGACATACCACACTTTCAGGAACTCCAGGTGGAGGCAGGGAGAGGTTTCTTGGTGGAGGTCCTCGAAGATGTGATCTCTTATCAAATCGCCATTCGCCTATCTTCCCATACGTTAGCTCACCCTAGAAGTCTTGAAATGTCAGATATATAGTTGTTTTTATATTTTAGTTCACATAGGAATGTGCACGTTCCAGTATCCTAAACTAGAGAAAGTTAACAAATAACCGACAGAGTCACCTAAGAACGTACGTTGTAATCTATACTTGGAGCAGCATATACTTATTGCCTACCTAAGTAGATAGAAAAGGCTATACCTTTAAGTTGTAGTCGCATCCATAAGTGTAATGGATGATGAACTTCTTTCCAGTTTCCAGATCCCATGGAGGCTGAAACAAAGAAAGAAGAGCTTTACACAAGAAAATTCGTAGGGTGCAGCATATAGCCGAAATGGGAACCACGGAGAAAGAGATCAGCAAGCAAGCATAAGAGTAGAGTAGCAGCACAGACCTGCAACATAAAGTCTTTACGTAGAATGTGCTGCACGCCATGCAAAGCAGATGCCACCGCGTAAGCATACCTTAGCTCAAAGCAAAAAGCAGAATCATCAGCACATTGCAATGAAGTTGATGATTGATAAAACAAAATTAAATACGAGTGACATTCATGTGTATGTGCACGCGCTCAAGCATTCACTTTCGCTGCTCACATTTCTAGCACCCATCCAAATACTTTATCAGTTTCTGGATCCTGCTTCATTTTTAGAGAGACATTCATCCATGTAGGAGCAATCTTCTCCAGTAAATCCTGAAAAGAAAGACAAGTAAACTAATGAGAAGAAGTGTAGAAAGTGAAAACTGTTGGGTGAAGGAAAACTGCAATGATGCAAGACAATCACCCAATCTTCAACTGTATTTTCTGGCACATCAAGCATAACAATTGTGATTTTCAAATGTCTAAGCATGAATTTACTTCGATCCAAGTCTCATAAGTAAAGCGACAGCAAGAACTCTTACTTTCCTAATGATAACAGGTGAATTTCCAATTGGATCAACATTTGTCACGGGTCCATGCTCCTCAGGATAAAACTTCCTCACAATTTTCTCATTTTGCTCCGGCTTGATGTAGAAAAAGGGGAAGGCAGCAGGATATCTTTCATGAGCCAGATTTGGTAAGGGTCTAATAAATATATGGTCAGGTTCTGCCATAAGTATATATCTGCAGTTGAGAAGGAAAAACAGGGAAATATCTTTAAAATGTTAAACATACTTAATTTCATGCCCGTGGAAACTTTCTGGCCCAAGGAAGGAAAAAAATCCATGGAAACTCACTCTTCCTCAATTGTTGCCTTCTCCAGCCATTGCACAAAGGCCCATGGTCTATTTAGGACAACGTATCCCTGATCACGGTGCACACAAATGGCATAAGACAATCTCAAAGTAATATTGAATAACCACAACTACACATCCCAGTATATTACTGAAAGATGGTTATATTGTGTTCAAAAGGGATGCAACTGTGAAGAAAAGTTGTTCCTTTCTTTTTTTTTGGTCTGTAAGAAAAGTTGTTCCTTACATGCTGGAAAATTAGAATGAGAATCGAGCAAAATTCTTCCGACTGTACGAATCACATTTAAACTGCTGCAATTCCAAGATTATGGCACTCGTAACAACAAATCATATTTTGTCAGTTAAATTACAAGGATTTTCTGGACTGACCGTTTGAGAAATCCCACACCAGAAAGCTACTGTAGACCTCCGCCATACATTGGTCTGTGAGCAACTTACTTAGCAACTTAAAGAAATACTTGCACCTGACTCCTTGAGGGAGTAGATTACAGGTAGGTTATATCTCCTTACTGTGTGGTCAGACAGCTATGAAGAACATATAGCTAACTCAAATTCCTTTCAGAATGTCCACAATACTGAGAGAAAGCACACCATAACTAGCACAAAAGTTTTATGTGTAAGTATGGTGTGCATATATATACAGAACACAAAGCCAACAAACTAGAGTTTTAGTATCTCGCAGGCAAAGAGATTGAATAACCAGCACTATCAGACAAACATGAGCTATTGGACAATTGACATAGAAAATGACTTACCCTATCCAGGCCTTCTGGAAGAGGATCCACCACCATCGTAGGAATCTCGTCCATCAAGTTATCGGGACTTCCAGAATGCAAAATCCGAGTAAATCCTCCCATCTCTGAATCTGGCGAGTCCTTTTTCTGCTTATACCAGTAATACATAATGCGACACTGCCATTTGCTGTAAGGAGCGTCTGTTGCTGTAAGGGCGACATGGAAGGGCGACCTTACATGTTTTGGTTTTTTCACATTCTCGGGCATCTCGATGATTGGATCTGGTACTAGCACACCATTTGTATTAGCACCCACCAAATTTTTAATTATTCCGTTGTGCCGTATCATGGTTAGGACATTGTATGTAGCAAAGCAAAACAGTAGAGCCAAAAGAAAGAGTAAGACTGGGGATGCCCTTCCCATGGCTTTCCTTCCGCACATAACTCCAGATGACAAAACAGAGGTCGAACTCGCGGATATCAATGTCTGGAGTGCCTTCCTATTTGAAGTGGATTAACAAGCTTCTCAATACTCCTAGTGAATTTCTCCGACTTTCCCAGGTGAATTCATGATGAACGCCTTCCTATGCGGTAGCCAGTAATCAAAATCAGAGCTGCAAAATCAGTTTTATTCACAGAAGACATGAGAGAGGGAGCATAACTACGAGCATATCATCAGTTGATAAACTTCAAAACGCCAAAGAAAGGACTGTGAATCACTAAACCATGCTTCAGCCGAATATTTAAACTTTTGAAGCACGCAGAAGAACGAAAAGAAAAGGCGGTCTTCTGTTTTTAACTGTTTATCGCAAAAATTCAACTCAAGGCAAAAGAATGCAGCGACATGGAGCCACGATCATGATTCAAGAAAGTGCAAGACGAGGAAATTCAAATTCAGAATAACCGACATTGTCACTGTATAGCCAAAGCCAGACCAACATATCCCAATGACAGGAACGCAGCAGTAAATCGCAATCATCGCAATCGCAATCATCATGATCGTGGAGCAATTAGACGCCAGTTCGAAAGTCAAATGAGACGCGCACGACATTCAATGAGGACAGAAAACAGAGAAAACCGCGGGAGGAAGACAACGTAACCCAAGTAATGAAGTAGTCAGACAGAGATGTCACTTCTCGGCGACTCACCTCGAATTCGATTTCGATTTCCCAGAAGAAGCGAGCTGAAGATGCGATCTGCACGCATGAACGAAGATATCTTAGGGATTCTCGAGACTCGATCGGGCACGTAGACCCACAATTCGCGCCGCGCCAGATGGAAGTCAACGCCAATAAACAAAAGGACGCCGCTAATCATCACGCACCACCACGAATCACATCCACCAACATTAAATTAAGGAGAAAAACTCAGTCGAGAATCCAAATACAAAACACGGGAAAACGAAATTCTCAGAGAAGAGAGACAGTCGAGTTCGCCGAACCGGAGCGTCGCGAACATAATTAGCGTTAAAGAAAACCTCCGGCAATGGAAAAGCTCGTCGGAGGAACGGAGGAATGCCGGTCGCGGCGGACGAATTCCGGCGTCAATTCAGCGACGGAGGGGGAGGGAGGGAGGGAAAGAAGGGGCCCCGAACATACCGACGGACGGTCAATGAACGAACGCAGCGCGAGGAAAAGCATCATAGGAGTGCGAGCCAATCAAGGAATAAAGCAGCGACAAAGCAAGACGACGGAGGAAAGGAAAGTGTCGACACGAGAGCAAGATCCTCCATAGCCGCCGGTCAGGAGGAAGATTCAGAAAGGTGCGAAGAGAGAACTCACGAGATCGACGTGGCCACGACACGACACGGAAGAGACAGAGAAGGATTGGTTTTCAGCTCTTCTGGGCCTTTGTCGTTTTCAGCTCGCGCTCGCTCCTCGCTTTAAGAAGTGCACTCCGCTCCGCTGTGCACGCCACGGCTTCATCGTTCCGTCAAATGTGACGACGATGTTGTTTCGTGAGTCCATGTCGGTTGACACCTCATCGTAGCGCTCAAGGCTTTGTCTTTTCCCCCCCCCAACCTTTTCTCCTCCTCCTCTTTTCCGCGATTTGGGGGGGAAGAATATGCGCAAAAGGAAAAGAGGTTCGTAGAAAATATTCAGTGATTTATGATCATCACATCATCAATTTACGTGAAACGTGCGAATCTAATCAGCTTCACTTAGACGGCGTTCCGTCTCATGTTGTTTCATAAGTCCTCATAAGTCCAGTCGTAGCGCCCAAGGCTCCTTCTTTTCCCTCCCTTTTCTTCTCCTCCTTCTTTTCCGCGATTTGGGGGTGAAGAATATGCGCAAAACGAGAAGACGGTCCGTCCCGTTGGAAAAAATATTCAGTGATTTATAATCATCACGTCATCAATTTACATGAGATGCGTTAACCTAATCGGCTTCACATAGATGGCGATACATGTCAATTGACATAAAACAAAAAAATTGAAACCGGAAGCCTGTCTTTTCTATCTCCTCTGGGCGGTAATGACTGAGCACGAGCAATAATAAATTTTCACATTTTAACTCCCGCTTAAAATAAATGTCCGCTTCGATTAACGCGAGGTTCTCGAGAATCAATCGTGGACTCGTCACGGGAGAAGCTCTCGCATTTGACCAAAGTTCATGGATCCGAAATTTGTTACGATCATCCATCATGCGAACGATCTAACGGCCATGCCGATTCGATTCATATGAATCCGGATCTAGGCGAGCTCGTGCCATAATCCATAGATTCTGTAGACCCACACCGCCGCTTGCCCAATCACCTAAAAAAGAGAATCATCTACCTAATCTATCAATAGAGTTGCCCACGGAGAGAAGATAAAAGTTAGGTATTGCAGTTAATTGTAAGGAAGCTTGACATGAAGGAGACTATAATTAATAGACAGCGCTTCTTTGTAGAGTGCCCGGACTACAGTAGATCGCACTAAGTTGGTTGGCCATTAACTTCAAATTTAGGAGGAATTTCGTCTCAACACGCATGATGCTGGAATCGGGAGTTGTAGCTTTCGTGGTTTCCCCTCGTCTATTACCGATGAAACCACCCAATCGTATTTGGCCTAATTCGCAATAAAAAGAAAGATGAGGTCGAGGATTCTGTTGAAGAAGTGACTTCGGAACATTTGTTAAACATCCAATCAAAGAAAATTTATTTATTTCCAGTGCTCGGCCTCTATCGTGTTGCGTGTAATCGGTGCATTCAAAGTCAGAACGTTTCCCCCTATCGAGTATGGTTTACGGATGCCCCGACACGCTCATCAATAACATCTGTATAATAAGTACTTTGAAAATCGAACTTTCCCTTGCCAAGCATGTTCAATAAAAATGCCTCGGGTGCATTCATCAATCAACGTGGCCCGGTTTCTGCTGATTTGACTTATCTATTCGGCGATATGTCTGACTACTTTTAGGTAAAATTTAATGGCTTGCTATTCATTGGCTTTCCTTTCGAACAAAAGAGAAACAATTATGAAAAAGTAACGTAATTATTTCACACGACTTCGGTTCAGACGACATAAATATTTGTTATTTGGTCATTTGCTAACCTGGATTGAGTCTTTAGACTCTATTTGTTTTGCGAAAATGAATAATTTGAAAAATATTTTCATAAAAAACGATCGCTTGTATCACTTGAAATAATTAGTCAATGAAAATATTTTCATTATAGATAATAATAATTATCTAGTTATTTTCGTGGATAATAAAAAATAAAATTTCGTTCATTCATTTTTATAAGCGATCTAAGCGATTATTTTTAGAAAAATATTTTCTAAATCATTTATTTTTCGTGAAACAGACGGATAGTGGGTGGACCGAGAGGTGGGTAGCTTGTGATCAGATATACGGTCGACCAGCAAGATGGATGCGGCATCGAGAGAAAAGGCTCTTAGAATTGCAGGGACGGAGGGGAGATGAATGGAAAATTTGTCAGAAGAGTTTTAAATCTACTGTACTTTTGTCAATTCGATTTTAAACCTTTTAATTTTGTCAACTGAGTTCTAAACATTTCGCATTTTGACAATTGAGTTCATCCGGCCAATTTTGACCGGAAATCACCGATGTGGACGTTAGCCGTCTTATGCGGTACGGCTAATGCCAACATGAATAATTTTTAATAGTTTTTCGAATTATTTTTATAATTTTTTCTTTTTGATTTTTGTCTTCTTTTTTTTTGGGCCCCTTTCTTGTTCCTTTTGCCGCCTGTTGCCGAGCGAATTGGCCTCACCTGGGTGAAAGCTCCCGTCGCCTAGGCTAAGGCAGCCCTCATGCTACTACTACTACTCCTCACTTTCCCGCAATCCACCTTCCGAGAAAACGAGGAATGTTTTGGCCAACTCGAGAAATGGAAGTCGACACCTCGAAGCTGTCGTCCCCGAGCAACGTTGGGAGCTCGTTGCATCCTAGACCCTAGACTTCAACGCCAACTACACCTTTCAACTCCAAGTGCAAGAAGCCATGGGCGCTTCTCTCTCTTCTTCCCAGCCCTTGGCGTCAGGTCCTTCCATAGCACCCGCGGAAGGTGCCGTGTCGGCCGAAAACGACGGCGGTGGTGATGGTTGATCGTTGGCGATTGCTCTGATGCTGGAGGAGGTGAAGAGGTACATGCAAGAGCACCGCGATTGCAGGCAGTGTGAGGCGAAGTTTAGAAAAAAAAGATTATAAAAATTACAAAAGTATTAAAATATTATTAAATCCGATGGATCTAATTGGTAAAAAATGAAAATATTTAAGATTTAATTGGCAAAATTAAAAGGTTTACGAATGAATTGACAAAAGTAGAATAAATTTATGACTTCTTGGACGATTTTCCTGCGGATGAACAGGATAGCAAGGAAAAGAAAGGGAATTCAGACAGAAAAGGAGAAGAATCCAAGGAGGGGAAAATTGAATAGGAACGTACTCAATCGGGCAAAAACCCAAGCACAAAAGAGTCGCCAAATCCAGTATTAATTTCACGCTTAATAATATGGCATTGGGGACCGTTCACTGATAAAACTAAGTTAAAAGTAGTTGCCATCGGCATCGTCAGGAGCAATACCGCCAGACAATTATTTAAAGATTGCAAATCGATCCGTCCACATGCTGACTTTCGTCTTATTTGTCGTGCGCTCCCTTCCCCGGAGATTCTCCGACGAACAGCAAGGTATCAATTTCCCTCCGGCACGAATTCTAGAGAGAGAGAGAGAGAGGAGAGAGAGATGGCGGCAGCTGCACCGGCCATCAAAGTTGCAGCTCTCTGCGGCTCTCTTCGCAAAGCTTCCTACAACAGAGGCCTCATTCGTTCAGGTAAAATCTCTGTCCCCGTGCCTCTCTCGCGCTCCGAGAATCGTGCGGTGTATCGGGGTTGATTCGGTTCTTACATTGGCTGTTTCGATTTGGTTGAAGCCATGGAGATATGCGAAGAGTCCATCCCCGGTATGCACATCCAGTACGTGGAAGTGTCGCCCCTCCCCATGATCAACACCGACCTCGAGGATGGCGGCGGATTCCCGGCCGCGGTCGAGGAGTTCCGCCGCAAGATTTCGGGAGCCGATAGCTTCCTCTTTGCCTCTCCCGAGTACAATTACTCCGTTGCTCGTAATTCACTCTGTCCTTTTGTCCTCCCTCCTTTTTGGCCTTGTTGAATTGCTCCCGTTATACAAACCGCTGCGAGTGAGAGTGAGAAATCGGGTTTTGTTTGTGGCGGTGATATCTGATATGGTGCTTGATTATCAAGCTCTCGAACTAGTTCTTGATTCAGGAGTATAAAGTTGAAAAGACTTGTTATTACGCTGGCCTTCGTTGAGGGTCGAGGTTAAAAAAAATCGCCTTACATTGAGGAGACCAAACTATATGTGAATTTTACGGCCGGGCATTTTACCGAGCACCTGGTGAGTGGTGGCTGTGCGGTGACACTGTGACAGACCGCACTAACTCCTTTAGATCAGCCAGTCTTGACATGATTGAGAAGTCTTCTTTACCAGCTTTGGAACTTTACAGCTACTTAAGACCATGAATGAGCATGGAGTCGAGTAGATATGAGAGTTTAACAAGTGGGCAGCTGCATTTTTCTTGATCAATCTGAGTTCTTGCATGTGGACTGTAGCAGCTATGAATCAGCTGATTAGACGAACGTTTCTTGTGTTTTGCCGAGTTCTGAAAACAAAGGCACAAAATTAAAAGGAACAATCAAAGTTATGAGGGCAAAATAGAAATTTTTACTTTTTGCAGAAAAAACTTAGTTAATGCATGATGCATCCCATTTATTGAGATGGTTCTATTGCTGTACCAGCGCCTCTCAAGAATGCAATAGATTGGGCATCTAGACCACCGAATGTTTGGGCCGATAAAGCTGCTGCTATAATAAGCGCGGGAGGAAATTTTGGTGGCGGAAGAGGGCAATATCATCTCCGGCAGACAGGAGTGTACCTCGACCTTCATTTCATTAACAAGCCCGAGCTTTTTGTATATGCATTTCAACCTCCTGCGAAGTTCGATGCCCATGGAAACTTGATCGATGCAGAGGTCAAGGAGAGGCTAAAGCAGGTTCTGCTTTCACTGCAGAAATTCACATTGCGACTCCGGGGTCAGTGCTGACATGAGATCGCGGATTCTGGCACTTTGATAATGCTGGTATTGCATATCATCCGTTTGTTGTCCAGTGACTTCAAGTTGATAGTGAATTGGTGATTGTGGAGTAGGGTTTAAAGCTTGTATTGTTGTCTAACGACCTGAGCAAACCGTCAATGAATTTATGTGATTGTTACGTAAATGATGCCATGCTGGAGACTTTCGATAGTGTCCTTTATCCCCTTTGTTTCTCAAGACTCAATCGACATTCCGCTTTCCAAGAGCAGTTAGATCCAAATCAAACCAACACAAAGTTGCATACTCCTTTAAATCGTCTTTTCTGCACTTTGCTGGTCAGCTGCTGCACCAGAGGAGTCTTCTTACCACCTCAAATCTGATATAACTTGCATTCTCGATTAACTTGTTAGTTAGCCTTAATCTGATTATTCTAGAGTTGAGATCACACTCTCTAAAACTGCAAGTCCATAACAGCAACTCGTGCTTGTATTCGCCTGCGTGCAAAACGAGTTGGCATAAATTCATGCTTGTTGCCAGTTGAATCTTTGTCGGTTCTGCCGCGTGTTCACGTTGAACAATATGCATTCTCTCAGAGTTTATACCTAAAATTGTATGTCGATAATCCGCACATTTCTTCTCCTTCTTTTGTATAATTTTCAGCTTCTTATCCTCGACAAAACAAAATACCGTGCATTTTGCCATTCCTTTATTCCTAAAACAACGATTCCATAGCAAACCTATGTGTATTTGCCCCTGACTCATCATCTGGCCCTCAATCGACAAACCCTTTTTAATTCCGTCCCTTCGCGAATTGGATATTCTCAGAGACCGGCTACTTGTCCTCTTCAATTTTATTAACTCGCTCAGGTTCCCTTTATTTATTCTTGCTCTGTTTTATGCTTGGCACATAATCATGTAATGGATTCAGATGAACGATTCCAAGTCGACGACCCAATAATGTGCTGCATTGTTTAAAAAACAGAACAGGGAAAACTCTTGACTGGACTTGGTCCAAGTCCACTAAAACAAAGGTGTGCTAACGACTGCTAAGGGTGCGCATGAATACCATTCTGTGCCCGGGCGCTATTTCTGAACAGAAATGATTTTTTTTGATTCTGTGCCCGGAAACAATTTCTGAGTATTTGAAGGCGTTTGATAAATGTCCAAAATTTCTATTCCTAGAGTAGAAAAGAACAGAAATGCGTTTGGTAACTACACAAATCCCAAATAATATTTTAATAATATTTTGAATTGTTTAAATTTTTTTTTTCTTTTTACTTTCTTCTTTGGCCATGGCCGGTCGCCGGTCGCCGGCGACCGGCCACGGCCCGAGGCCGCGAGGGCGTCACGGACCTCGCCGGGCCGCGGCGAGCGAGGGTCGCCCTCGCCGGCGAGGGCGAGGGCGGACCCTCGCCGCCCGGGCGAGGCTCGGCCTCGCCCGGATCCGGCGGCCGAGCCTCGCCGTCGCGACCCACGGCGGCCGACCTTGCCGTGGGTCGCGACGGCGGCCGGCCAGCCGTGGGTCGCGACGGCGAGGCCGACCATGCCGTCGCGACCGACGGCGAGGCTCGGCCTCGCTCGATCTGGGCGAGGCCGCCTCGCCCGGGCGGCGAGGGTCCGGCCCTCGCCCTCGCCGGCGAGGGCGACCCTCGCCTCCGCCGCGGCGGCGAGGGCCATGACGCCCTCGCGCCCGGGCCGTGGCCGATCGCCGTGGCCGGCCATGCCGTCAGGTGGCCGGCTCGACCAAGAACAACACCACAAAATAAGAAAAGAAAAAAAAGAAAAAGAAGAAAAAAAAACCGATTCTCAAAATTGTGCAGAAACAAGAAGCAACTTTTTTTTACTTCTTGTTTCTCTTCCAAAACTGTTTCTCGGCACAAATTTTTGCAAAAATGTGCCGAGGAACAAAAAATTTACCAAACGCATTTCTGTTCCCAAACTATTTCTGGGAACAAAAGAACAGAAATTTTCACTATTTGGCACGTTACCAAACGGGCCCTAAGCATCACTATCTCCGTAACAGTGGTTGGGCGGCCAGAAGTCCACAACATGTGTTTTTGTTCCCCACTTCGCTCGCTCATGTTCCTCTTTTGGGTGGAATTAGGGAACAAGGTATGCTGGAGGTTAGAGCATGCAGATGGAAGCTAAACAAATAAAGAAAAAAGAAAGAAAGAAAAAGAATGAGGGGGCGGTTTACCTTTGTTATGGTCTTTACTGTTTTATCTCAAAAGTTCCCATTTTATTTTGGAACAAGATTTAGGAACACTAAAGAAACTGTGGACTCTGTCTGTATAAGTAAAGATGAGATGAGATGAGATGGATTCAGTCCGGCATTTTAATGCTCATAGCCAACATAGAATTCAAAATCTGTAAATCTAGCTTAAGTCAGCTACTATATCATGCTGTTGGTAGCTAGATGAGCGTTAAGGCAATGGACAATTGCGCCTTTTCCGACAAGCAGGCTCCATTATTTGTACCTTTTCTTAGTGGGAGGTGTCATAATAGCTTTCTCTCTTTAGCATCTGCAAAAATTTAATTATAGCGAAGCAATCGACAAGTGATCAAGGCCGAGGGAGATGGAATAATCTGGTGGCGGAAGAGGCAGAGAAAGGCTTTCCCATTAGAAGAGTACATCAGCATCAAAGTCTCTGGATTATCATAGGGCGAAGCATCAATTTCACATTTTCAACAGTGCAAAGGAAGATCGGATCGATAGGAAGCTGGAATAGGAATTGAAGACGATTTAACCCAGTGATCATTTTGAAACAAAGAGCTGATGAAGTGCAAGGGAAGAATCTCTGAAAGACCAATATCGAATCTCACCATGCGAACGAAAAGAAATTTTTATGGGTGAGGAAAAGTTTAAACCCGAAGAGAAAATGAACGAAAGAGGCGAGAAATGCTAAAGCGAATCGGGGTTGGATCTGCAGCTCTGCAAAGAAAGAAAAGCGAAGACAGATTCTTTTCACAAGCAATTAATAACTGTCCATAATTGGAGAAAATGCCGGGTTGGACAGGATCAAGAACCAGCACTGCTTAGCTGCTTTTGAATACCGTTCATCATTACTCTCTAGTGTGTACGGATCACCAGCCTCATTAATGAATGAGAGAAAGAGAGCCTCGTGGCTATGGCCTTCTCCGCCGCCTACTGCACCGTCTGATCCGAACACTCAGCGGATGGCAGGTGGGGTTGGTGGTGGTGGTGGTGGTGGTGGTGGTGGAGGGTGGGACGTGGAAATGTAATGATGAAATGGAGAGAGAGAGAGAGAGATTCATGGTTTTGGGTACTGATGAAAGCTGAACTTCGGGATCCAAAAGGCCAATGTGGTTTGCCATATTTAGCGTACTTGTCTAGCAACCTTTCTTGGCGGCCTCAGAAAGGACGCTTTCTTTCAACCCCCCACACACTGCTCAAATCGTGTGCTCTTTTCTATCCCTCGATTTAATGCTTGGTCACCGTCTCTCTCTCTCTCTCTCTCTCTCTCGCTCTCTCTCCCTCTGTGGCGGATCGAAAAATGTCTTTTTTTAAGGTTTTTCTTACCTACTCAATTCTATTGAATCGGCGGAAAAAAAAAATTCTATTGCATCGTCTGACCAAAGTATTGATTTTTTTTTTTATGGATAAAAAGATGGGAAGTCAATCGATGCCGGTGACCTCTTCTCGGCATTATCATCATCGTTTATATTCGGTACGGAATGTTCGGTTTGAGCCGTAACTATTTCACATCGTCGGCGAACCAAAATTAGTGAATTTATCACCGCAACCCTGTCAATATGCTAAGTCTCGATGATAAAACTTACCGATACTAAGGTATTGCACATTTTAAGATGAGCCATGTATTGAATTATCACATTGGGATAGTTTCGGTCGCGAAACTATCAAGTTACACAACCTGGTTATTGATATGATGCTGCTGCCTATGGAGACTAACGTAGAATTGAAGGAATTTCAATCCGATTTGTGCTTTTGAACTTTTAGAGAAAATTCCACGTGTCTTTTTGGAGGGAAGTTCACAACAAGCTTAATATGTGTGAACATACGAAGTCCCGTGTGATCTCGCACGTGCATTGGAACGAGAACAACCATTTTCCGATGCTTGTTCTTCGTGCTAATCCGAGTACGCCTGTCAAACGCTACTACCAACGTAGAGATAGATGGGTACCTTGCATTATACCAGAAAACATCAATTAAATGTTCTCTCTTCATTCCCAACTTGCAAAAACAAAGCACGGGCGTGTTCAATCACCCGAAGTAGTTGGCCAACCCATGTGCGAGGAGATTAATGTGGAAGGTGAAGGTACCTGAGCAACTGCCAACAATGCATGGTATTCTAGATACCATTACATCAACAATGAAGTCAACGACAATATAAGATCATGATTGGCTACGCCGTCATATTTTCGTGAAATTGATGTTGTTGTAAACGGATGCGGAAAAACAAATACAGAACACAAGGATTTACGTGGTTCGATCACAAGGTGATCTACGTCCACGGGCGAGGCAAGACAAGATTCCACTATAATCAGAGAGAGTACAGTTTTCAGAAGTCGAAACAACGACTTGACAAAACCTCACGACTCGCAAAACTCTCCGAAAACAAAATTCTCTCTCACTCAATGAGGAAACCTAGCCGCAGTATTAATAGTGCTCCCAAAAAATTTCCTCGGGGGCTACGCCCCCGAACCCCCCGAAACATTAATTCACTTGCTCCAGCTTGGGCGATTCGCTATAGAAATTTGTTCACTTGCTCCAAGTTGAGCCTATCGGCTTAACCCTCCACATCGCAAACTAAAAATCTCAATTTTTTTTCCACTTTTTTGTCACACAAAAATATATGTCGGGTCGAATCATGAACCGGACCGAATACATAAAATTCAAGACATATTTAACAGATGTTTTGAGGCGTTTTGTAGGAATGGTGGCCGAAAACTAAAAGCCAAAATGATGTAGCTCAATATATATATGCGTGCATAATTCGTATATCTGTACAGATGTAGCTCAATCAATCTTCATTTATGTAAAAAAAAAATTCTATTCTATTGATGGTCTAAATTAACAGATTGCCGGTATGAAATCATTTGGTGAACACCCACCTGCATAGTTAACACAAATCATTGCAGAAAAGCCAAGTCAGATCTAATTTCTATTCCGATTTGTTGTTTTTCTAACCTGACCTAAGGAGAAACCTAACATTTTCGCAAGATGATAATTTTTTTTTGGCAATGTACGGGAACAGTGTTGCACTTTCAAATATTAGATCACATCTCCGATGAAACGTAGCTTTTCAAATCAATCAATGGTTAGTTTTACAAAACTTCAACACAATATCGAGTCAAGAGACAAGTGACTCAATTACCTTCGATTCTTTCATTTGTCTTTTCAATAATCGATTTCCATTCTTCAATTTTATGCCCAATACCATTAAAAATTATTTTTGTGAAATATTTCTAATAGATATCTTTCGGGTGCTACGCAATAAAACCCATTTACATTTTAGGCAAAACACGTTGCAGTTGTTAGCCAAACTTGGTTTACCTCAATGATTGGAATACGAGCCGCGTTAACAAGTCAACTTAGGTAAATTTTAATCGTACCTAAATGAAAAAGGTTTAATTTTCAAAATATCAAAATCATATATTATGAGAAAAAATCGGTGCGCCGAAAGAATTCCAAGCACTTCTCTGATTAATTAGTCCAAAATGAGTGCTTCTTTAGCACTTTCTTAACAAAATGTTTATTTTTCTACCCAAAAAAAAAACAAAATGCTTATATCATTAATTTTTTTTTTTTGCTAAAATTTATTTTAGATCGTTATGCAGGGTAATGAGGGGTTGCCCACCCTTGTAATCATGCATTAATGAGTGGCTTTGCTCCAAAGGGGACAAGTGTCGCTACGACATTGAGCCAATGCCACGCTTTTTGTGGATCCCATGATAGTTACGTATTAGGTTTGACCTTGTCTGATTTTTATGTAGGCATCCAAGTTCAGGGCGGCACGACGAGGCGCTAAAGCCGCATCGAGCCAATTTATTTTAATCAAAAACTAAGACGCTGCTCAATTAATTTAAGGATCTTAGCTCAACAGGACTTTCAATTTCGAGGACGGATTGTTTGAATATTTGCATAGAAGGACATCATCTATCGTTATTGTCGTAATTGCCCCCATCTTCCATCCTACAAATTTTCGTTCGGCCACTTTTAACCCTACCCGCCTCTCAAGATTAAATGACATTATTATTATTATTATTATTATTGTGCCATTAGTATCATAATGCCTTGGATTCGAGTTCTTGAGTCGGACTAAATCTTCACTTGCATAATTTCTCTGCGTCGTCGTTATTTCACCGATTCATTAGTCGAGATTGAAAATTGCCTCGCACCTTTGGTTTTGTTCGGTGACTCGGATAATCGAATTTTTCTATTCGGCAAATTTCCACGGATACACATAAGTTATCTCGCTCACGTATGTATCAAATAGGGATTGCATCCATAAGATTGCACGTGAATTGAGCCCATGAAATCATTTCCTTATTGAAATTCATTACTAAAAATGTGACTAATCATAAGAACGCGACCGGGGGGGTGGTCTGAAACATCAAATCACCGAGCCAGAAAATTAAGAGAAGAAAATAAAAGGATAATGCAATCGCATAGCACCAAAACGATGCTTTAAGATATTCGAAGAAAAGGGAAAGAAATTAAAGAAATGAGAGAGGGGTCAATGGCGACGAGACACTAAAAATGGCAAAGACATCATCTCCACCACCACGTCTCTCCTCCTTCCAAATGGTTGGCCTGTAAGTGGTCTTTTTGCGAGCCAAATCCGGAATCAAGAACCAACCCTCTGCTCTTTGAATCTCTCTCTTGTCCCGAACGCAACCCTTCAAGAAATATTTCAAGAAAACACAAAGAAAAGAGAAGAGAGAGAGAGAGAGAGAGAAGAAGAAGAAAAGAAAACAAATTTCTCGGAAAAACAGAGGAAAAGCCAGACATACGTAGGTGGGTCATGGTACAATCCGAACTTTTGCTTTGCCGTCGTCACTCCGACATTTTCATCGTTTTGTTGTTCAAATCTCACAGCTTCGTTCCAGAAGGGCAATAAAACAGATATCTTCTTTTTTCTTTGGCGTCTTGTCCTCTTTCCCTTCCCCTGCCCGCGACGTCGATCTTGTTCAAGATTGCCGTCCCCCTGTTCCGAGCTCGTTCTTGAAATGGTTTCTCGGTCTTGAATAGCGACGACAGGGGAGAGAGAGCTTGATCTTGATCTGGGTGCCGATGGGTGGGGGCGACGGGGAAGAAAGAATGTGAAACGGAGAGTGCCTTTCCTCTCTCTTGCTGGATAGACAAGAGAAATGAGCAAAGAAAATGTTGGCATTGTCAAGGCCTGGGAATTAACGGTGCGCAAATCACAAGCTGCTGCTGCTAACAAAAGAAGGGCAAACAGCATTTTTGCCGTCATGTCCGTGGCGCACGTCGACGAGGAGGAGGAGGAGGAGGACGGCGACAATGCCGGCTCCGGCGAGGTCTACCATGCCGAGAAACTCCTCTCCAACGGCGACTTCTACACTGGCCAGTGGGCCGATAACCTCCCCCACGGTCACGGGAAGTACCTATGGACTGACGGGTGTATGTATGTTGGCGAGTGGCACAAAGGCAACACCAATGGGAAAGGGAAATTTTGTTGGCCTAGTGGAGCCACTTATGAGGGTGATTTCAAGAATGGGTATATGGATGGTAAAGGGACTTACACAGGTCCCTCAGGGGATACTTATAGAGGTTCTTGGACCATGAACTTGAAACATGGACAAGGGACCCAGAGTTATGCCAATGGGGATGGTTATGAAGGAGAATGGCACCGCGGGTTGCAGCATGGTCATGGGAGGTACCGATGGATGAATGGTAACCATTTTGTTGGACAATGGAAAAATGGGGTGATCAGTGGAACTGGCACGATGATTTGGAGTAATGGAAACCGGTATGATGGGTTATGGGAAGACGGTTTGCCTAGAGGAAATGGGACTTTTAGATGGGCAGATGGGAGTTTCTACGTGGGCGTTTGGAGTAAAGACCCGAAGGAGCAGAGTGGAACGTACTATCCGTCCGGCTCGACGGCGGGTAATGTTGATTTCGATCCACAAAAGGTTTTTGCAGTGGATTTAAACGATTGTAAAGTATCGACTGGTGAAAAGGTGCCGGTTTTGCCTTCACAGAAGATGCTAAACTGTCCTGTTGTTGAGGGGGTTTTCAAGCCCTCAAAGGGCAACGATGGAAAGTCAAGGCGAGCACTGGTAGATGGAAGGGTCTGTGATTATAGCTGGGATTCTGATGGTGATAGAAATGGCGACACGACACCTAGGAGTATGGTCGAAGGGCTAGACAGTTTTAAGCTTGATGATTTGAATACGAGAATAGCACGCACAAGGCTACGGGCTTCAAGAATACAGCCAGTCAAGAGACAAGGGGAGACAATATCGAAGGGGCACAAGAACTATGAGCTAATGCTCAATCTTCAACTAGGAATCAGGTATTGGCGAATGCAGATTCCCTTTTTTAAGGCCAAAACGATTTTTGCTTGGTGTGGTCTGTTCTGTGTTTATCATGCAATACATAGTCGATCCGGATCAAGCCAGTAGTTTTCACCTTGGTATATGTAACGACAAGCTGTAATAACCTCTCGAACTTTTGTCTTCCTTGCATTAACGGACTCAGCATCAATTATGCTTAATCCTTTTCAAGGTAAGGTCATGGTTCAGTTCTGTAGATCAATCTGATGCTCCTTTTTTTCTGGACAGTTAGACTAGATTCTAACTCTTCATCGTAAATCTAGTCCTTCCAGTCAAGTTTCTGTTGTAGCTTTCGCAATCTGCAGCCTACTCTATCACCGACAAGAAGCTTCATCTCTATTTTGGCTAGAAATTTTGTAAGACTACCAGCCCAACAAACCAAAGAGTGCGATTCCATGATGGCCTTTTCTAAAAAAATGGACGCAACTAATGGAAAAGGAAATGAACAGACGATTAGATTGGCAACAGGAAATAGTATATTCTAGGAAGATTGATGTGGTTATATTAACTGATGCGTAATCTTGTTGACAACGCTATTCGAAACCTGCAGGCATTCTGTTGGGCGGCCTGCTCCAGCTACCTCTCTGGATCTGAAGGCTTCAGCTTTTGATCCTAAAGAGAAGGTGTGGACAAAATTTCCCTCAGAAGGATCTAAGCATACTCCACCTCACCAATCTTGTGAATTCAAGTGGAAGGATTACTGCCCAGTGGTTTTCAGGTTACACCTCATAACATTTTCACTATTAAAACGATTCATTCCTATTAGCTAAATTTTGTGATATGTGTGCCAATCAGTGCTGTGGTACACTAGAATTTTGGGAGTACTTCATACAACACACACTCTGATTTCAGTACATATTTCTTTGGGATGTTGACAATACCTAGATGTACTCTTGACATAAGTTGCAATTTGACAGAAATGTCTTCTGAATTTCAGATGCATGGACAACAATTTCATGGACAAGTAGCTAGTTGTGTTGCCATCCGTTTCTGAATTCTCCACTAAATAGAACATTACCAAAGTATATTCAGTGTCACCAACTATGATAAAAGTTTAGTTCCAGGTCAACTGCGCTGATACATCATCCTGCATTATTTGTACAGGACTCTCAGAAAGTTGTTCAAGGTGGACGCAGCAGATTACATGATTTCTATATGTGGAAATGATGCTCTTCGTGAACTTTCATCCCCGGGAAAAAGTGGAAGTTTCTTCTACTTAACCAATGATGACCGCTATATGATTAAGACAGTGAAGAAAGCAGAAGTGAAGGTCAGTTTCCGAGCTTGCATGAAAATATGAAATGAATAATCTGTACTCTGTTTGGTTTATTGGGAAAAAAAGAGCTTTATCCAATTTTCATGAAATTATGTTGAATTTGGATGCCTTCCAAAATTTCTAGTGTCTTGGAAGGAAGCTCCTGTAGAAAAAAATGGCAAAACTTCTAAGGTAAAATTAAATGACATCTAAATCTAACTGAGATCTTGTCACAATTTGGATTGTTTCCCTAGGAGAGAGACTTCCCTGGCTTAGTTACTTCTTTTTTGCCTGACTACTTATTATTGAAATCAACTCTGCTCTTCTAGGAAGTATCTTTTTCTTATTGGACAGACTTATTTTAAGTGTCTGGATCGTGTTTTATATAATACTGTGCCTCTTGATGTGATCCAGGTGCTCTTGAGGATGCTACCTGCCTACTATAATCACTTTAGGGCATATGAGAATACTCTAGTTACCAAATTTTTTGGCCTACATTGCGTCAAATTGACAGGGGCTTCCCAAAAGAAGGTAATGTGAGGTACTAAGAACCAGACAGAACCTGCCGTTATAATAAGCTTCACTGAATTTTGATATATCTAATGCACAATCCTTAATTCAGGTAAGATTTGTCATAATGGGAAATCTGTTCTGTTCGGAGTACACTATACACAGACGCTTCGACTTAAAAGGTTCTTCACATGGTCGTATCACTGAGAAACCAGAGACAGACATTGATGCAACCACCACCCTAAAAGACCTGGACCTCAACTTTATTTTCAGATTGCAGAAGTTTTGGTTCCAAGAATTTTGCAGGTAAAAATGCTTTTCTGAACAGTTCTCCTTCATTTTTCGCAATCTCTCTGTCTCTCTGTCTCTCTCTCTGTCTCTCTCTCTCTCTCTATCTCTTTCTCTCTCGACAAATCCTGAGACAGAAGATCTGCAGTCTTTACCTTTGTTGTTCACTTTCTAAATACTGAGATTCAGGTTTAAAAATGCTGTTAATCATGCAAAGATCTCTCTAGAAAGTGAGAAAGTGAGATTACGCACAATATATATGATGCTAATTCAGTTAAGTGCTACCCGTGCAATCGGAATAATCAACTTCCACTGGTATATACGTTTGCCAATGCATTCACATATGATGTTTGAATATGCTTCCACCTTCTATATTGATACGAAGAGTTCATTTCTGCAGACAAGTGGACAGAGATTGTGACTTCCTTGAACAGGAGAGGATAATGGACTACAGCCTTCTGATTGGTCTTCACTTTCGGGATATATCTTATAACAAAAATTTGCATGTGGCGGAAGCTCATCCTTCCACAGCTCAAACTCCTAGAGGTTGTCTTTTCTTTCTCATTGCTACTATCATTAAGCAGTTGAGTGTATGTCCATGCCTCTTGATGGAATTAAATTGCTGTGAATGCTTCTTCAGGGAATGGGGACACTGGCAGTGGCAAGGGACGATTTTCTAATGTAGAGGCGGACCGAAATTTCTTGGATCCTACCAGGTAAATGAAAAACTTTGGGGAAATTCTGAAATTGTAGAAGATGTATAGCATCAAAGGTAGTTTAAGACTATTTACCAGTTGCTTTGTGAATACATAATCCATTCTCATAGTCAATGTCCAGATTAGGGAAAAATGGTTGCAGCTCAATCCCTCTTTTCTAATGGGACAAGAGTCACATGTACGATACAAAGCGTATTTTCGCTGACTTCACTCTTTAATGATGATAGTTTAGATTCACTTTTTTGAATGAGCTTTGGTAGATATAACTCATGCTCTTATCCAGAAGTGGATTCCCTCTCCCTGCATTAGAGCGAATCACCCAATGACCCTAAATCTCCAGCCTTGATTTCATTATTCATTTTTCTTGGATGAAGATATTCTCAGATGTTTGCTATCAATTGATCTTACTCTTTGTTACTCCTAATCAGATGGGCTTCCGTTAAATTGGGAGTAAACATGCCTGCTCGGGCCGAGTTAACAGTGAGGGAAACCAATTGCGAATCTCAGCTGATTGGAGATCCTACGGGAGAACTGTATGATGTTATCGTCTACTTCGGCATAATAGACATACTGCAAGATTATGATATTAGCAAGAAGATTGAGCATGCGTACAAGTCGTTCCAATATGATCCGACTTCAATATCTGCCGTTGATCCGAAGCAGTACTCTAGACGCTTCCGCGATTTCATATTCAGAATTTTCGTCGAAGATACCTGAAGGTTCAGATTGACCAAGAATTTCATCAATCACACAGTGTACAGCCAATTTTTGTTTGGGAAGGTGATTCTCATCTGCATCAGATCACGGCCCTAAGTTGTTTGAGTTAGAATTATGAGCGAGACATTCTGACTCCGTGGCAACCTGTGTTTCGTGATCAGCTCGCGATTTTTCAGCAGCGGCTCATTAAGTTAACAGTTCCAAAGGCTCAAGGTTCATGTTGAAGCAAAAGCGTTGGCTGGAGCCATGAAGAGAAGTTGCCCCCAAAGCCTATTTCAAATGTAAATGCACTAACCAACAGGCAATTGATTATGGGAAATTCGCCACTTTTTTGTACCGAAGCATTTCCGGGGAGATGAGGGCGTGTCTTGAAATTCAGGACGAGTTAAGATGTACAGTAGATTAATGAGAAGGAAAGTTCTGTAAATGGTACTCAGATTCGTGCTGAATGATCTTAGGCTCGTTCTGGTGTGATTTATTGTAGACTTGGACTGAGAAAAAAAATTACGATAGCCACTATTGAAGCTTCTAAGTCTGCTTTTGAGCCCCAAATGGTTGTAAATACCAGTTTTGGGAAGAACAGGAAGGGTCATTATAAAAAATCTTCTGTGGACAATAGTTGATGAACTGATTAGTCCTTCTTCGTTATTATTTATCTAACTTCGCCAACGAAATTAAAAGTATCTCAAATTACGTAAATGAGCAAATATTGTAGCATTGACTGTTATTTTTGTTCTGTTCCACTTCTTTCTTGGACCAGCTACGATTCTCTTCCATTGAGAAAGATTCCATGCACAGGGCTATTTTGCCTAGGTTCATGCCTAATTGCTAGATGATGTTACCACGTTGGAATATTTTATATGCAAATCCTCTAACCTACCCTTCATCCCCTATATCCTAGGAAGTTGACCTTCGATTGATTTTTCTTTTTTTCTTTTCTTTTTTATTTTTGGGTTGGGGACTTGGGGAACTATCTTAAAAGAAAAAAGATTGGAAAATAAAGTAAACAGAAGACGTGTGTACTCTTTGGCATTGTGGAGGGCACACAGCAAGCGGCGGCGACCATGTCATGAAGTAGTAGTAGCAGTGGTGACCACTTTGCTTATATTGTTTATCTTTGAGTTTTGAGGTGGTCTACACACGGAACAACATAATATCATGGTTATGTCTTCATGTGCAGATGGAGAAAGGTATGTTCGAGCTTGCCAACACAATAGCAGGTGAAAACCCAGAGGGGCAATCAGTACCATACAGTTTAAGGCTACGGCTCTGCTTGATCCAATGGGGAGCAACCCCCTCGTACATCTTCACGAATAAAAAATGAATCCTCTATCCCTACTCCAATAGGCTTGCTGCGAACAACCATGAAGTTGCTGCAAACCACTCTTTCATTCCATTGAAAATTCAGTGATTGAGGATCAGCCACAACCACGAATGATAATGCTCATGTGTCCGACGAAACTCTTTGATGTCACAAATTCATCAAATCACAGAGAGAGATCAGAGTGAAGAGTTAGAATTGACCCGGTCAATTTATTTCCAGACCTAAAATATTTTATATAGCTGAAAAGTTGCCGCTTGAGTTGATTCATATCATACAGCGAAAATAAAGTATCATACATACTACAGCAGATAATCTCGTACCATTTACAAAGGTAAAATCTAAAAGTACTGCCTTCTGTCCCGCGATGCATGTTCCATTACCGTGCTTCACATGCAGACGATGTCCATAGCATTCCTATACAATGAATATGTTCCAGTTCTGCTCTTCTTGCCCTGTTTGTCATGCCTATCATATCATTCATCACCAGGAACTGCCAAATGAAAGAACTATTTCAACTTAGTCTGAATGGAGAGAGAACAACCAAAATAAGGTAGAAGAAAATACCAGATGAACTGACAGTGAATCAGGATAGCATGAGTGTTAATTGGGAGTATAAGCAAAGAGCTTGACTTAACAGGAAATAGCACCTTCCTCAGAAAGAAAGAGACCCAAGCCAACAGATCACACTTCAAAATTTAGTGGTTAGAGAATATCATAAGAATCCTTCTTCAAGCATTAGCTGGAGGCCCCTTTCTAGTTTGTCAACGGCGCGGAAGGGAAAGCAAAAAGGTACAATCTTCTGGCCACACATTACTCCAGTCTCCAAATATGAAGGAATTAGTCAACCACGCTATGTTCTTTCGGTTAAATGACCGGAAAGAATCTCATTATAGCTACCCAAGATCATGTAACACTTTAGATGGTCCTCGTGGAGAATGTCAAATCACAAATGCGAGATTTTGGTGGGACCATAGCCAACTGTTCTAAAAGCTTAAACTGTTAGATGAAGATGTAATTAAATATTTAATTGTTCTAACGCTCCCCCTCACGCTTAGTCTGATCTTTTTGCTTAGTACTAAGTGTGGACATATTTAATTGGGGAGGAAATTGGGGCCTGAAACGATTTGAACTCAGGACCTCCAGCTCTAAAATACCATGTGAGATTTTGGTGAGACCACAGTCAACTGTTCTAAAAGCTTAACCTGTAAGATGAAGGTGTAATTAAATATTTAATTGCTCTAACAACAGATAATCCTAAGTGGCTGAAGAGCAATTAAAAATTACAGCAACCACATGAACAAGCCACCAACACCTTGATATAAGACAACTGAGGCCGAATTATCCCCCAAAAAAGAAAAGTGGCGGAGTGAGCTTAGACTGTGACAATATTTAGATGTATTCAGCATTGACTGATTATTCTCAAAACTTGGAAAGACATAGTGACGAATACATGCAGACATACTTTATCATGACGAATACCTCTCAATCGCTGGCTTCTACATGATATGTTAAACATGGAGTCTTAGGCACCGTAGGTCGAAAAATGGAAAAAGCACTTCTTAAGGATTGCATAGTTCACATCACAAGTGATCTTTTATCATTAGACATACATGAAACAGGCTTGTCCACGACCAATGAAATACAAAAAGATAGAGCTCATCAATGAATTCTCTGCAATCACTTTATGTATAATAGAAGCTCATGTACAGGGGTAATCATCTTAAGAACTGTATGGTAGGATCAATGTGGATTTAATCATGGAAGAGCAGTTGTGTGTAAAAAAATCAAGAAAGGATAGGTACTTACTACTTACAAGGACAATACTTTGTTTTTAAATTTGGAGAGAATTCTATAAGTTGAGAAGGAAGAGGTTACGCCTAACATTGCATGCAACCAGATATTACTCTCCATCTCCAATTACTCAATGGCAAGGAGGATCTTCTTAACCCCGTTTCACAGGATATATAGATTTCCTATAAATATCTCCTCTCTTGATGAGGGATCTTTACACGTGCCATAGTCATCTAACTTGAATGATCTTGAAAGGTACTATTATTCATGTGTGAGGCTAACGGTCAGTAGGCAGTTCCATTGAAAAAGGAAACCCCAGCAATTTCCTTATTCGCTTTTTATCTGAATAGTAACAAGAATTGACAAGTTAACTGCAAACGGAATCACAGGATACGGAGTGGCACTATAGTTTGAAGATAAGCTTTAACTGATTATGGCATCTCAAGAGACATCTTGAAGGGTAAATACTATATGGTTCTGGCAGGGATTTCATATAGAAACGATTGATATATCATGTCTATATACACTTTACAATGGAGAAGTGACTTAATTCCCAAAGAAAATGCATATGAAATCAGATTGACATTGCAAAACCTAATGGAAGAGATGAGAATAGAGCTCTAATTGTTTTAGTAAGTTAGCATCTAGCAGCAACAGCAAGAACAAGGACAAGCGCATGAATCTAATCATGAGCAACTTGCACAAAACAGATGCACAAATTTATTCAGAAATAGATCATTGGAGTGCTCTGTCTGCTCATACATCTTGCCCCTTTGAGACTGATAGTGACATCCACTACCTTATTCATCAATCTTCAGAACTTCCTTGTTTTCTGTTGATTTTTCATTATATAACTTCCACCAACGTATAATAATTGAATGAATTAAGCATCAAATAATGCCCATCATAATATGGGAAAACAAGGTTCGTCCAAAAATACAATGAAGTATGAATTTCAAATTTTCAAGGGCGGAATGGTGCACTAGTTCCCCAACCCCTGCTACATCCACATTATGCTAAATGAGTAATTGAGGCGACGTGCTAATTCATATGATGTCATGTAATCAATGCCTGAATGACTAGATTAAATTCATGAATTTGCTTGCACGTGACATTAACTAAAGAAGAATGTAGAGCACATAGTTGATTAGTCCTACGAGAGGCTATACCTTCAAGCAATCTGCGACAACCAGATGCTTCATAAGCATTTGGCGGGTCGACGATTGGAGAAGAATCCCTGTTCCTCATGCCGGCTACTCCTCCGAATCGAAGTTCGGAAATACATGGAAACGCATTCTTCTCATCGATCCCCTGATCATAGAGGAAGCCTCTGAATACATGCCCGCTGATACTAACAGTAGCTTGATAGGCAAATTCAGCTGCATTGTCACTAATTGCAGTGACTCTAATGCACCTGAAAACTGCCGGAGCACGGACTTGGCCAGGTAAGGACTGCTTGAAGCTAGCATCTGGAATCCAAGAAATCACTACATCGATCTTAGAATAAGATCCAATAAGCAGATTAGTCGATCAATCAAGAGGAAAAAAAAAATCCCTTTAATTATCCACATTAAGCAGTAAAAGACAACATAAATAAGAAATATCCAAGCTTTCCATCATCAATTACCACCCTCTGGATCAATCTGCTTTTCCATTTTCAGTTGAACATTCGCTCTTCTAACACATGGGGACTTAGATCTTCTAAACTACTTAGCTTTCAGTCAATTTTAAAATGTCATTTAAAGATGCCCAGATGGCGCCTTCTCTTGGTGGCCCCCTAATACTCCATCTGGAGAGAGAGAGAGAGAGAGAGAGAGAGGACCTTGATGATGACAAGAACTAGTATCAAAGCTCCTAGGAGTGGTAGCATTCGAGGTGGAAGAAGCATTAGTTGCACCGTGATTCGATGACCCATCAATTAGTTTTGGTCTCTTCACTCCAGAAGACGACCCCGAAGAACCGCCGCCGCCGCCGCCGCCACCACCACCTCCTGCTCCTCCCTCACCACAACCGCCAAAGCCAACCCCCACCATGGCCATCTGCCGCTCCCGCCTCCTCGCCGCCGGCACCCACGTGCTCCTTACGTGGGTGGAGCAATCGTACCCTCTACTCTTGCAACAGGTCCTGCACCTCCTATAACTACACTCCTTCTTGGCTCTATTCCCACAGTCCCTACACACCCTCAAATTGCTATTGCTCAACCCATTGATCTCCTCCGGTTTCTCGCCTTTATTGCTCTCGTCTTCACCACCGCCCAGCGCGTCCTTCTTGGCAAAGCTGGACTGATCATCGCACCTCCTCCAGAAATTCGCGGTGTTGTTGGCCTCGCTGTTATGGTTGGCGTTCCCGCAGTCTTCGACCACGTTGTAGGGCGTCGCGGTGAGGACGGGGAATATGCTGACGCCGACGCCCAGGGCGGTCGACGAAGGCAGGTGGAAATTCGGGTGGTGGGGGTGGGCGTGGTGGTCGGAGATGGGGGGCGGTTGCTGGGGTTGCTGGTGGTGCAGGGAGGGCGGCGGGGCAATGAAAACGACGTCGCGGAGGCCGAGCATGTTGATGTGGTCGGCCGAGGTGTAGTTGAAGTGGTGAGTGGTGGCCATGCACGGAGATGGACACACAGAGAGAGAGAGAGAGAGAGAGAGAGAGAGAGAGACTTCCGGAAGAGGAAGAGTTGTAGTTGGGAGGGTTGATGAGAATCTTTTGAGGTTTGTGTAACAAGTAATAATTGCATGCGCTGCTAAATAATACCAGAGAGAGAGAGAGAGAGATGGAGAGATGTTATTGTCGTGGTTGCTTGCTGGTATTGATGATGGCGCCGGGACGGGAAGTTTCCATCTTTGAAATTTGTTTGGTCTTCTTGTTTTTCTTTTGGCACTAAAGAGAGGCAGGAAACGAAGAAGGAAAGAAAGAAGGAAAACGAACGCCCAGGAATGCAGGATGTGTTTGCAGGAAATGGGAAAGTGAGGAATGATGGAAACTGAAATTGAACCACCCGCTTTCTCCACTTCCTGTCAAATTATCAATCGCCCCCTTGGCCCCGGAAGTGAAAAACCCACCGAGGCTCGATTTTTTTAATCCTTTTTAAGAGGAAATGCTTGGAGATTTTCAAAATGAAAACTGCCTTTCTTTTTCTTATATATATATATATATATGTGTTACTTTTTTTTGAAGAAAAAGGGAAATTTTGACGCGATATGTAAGGTCGTCGCAACTATAATCCGAACCAGAATTACACGCTAATCTTTGGCTTGCTTACCTTGATTCGTCGGGCTAAACGGGTCATACAATTAAGCATATTTTCACGCGTAAAAACTTTTTTTTTTCTGTGATACCAAAATGTAGAGTTTACAGGGATTTGATAGTGCTTCTTCGAGTTGTAACCCATTTTTAATAAGCAAAACTTATCTTGCTCAGTGTTACTAATTATATTTGGTCTAGACATGAACTACTGAGTATTTGTAAGTATTTAGACATTGATCACACGTGTTTGTAAGTATTCTTATTGGTTGCTAGTTCATGCCGAATTTGATGAATTGAATTTCTAGTCTTCCTTATATTTTTGTGGCCAAACCAATCACATCATTATATTTTACGTTAGCGACCAAAAGGTCATTCGTCTCGAGGATATGTTAGCTAGGCCTTCATCCCAACAGTCTTTCAAGTAATTCTCTCTAGCAGTCCACAATCGATCTGACCCTTATGTCTATCCATCTTTCGAACTCCTTCACACAAATAATTTCTTGAAAATGAAGTTTAAGCGTGATAAAAAAACCAACATGGTACGATGCTGCATTATACACCAACTGTCAAAGAAAGCGAGGAGAGAGAGAGAGAGAGAGAGAGAGGGGGGGGGGGGGGGGAAAGCCAATTATATCTCCCCTCAATTCATGAATGAAATGGATTGATGTACCAAAATAAATGTAAGGCAAGCAAATCATGGGCTGCTAGTGGCAAAATTGAGAGAGCGAGAGGGTGTCAGAGAGAGAGAGAGAGAGAGAAGAGAGAGTAGCGGTTAACGAGGAGAAGGCATGAAAAAGTGAGTGTGACGGCGACAGGCGGCCGATAAAGGTGGAGAAGAATTGGAGGGTCGTGCAGGCAAATGAGGAAGGCGTAGGCATAGCCCCTCACCACCAGCAGACCCCCACAATCAAAACTGCTAGTCACATTGAATTCCTAATGCAGTCACACTCACACTCACTGCCTCTCTCTCTCTCTCTGTACTGCACACTAGAGTAAAAGGAGTAGGGTAGTGGGTTCTGGGACCAGCCTTTTGCTTGCTGCTAGGTGTCTAGGATCTAAGCCTAGACCTATAGCTAGACTAGGCTGGACTAGGGCTAGGCCCTACCAATTGGTCCACTAGCCACCCTACTGAACATAGGTCGTAGCCCCCTATTGCCTCCCCCCCCGCCCCCCCCTCCAATTGGCTGTACCTCACGATTTGACACAGGTGCTTAGAAAAAGGAGGAGGGAATGCCAATTATCATTTAATAAGAGGAGAAAAGGGCGCATGATAACTACTTGCCATTATTGGTGTGGCTAAATTGGCGGTGAAGGGTTTGGGTTGGGAGTGTTTTGTGGGGGATCATTGGCTAAGAGGAATGGTGGGTCAAGAATTGGGATTTTTGCAGGAAAAAATGGCTTACAAGCCACCCTACCACTCCATCTGCTGCTGTTGTTTCTCTTCCTCCAAAGCAAAAGCCCCACCAGGCAACGAAATGTCAATAACTAAAGAAATAATTTTTGACATGTTCGGCGAAGGAATTGGAATCAATCACGAGAGCTTTTGTTTCTGTTCACCTTGTTCATTAGGTGGTGGAGGAGGCTAGGCTGGGGAGCTATAGATGGGCCAAGGAGGTTAAAGAAAACAGTGCCGCTCTAGTCTGCTTATCTGCAGAGCTTTGGACTGACAGTGGAGGTAAAAGAAAGTTCCTTAGGCTGATATTCAACACAAATTCTTTGAGTTATCCAAAACTCGATGATGGTCAATATACAAATAACCTAGAGTTCTAGGGACCGCAATTAGAAGGAAACGAAAAACGGGGGGTCAGTGAAAAGTTTTCTGTCTTTGTTTTCATTTTTCTCACGAATCGTGGGAGAGAGTGCTGTTTAATTTGACCATGGGTGTAATTGAATAGATATTTGAAGCAGACACAATAATGGTTTCTTCAAGAAATAGTGCGCAACATCATCAAACTTTTCTTCTGAAAAATATTTAAAAAAAAACAGAGGACGACCAAGTGCTAAGAATCAATCCCACTTGCATTAGAGTAAGGTAAATCCATCAAACTTGCATTATGTAATTTCAGGGCAACGCAAACTTTGATTGCTCCGTTAATTTTTCAAAATAAGAAATCATGTCAGATTGTAGTCGGTTCTTTCATACTACTTAGTATTTGGTTTTGTAATTGCGGGTTGTTCATTTGCACAATTTGAGAACTTTATGACTTTCCAAAGAGTTCATGAACTTTTATTTTTGTTTAGTAAATATAAATTAGGAAGGCACCCAGCAAAATCAAAAGGTCCAAGAATCTTTCCAACCCTTTTTCTCCAATCCGGCAAGAATGGCAAAAGAGTTGGCTTCTCAAGATCTTTCTTTGCACCCTTCTTTGGGTAAATCACAGTGCAGATCTATATCACATCGCTTGCCAATTACTGCAGCATCTGCGAACGGAGTGACCTCCGAGGACATAGGCCTTAGGGTGCACGCGTGTCGCTTAGCAGTTGGCCTAGGGTCAATTTCACCTCCTTGGATTTGAACAAAACTTCAACATCACAAGGAGTTCAGCAGCTAATCAAGGGTTAGCTAGTAACACCCACAGTCTTAGGGGGTGTTTGGTTGGGCTTTGTGAATGAGTTTTGAGCCTCCAAAGCCTTTTGGGGAAATTATGGAGTTTTTGGCAAATTATTTTTTGGACTCTTTGGTCAAATGTTGACCTTCTCAAGGCTGAAAGCTCAAGGCACCCTAGGGCACCCCCTGGGCTGTCTTGAGCTTTCAACATTCTCGGAATGCTAATACCCAATTAATGAAAATATGTTAGTTGCCTTTTTTGCCCTTAAAATTTTTTTAAAAACCCACTTTTGCCCCTCGTGTGTACTGTTCATCTTCTTCTTCATGAGGTGACCGGCGAGGGAGGCCGGCGCCGGATTGGGCCGGCAAGAGGCCAGCGGCCTTCTCCCGAGGCCGGGCGACCCTCGGCGAGGGTCGCGGGACCCAGGCAACGGCCACCTGAGGTCACACGACCCAGGCGCCGGCCGCCTGGGTAGCGCGACTCAGGCGGCCGCTTGGGTCCCGCGACCCTCGCCGAGGGTCGCTCGGCCTCGGGTGACGGCCACCGGCCCCAGATCTGGCCCGCCAGCGGTCGCCCGACCTCAGGCGACGGCCGCCGGCGCCAGATCTGGCTCGCCGGCGGCTGGCCAGCGCCGGCTCCGGCTCTGGCGAAGGGTAAGTTAGGTTTTTTTATTCCCAAATTCCATTTACAAAAAAAATTCACCAAACACTATATTTTGGTCAAAGTAGCTTTACAAAATATTTTTACCAAACACTATTTGCATTTCCCCAAAGGTATTTACATTCCCCCAAGTAACATTTTCAAAGTCGAACCACACATGTCCTTAGTGGACAGAGAAAACAAACAGAATTTCGTTATTATCATCTTTAAATGTATTATGTAATTGCCAAAGCAGCAATAGCCGATGCAATTGGTCTGAAGTTGTCGATCAAAAGGATGTCCTGGCACATCTCCACCATCCTAGGTTGAACCTGACTTGCAGTGGGCTTGACAGAAGCGCTGAAATGAATCATCACGTGAAATCTATCGTACCATTTACGACTACAATTGGTGGACTTAATTCACCAGGTCAATAATTAACGGGTCTTAAAAGAAAAAAGGATAACAACACAACCATTTTCTTAATTTTGACTCAATATACAATGTGATTTTTAAACTTTTAATTTATTCAGTATAATCCAGAATTTTAGTTTAATGGTCAATATAGTTCTTGAACTTTTATTTTGTTCAATGTGGTCCGTAGACTTTTGATACACGTTCATGAATCATTCCGGGACTATATTAAACATTTTCATATAGTTCAAGGACTAAATTAAACATGTACCAAAAGTTTATGAACGAAATTGAACAAATTAAAAGTTTAGGGACCATATTGCAGATTGGTTAAAGTTCATGGATCACATTACACATTAGGCCAAAGTTCAGAAACTATTTGCGTCATTTTCCCCAAAGAGAACTAGCAACTACTAACACTTGCTTTGCATGAGGCTTCACATCACGTGAAGGCCTCTTAAAGTGAGCGTGACTCACATGATGTTTTATTTCAATGGATAGTTTCAATACCCTACGACTGTTTCTTTCATAATGATATGGTTCATAAGCCAATGTGCTAGGTGATAAATGAAACGTGCTTGAGATGGTAGACAGCATCGAGGCATCATTGATTGTTTTTCCGGCGGAGAAATTACCAGACAGCTGCACATCGCTTGACGAGGCTCGAAAGGGACAAAAGGATCAAGACCTTGGCTGATAAGTGATAATGTTCTTCAACTGAAAATGAGTGACCTTCCTTTTGTAGCCCGGACCTGAGTCTCCTAAAAATTAAAGGTAAAATGAACCCATCCCACAAAATTTTGCTTACCTTGGATTTGTTTTCCTTTCGTCTAGAATTCATTGATCTGTGATATTTGGAGTTGAATATAACAGGATAGGATCAGAAACTATACACAAATCTCATAGCACATCCTCTGGATGGGTATGGCCAAGCTGTTGCTCTATTAAGTGCTACCATTTGACAAAAACGAAGACACAGTAATCCGGAAAGCAGTGATGGTGTTAGCAAATGGGGTGGAGCTGTTTCAGTTAAGCGGTTGGTGTTTGGTGAAGTGCTGCCCGTATTGGGAGTGGAGGTGCACGGATGAAGTGGAGGAAAGGGCATCGATGGCGGTAATGGAGACGGAAATGTCAAACGTGATCTTGTCGGATATATAGTGGTGGGAGATGGTGGAGAGTGATTGCCTAGCAATGTGGACTGAGCTCGTGGAAGGGGCGAAAATGGTAGCTATGATAGGGATGGAAGTGTTGGAATTCTGTGGCCTGCAGTTACGCCATGACCGGTGTCGAAATGGTAGGTACTGTGGGGCTGAAATTAGAGAGCTTGGCAGCGTCGGTGGTGGTGACTGGTGACAATGTGTTCATGTTGGCTGTATAAGTAGTGGGAGTAGAGATGGTGGAGATCACACAAGCAGCGGTGTTGGTGATAGGAAAAGAACTGAGATTGAGATCTCGAACTCAGAATTCCCATACATCATGTCAGGTGCTCGAAAATGCATTTCGTACACACGGGAAAAATCTCAAAGCACTATACCAGAATAGGGTACAACTTAGTAGAAAACTGAAAGTGCAGTTATGTGATCGCCGCAATATACTGATGTAATCGTTGCCATAGAGATTACTTGGAATATACAGAACGATTTACCAAAATTTACAAGAGTTGCCAATGACGTGAAGCGCACACAATCCACAGCAAGGTACATCAAAAGGAAGCTTTTTGAGCTTTTCCACCAGGCTGAACGATCCTTTTTGGACCTGAATTTCATGCGATTCACTTGATGATTGAGTCAATTTTGCTCGACCCAAAGAACCATGCTCCAAAAATTAGTTCAAAAGCATCAATTCCAGCTTAAACAAAGAGTTCTCAGTCCCCTTGACCTCGCTCCTCTTCCCCAAAGACTACAATGCTAACAGTCCTTCCAATCCTTGTGGTTGCATGTTCGACTCTAGTCAGTTGTTCCTGGGGGTTCATTCTAGTTTAATCATTCACAAACCTAAATGGTGACAGAAGCAGCTTCCATTGTAACTGTCCTCTAACACTATAGATGAGACTTCACCATGGTTCAGAATTGTTACTGAGAAAATTCCTAGCTTGTGTTGGCCTTCCCCAGCCGTCCTCCATCAATATGAGATCGAGGCGTACCATGAGTTTCTCTTCAGCATCATCCTCCATTATGGTGGATGGATCACTTGGTATGTCTTTTAAAGAGGAATTCTGTAGCAACCGAGATAGCAAAAACTAAATAAGAAGACAGATCACTTACCAGGAAAGTCGAATTGTCTCTTTCAAAATTGAGCATATTTGCCTCCAAATCCAGGTAGGAGCTATCTCTTGCTTCGTACATGGAGATTTTTCGCACTTCTATCTCAGGTTGGAGGCAAATACTTGTATATAGAAAATTTACCTTTGTCTCCTTGTACAACTTGAGAAATTCCAGAGATTGCTCGTATAGACCACAGTGATAGAGAAGAATGCTGTAGTCTCTTAGTTCCTTTGGATCAAACTCAAGAAGAATAAGACGCTCACATGCTGGAACAATGAAAATACCGATTAAATTGCCTTCTTCTAGAGATCAGAAAAGCTAAATAAAAAGACACTGAAGTACACTCAACAATGGCATCACAAAATCCTTGGTTCCCCGATAAGTACAGATGACACAAACTAGTAGAAGGCATACAGAAAACACATGAAGTATTTGACTAAAAAGCAAATCCACTGTCAAACATAAAAGACTTCATTGGTGTCCACTCAAATTATGGAAATATATCCAAATAAACCAGTGGCTAAGTTGATGTGCATAGAGAGGAGTCTAAGAACTTGTCTTTTGCCAACATAGGCCATTGCCTCCCCAAAACATTGAAATCAACCAAGAACCTTACAAAGAAGAAAAACTATTTAAGACCCGGATCATGTTCCTAAAGAGTCCAGCCTATGAAATTCATTCCAGAACCTATGGCCTTTCAGGAAGACAAGCCCGAAGCCACAGGGACATGTCGTGTATATCATTAGGATACACATTACTTTCACACTTCCATTGGCAATTTCCAGCAGTAATGATGCAAAAACCAATAAACAAGAAAAACTCACCTTTTACGCATGGGCAACTAAAGCAGCACAAATAGTGTCTATGACTCAAGAACTTGAGTTCTAAATGCGGCAGTTTCAACACTAAAAACTTTTCATTGCTATTATTTTTTTGGCCAATGATGGTAGGAACTCTTTCAAGATGCACATTACGCACCGGCTAATGCACGCCTCATATCCCCAAGACGAACAGTAGTCCAAACTCCGCGATCCAATCTGTATTGAGCTGCCTTGGTAGATGCAAGCTGAAAGCCACTGTAACATGCCCAAAATAGACATAAATGACTAGAACAAACTTAAATTGCAGTTTTATAATTGCAATTAAAAATATATATATAAACTGCACAGAGCAAACTCAATTATCTTCACTAAGATCAAATCTATCAACTTGATTAGCAGCATGTGCTGCCCTAATGAATAAATAAAATGTAAAACCCACAGAAGCACACTCGACTACCTTTCTTCACTAACGTTGGATCTGTCGGAACAATTAGCAGCTTGTGCAGCCCTTAAGAATAGACTCTCATTACGGTTGTGTTGAAATGGCCAGAAAGCACCCTTTAAATCTCTCAAAATCTGCATAAGTTATCAGGCAGAAAGCTCCATAAATATCCCCCTGTAGTTGCAAAGGAATAGCCTAATATAAGACACTAGTTATTCAATCAAATCAATCCCATAAATACTATGCCACAAGCCATACCATGAAGAACCACATCGAGAAGAATGGATCCCGAATTTGTAATACACCATCAAAGTGATATGAACACAAATATCAAGTGAATATCAATTGGGATTTTAAAACTGACACTGACAAAATTCCTTCTAGTCAGTTTTGTTGTTTTATGTGTTCATATTGGCTTTTCCCCCTTCTCTTTCTTTGTGTTAACATTAGAGATCACAGGCCCCATGGCATGGGAAACATAATTCAGCTTTTTTTTTGGTAAAGGTAAGATGAACATAATTCAGCTTTCGTCCTCACAAATTGTCAAAATCAAAGAGGAGCATCTTCAGTCCAAGTAACTAAGGACATGTTTGTTTGCATTTAAACAAAAGCAAAATAGTACTATTCTTTCCCAATAGAATTAAAATATTATTCAAATTTCAGAACATTATGAAAAAATTTATATGTGAATCTATGTGTCAACACTCTAGTGTTGTGAAAGTTTCAAAGAGTTTCAGATTTGAAAAAAGTCAGGTCCTGTGAGCGCAAGGTTTAAATTAAGCAAAAAGCAAAAGTAAAAATCAATCCAAACATGCCCTAAATCATAGAAGATATGTGTTTGAATGACAGATGGGTGAATATGACCTTTTGGCATCATAATTAGAATCAGCATAATCTTTTGTCGAACATTTCCTGACATCATTAAAATAAGCCAAATAATGAGAAGATGAGAGAAATGACCTGCACAAGTAGGGCTTGTGAAGTCATTATGTGTGGTTGATCAGACTCTTTGCTTTGCTGTTTATCATAGCCTCTTGGAAGACCCTCAAGATCATGTGGAAAGAATATTTCCACATCAAAATTCAGCAGACCCCAAAGTCTGAGCATTTTTAAGCTTTCTGAATAGATAAGGGAAAGCATTGCAGCTGACCCTGAGCGGTGCGTTAAAACCTACTCAGAACAGCAAGATATGATGAATTATTTGAAGAAAGGCCCACCTCTGATTCTACTCATTCTCTTCATAAAATGGGCATAAACTCAATAATGAAGTATTTACCGAATGAAGATACAGAGATCGAAAATCTAGCAGACTCCTGGCACTGCTTCTGCGAAATCCCTGATCAAGACGGTATCATGGTTAGGCAACCCATTATTGTATTAAGAAAAATAAAAGATCTAAAACATAGCAAAAATTCATACGAAGCGAAGAAAGCAGAGCATCAGATTTTGTCAAAAAATGCCAACACAAGGAGCATCGTTAATTTCGGCAGAACGCAATATTTTAGTAGGAAATGCAGAAAAATCGATAAGCCTTTCTCTCAGTTTCTCGTGACCCTCGGAATCGGAAGATGGTGGGAAGAGAGAGAGAGAGAGAGAGAGAGAGAGAGAGAGTACCAAATTTGCAAATTATATATAAAGAAAAGATTAACTATTGGAAGAATAAAACCATCTTATATTATCAGGGTGAAGATCTGTGAAACATTAAATATTCTGGAAATAAACTTTTCTGTGAATGCCTCCACCGATAGACAGAAATAGGGAGATATACAGGACTGTGCGTAATACCACAATAGATGATAATAGAGGACCAAATACTTACATCAGTCTTAATTGCAACCAAAATCCCCACCACAACGCCTTGGGCTCATTTTCTAATCATCTAAAATCTATGGAAACATATTCCAATGAAAAATTCTTCGTTTGATCAAGCAAATATGGAACCCTCTTCCGATAGAGGCATATCGACAATCGAAAACAAAAATAACAAGCACAAAACTGGAAAAAGAATAACTCAACGTAAGTAAAACAAGCTTTGCATTCGGATACCTTCCTGCTGTATAAATACTTATCTAAGCTATCCAAAAAAGTCTGTGGTGATGACTTGAACCGAGAATTGTAGTGCGAGCAGTATCCCATCGAGAGGTCATCCAATCTTTGAATAAATGCCTCCACAGGGAGAGGTACTGAAGAGTGAGAAACAAGGGAATCATCCTCCGCCGCTATATAGAGAGCAGTTTTCCCCAAATCAACACCTCTGTTGATGCTAATGCTGGTTTCTCTCTCTATATCAGAAAATTTTCCAATCTGCGAGCGGAATTCCTTCCTTGCCTCCTACGGGACATCAATCAAGCACCAATTACAGTACTGAATACGCATCGGCATCAAGTTTACCAGGGAAGCATGCAAACACGAGCGAAAACCACATGTAATCAATTACCATATTGTATAACCCGATCTCTAAAAGGAGCAAGGAACCGACATTCCTATATTTAAACAGATCCACATTTCAAACTGAACCGACTTAAGTCGCCAAAAAAAGGACCTGTCTTACCAATTAGTGGGATTTAATCAAAACATTTCTCAAGAATTTCACCTGACTTTCCAACAATAAGCACAATAATATATTCAATTTTCTGTGTAGGAAAAAAAAGCGAAACTTGATATTAAACAGAAACCAAAAACATCCTGTAATCGTAAAGGAGAAACAATTGGAACGCCAGAGACCGTAACCTGGATAAACGATACTATAGTACTTGATTAGCCTAGCCATGCATTGCGCATGCCTCGTATGACATATCGGTTTCAATTATCAAAAAAACTAAAGAAAAGGAGGACATCTCAAATTCAAACAACGAAGCAAAATAGCAAGACATGAGCATTACAACGAAATCAAAATGGCACAACCCTGGCCGAGCAAGCTTACATCCGATCAACGCATTGAATCGTGAGATTTCTCATACACAAGCTACGCTCACAAGCCAATGGTTACTCACTTTGGCGTGGGTCGTCTCGACGCCCAACGAGTCCAAAGCGTCGTGCAACGCGAACTTGAGGTCGCCGGCCACAAACCGAGGGCTCCGCCCGGCGCAGCAAATCACGCGACCACGGCGGCGGCGGCAGCAGGATCGGTGGTGCTGCGGCGGCGGCGGCGGCGGCGGCGATCTCGAGGATTTCGGAGGGGGAAGAGGCGTCCTGAACTTGACGCATTGAGAGGGGGAAGAAGGAGAAGGAGAAGGAGAAGGGGTAGCAGCAGCCGTTGCCATGGAATTCATCATTTCCACAGTCGCATCGAGAGAGAGAGAGAGAGAAATATCCACGGAACGAGAGTGGATGTCGTTCGAGGAGGACGGAGAGAGTTTATATTTCGGTTTTAGATTTTTTTCATTTTTCTTTCTTTTTTTCTTTTTTTGTGTAAAAGAGTTCAGATCGTAATATCTCCCAAATACTCGGACTTAATTAATATCATGATTTTTTTAATTACTATTAAATGAGCCGCTGGCGTCATAATTTCAGCACGATGAAAATTAATTTTTCCGTCTCCATCTAATAAAAATGTTTTCGCTAAGGTGTTGTCAACTTGTGGTAGGAAATCGAATCACGAGAATAGATAAAATAAAGGATATGTATCTTATTTCAGTTTCGTACCTAACTTTTCTTTTTGTCTAAAAAGAATGTCACAAACTTACGCTATAATCACAAATCGTCTTCTCATCCAGAAATTGCCACTAATTTCTTTAAAACATCAACATAAAGAGGCTATGTTCATACGAAGATGAGAGTGTTCGTAGTGAAGACACGGGTTCTGATAATAAAGCCCGAATTGGCGCTAATGTTAATAATTTTGAAGAAATTGATGGCTATTTTTAGATGGGAGTGCAAATTTAGGACAATAGTGAAAATTTGTGATTTTTTTAGACAAAAAAATTCGGATCGTGCTTTTTCCACTCATCCTTTGGCTTTGACACTCCTTTTCTTTGTGTTTTGACCTTACCATCCATTGTGGGACTCACCACTTCTGGTACAACTCTAGAAGAGTGATTTTTTTTAATTATTCGATCCTTCTTCTTTTTCTTTGCGGGTTCCACTTTCCTTTTTTTTTCTTTCTTTTCATGTCTCTGACATCTCAATTCTTCGCTTTTTCAAATCGTCTTTATATTTTCTCTTTGACAAGCCATTCTCTTAGGCCTCCCACTCCTCCTTCTTCTTCAGTAAATCTATCATGCATTTGCAATCCCCTAAAAACTGCTTACTTTAGCAATCCGCACACTCCTCATTCACTATTGGAGGTATGGTTCTGGCAAAAGCTTGTTTGTTTTTTCTTTTTAGTTTTCTTGTTCTCGATTCATGCTCATCCCGGTCTCTATTGAGTATTTCTTGATAATCTTTTCTTAAAAGTGAATTTGACTTTTAGATCATAGAAATTCTTGATTTTGTGATTCAATTTTGCGTTTAGAGTATATTGTGCATCAAAACAATGTTTGTGAATCAGTTGCACAATTTCTTTGTAGTCTGTAGCATACTTATGTCTTATAAACTTTTTATTCCTCTGGGTTCAGTTTCTCAATATCGTTTCCATAAGTTCTTCATCCTCAATTTTGTGATGCTGTTGTTGCTTCTCATTAATTGACTTGTTGGAAACAATGATACATGATATGTTTAATCTGGTTGTTTAATCTTAGGAGAATTGAAGTAATCTATTTTCTTTGACAACAATGGAGCCCAAAGGCGATTTGCAAAAGTGAAGAATTAAGATGTCAAAGGCATGAAAAAATGAAGAAAAAGGAAAGTGAGACCCGCAAAGAAAAAAAAAAAAGAAACGATATCCAAATAATAAAAAAAAATCACTTTTGTAGAGTTATACTAGAAATGATGAGCCCCTTAAAGGATAATATGGTCAAAACACAAAAAATAGGAGTGTCTAAGTCAAATGAGGAGCGGAAAAAGCACGGCCCAAAAATTCAGGACAAAATTGACATTCGGACCTGAATTTTATCCGCTTACCTTCGATCATCACTAGCTTTTCGTGGGTTTGCGCATTAGAGTTCGACAAGGAGAGCATCCGTGACAACCACATTGATATCTCCCATCTATCATCTCATCCTGTCGATGTATTCGGCCAAACAATCAAAGATAACATGGAGAAACAATCCATGTCCACACTAACATCTACTAAGGTAACAGGTATGATGCGGAGCACATATTGAACATAGAAACCTGCGACAACCCGCAGATCACTACAACTTTGAGCGGTTTTACTACGTATTAGTTTGTATGCGCCTTCTATGTCAAGAGCTTAGTCAAGACCTTCTAAGCGCACTTCCAGCGACCTTCTCCTATACTATGTGGTCCGTGCTCGTGTTGGCTTGGCATAATACAGAGGGTCATTTCTTCTACCTTTGTTTCTCCATCTGAGCCGTCATAGTTTAGACACTCATGGGAATGACCTGACACCGCCGACATATGTTGCAACAACCGACGCGGATCCTCCTGCTGCAAGGTGATCCCACGAGTTGGTGGATAATACGACAAAGTCTGCCAGCTTTCCAGGAGCTAAAGAGCCCAAGTCATTGTCGAGGAAGCATGCATGCGCAGCTGAGATGGTGTATCTGCAGAGGCAAGATTTGTGATCAACAAGCAGAGAAGGGCTTACAATAGAATGCAGAACAGGGCAGAGTGGTGCGAGGAACAAGTATCCATGTGCAGTTGCTCGTGCACATCACAGAGAGAGATGGCCAATCCGTTGGTAAATAGAAAAACTTTCATTAACAGCTTTCAGATTCATTATGAACAACTTTCAGATTAGTGGGAATCGATTGGTGTAAACAATAAAAGCATCTCCTTTGCACCCAAAAAGTAGAGGAATACAGGGAGTTACGGCACAAGCGAGGTGCCAACTGATAAAAAATGGTAAGAGTCGAGAGAAAGAAATGTTCCCAGAACAAGTATAGCAGCTAATGCTTCCTAGGCAGCCCCTCCCATCAAATCTGAGCAAAATCATCCTCCATTTTATATCCTATAGCCCTCTCCACATATGCCATTGCCAATTAGTCTTTTTCCACCACAGCAATGGCCCTTAACCCGATAGCGGACCCCTCATATAGACTCTTAATTAATATGACTTTGCTGGATAGAACTAAATAAGTGTTCCAGCATATACAGTCTCAAGAGGATGATGTTGAAAATCGGCAATCTGACCAACCCCCGGAATTCTCCTTGTTGGGCTAGCAGTCCAGCAAAACATACTAACGATGGTACTCGTTTTGATTAACTGCTAGATCATTTATCATAATGTGTACTTGAATAGCAGCAAGCATGACAACCCATCAAAAATGGAAAATTGAGCTTACGCATGTATGGCATCTTTCAATGTAAGACATTCCGTTGGACCCCAAGGATCTTCCCAACCAGGTGGTATTCTTTTAATTGCTGTCCCGATACTATGTAAAGGATCAATATCTATAACCTGAAATCAAATCATCGCAAATGCATCAAAGTAGAATATTCTACTCTTAAGCAACACATACATAGCAGTTGGTAACATAATTCTTACAGGCCAGTCAGAACCAAAAGCCAAGCTTCCGTTGCTGCCTGAAAGTGATCGAAATAAATAAGATCCCAGGTCAGCCCTTTCCTTTCCAAGCTTCTTTGATGCAGAATCAGCATCATCAAGTAAGTGGTCTGGCTGTAAAAAGCAAGCATTAATCTGTGCATTGACAATTCATACGTTTAACCAGATCAAAAGGCAGAAAGGTCATTGGACCATTAGTTGCATCCAGCAGAAAGCATCCCATGTAAAATGCTTTACTCCAAAGAGCTTTAGATTGAAATCGAGGTGCATGTAAAGAAATCAGGAAGTTGCAGAAGACATAATTCAGAAACGACCATCTCCAAGATCACCACAAACCTCTACTTGTAAGCATCTCTCAAACAAGGTTTAAAGTGGAAAACCCAAAAGGTAATAGTTTATGTACCTGCACTGAGGCAATGATCCCTTGCTGACTAAATCGAGCTGCTGCTCCCATCGCCAAATGTTGAGCATGTTCAATCTGCAAAAAGCCCACATTACTCATCAATAATATGACGCTACAAAGTCATCAACTAAAGTCAAAACTTAACCCTCCACAATCTGTGACAAAGTCTAATGAGATAGCACAGCTAATTCTGTGCTTTGGCCAAAACATCACCCTGAATCTGCGATCTCTCACTCCATTTATAGAAGCAGTTGACTGATACACATCCAAAACTAAATCATTTGCTTTATCTCCAATAGCATGAATAGCAACCTGAAAACAACAAAACAAAGCTTTCAATTGTCAAACATTAGAGAAGTATATCAATTTCAAGCAGCTTACGTTGAGAAATTACTTGAAGCCCGGATTTATCTGAAGTCACAGTCATGTTGAGAAGCCTCTCATGTTCTATAAGTTGCAAACCGCGATTATGAGGCTCATTTACATAAGGCTGTGAAAACAAAGCACACATGAGCAATAACAATTACTAGGTTACATGAATAGAATTTGTGTTCTTGTCATTCATCAATACGATAGATTGTCGCTACCAACCTACCAACAGGCCTGCCTTCGGTTGAAGGTAATGAAATAGAGAAGACAAAATTCTACAGCTATCCCACTAAACAAGGGTAAATGCTCCCACATTTCATAGAATATATGTGAATGGTTGTCTCTCACCTCACGAAAAAGTGCACTACTAGAACCCAAAGATCCATCAGCAAAAGCCTTAACGCCACCCAAGTAAATCCATTGGCTGAAGGCTCGACCAAATTTGTTAACTTGATCCTAAGGAACAAAATCACAGTTTTAATAAGTGAAAGGGAAGGAAAGAGCAGAAGCACACCATCAATTTTACTGACAACCATGTCCACAAACATGTGACCTCGACAGTTGCTTTGATAGAAGAACAAGAAAACAATTGACACAGTTTCTATTGCAAATAAATTATGTAAACGATAATTACGGTGCCCAAGAGAGTGTATATTGATGGAGAGACTTACAGATGATGCCAAATCTTATAACAAGTATCAACTGAAAATGCAGAATCTTATAGGAGACTTGTCACTTATATTTGGCAAAAGTTCTCCTAATTGATGCGCAGATACAACATCATGATTTTTTTGCCATATTTTATAGAGAAAATGAAAGAAATAAAAAATTGACAGACCATGCAGAAAATGTGATCAAACAAACTTCAAATTGTCTGCCGAAGTAATATTTTATCATTTACCTACACAATAGCTCATGCACATTTATTAGAAAAATGAATAAAGGTAACATCCACTTGACTGAGAGCATTAAGCAGCACGAATATATAATAAACATGCAGATTTCAGATTATAATTCCTACGACAACGTACAAGCAAAAGCGACCATGTCTCCATTGGAAAAAATAAGCAAACTCTCATTATCATCCTCCCTGATGAATCGGCCCACTGATAAACATCTGCAAGAGACGGCAGGAAGTCATAATCCTGATTACTAACACATGATGGTTCAGATGCATCATCTTTTTTCCTATCATTTACGAGATACCTTATTGTTGTCTTAATGAGGGGTGCCTTCCCTCTTATAAATACCAGGTTCGAGAGCATTATTACTCCGATAAAAAGTTGAATCTACAGGGGATACAAAGAGATAAATATTTTCCTATGTATATCATATAAGACTGGTTGAGAAGAAAGCAACTCAAATACAAAACTTTCGACAGGCAGAATCAATAAGGGAACAAAGCATGTCCACATTAGAAGACACAAATCATTCTATTAGGGAGAAAGAAGCAGATAAGTCGAATCTGCCGAGATTTTCAAAGTAGAAGACAGCATTAAAAAATTCACATAGTTTATGACAAGATAATCTTCACTTAATAATCAGTGCCTGCGGCAAGTATTATTCCCTGATACCTGAAAAATCCTGCCAAGAGAACTCCACTGGAGCCCCAGGAAAGTATCTTCCAAAATCAGCAACTGTCGTTACACCCTTTGTCAAGGCATATTTGCTGGCTCTGAAAAGAGCCTCTCTCCTTTCATCCAAAGAAACTTCCGGTATGGATGCGAGAAGCAGCTTCATTGCAGAATCAATCAGTAACCCAGTAAGTTCTGCATAACGATGCAACGCCAGATTCAGAATTGCCCTCGTTAACTTTGGATGAAAGTTACATATACAGCACATTTGGTAACAATGAGGAATTCCTGACGACGTAAACCAGAATCAAGTAAAACATGACATGAAATACTTTGAAGGAGAATCAGTCTGTTAGTTCCCCACAACAATTTCAAGTGTCTGCTATGGATTTCTCAGGTAACCAGCAACAATCAGTAACCCAGTAAGTTCTGATGCCGTTGCAAGTATAAGGGGAACACTGTTGTAGTTTCAGCTAACTTCTAATTTTGTATCAAAATGATTGATATCCTGCCAACAGACAATGCCGTTTCCAAATACAATAGTAGTTGAGGTACTTCTTAAAGAAACCAAAGCTCTGTAGGGAGAATATTAATAGAGTCCCAACCCACTCGCCACCCTTGCACCATGACCAGGAATATACTGGGAATTACAACCCGTACACACTAATAGAGGCATCACCAATTAAATTAGCTACTCAACTCAATAGCTTCTCTTAACTAGCGACGATTATGTCCATTATGTGCCATCAAAAATCATGTTCTGATCTGATTTGATTCATTGAATCTTAGGAACACTTGGACAGTATCAACATTACCTCCATCAGCAGTTCTAGAAATAGTTCCCCCTTCAGGATCTTCCGACAGCTTAGAAATACCTGCCACCTCCATTGCCACAGAGTTAGCCAAGCCCATGTGACCATCCATCCTTGTTACCCAGACCTGTAATCATGTATACAAAAGGACCACTGAAATTTCAATCTGGCATTTATAATCGTATTACAAGAGCATCTTAATCACACAAAGTATAGCTCCTTACAGGATTTGCAGGTGTAACTTCATCGACCCAGGAGGTTACAGGCAATTCTCCTCCCCAAAGGTCATTGTTCCATCCACCACCCAATATCCAAGAACCAGGTTTGGAATCTGAAATAATTACCATGAAAGAAGCCTTCCAGTAGGTTACAAATCACATGAACAAACACCAGGTATTTGATTTCCAAAAATTAAATTGAGCTAGAACTACCAAACTATATAGCCAGTGACAATTCCTTCTTTAAAAGATGTTCAAAAGAAAAAAGTATGCAGGAACAGAAGAAACTCTTGGTGCATGCTGTGGTTGATACAGCTCTAGTAACGTCTGCTTCTAAGAAATAAGTAATTGGACAGAGAAGGAGACAAATGGAAGGAAAGGAGTAACCCTTTGCTGGGCCTACAAGTCTTCATGAACTGAAGTTTTCACTTCATCTGCAGCATCTATTTTCAAACTTCAGGATGCCTTTACTTTTCTATAAGATCACAGACTGAAATAAGACTAGGAGTCTATTTCTGACATGATCATTCACAATCAAAAGATTAGATGCCGCTGTGACCTTATTGAGGGATGACATCACAATAAGTCAATAAATCAGTAGCTTGTCAAAGCCACGGAAGAAAAGGAAATGAAAAAGGTTATAGGTGAAACACAAAATTAAGCTATAGGAAAAGGTATGAAGGAGAATGGAATGGCTGAGAAAGACCTTAGGAATCTTTCCTGGTATAAACCTCAAGTATAAACACACACAGTGAGATCTTCAATGGGAAATCAACCGGCCATTCGAAATATGCACAAAAAATGTGACCTACAGGGCTACAGGTATATGTGTTATTTCACTATTAGTTAGGTGAAAATCAGGATCGGATTTACTTCTTGCAGCTTCTTCAATCTTCCTCACAAACTCTTCTTTACGATTAACACCCCGGAGTTCCACCCGGCGCATCTGTTTTCCATCAACATCAACAAGTACTCACATGAAAATACGGAATGATCAGATGGAAAAACCAAATAGACAATGGAAAAGAAGAATCATTCTTTGTAAGTTTTACAAAAAGGACAAACCATTGGGCAAAGTTATGTTAGATAATGCAAATGGTCATAATTTGTCTAAAAGCCCCATGTTGTGTCCTTGTTGGGGGAGGGGTTAGACAGAAGCCTCAAGCAGAAGCTCACATATTATATGCAGCCACTTAAGTGAAGAATGATGCTGTTCATCTTAATATTAGCGAACAAATAATCCACGCTCAACCTACTACTTTCATAAAGTCTACCAGAAAGGAAGGACGGATTTTGCCAAATTGGAATTTCTCTCTAACTTGGAACGTGATGCATTTTTTCTGTTCAAATGGGGCTTACAGCAGGAATTGGGCTCCAACTGATCAGTGATTGATTGCAGGATAAATATTACTTTGTTCTTTGCATTTTGGCCAGTTAACCATTGCTAAGGTCCATACAAATTTTTCTATCACACTCTGGAATCTCATCTAAATACCATGGAATGAGCCTTTAATCCTGTTCATGGGCTAAACAACTCTCAACAAAACGCTGAATACTTATTCTTATTGAGGAATGTCAGAAAAACCCTTTATTTTGGGATAAGGAAGGGGGTTATTGGATAGAAGAACAAAGTACCCTCGACAGCTTTAGCGGTCACCAGAGAAGTGTACACAGAACCGTGCTGAACATACACTAAGCCAGAATCTACGGACCCCATATAATGTAAACATAACGTCTGCTCAACCCCAAAAGAAAAACCATAAATTTATCGAGCCAACTTGATATGCCTGTTTTTTCTCCTTTTGCTCTTTTCCCCATCTGCGTGATTTGAGAGCGTGTCGCAGCACATTCGAATTTATAAAAACAAACCAATGCATTGTAAGTGGGGATGGTTTGTAGACCTGCAGTCCTCCAAAAATCATGTGCACATGGGAATCGATGAACCCGGAGACCACAACTTTTCCTCCAAGATCCAATAGTTCGGTACCGGAGTGTACCAACTCCTGCATTCACACAGTCCATGTATGTAAAGAAGGCATCTATCTGAGCTAACGAAATTATGATAAAGCTAGAGTTAAAGGCAGCCCCTGAGTTTATCACAACACAACCAGCTCTAAGAGGCTCTCTCCGTATACAAGGAACACACTCCAAGGAATCCCTAACCACTTAACGTTTGCACATACTTAAAGCATGGAAACACCAGCTCATTCAAGCCATTTCTCCAAAAAGAAGAGGAAGAACCTTGAGAGACGAGTAGCTTCCGACTCGGAGTATCCGCCCGCTGCGGACGGCCATGGAGTCGGCGAACGGCAGGGACTCATCGCTCGTGTATATCGTGCCGTTCCACACGATCAGGTCCGCGACCGGAGACGACCGGGTGAAGGGGAGCAGCGACCGTACGCTCGACCAGTCTTTCACCAACCAACAAAAATCCAGCTGAGCTCGCAATCAAAAAACGAACAGAACCCGCGCGTTCTTGCGGGCGAACGAGAAGAAGGAGAAGAAGAAGTCGCCGAAACGAGCGGCGGAGACTTACGGTAAGAGTCGAGAAGACGGAGCGAGAGGACCGACAGGAGGAGGACGGCGGCGGCGGAGATGATGGGGGAGAGATTCATGCGCTCGGGTTTCAGCTGAGCTCTCACTGCTCACTCTATCACTCTTTCACCCTCCAAAACCAACAGTCACCGCCACGGCCACGGCCACGGGCGGAGAATCATCGGCGGTGGAGATTCTTCGACGGTGAAGAGAACATGAGATTTGTGAAATGGGCCGAACAACGTTATTCATGGCCCAAAAAGTTGAATGATCGGGGACAGGCCCATAAGAGAATGTCGCTTCCGTGAGGCCCAAAATTTCCGACCCGAATTAACACGTCTCGACCCGATTTCTAGACAAATTCTACGAGGTTTGTATGCATGAGTCTTATAGCATGATTATAGGAGGACCAAAAAACTAGCATGAACCCAACGTGGTCGCAGAACTGATCGGCCCCTACTGAACCTTTATGGAATGAGCCACTTTTACACAATCCGTTCGATGAAGAAGTTGTGAATGAAATCCTAACTGCTCCACTACCAACTACCCCGAAGGAAGACTCGCTTGTGTGGTCACCATATCAGTCCGGTTGCTATTCCGTTAAAGCAGATATAATGAGCTACGAAAGAATGAGACCACACACGGCTCTAGGCAGCCCTATGCCCTATTCTTCCTACCATACACCCAATGCTCTCTGGAGCAAAATTTGGAAGCTGAAACACTTCTAAAAATCGGACTTTTCATATGGAGTGTTTACCAACATGCATTACCTACCAGGGTAAACTTGTTCAAGGGAAGGGTATTATCTGAGCCGTTTTGCCCTTTGTGTCGAAAAAAGCCCGAGATAGTCGAGCATCTATTCCTCCTCTACGACAAGACAAAGCAAGTTTGGTCAAATCTCTAATTCAACATCCACTTATTTCACCAACAAGTCACTAGATTTGAGGAATGATTGCTAAACTACAATGATATGACCTAGAAGAACATATCATTCGATATCATCACAGTCACCCTTTGGAAAATTTGATTAGCGCGTAACTCCCTTGTCATCCATCATGAGCAGCTGGACCCAATCAACATAATCGACTCTGCTCTATGCATGCATTGCAATTACATGAAGTGAAATAGAAGCAACTTAAAGCGCGAAGCAGTATCGCTAAACTTACAATTGGGATAGAGACCACCGGACCTTGGTTTGCTAAAGATAAACATTGATGGATCTCACCTCTTTGGGACGTGAATCCCTCGCCTTGTTTTTTACTCTCTTTCTCTCTCAACTTCAACAATTGCAAGAACCAAATTCCTATAAGCAACCACGTGGTTATGCTTGCATTTGGATTCCCGATTAAGAAGCACTATCCATTTTTTTTTGTAGAAAATGAACAAATTAGAAAGTATTTTCCTAAAGATAATGGTTTATTTCGCTCGAAATAATTAGTTGTTTAAAAATATTTTCATTATCGACAACAATTTACGTTTAAAATTTTTTGTGAACGGTGAAAATATTTTTGTCCGTTCATTTTCGCAAGCATTTATCTCGCAGCAGGAAGTCATTTTCTAGGAAAATGATTTTATTTTTCGGTATTTGGCTACAACCTGAAAATCAATTAGAAAATATTTTCCGTTGCATGGTGTGCAGAATTTGATTTGATTTTCCACGGGAAAATTACTAAAAAAATTCAAAATTTTAAATTATTTTTATTTTTAATTACTTTTCTTCACTGCAGGCAAGCCCGAGCTAGATCGGCCAAGTATTGAGCTCGCCAACTTGCGTCTTGGCCAGTCGTCGAGCTGCCGGCTATTGCCGAGGCACGCGTCTAGAGAAGGAAGGAGGAAAGAAAAGAGGAAAAAAGAAAAGAAAAGAAAATTTAAAAAAAAGTAAAAAATCAATTTTTTTAAATAAAAATAATTAAAAATTCGATTTGTTTATAAAAATATATTTACATAAGAATAAACGTTCCATTAACCAAGGATTTGAGTTTGAGCGCTGAGGACCAGCGTATGGTCTTTGTAGACATGGGCCTAAGGGTTGGGACTAGATTTCGAGCATTAGGGACTAAGCACGGCCTTGATGGACTTGAGTTCAGATGCCAGAGCATCGAGTACGTGTATGGGCACTAGGGGTTTGGGCTCGCCCTTGATAGACTTGGGTATGGGCGTCGAGAGCCTAGGCCTGAGCACTGTGGTCCCAGGCCTAGCCTCAGGAGATCTAGTCTTGAACGCCAAGACTCGAGAGCTAACATTGGGGTTTTCATGTCCAAATATAGAGTTTCGGATTCAAGTGCCGACACCTAGTCATATTTTGGAAAACGTTTTTTTAGTTCTTTCAAAATAGAAAATCATTTTCTTGAATTTAAGCTTTGATAGTAAAACTTTTTTTTTCAATTGACTCGTTCTCCAAAGCGAACCAAGCGCCGAAAAATGAGAAAAATGTTCTTTTTTAAATATTATCCGCGAAATAAACCACCCTAAGTGTGTGCTTAAGTTATGGTCCTTTGGAGAGATCGGTCAAGCTAAGATTACGATAAAGCATTGTTTTTGTTAACCTTCGTCCTTTGAGAACGTATGTTGACTGGTCTTTACAAGGGAGAGGCTGGTCAAACTAAATTATGAGAGGGGAAAAAGTGTGTGGAATCACTTTCAGCGACCTCGAGCGATGACGGTCCACGGCGGCCATCTCATCCTGGAGAACTAGTTTTATTACTTTTGCCAAGTTTAGAGATTCTTCTAATTTGTACCCCCAACAAATTGCAACTTGCATACGAAAAAGAAAAATTAGACATTTAAAAGATTTCACCGTACCAACTCATTAAGAAATTAAATTTATTAATTAACGAGGAAAATATCTTCGACACGGTATGGAAAAATTCTACGTATACACATTTACCAAAAAAAAAGGAGATAATAATATAAATGATTTATGAACTTTCGTCCAATATTCAATGTGATCCATAAGATTTTAATTTGTTCAACATAATTCCTGAACTTTAGCCCATTGTATAATATGGTCCATGAACTTTTGGTACATGTTCAATTTAGTCTCTGGAAAGGATTAAATTGAATATGTGAACCGCATTGATTGCACATTTGATTAAAGTTCAGGAACCAAATCGAATATATTAAGAATTTATAAATCACATTGCACATTGAGCCAAAGTTCAGGGATCACATGTGTCATTTTCCTCAAACAAAAATGTTCGGATGTGAATTTGCCTTTCTGTAAGATTAGAAAATTATCCAAATTTTCTAAATGCACGGAAAAAATTATTACTTTACGCATCCGCGCGTCCCTTGAATATTTTGTAAACTAACTTATCGAGGATATTTCGGGATAGAAAAGTAGGATTATAATTCCATAAAGGTAGGATATCACTCTTCGTTTTTCTATGTAATAATACAAAATGGACCTTTATTAGTTTTCCCACTCCTTCTTTTATCTCTTTGTCCGTGTGATTTTCCGCAAGAACCACCCAATGCAAGTTCTAGAAAAAAAAAAGCTAACATCTTTCGACAGCGGTGTGGGGGTCGGTACGTCGCGTGGTCAGAAAAAGGAGGAACCCCGCGAGAGAAACGTGATGGGAAATTACAGGGGAAAGATGGTGGGACGATTCTTGCCTTCAAAGCTCCCGACTTTTTTCAAACTTCTCTGTTACGAGTCTCCCTGGGGGTGTCCACCTCACGCGGTCAATTGAAGAGATCTTCCCTTTTGATCTGTATATATCTCGGAGTGGTGGAGGGACCGAGGGAAGATTTTCGGCGACCGAGGAAACCACCCTCATGGACGATACAATGTCAGCAAGTCAAGCACGACTTGACTTGGTAGAAAAGTTCGCGTATCTGATCGGATCTGGAGATGGGTTGGCGCTTGCGGACCGCGCTGTGAGCAGTAGAATGAGAAAGATTTGATCTTGAGTTCGAAACGTGAGAATACTCTGTATATCTCCCGTAGTCTGTACAGGGATTGACTCTGTCTCCTGCATCAACAGTCTTGGGTGAAGCTAGGCAGGAGGGTGGAAAGTGAGCACAAACCGTCGTGCAGGAGAGAGGGAGGCGACCCTTTTAACTGTAGCTCTAGCTCTGGTCGAAAGGTCATTAGACGCCCCTTAAAGGGTTGCCGCCATATGTATAAATATTAATCAAGAAAGGGTCAACAGAATGTGATGATTGTCTAGACGCGCAAAAGTCGTGAATAGAATAGTGAAGCCAAGCACCTTCTTTGCTTGTTCTCGAATTCAAAAATCAACACCCCCCCAAAGAAGATCCTGCGGATTCTGGATGAAATCTGTCGGATCTCGCTTTCCAAACTGTCAAAGATTTTTCCTCCCCCACCAGGGGATTCTTACATCTCTCTCGCACTCCAAAATGGGTTCCCATTTGAATATTGACCCACCATCTTGTTCTCTTCGTTCATCCTTTTCCCCTCCTCCTCCTCCTCCTCCTCCTCCTCCTCCCTGTCGCTCCTCGCCGTTGCTCTTGATCAATCGCCGATCAAAATGGGTGTTACCACCGAGTCGCAATTTCACGTCTTGGCTGTTGATGACAGTCTTATTGACAGAAAGCTGATTGAGAGGCTCCTCAAAACCTCTTCTTATCAAGGTAGTCGTCTTTGACGGGTCAATTTGATCGAATGAATGAGCGTTGGCGCTGATCTTGTTCAATCTTTTTCAATTTGATTGGTTCATATGCGTTTGCTCATATCCTTGATGGGTGACAGTGACTGCAGTCGATTCTGGAAGTAAGGCTCTGGAGTTCCTGGGTCTGAACGAGGAGCAGCCCAGAAACGCAAACACTACCTCTGTCTCTCCAAACTATCATAATCAGGTGTGCGTCAGAAAAATCGTTGTCTCGTATTTAGTTGTACTTTTTGTTCTGGCAGTATTAGAATTTAGAGGGATTTTCTCTTGTTCCTGCAGGAGATAGAAGTGAATTTGATCATCACAGACTATTTCATGCCAGAAATGACAGGCTATGATCTCTTGAGAAAGATCAAGGTAATATGGTTTTTTCCGGTCTGGGTTAAGTTTCTTATGTTTTAAATGTTCTATTGTTGATTGGCCACACAAAAGTATTGTGGTTGTGCTCAAGTTTTGCTAGATCCAGTATAAATTTCTCACTTAGTTTGGCAATACTTAATGCAGTATTACTCAAAACTCCCAGCAATTAATATGTACTTCCCTGAATCTCAAAATTCTGAACTTTTTAAAATTCTTGGCAATAGTTCGTCCAGGGACATAAGGATTTGAGAACACGTGTTGAACTTGTGGCTAATTTTTGAGTTAACTTCTTGATAGTTAAGATCCTTACAAAAATGTATTTAACGAGCAGGAATCGAAAAGTTACAAAGACGTACCAGTTGTGATCATGTCTTCTGAGAATGTTCCCTCGAGAATCAGCCAGTAAGGGGAAATTATTCGCTTTTCCTTTAATACTTCAAAGTTCAATTATGTTCCATGACCATGGAATTTGACATGACTTGGTGGCAATGCCTGATCAGATGCTTGGAAGATGGGGCTGAAGAGTTCTTTCTCAAACCAGTTCAACTATCAGATGTCAACAAGCTTAGACCCCATTTGTTGAGAGGCAGATCTAAAGAACACCATCCCAACAGCGAAAAGAGGAAGGACAGGGAAGAGATATTATCACCTGGGAGAACAAGAACAAGATATGATGTCCCTGCAGTGATTTAGTTTAGAACTAGATACAGCTGATGCAGGGTTCTTGTGGCGAACACTCACGGGAAAAGGAAATTCATGGTAGTTTGTTGAGATGTGGTCTATGTAGATACTCTTGTCTTCTCTCTCAACTATAGATCATACAAACTTTATGGTGACAAAGAATTCTGTTTAGAGAGGATTCTCTCTAAACGAAAATTTCAGGGCCTCATCTCTCTCTGTCTCTCTCTCTTAATTGGGCATTTGAATCTCCTGATGCACTCAAGACTTCTTTTTGAAGAATATAGAAAAACTCGAATGACTATACATATATGCGGTTTCACTCTTTGTCCAAATTAAGATATTTTGGGAACATTGATAGTTTTAAGTAATCTGAGGCTCTTCACTAGACAAACTGAAACTGATTCTGCATTAACTTTTAGAATTGCATTGATGACGACTCAAAGAAAAACTTAGTAATTATCGCATCACCAAAAGTGGACAACCTCCTCCCACATGAATGTGGGTTTGTATGAATGGGGATCCATACGTCGTGTTACTGGAAGGATAGACTCCGGAAGCACCTAATAATGTTTCAAATGAATCCATGCTCTTTGAAACCCCAACAAGCCAAACAGACTACTTGTTCTTAATACCAGTATTTCTCTACTCTGGACAAGAAGGGAGAAAGCTTTCTCTTGAAACAATAAATTGAGCATCATCTCCAATATATAATTGCAGAATGTCATCGACAGATGTTGAGTAGTTATTGAACAGTTGACGAATCTAATCTGCTGATAAACCATACAATAGACTTCTGATAATGTTAAAGGATGCTGCCTAAACCGGGCTAATTTTTTTTAACCGGGCTAATTAAGCCAATGGACAAAACGAAACAGAGAAAACAGAGATATTAACTGTGGGATAATTAGTATCAGAGTTGATTACTGACCAATCTCAAATTTACGGCACCTGCTCCCCTCACAACCTACATTAGTGACTTAAAAATCTTAGTTGACTCAACCCAACCTATATACTACAAGATTGATAATATGATCCATATTACCAAAAATGAGGGACAAGGCATTAAGGATGCGACCTTTGGACATTTATATAAAGATCTGCGTTTGGTGGGGAGAATCAGCCCGAGACCAGCTTTACCACTATGCTGATAACGTTTAAGATGATAAGCGGAACCCTTAGGTATTGGGTTGCATTGATGAGACCAAGAACCTGCCCTTTCAGTGACTTGACCTTGCCTCCTGGAAATTCTTGAAAGGTCCACCCTTGCGGAGTGAGGAAACGGTCCTCGTTCAATATTGCCAGTGCATTTGCAAGAAGCAAAAGGCCTTCAAGCAACGTCCACAAACCCATTCCCTGTATCAGGATATTTTATGAATCAGATGGTGAAATTGTAGGCTTGCATCGACAAGAAAACTTAATGAATATCAAGGCGAGTGGTTCCAAATCCAACCTTCCAGCGTTGCTTAACATTGTGGTGCCCCACTTTCCAGTTAAATAAATGAGTAGCAGCTAATTAAAGCGAGGGGAGGGTAACAAAACCACATTAGTCCTGAATTGCTATTACCAGCAGATACTCTAACATGGTTCCATCCATCGCCACATTGGGAAGAAGGCATTTAATCTGAGATGGTCATCGAATCGCTGTTCTTTGCATATGCCTCTCGTCAAAAAATGAGCACAGCATCACGTAATGGAAAATATCCTCGAGGGGATCGAGGCAAAACGCTGAATTTTTACATCACCAACCGTTTTATCTCTTACAGTCCAACGAATTTTACAGGTATCGCCTTATTCAGTAAAATATCCGGAATGTTCAAGCGCCAGTGGCAGGATTTATCGAAATTTGCAAAATGTTTCCTTTTCTTGGATGAGTTTCATGAGATGTTTTCAAACCGATGGCTTAACGATATCTTGTACATTTGGTTCTATCAAGATCAGACTGAGGGATACTACTACACCATACAGGATCAGAATAAGGAGGCAAACGGGATAGCCAGTTTCATCAACAGATACCACAAAGTCAAGACATCGCATGCAAAAGCACTGAGGTGCCACCTAAATTGAATGCAATAAAAAGAAAGCAGAGTTTCAGAATTTCCTGTTAATACCCAAAAAGATTCTGCAAATGACTATAGCTATACGATTTGCGTTGTGATTGAAATGAAAAGGAAGGCGACTCACCCTGATTCTTGAAACCGAAACGCGCGAAGCAAGCAAAAATTGGAATGTCGAAGAAACGAAACAGAGCAAGCTATGACAAACGAAGCAAAATCAGTTTTGATCCGGCGACAAGACAACTGCTTTTGAGTCCGATGGTTGGAGTCGGGACAGTTTTCATCCTTTTTTACAAGGCTGCGCCAATTGGCCGCCGATGTTTGAACTTCTTCAATATCCACCCCTACATTTTGGCATCTGCTCTAATGTGCCCCTGAAATTGAGTCCGATCAAATTCTCGTCAAATTTTAATGGAAGAATAACATAAATAGTTCCTGAACTTTGTCGCAATGCGCAATGTGGTCCATGAACTTTTAATTTGTTCAATATAGTATCTAAACTTTAGCCCAATATGTAATGTGGTCCTTAAACTTTTAGTTTATTCATTGTCGTCCCTAAACTTTTGGTACATGTTCAATGTAGTCTCTGAACTATGTGAAAATGCTCAATATAGTCCCTAAACTTGAATTAATAGAAGAACTGAATTGAATACTTTCATATAGTTCCGGGACTAAATTGAATATGTACCAAAAATTCATGAACAACATACACGTTGGGCCAAAGTTCACGAATTGTTTGTCATTTTCCCAACTTTAATTGCATGCTCTCACATGACCTTTATGATGGTGCCAGCTATGAAGGGCAAGGATGTGCAGGAAATTCAGGCTGAGTTACATTTTGCCCCTAGGCTTTGCGATTATTACAGATTATCCCAATACTCGGAAACATTTTGTCGAGGGTAACTTTGTCCTGAAGTTGATGACTAAGACAGGTACTTTGTTTCGGGGCAGGATTCGCATGGACGGTCCTTCCGAATAACCTCGAATTTCTCAATAAAGTGCCCAAGTAAAGACTCAGCATAGTCGGCGACTTGGTAGGGGAGCCAAGATGCATGCAAGTTTCACGCACCTTGGTCTTAGGAAAAAAAGAAAGTTACAGAAAGTTCTAATCTAATAGCTTCATTCCATCATATTCTAAAAGGTTAAAAATATCTTTCATAGTAAAACTACAATCTATAAACTTATTTTTCGTATCTATCACTTGGCCAATAGTTACGAGAAATTAATTAGTAAGTGAACATTATTTTTATTACCCCTTTTTTTCAACTGCGCAGATATAAAACTACCTAATCCTCTAAATCAATATTCTTCTTGGCGCCTGCCTTGATTACAAGTCAGATGACTCAATGTTCTCCATCCTCCTATAGCATGGTTCGTCCGAAACATTCTATGAGCAAGTCACCAAGATAATTGTCTTGCTCATGATGGGTCTGTTTTTTTTTGGGGGGGTGGTTGGTTTCGTTATCAGGTTTTGTCTCTTGAGGTTGTGATCCTTTCCGATGTGAGTTGAATTAGAAAAAGAAAAGTTGAAAAGGCACCCTCGTTACGCTCGATCAGTATGGCTTCTCCAGATTCTCTTCCATATATAATAAACACACACATATATATCATGGCCAAAAATCAATTTTTCAAAGAGTTCCCAAAAAAAAAACATGCACGCCATAAGATGAATAATAACCTGCTTCTGAAACAGTCCATAGGAAGGCAAAAGGCTTTTTGAACATATTACGGTAATAATATGAACTTTGCAGATATTCAAAAAGGTTTGAACAAGTCCATCAATTTATTCACAAAACTCTTATCAATTCCAAATTTAAACTCGACATATGTACATTTCAAAGATCCAATGCACGAGCCTTAACTGTTACAAAAAAGAAGTATCACATAAAATTTGTTCCGAACAGATCTTAATTTGGATTTTTTTTATATACAATGACTGACTGGCATGACCCATTTTAGTATTGCAAACTACACTTTTTGAGGGGATTACCATGCGCAAACAAACCTAGAATATGGCATTAAAATGCATTATACAAACCAAATTAATGGTCATCCCCTCACGTTTATGTCTCTCACCTAAAATCAAAACTCTCTTAAGAAACCATGAACATTCAAGAAATTTTTTTTGTTGGACTATTATTTGCACTGCAATAAAACATCTTCAGAATCACTGTCCCATGCCAACAGATCATGCAACTAAGAACCAAGAAGATATAAATAGTGTTTTCTGATGCATTGCCACATAAAAGAGCTGGATACATGTTTTACAGAAAGGAATAAAGAAAGAGAAATAAAAAAGAGAGACGCCAGAACTACAACACTAGAAGGGAATAAAAAATTAATGAAGCCCCTTCGGAATGCGACAAACTTCGACACAACAAGGAAGTCATTGAGGTGCTTGACCATGTGGTGGACCGGGAGGTGGTGGGGGAGGCATACCAGATTGACTTCCAGGCTGCAAAGAAAATACAGGTCAGCTTCTGCCGAATTAGAATGGTGTGCTTCTTATCATGGGGATCGCTATTTAAGAAAAAGACCAAATGCATCTAAGTCGCGGCGAAAAATAATACTACTGACAACAGAATGAGATGATTATCTAGCCACCCAGCTATTTGTTGAAAGAATAGGAGTGCAAATACAAGCTTATAGAAAGAAGTGCTTCAAAAGAGAAATAAAATGTTCTCGCAGCAGCAGCAGCGCCAACAAAAACCAAGCATTTTTGCATCATAGCCTTCTGTCTTGTATCGAATCTTACTACTCAAGACTCTTAAGTACTTTAGAGTTATTTGGTCTAATAAACTGAGAAAGCTCACTCATGTGTTTTTAGAATGTAATCAGCACTGAAGTTCTAACCTAGCTTCTCTCATGAGAAGGCCTCGAGTCCTTTCACCACTACATGGAAGTATCTGAGGTCATGGAAGTGCATCCTCAAGTTACTAACCAAAACTCCTCTCTTACAATGAACATTAGATTCAGCCAATGACAGAAAATTCTGAAAGGCATCCCAGTCATGAATCAGAAACCACTGAGAATAGTTCAGCAACTTAATAGCGACTCGGCCTTTTTCTAACGGCAGATTCAATTATCATACCTGAAAAGGATTGAAACCTGGCATCATAGGCATTTGTCCACCTTGTGGACGGTTAAATGGACCACCTGCTGGATACATTTGTGCCCCACCTCCACTCGATGGCCCTTGCATATTTGGCAAACTACCAGGAAAACCCCCAACTGGAGGAGGTCCGCCACTTGAAGGTAACGATCCCGAGTGCATTGGGTTCATGCCCATATAATGGCCTTGTGGCATGGGAGGAACCATCTGATTCATCGTACCTTGCATGCCCTTCAATTAAAAAATAAATACACTCGCCTATTAATGCTTCTGGGAACAAACATCAAAACCAACAATACAACTCTTGCGCAATATCCTTTTTCCTATATATGCATTCGCAATGGACATGAGGTGGTTCCTGAAGACAGAACAAGTAAAGACGCAGGCATTGAAGAAGGTACCTGTGAGGGCATATTAAGTGGAGGCAGCTGGGGTGGAGGTCGAGGTAAATGAGGATGAGGAAGCAAAGGTAAATGTGATGGAGGTTGTAACTGTGGCATATTCGGAGGTGGCATAGGCAAAGGAGCCATTTGCTGTGGGAATGGTTGATGTTGTTGCTGTTGCTGGATTTGCTGAGGATTTTGTTGATAAGGTTGCTGCTGATTAACAGCAAGAAGGGAGGGATGTGGACCAGGTGGTAGAGGAGGAGCTCCTACAGGCATTGAACCTAGTGGCTGCTTCTGCTCTCCCTGAGAAGAAAAATCTAACGAAGGAATTGACAGCGGCATGGCAACTCCTACACCTGGAATGGTCCCATCATTTCGAGACAAGCCCCCGCCAAACGGTCCTGGGGTTGTTGGGGTTTCAGGTACAGGAAAATTGCCAGGCATGCGGCCAGCAAGAGCAGGGTTTTGTTCACCATAACCTGCTATAGATCAATCAATGCTTAGTTTCAAGAGAATATCTAACATCAGCTACATGCTAAATCATGCCTAAAATAATTAGCATTTTCTTGTCTCTTTATGATAAAAGCAGCAAGTCCACTGTATTCAAGAAGTGTTCGACTAAATTTAATACAGTGGGTCCACAAAACAGAGCAGAAACTAACCTTGGTTGGGTCCCACGTTAAATTTATCACGAGGAGTATCACCTGGCCTATTTCTGCACCAAAACCTGGTTGTATGATCATTGCTACCACTGCAGTAAGAACAAAACACAGTTAGTAGTTGAGAGCAGAAGTCAGTTACATTTAGACTACTGACGAGATCATACAAAATCCAGGTGATTTGCAGACAATATAGCACCAGATAGCAGATCACCCACTTACACCTTTTCTAGTAAATGAAAGGAAGGGTTTGTTTACTACGACCCAAAATTATTAGTTTTAGCTTTCCGGTCTCTTAAAAGTTTACAGTTTTTTGTTTTGCTAAAATGACAAATTAAAGGATTTTGAATGTTTATGTCCATGTGTTTTTAAAGATTTGAGGTTGTCAATATCACACAATTTACAGATGCTAGAAGCACAGGAAAAAGCAAAAGGCCAGAAGTATAAACCACCCGAACCACACCCATAAAAATAACTCAGATTTACCTGCAGAGCAAATAGCCAATGGGATGCCATGCAAGGTCCCATACACTGTTTTCATGTACATTGGATATTTCAATCTGAGGAGTTTCATGCCTGATAAATTGTTTCTGACAGTTAGAAGACACTAAAGACAGCCAAAAACTGAAAGTACAAAAGAAAATAAAACAAATAACAATTGTTGGAATTAGCCAAGCAACAGGACTGACTAATTAACTAATGTATCCATGCAGTCCATAGAAGAGTGGCAAGAAAGTGAATTACACGTAATTTATAGAGTGACCCCAGATCAAGTCTCACTAAATATCTCACATTTACCTTGATCCAACTATCAACTACAGTCCGTCCAACAAAACCCTACCTTTTCCTCTTCCTGTTCAAGGTAAGTGTAATTTAAAGGACATGGTAAATTCCATTTTTACCTTGCTTCCAGATGTCAACTTTAGTCCATTTGCAAGTATCTTTTTCTTTCTCATTCAAGATAAGTGTACTTTGGATCTTCATGTGCGAGTAGAAGAAACCCTCATATATCTACTAGACATACATTCTACAGAGGAAATGTTTCCTCAGATGGCATGGAAAATGACGTTCCAATTTTTCACACCTGCTTAAAAATGTTTAGTTTAAACCTTCCCTACTTAACCTCACAGAGAGCCCCTACGGACCTCCAGGAAAGGGCAAGTCCATTACTAAATGTTGAGTCTTGTAAACAATGATATCAAAAGCTACTATTCGACCAATCACCTTTTCCACTTCAACTTTGTCTTCTGCGACAAAATTATGTTAATCTAATGGTGATGCTATGTATACTAAGACTAGCTTACAAAATTAGTTTGCAAAGTGATATAGCAAGCTGTGAAAGGATATTTGACAAGGTGGGCCAAATGCTATTAAATATGTACCCGACAAGCCAATGGAAGATGGATCCATCGAAGCTCCCACTGACAAAGTACTCCTCATGGAATGGATGCCAAGCCAATGCTATAAAATTTTGAAAAGTAAATGTTTCAATATGAATATCAAACGTAGCAATGAGGTTAAATAAGAGACATTAACTTTAGTCCAACACACTGAGAAGCTAAGAGTGGATCTTACTCGACTAACTCTAACTAATAATTGTAACTATAGCAAGCAACAAAATATTTGGTCATCACTCACCAGTGACATCCTTCCGATGACCACGGAAAGATTCAAGCTCCTTCATAGCCCTGATGTCATAGAGCTGCACTCACAAGGTACTATCTTAGACTATAATCGATGGCGGACAAACCAAAAATATATATCAAAAACAATGAAAGGACAATGCTTGATGGCAATCAAGTATCAAGCCCAATCCTGCCATTTAATGACAGCCAAATTGAAAAAGTAAGCACCTTGATGATTTGATCCTTAGCAGCAGTTAACACCCAGTTTCCATTTTGGTTCCACTTGACACAAAGCACTGTATTCTTGTGGCCATGACTTCAAGAGACATGTATTATATCTCAGAAAGTATGAGGATAAACTAACCCTTCAAAAGTTCAAAGATATAGAGCACTTACAATGAACAAAGCTCCCTTCCTGATTTAGCATCCCATAGTTTTACAAGATTGTCCTTACCGCCTAATAAGCGACAAAAAAAATGTGATGATGGTGCCCGAGAAACTTATGAATCTTAGGGAAAAGATTATGGCAAAACTTTGTAAACCTGAAACCAACAACGATTTGGTAGGGTGCCAATCAACGCTCTTCACATCCCAACCATGACCTGCCTGAGTTCAACCCACACATAAAAAGAAGTCTTGGTTCATTGTCAGCAAAGCTGGCATGACACATATACACACAGACTATTCATATTTCACAGCAAAGGATTCAAAAGATAAGTCTTCCAGCCATATAATCTATACGAGATGTAAGTGACATTACCACTGGGAAAAAAAGGAAACATAGACATCCGGTCATTTCCAAGTGCAAAACAAGGAGGAATACATCACATGTGTGAAAGCTAGTAAATAGGGAATCATCCTTAAATTCACATGAAAAATTCTAATGCTCTGTGGTTATGTGACTTTATTGTCTCAAAGTTTTAAAAAACAAAACGTCAACAACAATCTGTAGATTCACCCAAGTAGGCATGACGACTGTCGCAAAACTAACAACCGACAATTGTCTTAGAGCCATGGCTTCCTTGGTGACAGTAGCCTCCAAAACAAGACCACTGATAAATGAGCACACCAGGTTAGTTAATTTCCAAGGAAAGTCAAACTGTTACTTGAAAGTTATTCAATTGATGGAAACACTTCTACATCCTACTGACTCATAATTGGAATACACTCCCTCAAACTGATTCTTTCAAGGGACTGATTATTTTCAAATTATTTCCTTTTCATGACTGAAGGATGAACTTATTCAATAAATACTGAAGATTTTGGAAAAAAATACACAGTTTTCGGAACTAAATGGCTTCGATGCGCAAAAGTTTTTTAAATATTGTGTTCTTCAAAACCTATGTCGTCTTGCACTACTGTTGCAACAAATTAAAAGATGCTATGCCATTTAACTCTCCTTTTTGGACCTAAAATTAGTCAAACACTAAACAAACTATCCATCTCCATGAACATGATGTTAGACATAACAAGACGGTTAAAATATTGACCAAGTAAAAGAATATAAGCAGTAAGCTTTGTACACTTGAAGACACTCCCAGCAAAATTCTACAGTGACATTTTAAGTGAATTACTATCTTTTTTTTTTTTTTGTGTGTCCTAAAGAACTCCAGAAATTTAAAGCATCTACAGCCAACAAAAGGTGCAGATAAATTCATGCAACTTCACCAAAGGTCAAATTTAAAACGAATCATGCGAATTCTCATGACTAAAGTAATACGAAAAGGCAAAGGAGCTCCATGCTGACTATACAGCAAAAGTGACACAATCTTGCAATAGAGTTTGGTCACATTACCAGATAACGAACGCTCTTCTTGGCATCGAGCAAAGTCCCAGACTTTAACAGTAGTATCATCGGAGCAGGAACAGAACTTCAAGTCTGTCCTACAGAAGCTGTTGCAAAAGTTCAATCATGACATGCCCCATATAGCTAGGGTGCAGGCATAAATATCGGTGTTCGTAAGGCTCACCTTAAGTCTCGAACTGATTCTTTATGAGCAGATTTATTAGCCTTCACATTGTTCATGTTGTTCTGCCAATACCTGAGAGATATTCCCGGCAAACACAATAACATGAGCAATAAAAGAAAATGCTGAGATCAACACGTTTGTGCATCCATGAGAGGCTTTTTTTTTTTTTGGGGGGGGGGGGGGGGGGGAATTATAATTTAAATGTGAAAATTTGTCCTCTAAAAAAGGGAAATATTGAATGATGTACTTTATAGATCCTCCATCATCGCCAGAAACCATCCAATTGTCATTGTGACTCCACACCATTGACCTAATTGCTTGATCATGTGCCTAGAAATCAGACAATGCACCAAACCCTATTAACTAAACATTCCTCCCGGTTTCTCAAAAACAAGGAATAAGGATTTAGCCACTTATTACACCTGAAGAATCATTTCAAAATTGAAGGACTGTCCATTCCAAAGAGTGAATTCGCCGCTATGAGAGCCTGTAATGAGACGCCGCCCCGTAGGAGTCCACTTAGAAAGACAAAGAAAAGGTCAGCAAACACTTAAATGAACTTAAATGACATGGAAAAGAACTTAAATGACAAGTACTGGTCAAGTTTGGCAGTGCTGTAGAATTTTATATGCTAGGGCCGCAAGATGTATAAACTCAAGAAGCCGGTTCTTTCTCCCTTTAGAAAAGATATTATGTTGCTGCTTTATAGAGAAAGAGCGACCCATTCTAAAAGATGGTTCCTCTCACCAAAACTCGATTGATTGAACAACGATTCTTGTTTACTGACGTATGAACAAACTTTGCAGCAAAGCTTGTGGAAGGATTATCTGAATATGCAACAGCTGGTAACATCTGCATGAAGGATAGGTAGATAATAAAAGATCCTCAAACAGTATCAATTCAGTATATAATAGGGCATGATTAAAAAAGCACAGATGATGCTCACATCAATGGCTGCAGCTGGTGTAGGCTGCAACACCGTCCTGTCTCTAGAATCCCTCTGCCACATACGAATCTGCAAAACACAATTACAAGCTTCACAACCAAACTCAAACAGACTTGCACAGCATCACAACTAACTAACAGCTTCAGAAAATTGAAAGCATCCAAAGGTAGGTCGGTAATAAATATACAACCAGTTCTAAGAAAAGAAATCTATAGGATAGAAAGAGCCAAAAAATAAAATGCATGCGATTTCCTGTGAAAACCAAAAAGTAACAATGCCACAAGCAGATGTTGAACCGCTTTCATTTAGTGTAGCATGCACAAGATGGTATGAAAGATACCTGCATATACCGCACAACAGTGCTAGTGTAGTCAACTGCCCTCCTTTGTGTAAGCTTTCTCATTCTTTTCGCAGCAAAATTATCGGTATGAGCTGCATATAAAGACAGAAAGAAGAAACTGAATGGCGATTCTTCTATCATTCTCCTGAGCATACAACATAATTCATAACAGTACGAGGACCCAATTGATCGATCCAAAATTAACTAATATTAACCTAGTCATTTCTTACGAAAATTTGTCATTCACGGTATTGTAACTGGCTACAATGCATAGCTCCATGAAAATATCAGCAATCAATATCTCAATCTATTTTTTATAATATTGCAGAAGAACTTCTAAATTGTCCATGCCAGCGTGAAGAAGAGGCAAGGCAACTTTTTAGCAATGGGTCAAACCCTCCAAAGTTTTGGACACACACAGGCACATGCTACTAGCCAGGTAAAATAGAAGCTTCTAATAAAAGATGTGATAAAAAAGTCGTGATCTCAGTAATTCCTGCAAAGGGGAAGCTAAAAGAGGTACAGGAATGGTGAGGAAGCTGAACTAGATTTACACTTGCCATTTCTAAAATGAGACGGTCCACAAGTCGTTAATTATGCTCTGTTATGATTTGATAAACTGCAAAATCTCGATTGCCAATTGGTGAAGGGGAAGACAATACTATGCCCAGTACAAACAATACCGAAAGAAAATTTGAATTGTCGCCTCCCGACACCAGTGATTCTTTGCTCTGTACCACTAACTCTTTCTACACATAAGTCATTTCACGCACAAGCATCCTAACTTAAATGCCTCGGAAAAAGCGCTACGACTAACATCAAGGACCGCACCCTAATTCGGACTTATGAGCAAGAATGCCGACAGCTCGATAGCCAAATCCAATAGGAAATGAATACAGCATACCCTTGGCCAACCCCTAGGACAAGACATTTCTCGACGATATCATCCGATGCCACGAATGTACATATTGGTGCAGACACTGTACCGTCGTAAGGATGAGCTTGATGCGGAGGAGGCGGGCCCGGCTGGTGGTGCTGATAATCCGGAGGGGCGAGGTTGGTGGAGGAAGCGGAGGGTTGCCTCATCATCATCGGAGGCGGCGGCGGCGGGGGGCCCCGGTGGAACTCGCCACCTGGCTGCTGCTGCTGCTGCTGCTGGGGATCGCCGTACATCATGCTTGCGGACGCGCCGCGAACTCCGATCTCCGGCGACGGAGAGAGCGAGGGTGGTTCTCCGGCGGAGCGTGGCTCGCTCAGGTGGACCCAAGACCAGGGGATCGGGGACCTTCGAAACCCTAGTTCACTTCCGTTCTTCGACGGAGCAGAAGAGGAAGAAGAAGAAGAAGAAGAAGAAGAGCGGGAAAGGAAAAGGAGAGCGGATAAGCATTAGGCCCATATAGGATCCCGTTTTGGGCCCGGGAAGAGAGTTTCCCCACTTTTATTCGGGATATTCTTTCTTTTCTTTTGACAAAAATTGGGATTTTATTCTCTCTTTCTTTTGACCTGACAGTCCATTTATTTCGCAGAAAATGTACCATTTCTAATAAATATTTTCCATAAGTCATTTTTCAAGTAAATGATTTTATTTTCTGATATTTAGCTGAAACCTAAAAATCAATTAAAAAATATTTTCCGTTATTTGATGCAAAAAATCTGATTTGATTTTCCATAAGACAATTATTAAAAACAATTGAAATTTTTTATTTGTTATGTTTTTCTTTTCTTTTTTCTGTTTCTTTTTTCCTTCTTCCTCTCCGGCGCTCATTTGCTTCCTCGCCGCTATCCTCATCTCCTTTCCTCCAGCGACGATGGTCACAAGCGAGCTCGAGCTCGCTGGCCTCGCACGAGCCCGAGCTTGCCTGGATCTGGCGAGTCACAAGCTTGTCGGCCTCGGTCAATCCTTGAGCTCACCGACCTATGTCTTGGCCAATCGCCAAGGCACGTGGCCAACAGAGGAAGAAGGAGAAAGGAAAAGAAAGAAAAGAGAAAAGAAAAGGAATAAAATAATAATATGTAATTTTTTTCAAAAAAATTATATGAATAAACGTTCTATTAACTAAGTACCGACCCTAAGTAGGGGTGTGCAAAACGGACTACCCAAATTGAAAACCGCCTAGACCGGACTGGCGGTTTGATCCGATTACTGGGAGTGTCAATTCTCCCAATCCGATCCTCGGTTCCATCTTAGAACTGGATCAGACCGGGAACTAATCACCCCTCACCCTAACCACCGATGACCCGCGGACAGTTTTTGTGGACCTGGGCCTAAGGGTTGGGACTAAAGTTCGACCGTCGGGGATCGAACATGGTCTTTGTGGACCCTAGTTCGGGTGTTGGAGTATCGGGTACGAGCACTAGGGGTTCACCCCCACCCTGGATGGACCCGAGCGTGGGCGTCGAGGGCCTAGGGTTGAGCACCGTGGTCTCGGGCCGGGTCTTGATAGACCTGGGCTCGATCGCCGAAGACATGATCCTGAACGCTGGAATTAGGAATTAACGTTGGGGTTTTCGTGCTCAGTCGTAGAGTTTCGAGTCCCAATGTCAATATCAAGTCATATTTTGGAAAACGTTTTTCTCGTTCGTTTAAAGAGGAAACTATTTTCCTAAATTTAAACTTTGGTAGGAAAATATTTTCCGTTAACTCATTTTCCAAAGCGCAATAAACATCGGAAAATAAGGGTTAAAGCCACCACTAGCCCCTTTAAGTCGCCACTCCGCTAAGCACGTGCCAAAACACTAATAACGTATTTATATAGGAAAAAAAAAATCAATTGTAATTGCGGATGCAGTTTCATATTTTTATTGGCGATGAACAAAGTTTTGTAATTTTTTTTATTGATAGGTTTTGATGGTGATGTTCGAGCCAATTTTTATAAGCCTCGACTAGTCTATCATTTCAGACAATCTTAAGCATGCACTCTCTCAAATGAAGATAACATATATAGGAATTTACATTAGGATAACTTAATAGAATACTAAACCATCTTGATGACCATTTTTTTCTTAAATCAAAAGAGTCTCTTACGATATAGATATTTTTTTTTGGCTTTGACTGTTAAATAAAATCATTACACAAGACTTCAATATGCTGTCCTACTCAAAAACCAATTGTAATCTAAAAAAATCAAAATTTTCAATCGATTCCCCTCTTCTCCTTCCCCTCGACCAGATCTTGGAAGGTGCAATTCTCGTAGGACTTTTTTTTTGTCTATTTTATTTTAATTTTTAACTCACTTTTAGACTTTTACCCTGCTTCTTTACAGAACGGGAGAGTCGAAATCCACATTTGACACAAAACGTCTTCACCACTAACTCCCGATAAGGTGGGGAATCGAATTTCTCACCTCTCCCTTCCCAAGTAGGAAAAGTGGCCACTGAGACAAACCCGAGTAGGACTTCAATTATAGAATTTGACTCACGAGACCTTCGGCAAAGCTTCCCTCACATTGGTGCCGAGGAACTTCCCAGCCACAATCGACCCCGGCTTTCTCTCTATTTCCATTCAAGGTTGAGGGGTAATATATATTAGTGAGGATAAGATTGGAATAAAATATTTCATTAAATCCCTTATTTGAAAATGCTAAAGCTCAAATAAAGAAGATTTGTGTCGAGCTTTTAGCATTTGGAGAAACTTTGAAAAATTACGCTACTTCAATTCAAGGATTTCTTCGACCAAAAAAAAAATTCAGGGATTTTTGGTCCGACAAAAAAAATATCAGCATTTTCGGAATTTTCTGAATTTTTTTTATTAATAGATTCGCATATACTTTTTCTTTAGCAATTTTATATTATTTTCTGCTTTTTCCATAGAAAATCAAAAGCGCAGCCGGAGAGAGGCAGAGCCGCAGAGGCAGGGAAGAAGAGGAATGCCCGAAAGAGAAGGTGCATTAGGGTTTCTCCATCTTCTCCGATTCTCCTGTCCCTCTTCCAAGTTCGCTCTGAATTCCGAAGCGGGATCGAACAGCGAAAGCGAACGCTTCGGTACGAGGAAGAGGAAGAGGAAGAGGACTCCATTCCAGAACGAACCAGGAGCTTGAGCTCGACAGCAATTTTCGATCCCTCGGATCCGGATCAAAACGCTCTCTCTTCTCCTGAATCGAAGGTAACTCCAAAAATTCACCAACTGCAACTCTCGACCTCTTTTTTGGCCGAATTCTCGCCTCGGCGAATGAGTCTTCCGGTCTCGATCTTAGCGCCAATGCCGGTGCATCAGTTTCGTGTTTGCTGTTCGATCGGTTCTTCTATGATGCATCGCGTCTTTCGCGTCGGGGTATTCGTAATTTGTTCGAGACGGGAAGAGTCGATTTCGCTCTGCCTCGGCAATGGGGAGAGTTTCGTAAGTCCCGTGTAAGATTCTGGTGCTGATATCATCAGGTTGGATCTGGCGATAGCATTTTTAGTTTGAGCTATCTATTTCTGTCTTGTGTATTGAAAGATCACTTTCGGTTCGATTCAAGCTAGAGGCGAATTTATCATAGCAAAGAAGAAGAAGAGGTTGGAGCATATGTGGACCATGTGGCTATAGCCGAGAACGAGTGAACTGCTCATAGTTTTCGAGTTTTGGTTCCTTTATCCAACTTGCAATTCTTGCATAGGATAAACAGGAAACTGATATAGAAGCATTTTCGAGCAAACTAGCGATACCCCTTCCTTCTTGTTGAGGGAGCCGTCCATCTCTCTTGGTTGCTTTGATTTTTAATTGGTGTTGATCACTATTTATTATGTCGACTGCAGTGAAGTGTAGATGATCAGGAAGTTTTGTCTGTTGCTTTGCAACTGAAAGGCATAGTTGTGGGGGACATGCATGCCATTCTCACTGTCTTACATCCTGTTCTGTTTGTGAAAACTGAAACTACTTTTCGACTGATTTAAAAGCAAGTGCTTTTTTGAAAGAATGAGCATACACGGGCGTCATTTGGATATTTGAGTTGATTGGAAGAGTATTATTCATATACTCGATTAACTTCTTACTTGGACTCCACGAGCTTCCTTGACTATTAAACGCAGTTGTTGCGTAAAATATAGAAGGATTCATAATAAAGCAGCATCTTTTCTGCTCTTTCCATCCTCGAAATCAATGTATAATGCCTAGATTCCTCCTTGGGTCGTCAACACGACATTGATGCTGTTGTCTGTTGAAGAAGAAATGATTAGATTCCTTGATTATTAAACGCAGATCCCATCTGTGATGTTTAGGGAATGAGTAATGAGAACATGCCTGTGCTAGTCTATGTTTCTGGATGACGTCTAACTGTACTTTGAAGGATAGAGTTCTGCAGATAGATAGTTTTGGTCATGCGCATGTCATCTTGGCTGACAATTCATTTGTAAAGACGGCTGATGATGACTACCTAAGTTTTGCAGTCAACCTTTCTGTTGCTGTCTATGTCGTCTTTAAGGTACCTAACAAAATGGGAGATAAGAAAACAGAAGTACATGGAGTGTATATGGCAGAATCAATGCATTCCTTTGTTGAATTTTTGTGTTGCTTTCCGCATACCGTGTATATGCTTGTCTTGCTTTCTCTGTTTTCTACCCCACACGGTCATTTTATGGATCACCCTGTTGACTTTCCATACTCGAGCAGGATCAAAATCAGGATAGAAGATCTTGCTTGACATGGCTGCTTCTGCCAAACCTCTTACCGTTGGAAATTGTTCCTTAAACGGAGAATGGACTGTTGTTGGACGACGGCGTGGCAAACAAAGAAGATATGTCCCGAGGATCAAACTTCCAGAAGTAAGAGAAGCATGGACTCCAGCAGATACCAACATTGATACTGAAAGAGTCTCAAAATTGCTGCAGAAGCTGGAGATATGTATGAAGAGGATGGAGACCTCTCAGTTCTACCGGCGTTTTGTGGAGCAAATTGCAAATTCAGAATCTTTTAATTGCTTTCGCCGGGTTTTGGGCTCTGAATCGGAGATGCAGGTGGTTGTTTATGGTATTGGCAGCATTGACTCATATGAAACCCCGAGGTTGCAGCTGAGTCTCTTATTATTGATGAAGAGAAAGTTCAGTTGGATGGGCGGCATAGAAGTTTTTGATCCCATACTTTCTGCAACAGAATCTCAAGTGTTACAAGCTCTTGGTTGCTATGTCCTCTCAGTTAATGAGCAAGGTCGTCGCTGTGCTCTAAAGCCCACGCTTTTTTACATGCCTCATTGCGAGGCTGAGTTATACGACAATCTTCTGCATGCCAATCAGGAGGCGGCCACGCTGAAGAACGTAGTACTGTTTGGAAATAGCTTCGAAACGTATGAGGAGTATGCATCTGCGATTAGAAATTCGTCCATAGTGCATTCTGCAGGGCATATATTGGCTCTTAAGAAATTCACATGTGAGTACAAAATCCAGATTGTGTCCGATGATTATTTTAAAGCCTTCCATGATTCAAGTTGGCATTTTTTCAGCAATGTGCATGACGCATAGCTGCTATTTGTGTAACCCTGACCAATTATTGTTGGATCAGCATTGTGAAAAACTATATGCTGGTGGAAATAGAATGGCTTTGGCGTTAAGTTATTGTGGGAAATTCATCTACGAATGAAATGGACTTAAACGAATCGTCCCTTGTGAGATAAGTTGTCATTTATCTTTTCCCCAATTCTCATTTACTTCCTAATGAGCATTAGCATTCGGAAATAAGTAGTCTTACTTTTCATGTTCTTCTTTTTCTTGGTGGCCTTTCTGTGCTGTTGCACAAATTGAAAGCTTAAGACGCTCGTAATATAAGCAACAAAATTGAAGGCCCTATTATAAGTATTCCCTTCGGGGCCCTCTATAGTCCGGTATTCCCCGACTCCCAACTTGCCAACGTTAACGATCCATCTTCGGCGCCCGGCGATGCAGCTCTATCGATGAAATCCCGAGCTCTCCTCGCACAAGAACTGGCTAATCACCTCAAAACATTATTATTTCTAGAAAAGGGGAATGGGGGTGAGGTCATCATCATCCGCAATGCCTTGGAACTTTTTAGTTCCACGGTTGGCCCAACACGGGCTTTAGGAGGACGAAACCGGTTCCTTTGACTTTTTAGTTCCACGGTTGGCCCAACACGGGCTTAGGACGACGAAACTGGTTGCTTTTTCCGTTACGCTCCGGCTCCCGTTCGTAACGAAAAAAGAAGGAAAAGCAAAAGGGCGGCCGATGTGGGACGACACGAGTCAATCACGTTCGAGATCATCGGATTCAAACCAAATGCTTTTGAACCGCGTCGCCTTTCCGAGCAGGCGGTGCTGCGTCCAGTCATATCAGCCCCCACCTCCCAAATTGAACGAAAAATCGAAAATCCTCAAACAATAATCTTTTCATCATCCTCTTCGTCCTGCCTTTGTGCCTACGCCTCCCAAAGCCAGCTCCTCCACAAACTTTTCCTCCTCCTTCCTTCCTTCCTTCCTCCGCCTCCTCCTCCACCATTTCGTCTCTCCGCCATTTTGCTTCGATCGCACGTCAGCCCCCGCGTGGTGAACTGTCAAAACACACGATTTGCCGGACCTGCTCGGTCATTTCCCCGCGCTTCCTGCGATCTTCGATGGCGAATTGCGATGCCAATTTCGATCTCTCCGCCAAGCGGAGATCGCCTCCGTTCAACCGGTCGGTCACCATGCGCGCGGAGCCCGCGGAGAAGCCCTGCGGCGGTAAGCCCTCTTTCGAGCGAGCTGGTTCCGTCAAGAGCATCTACAGCTCGATCGAATCGTTCATGCCCACCGGCGATTCCATCAAAGGTAAGGTCCGGAGGCTCCGCAGCTTGTTCGAATCCGCCAAGCCCCCGTCTCGGGGGGGCGCGGATGAGGCCCAGACCGTGGCTGCTCATGCCCCTTCCAAGCTGAAACCCGCGAAGTCGGTCGATTGTGGGTATGATCACGGCTGCTCGTTTAGGTTGCCGGGCACGGAGGATAGGATCGTGGTGTATTTCACCAGTTTGCGTGGAGTTCGGAGGACGTTCGAGGATTGTTACGCGGTGAGGATGATATTAAGGGGATTCAGGGTTTGGGTCGACGAGAGGGATGTGTCGATGGACTCGGCGTATAGGAAGGAGCTGCTGAGCGTGTTGGGGGAGAAAAATGTTAGCTTGCCGCAGGTTTTCGTTGGGGGCAAGTACGTGGGCGGAGTTGATGTGATCAAGCAGCTTTATGAAGTCGGCGAATTGGGGAAAATTCTCGAGCGGTTTCCGAAACGGGCGCCTGGGTTCGTGTGCGATTGTTGTGGGGATGCGAGGTTTGTCCCGTGCACGAATTGCAGCGGAAGTAGGAAGGTGTTCGATGAAGATGAAGGGGCATTGAAGAGGTGTTTGGAGTGCAATGAGAATGGGTTGATTCGTTGCCCCGATTGCTGTTCTTGAAGGGTCAAAGAAGTTTCCGCACTGTTTTTCTGCAAATATTCAATGCTGATTTCTCCATTAAGACTGGCTACTGTTGAGTCAGTCACAATGTGGACATGTCTTTGGATTTGGGATGTGAATCCACATAGGGTTCATGTTGGGTTTTCTTTGTTAACTAATATTTAGTTGGGATTGGTGTTCATCATCTCTCTGGACAGGGGTCAAGGGGGATTGTACGTACTACTTATATAGTGAAGACAACAACTGTCTTCTTCATCAGAATGTAAATATGTAGTCCATAACATGGACAAGGATGCAAATATTGTCACGGATGGTTGTCGAGAAAAGAGGTTTATTGATCCTCAAATTCTCAATGATTGACTGCCGGGAAGGGGCATTTCCTGGTAACCTTGTTTTCGTTAAAGCTCATGCTTTGAGTTCTTGATTTACAGTGGTTTCCACTTTCCTCCACTGCTTTACATTTCTTTAGACAACTGCATTGTATGAAGAGGTTGTATATCATAGGAATTATTTCGATGAGAATTTAACAGGAAAATGGGACACAATTTGCCGCAATTAGTTGGATTCTAACACAAGGTGCTGCTTAACTTATTGGATCGTGAGTGGCCTGATTCTTTCTGTTTATTTTTTCTGGTAGGACTTGTGTAGATAGTATGTGAGCATTTCTGTTGATACTCAGAAAAAAAGTATACTTTCTTTTGCCTATGCTTCGCGGTGTCATCTTTAATTTCTCAATGTATCTGATTCTGGTGGATGGTTGCTATTGTCGAAAACCCTCTTTCTGAAGAATAGATAGATTGTTGCTCTTAATGAAAGCCCTCTTTTGGACCAACTGATCCACTTGAACTGAAAGGCTGAAAGCTCATATCAAGCTTCTTCAAATCAAAAGTTGTTGGCACTTTAATCATATATGTTTAGGGCTATCCTTACGTACAGCAATAGATTTGCATGTAATGGACAATGCACTTTCTTGAACATTTTATCGAGCAGTAATATGTCAATGTTTTTGTATGCCATGAGGCTTTCTTTAAGAACTTGTGAGTTCATGTGATGTTAGATGAAATCTTGTTGGAGAAGGATTTTTTTTTTTTTCCATTTGATCCCAGACTCTCTGACCACCGTTTGTGAATTGTTCTTCCAGATGGGGACCATTATAGTTATAGCGTACCAGAAGAAACTGTTGATTGAGATGACATCTTGATATCCACTATGGAGGTTTCGGCGCTTACTGCTATTGTGCAGTGCTTTTAACTTGGCTTTATGAGGAATTAGCAGACGATGGAATGGTTCTAAGGGATACAAAAACTTAGTATAGTCATGATGTTGGGAATGTCGTGGTATCCAAGATCCTTACAAATTATATACCGAAAACACGGGCTAACCAGCAGCTGTTCTCTTAGTAACAATGCAGAGTTTATCCTTTGGCATACTTGTCTTCTATATATTTTATCATTTCTCTCTATGTATTCTTTGATGAGATTTGGTCGTGGAAGTAAAATGACAAGGTCATCTTCCATTTTTTGCTTGTGTCAGCATCTCCATCAGTTCAAACACGGCGCTCTGCTGCTGATCTCTCGCGATGAAAGTTGGGTTCTGCTACATGGCCCAACATGATGAAAAATTCGAATTTTGTTACAGAAACAATGTATTAAATAAGCATACTGTCAGCAGACAACGGACAGAGAGAATTCAAAAATATCGGGTGGTCCGGGCCCTCCGCGTCCCGTGAAGGGGCTTGGGATAGAGGCCGGCGGTGACGAGACCGAGAGAGAGATGAGGGAAAAATAAGCTTTTCTTTGGTATGGATGTTAGTGTAAAATAATCCGATGAGTGAGGACTATTCGCGCAAACAAGTGTGAGGCCATATTGTTTGGCTCTTATTTTTGCTCACTTCACTTTGCCGGCGAATCATCATGTCTGAAAATTGAATGGATTTTGGGCAATTTAGCAAAAACCCCGAGGGCCGTGGCCCTGAAAAAGAAAGAAAGAGAGAGAAAGAAAAGGGGAAAAGAATCAGATGTTCACTTCACTCTTCCCAACGCCACTCCATCTCTCTCCACCCCGCACGCTCCCCAAGCACCACTCTCTCTCCTCCTCCTCCCTCCTCTTCCTCACCACCACCACCACTACAAAATCAAACGCACTCCCACTTCGCCACGCCCTCGCATCGCAACGTGACAAACCCTGCAGCCCGCCTTCTTCCTCCTCCTTCCCGCCGCCGCCGCCGCCGCCGCCGTCGATGGAGTCGCTGGTCCTCCGGCTCCACGAGATCTCCGCCGTCAAGTTCGGCAGCTTCAAGCTCAAGTCCGGCATCTCGTCCCCCATCTACATCGACCTCCGGCTCATCGTCTCCTACCCCGACCTCCTCCGCGACATCTCCCAGGCGCTCATCTCCTCCGTCGCCTCCACCGCCTTCGACATCGTCTGCGGCGTCCCTTACACCGCGCTGCCGATAGCGACGTGCGTCTCCGTCTATAATGGCATTCCGATGGTCATGCGCCGCAAGGAAATCAAGGACTACGGTACTTCCAAAGCGATTGAAGGTACTGCGGTAGCCTGTCTGTACATAAAGAACGTTGCTTTTAAATCTATCTAATTGAGGACGACAGTCATTGATTTTACTGGCGATCCAATGCGATCAACAGAGGTTGTTGTTTTCTTGCCTGGCTGTTTGCTAAGCTTGGATTTTGCATCGTGTTATTTTGATGCGTCATTCATTCTGTGTTGATTAGGTGAATTCAAGAAGGATCAAGTGTGCTTGATCATCGAGGATTTGGTTACCAGTGGCGCGTCGGTGCTGGAAACGGCTGCACCGCTGCGTGCCGTGGGGTTGAAGGTGACCGACGCGGTGGTTTTGATCGATAGAGAGCAAGGAGGGCGAGAGAATCTGGAAGAGAATGGGATCAAGCTGCACGCGATGATAAAACTGACAGAAATGGTGAGGATTTTGAAGGAGAAGGGGAAGCTAGGGGATGATATGGAGGCCACTGTGCTGAAGTTTCTTGAGGAGAACAAGAGGGTGGCTGTGCCTGCGAAGGAAGTGAAGGAGAAACCTAGGTTTTTGGGGTATGGGGACAGGGCAAAGTTGTCAAAGAACGCCACTGGGAAGAGGTTATATGAGGTGATGGTGGAAAAGGAAAGTAATCTATGTGTCGCCGCTGATGTGGGGACTGCTGCCGAGTTGCTTGATATTGCTGAGAAGGTCAAGAGTTTGATACTCTCTTCTTCTTTCTTGATATTTGCAGATTAGTTTAATGAAACGTGCAGAGATATCTTTTTCTATAAATGAACCTGCATAAAGATATATAAACTAAGGGCATCATTATTTTGATTTTGAGTTGCAAACATTACTTAGACTTGTCATTTTTATATCCATCTGGCATTTGTTTCTGTTCTTTAGATTTTCTCGGACAAAAAGGGGGTCACGACATTATTATAACTTCTGGTACTGTCATTGTTATCATTGTTCTGCCCACTTGGGTTAAAGTTCTGTCAATAGTGGACATATCATATTGAATTCCCATAAACTGCCCTTTGCATCTGCTATCCTATGGCATGATTTGAAAACTTACACTATCTCCGAACAGGAGTTATAGTCATTGCTCAGCAGTATCATTCCATGGACTGGCATTGCTGTTTATAATTCCTTTTCTGATGTCTAATGACACATTCCATTCGGTGAAAATGCCTTAGATTTAGTAGTCCCTATGTTCACATTTTTTGTCTGGACTTTTTTCAGGTTGGGCCAGAAATATGTTTATTGAAAACCCATGTAGACATATTACCTGATTTCACCCCGGATTTTGGTTCCAGACTGCGCATGGTATGTGCCAATACCATACTCTGCTATTTTGATGCCATTATCGGATTCTTCTTTTCTCTTTTGTTGATATAGGTAAGTGTTTTCTTTGGTTTGTCGATCATATATAACTCAAGTAATGCGAAAAATTAGTTTCACTTTGATGACAACTTTTAAGAGCCATGCGCTCAGAAAATCTTTAAGAACCTTGTGCATATGCAGATCTGTTGGTTTTATAAATCTCAAGTTCCTGCTATTTTTAAACCATCGACGGCTGTGAATTTCTTGCTGATGGTACTGAATGGCATAACAGATTGCGGAGAAGTATAACTTTTTGATATTTGAGGATCGCAAATTTGCTGATATTGGTAATACAGTGACAATGCAGTATGAAGGGTATGACTCACTCAAGAGTAGCTGTTTCCTCTCCATCTTTATTGTTCTATGGACTGAACTCTAGAATGTTGCGCTTGCAGTGGTATATTTCGAATAGCAGATTGGGCTGATATAACTAATGCTCACATTATCTCTGGTCCTGGAATTGTTGATGGACTGAAGCTAAAGGTTTGTTCTGTGAAAGGACTGCTTTTAGTAAACCTTTTGAAACAGATCTTCTTTTTTATCATATTGATCGTTATGATGATCCTTGAACAATACAGGGTTTGCCTCGAGGTAGAGGCCTATTGCTTCTTGCTGAAATGAGCTCAGCTGGTAACCTAGCCAAAGGGGATTACACTGCAGCGGCAGTAAAAATTGCAGAGGATCATTCTGATTTTGTTATCGGGTTCATCTCAGTTAATCCAGCATCTTGGCCAGGGGCACCAGTGAATCCAGCATTTATTCAGGCTACCCCTGGTGTTCAATTGGTAACTGGTGGTGACAATCTTGGGCAACAATACAACACTCCACATTCTGTAAGTCTACACATTGTCTTCAAATGTTGAAATCAATTTGCTACTTCTAGTGGCCATTAAATTTTCAGCTTCACCGATGTGGATGGGTTGTATGTTAGTATTACTAGGTTGGTGTGCACAATTTTCTCAAAATGATTCTCTGTGGGGTGCTGAACTGGCATTTGTCTCTTTGCTTGCTAAAACAAAGAGGAAGAAAATACTTTTTCGCTAATAAAATTAGGAGATGGGCGTTAGTTTGGGACCTTTCTATAAAGCATCTCTCTATTGTGCATATGAATTTTCCTCATCTATGCATAATGTCTCCAGTATTGGCTTTAACTTGTCACCTATTTTGTTGTTAGAAAATTGTTCTATAGTAAGAATAGCTGGCCATATTGGCAAAGACTGTTTCAAGAGTAAGTGGCTGTCCTGTGGAATGTGTTGTTTAAGGTCCATTTCATATGATCAGATGCTACTGAATTGCAATAGAACAGTATTGAGTCTTGTCTGACTTAGGCTTAAGATAATTAGTACAAGAATGTCTTGCTTTCACTTGGCAATTTCTGTTTATGCTTTTTCCATTCGGAAGCCAGATGGATGAACGCCTTAGAGTTGGTTGCTTGCTTGCAGACAAAGTTCAAGCATTTCAAACTTGAGCTGCATATTATGTATCCTTTTGTTGGCTGAAACTGACTTCATGCGATTGAAAATGTACTTCCAGGTGATCCATGACAGAGGCAGTGATATCATAATAGTTGGTCGCGGAATCATTAAGGCTCTGAATCCGGCAGAGGCAGCTCGGGAATACCGCCTTCAAGGATGGAATGCATATGTGGGCAGGTGTTCATGAGACTTGAAGGCTCTCAAGTTCTGATCCGAGTCGAAGTCTATACCTTCTGGGATGCAGCTGATTTATCATGCGCTCTTTCATTGTGCTTTCTTGTATCTTTCTCATCAGATATTGTTGCGTGTATAAAGTTCCCAGATCATCTGACCGGGGAGCCCCTTTGTGCTGCTATCAACACCGTTTCGAATTCGGATTGTGGACGCATTTTCGGGATAGTATGGTGCCGGATCTTAACCTTATATCTTATCAAGAAATGGCATAATTTGCTATCTCTCTCACATTGAGACATCCTACGTAATGGACAGTAGATTGAGTCCCGAGAATAATCTCATAGTCACGCCCCATCAATTATTGTGGGAAACCATACGATAAAGGGCGGACTTCCTATTCAAAAATAGGAGGCAAATTAAGCTAACATCAAATACAGAACTTTGAAAATAGTATAGAACTTACTGAAATAAGACGCGATTGGAATCAGATGTAACATGAAAGCATAAAACTATAGATATATCGCGGTAAAGATTTCTAAGTGATCCTAATTTTGTCGTGTTAGAGAAAATTATCGCCGAAACAAAAGGCAGAATTCAAAACCAAAGAACATGTTATGGACAAAGAAATGCCAGCTTTTCATGAATGGTGGTAAACTTGATATTGCAATGGTAATATCTAGCTAGTGATTGTACATTTTTCAAGTGTTTTCTTTGAAACTTTCATTTATTTCCCCCGTTTAGTAACTTCCTAGTATTGCAGAGAGATTATGGATTTTTCAATTGTTAATCCCCATAAATAATGGTAGTCTTTCCAATGTGATAGATTTTCATAAGTGGTGGTAATTACTCGATTTTGTCGATAATTTATCAAGTGTTAATACTTCCATGTCAGTTTCATTCTACAGCGTCCTTTTTGAACATTTGACTGATTATTTCATGATTGACAAGCAATGGTAAATGTTCGAATATTTTGGTAATTTTCATATAATATTTCACAAATGACGGTAAAATATCATTAGAAATGGATAAACTTCTAAATATATTCTTAATGTCATGTTAGTTTATTTCGATGGACTGTTGAACATCTGACTTAATCATGAACTTTTCCTTCATCATTGATTATCTTTCCTCCGTGATCCTAATTTTGTCAAATATGTGGGTTCCTTTTCATAAGTGATGTTTTTTTTTCTATTAATGATGAAAATTTTTTACATGCGTTCGTAATTGCTCTTTAAATGAATAACTTCCTAAACATGTTGATAAATCATGATTTCTCATTCAAGTTCGATAGATCTTTCTTATAAAGTTCTGGCAATTCTTTCGAATGTTTTGATAATTTTTTGCAAGTGATTGTAATATTTCCAATGATGTGTTCGTTTTTCCAAATGGACAAAACATTTTCCAATGAGATGGTAAATTTCCAAAGGGAATGCATATAAGTCAAAGGTCATATTCTTTCTCTTTTACCCCTCCTAAGCAAAAGAAGTAAAGGGCATTCACTTCATTTCACGTATGACAACTATAGCAGTGATGGGATCAGGAGACAGATCTGCTTGAAGGTAAACATTATAGAACTTTTCCAGGATCTTTCCCAGAATGTTCAATTCCTAGGAATTCCGAAATCAATCCCTTAGACAGGAAGGATAGACATATAGACAAGTTGACTTCGTGCATGAAAAAGATCCTTTCAGCCGCCATATGAGAAAGGCCGGCCGCGACAAACATGGAACAAGTAGGGGGGAGTGGTGGACACGAAACAGAAGAGAAGGAAGACAACACAACACGCTTTCATTCTGCTTGGAATATACGATATTTGCTGTCTTCCCATTCATGTATTTGATGCATAGTCAAGCAAAGAGACATTGCCCCCTAAAATTCCAAAAAATACATGCCCAAGAAGACTTGCTGATCACTACTACGCGAACAAACTAATCTAAACTTTTAAGAGCAGGATAATCTAAAAAGCATCAGATGGAAATAACCCCGTCATCACTGTTCTTTCCAGATCCGTCCGGTCACCCTAAGCTTCAATTCCTTCCGGTCGCCACCAGAGAAGAAGAGAGCCATGTTGCGTTGGATGATGAGGCCATCGAAACTATCACGGACTTTGCGGTGGCTGTCCCTTATGCTCCGAGGCACACCTTGCCAGATCATCTTTCTCCCATTCCCACCGACCTCAAGACTGTAACTGTAGTTTTTCGCCTCGTTGTCATCACCCATAAACCGCAGGAATGCTATGTAGACTGGAGCCATTCCAAGCTGAAAGGCCTCGAAGTGCAGGCAGAAATACTGACCAAAGCAACTAAAAACCTGGAGATCCACCAAAACTTGATTACTATTGTGCCCTTTGAAAAACTTACAACGATAATGCAACTTGCAAGCGTAGTCTCCTATGGGCAACACAGAGACTTGTCCCAGCTAATCTGGTGTGTCACATGGCATATTAAAGACAATTATTAACCATTTAATTCATTGACATGGGTAATCTCAAAAGAAACCTTGCTAAAACTTAGAAGGAAGCTCCATTGACAACTAAATTAGATCCTTCTTAAAGTCTTATAGCCCCATTTAAGCTCCACATCTTTACAAACTTAAATCAACTAATATGTCATTGCCTGGGCTTCCAGCATTCGGCTAATGCAAAAAACTAAATGATAAAACCACATACAAATTTAGAAGGAAGAGAGAACAGGGCGAAGATAAGCAGCACTGATTAGAAAATCAAATGATCTGATGCCTGAGATATATCAATTTAACAACTTAGACCTTTATTCCATAGAACTTATCAAGAAAATAACAGCTTTAATCCAAATTTCACACAATTTCACATTCATGGGGATTCAAACTAAAACAATTCTGATGAGCAGATGCTTACTTTTGACAGTTTGACAATTAATAAACTGCTGGATAACTAAAGAGAGCCCAACATATGCCTTTGATAACTGAAACAAGGAAAGAGGGGAAAAAGTACCGTTAGCATCCACGTAGCATTCTCAACCTCATGTGGATTTGATTTGACATATCGGTGGTTAAAGGTACTGCCGTTATGCATGTCAACTTTGTGATCATCTTTGAGATGCGCAACCAGACAGGGAATGTCACCGATCACTGTGCATTCTGATCCGGCATAGGGGCAACTATAGGGTATAAAGGCGCATTGTGATTCATGCTTCAGCTTGCTGTAGTAAGGATATATGCCTACACACCCAAAACTCTGATATTTACATGGAAGTTCAAGAGAGGCCGCCACCTTCTCCAACGCAAGGCATCTGATGTTCCCGAGTTCATGCCTGCAAGTAGGACATCTGTTGTGCACCCTTGGCTTGCAACCAGAACACAGAGTGTGGCCATTCGAACACTGATGAAGAGAGAATCCCAAATGTCAACTTTTGCGTCTTCATTACCAAATAACCATAGGGATGTGCAGGTGTCTAACGTCGAGAAGTTGCGGTGATGTGTAACAAATAGGCGACTTTGACCAAAAGAGGTTATAAAAAACAAACAAGTCCCATGATGTTCATGTGCTTTAAAGGAAGAATCAATAAAAATCGAAATAAAGGAAAATTGAAAAAAAGGGTTAAATGCAAGATTAAAAATCCAAACCTGATGGATAGGAGGGTACATTGCATTCAAGCACACAGGGCACTCTAATAGCTCTCGGACACTGCTAGAGACGGTTAAATTAGGTTTAACAGCATTTTGCTTTGGATCATTCACACTTTCACCGATGTCCAACATGTCTTCGCTTTGAGGAGGATCAATAACCTCAGGTTTGTTTCGGATCTCATCGAAGAATGAATTTGCAGAAGCCATTTCGCTCGTAGAGATTTCCTAGCCTATGTAACTAAAGATGAAAAAGAGAAAAAAAACACATGAATTATTGATTAAATACAAAAGAAACAAGACTCTGGAAACAAAGACAACTTAAACAAGTGATATCTGGCATGATAGATGTAGCTGCATAAGCATCGGTCATAGACAATGCAATCAGAATACTGAGCACTCTTTCCTCAAGAGAAAAAGAAGGGACAGAAAAAGGGCACCTTAAAAACCAGATGTCCGCGCATGTATCTTAACAGGAATACGACAAACAATACGGTCTGAGGATTTGAAAGGCTCTATTTTTCAATTTCAACATATGTACTGACAGCATGAACTCTCGATGGCATCATCACAGGCCAGCTAGAAAAAAACAACCCGTCTTCAATCGAAATTACACCCACTTAGAATTGTCTTTCTGAAATCCAGAGTAGCATTATTCCAAAGTCAAACCAGCTTCAACAAGGCTAAAACTAGAATGTAATTTTCTCTCTAGAATGCTGAAACATGCAGTGTGAGGAAACATTAAAAAGCTGAATGCACAGCGAGACAACCCCTTCAGATTTTCTTTATTTTTACTTTTTACCTTTTCTCTTTTTTGCTTTTTGGCCATCACCCCTTTTGATTATTGATGATGCAAATAAATCTCACAGAGCCATCACAAGAACTGCAGCATTCCCTCTTCTCTCCAAGTACCATGCAAAGCGAGTTCAATAACAGACTTAACCTGAACACCACATCATCGTACACTGCACATGATGCTTGCACAGGTAAAGAAGATGCATTACCTGATTATAAAAGCAATTTGCTTTCAGCTTGAGAAAATTCGGAACCCTGATTTCACAGAGTTTTACAAAGAGCCCACCACTCTGCCCTCGGCAAATCTACACAACGACATAAACGATCAACAAGAAACTAGGTCAGCCAGCAGTTAAGATATTGGGCGATCACTGATCACGACAGATCAAATCTTCAATCCCCAGAAGGAAGAGGTTGAAAAGAAATCTACGGACCCCGACCCAAAGCAGATCTATAGCGTTCCCAAAACATCCACCGGAAAGATCAAAACTTTTGGCTCTTGGGAGCCCGAGGAACACGTGAATCGAGACAGAAAAATCAAACTTCGCGGCGGATACCATGCGAAAGGATGAAGCGCGGATGGAACAGAGATGGAAACTCACCAGGAATTGCGGAAAGATTTAGGAGGGTCGATTCAAAAAACCCCACTTTGACGAAGTGGGCCGAAGGAAAAGAACCAACCGAACCCAGCGGAAGAGAGAGAGAGAGAGAGAGAGAGATTCGAGGCCGACTGGGGGATAGTAGTAGATGGGGGAGACAGATTGGTATAATAAATGAAGGGGAAGAAGAATAATATAAGCGAGAAAGACACGAAGTGCGCGTATAATTTCAAATTAAAGCCGCTCGAGACAGAGGCAGATATAGAGAGAGGAGAGAGAGAGAGAGGAGCGTCGTTTTTGGGGGCGAGGAGAGAGAGAGAGAGAGATTTCTCGAGAAAATACAAAAAGGGGAATGGTGAAACGTGTAGGCCCGACTTCCCCAGGCTTGTCGTTTCTCTTTCTCGCTCTCGCGCTGTTGTCTGCGTCTTCCGTTTTTGACTCTCTTCGGTTTTCAAAATCTCTTCGTGTTTCCTGTTTTCTCTCTTGTCTTCTTCTTCTTCTTCTTCTTCACACGCACGGACGCATTTGACAGGTGATATCGGCCCCTGTGATACGCGCACCTCTCACGGGCCATCTGGCTCCCGAGAAAGCTTTTCCTGCGTTCCGTTTCCATTGAAGAATACAAAACGAAAGCAACTTTCTGTCTATTAACAGTTCATTTTCTCGAAAACGTGCTTGGTTTGCGAAACTAAAAAGATTCCGAAAAAAATTGAAATTCGAAAAAGATGGTTCGTTTCGTTGTTCTCGAATTTGAGAAATATGCGAAAAAGATGGAATTTTTCTTTCTATTTTTTACCCCTTGGATGAGTATATCTTCGAGCAAATTCATATTCAATCGACCACTAATGGAGGAAGGAAAAGAAAAGTTTGCTATGGCCGATGTTGTGTTGGCTACTACAGACCGCTGTTGAGGCACTTCTTTGGGAGGTGAAAGAGAGAGAGTCCAGCCTGCTGAAGTTCAAGCTTTTTATGTGCTAACCGGAGAATCGATGATGACCCGTTTGGTTCAGCATTTGGACTCTAAAGTCCCTTGGCAAAATGCAAATGGTGTTTGGCAAATTTTTTTACTCACTTTGGGGAGATGCAATTACATTCGAAAATACTCCCCAAGGGACCTTTGGCCAATGCTCCACCGGAGGTGCTTTGGGAAGTTGCATTTTCAGAATGCAACTTTGCACTGTTCATCTTCCCCAAACCGAGGTCCGGCGGCCAGCGGCCGGCGACCGCCGCCTGAGGGCTAGCCCGACCCCGGCGACGCCCACCTGGGGGTCGCGCGACCCCGGCAACTGCCGCCTGGTTTGGCCTAGGTCGCGTGACCCAGGCGACCGCCCGAGGCCCGGTGACCCTAGGCGGCGGTCGTCGGGGTCACGCGACCCCCAGGCAGTGGTAAGCGGGGTCGCGCGACCCCCAGCCAACCGCCGCCTGAGGTCAGGCGAGGCTGGCCGGCGACCAGATCTGGTCGTCAGCGGTTGGCCGGCGACCAGATCTGGCCGGTGGTGGTGGTCGGTTGTTAGCTTTTTTTTTTTTTTGAAATATCAGCAAAAGCCTTTTTACAAATAATTTTTACCAAACGGTATTTAGGCCAAAGTTGCTTTCAAATGTGATTTTAAAATACACATTACCAAACACTACTTGTATTTCGGAAAACTCTTTTAACTAAAAGGTTTTTGCATTTTGCCAAATACATTTCTTCAAAGCTGAACTAAACAGGCCCGATGTTTGTCTGAATGATGATTGAGGAAGCGAACCGAGGCATAGCTGCTGGGGTTGGCAGTGGCAACATTGCCAAAGACGAATCTGCACAGGTTCTGATCTGGGATTGTCTTTGGGTGTGTATTGGTAAATTTGTGGGCATTGTTGATAGGTGTGGGTTGGGCCTGCTGGCTCTTGGGTCTTGAGAGTTGGGTCAGGTCTTGTTCGGGTTCAATTGGTTCCTGGGCTTTGTACAGGGATGTGGTCTACCTTTATTTTCTGGTTCTTGTGCTCAATGACAATTTAATTACAAGAAAAGGTAAAAAAAAAATGGTTAATACCGTGAAAAATTCCAAACTGATACGTCTGTGATAATTTTATCCCAAACTAATTTTTTGACCTTCAAAAACCCCAAACTGATACACCTGTGATAAATATATCCTCGGTTTATTTTCGTTAAATTTTATTATGAAATTACTTTGTTGAATGACGCGCTGCAATTAACATATATACCAATTTTATGTTTTACCCTTGGTTTATCATAGACGTACCAGTTTATGATTTTTTGTGGTATTAATTCAATTTAATGAAAACTAACAGAGGGTAAAATCGTTATAAATGTATTAGTTTGGAGTTTTTAGTTGTCAAAAAATTAGTTTAGGATAAAATTGTCACAGGTATACCAGTTTGGGGTTTTTCGTGGCCAAAAAATTAGTTTGGGGTAAAATTGTCACATGTACACCAGTTTGGGGTTTTTCGCAATATTAACAAAAAAAAACCATAAAAAAGGCCAAATTATGCATATTGCGACACATTTAATTTAATTTTTTTCGGAAAAAATCCCAAAAACCTGTACATGCACGATGCATTTACCTTTCATCGTCCGTTAGACGAAAAAGACAAACGGTGTTGGTACGGCGCCCATGTGGTATAAACAAAACAATAAAGACGTCATTTTGGTCGGAAAATCATCCCACGGAATCTTGCTGGAGTCACGGGTACAAGTTTAGGGTTTTTAGGCTAAACGTGTTATAGTGTGCATAATTTGAGGTTTTGATGTCACATAAAACAAAAAACGTTCATTATTATCAATTAAATGTTCATAATCACTCGCCCCAACAGGATTATAATAACGTTGCTAATTACTCATGCTTATAATTCGAGAAGAAAAGATGGCATTTGGGCCTGAACCAAGCCCATGACAATCCACCCGAGACAGCTCCATGTCGAGAAAACCAGAAAAATCGAAAAAGAGGAAAAAAAAAACACGAAAGAAGAAGTTGGGGGGCGTCGGAAGGTGGAAAGAAAATATTGGAACCAGCAACTGACGAAGCGAAGCTTCAAAGCTTTCACCTTGCAAAAGAAAACCCACGAAGCCCCGTAATCGAACCTGTCCGAGAAAATCCTCGCGCTTCTGATTGGCGTGCCGTTTCGTCGATCCGCCTCCGCCGTCGAATTCGTAAGTGAATGTTGGCCCATGTTTTCGTTGTCCGAACCGCTCCTTTTCGTGAGATTCTCAATTGCTCGTTGCTACTTTTCATCATCATCATCGTCATCTTCTTCTTCTTCTTCTTCTTTTCCTGTCCAATTAAGGAGTGTGCTTGCTTTCGGCAGAATGCGAGGAAGTGTTGGAGATTGTTTGTTTTTCACTGCCAGATTGATTTTGTCTTTCGCGATGCATAGATTTTTAGGACTTCTATTTGGGTATGCTTGTATTTGCACGTGCTTCGCAATCAAAGAAATCGGGGAGTGAATTTCGAGTCGGCGCGTTGTTGGAAGGCTTGCCGGGTTGAATTTCGAAGGGAATTGTTAGCATAAAAAAAGAAGTAAATCAGATGCCTGAAAGGTGAACAGGAAGGGTGTTTAATGTCTGCTTGCCTTAGTATCGGTTTGTTGGTATGACTGAACTAATGGAATGGGGATAAAAGAAAGAACTTTGTTCTATCGGGCTGACTTTTCGGTATGGGATATGGTTTTGGAGAAGGGAGGAACAACACGGGTGGTTTTTTTAGAATGGAGGAATAATAAAGAGGAAAAAAGAATGAACTTGACATTGGAAGGAAAATATAATGCACGTGTGGGGACAAAGTTGCTTATGCTCATTGTTTATAGAGCATTTGGCTGCAATCACAGTTTGTCAATCGTACCTGTTTCACTCACTGTTTGAGTTTGCAATGGTACGGAGTGAACTAGAGAGTACAAAACTCCAGTCTTAAGGTGGTTACAGCAGCTCTTACATTGAAACTTACCAATTAGTGTCTCCTCAATGGCATTCGGTCATATGGGTTCAAGGAAACTTAGCTCTAGGTCATGTTTCGTTTTTTGTGCATGAAAAAAATTCTGAGCAATCTATATCTTTGCTGTTCAATTGAATGGATCAAACTTTTTGGGTACTCTAGACTGATCTTTGCTATCACTTAGGTGAAAGTGGTGGTGGTAGATCGGTAATCATGCCAGACGTGCAAGCCCTCGTGAATGAGTTCCTTTTCAAGCTCAAAAAACGGTGAGATCCTGTCAAACGACAATTTTTAGTTGTGAAGTTCCTTTAGCATGCTTGAAGGCGAGAAAATGAATTCATGTTCTCTATGCGGTGGCAGCAAGATTGAGGGCTCACAAGCAACGGCAAGGCAGACAGCAATACTCCTTCGATCGGTTATTTCTCAGCAGCGAATTCCATATACCCACCAGGCAGCTGCTTTGATTGATGCTGTAAAAGCGGTAGGAGAGCAGCTGGTTGCAGCAAATCCAGTTGGTATGCTACTTTTGTAGTTTCGTTTTTGGTTGCTGCTAGTTGAAAATCATCGGAGTGTCTGTCATTGCTTGATATCAGCTTGCAGTTTGAAATTGGACCATATGTCCCAATACTTTATCTGCTGTTGACAGTAACGAAATTTTCTTCTGCTTTAAAATAGCCACTGTTGCCGTGTCCTAGTTTCTGAAATTCTTCTTCCTGGTGTCGAATAAAGGTTAGAGATGATACTGCAGCTTTCATTACCATAACAGGGCACTTATATTGCACTATTTTCTTTTGTTGACACTGGCAAGAGAATGAAGCAGCACCATGCACAAGCTATATCTGTCCATCGGAAAACTTACCTTTTTAAAAAGTAGGAATTGTGGGTACTCTTGTTGTCAATATTATCACTAGATAGTGGCCGTCCACATCCTCTTCTTGCTAAAGTTTTTGGATTGTTTGATTTCTTTGTGGACTTCATAATAATGCTAGCCTACAGAAGAATGATTAGTTTTGATTTTTTGAAGTTATGCTCAATAATATTGTGTTGCAAGTTCTCTTTTAAGCTTTTGGAAAGAACCATTGTGATGATTCATGTTTAAGCATCTCTTTACAGATATTGTGGGTTCTTTGCTATATGTATTGACAAGGTTGTACTTATGAATGCAGAGCTTGCCGTTGGCAATATCGTCAGACGTGTTCTACATATTATTAGGGAGGAGGATCTTTCTCTCACGGCAGTTGCTATGGCTGGGTTGAATTTATCAGCTGTAAGTGACGACGAAGGTGAAACAGACCAAGATGATCATCCTGTGTTGTCTGCTGCTGCAGTAGCTGCTGCTTCAAGAAACACTTTGCGCCCACCTTCCTTGCAAACCCTTCTCGAGGATCTGCCTGACTCGGCGGCTGTTCCTCATACATCTTCATCAGGGGGTGATTCTGAAGGAAAAAGCAAATGTGAGCTTCCTTCAGCTTTCAATGGTCTGTTTGTTGATGCATGCTAGCAATGCGAAAGATAGCTGGTGTTGTGATAAAGTATAGAGTCCTATCCAGTGAATAGCAAATTGCCATTGATGGCACGTGGAGATTTCTTTTCCGTTCACAAAAGCACTTGCCAATTTGATAAATCAATTTTGTAGTATTGTGTGAAGAATTGTAAGCAGGATTATGAAGGAAATAGCAGTTTCTTGTCTAGCTTTTAGAGACTTACTAGTTTGTGCTAAGAAACTCTTTCCTTCACAGCTGCTGACAAGAGTTCAAGAAGCCGGAAGCTGAAGCATGATGTTATTGAGGCAGTGAATGAACTCATCGAAGATATTGACACTTGCCACGAACAGATTGCTGAGCAAGCAGTGGAGCATATTCATCAAAAGTACTTCTTTTGCCTTGTTGACATTTGCTTGTTCCCCTGTTATTAGTTTGCTTCTTGTTTTAATGGTTATTTGCATCAGTTTGCCCTTAATTGAGTGTTAGGGAACTTGAGATGGGTGTCTTTTCCATTATATTTTGGAGTTTATGCGTGGTAATGTTGATTTTATTCATTTTTTATTTTTTACTTCTTTTCATTTAATAAACTCCTTCACAATTTAAGTAACCAAGCTCGCATGAAATAAGAAAAATGATGTGATGTTTTGTCCTTTTCTCCATCCATAAATCTTTTAAATTTGTCTTATAATTTGTAGTTTCCATGATAATTTTTGTTGCATGAGGTTGTTGCTTCCATATGCCGAGTTTTGGCATATTTTGGTATGTTATGCAAAATGGAATATTATGTGGTTGTATACTTTCAATTTGGAAACGCGTCAGTGCTTTTCTTTCATGAGTAAAAGCTGCTATATGAACTCTTTTTTGGTATCAGAGGTCAAGCATCATTTGCTAGCAAATTCAGACATATTAAAGCATGTGCCGGATTTCCTTATCTTAACGTTGCCTATGGGTTTCTTTTAGGTGAATCCATGTGGTTTTTCTCGCTAATGGCATGAATTCTCCTCTAACTTGTTGGGCAGGGTCATATGTCCATGTGATTGATAATTATATTAGGAAATTCTTAACCTATGTCTGGTCTGATGGAGCCATCACCCTCAGACCAATGGTGCAGTGTTGAGACACTGGTTATCTGAAAATGAACTGGGGCATATTAGGACACAAAAATATTCATGTGAACACATGCATTGGCAGAGTCCAGGATTTGAGGCAGGCCTTCCATAGGAACTGGGCCTGGCTTCAGGTGTCATCATCCCCTTCTCCCCTCATGAGAAAACCAATATGTGCATCCTTATGAATTTGGGTTTGTTTCTCTTGAGTGGTTAGCATGATCTGTCATGCTTTGAAATCTCAATAAGTTATTTATGCATTATTGACTTATTTGATTGTTCTTCCAATTAATTTATTGATAGTTCATGATGATACTGGTACGCCAGATTCTTATTGCTTAATTTGTTGTGAACAATGTCTGAGATGACTTTCCAGTTTTGCTGATTGTTATTTGCTGATTATATTCGTTTATAACACTGTTATGTGTTTTCAGTGAGGTAATATTAACTTTAGGAAGCTCAAGAACAGTACTAGAATTTCTCTGCGCAGCAAAGGAGAAAAAAAGATCATTCCGTGTATTTGTTACTGAGGGAGCTCCCAGGTGAGTTGGTCATGGGTCTTCGGTCAGTCTAGTATGTTTTCGTCTCTTGCTGAGCTGTTCTAATCATGTGGTCCTGATCAGGTATCAGGGACATCTACTTGCAAAAGAGTTGGTTGCAAGAGGTTTACAAACCACGCTCATTACTGATTCTGCTGTCTTTGCCATGATTTCACGTGTGAACATGGTACACATAATTTTTTAGCAATTTTTTTTTCTCCTCTGCACCTGATTTACTGCACTGACTGTTTGAACTAAATTTATGCGAAAAGGTAATTGTTGGAGCTCATGCTGTAATGGCTAATGGTGGAGTTATAGCACCTGTGGGGTTGAATATGGTTGCTCTTGCTGCTCAAAGACATGCTGTTCCTTTTGTTGTACTCGCAGGCAGCCATAAGGTAAACTGGTGGATAACATGCCGCTTGCTTTAGTTAGTGTCCAAAGTAAGCTGTGACAAGCATTTTAATAATTATGTATTTGCAGTATATTCTGTAGTTACAGTGGTTGCACAATGTGAGGAGGGCTAGACAAACGAATTATGGAGCAGGAGTAAGCACGAATTGACATGTTTTTGTTATTTAGGCTAATCATATGCATCTTAGACTTGGACTGAGTTGACGACATAGTGTGGGTTGGTTGTACCTTGAATGCATGTTTAGTGTATTGCTGGAAATGTTTGATGACCTTTGATAAGCGTGCTGGTGCTATACTGATTACACAGATTTTGGATTGCAGTTGTGCCCCTTGTATCCTCACAATCCAGAGGTCTTACTTAATGAGCTGAGATCACCTTCTGAACTGCTTGATTTTGGAGAATTCTCAGATTGCATGGACTTTGGAAGTGGAACAGGCTCTCCACTTCTTCATGTTGTCAACCCAACATTTGATTATGTACCACCAAAACTGGTCAGCTTGTTTATCACAGACACGTGAGTACCTTTGATATGCCTATCTCGCCAGAATTCTTTCTTATATGTAAATGCAAGTTTAGAAATGAATTTATTTACAGGAGCATTAAGTAGAAGGTCATGGCAAATAGCAACAAAAACTTAAGTAGATAATACAAAGCCTTTAAACTTGTTCTCATCTCTTCGACATATTAGCAATTAACTTGGAACCTCTGAGAATTCATATAATCTTTTAGAAGAGTTCTAGCAATTCTCAATTTGCTGACATTGCATAATCTGGATTATTTCTATCTACGTTTTACCAGGTCAGGCTATTGTGATAGTCACATTGCTCAATTGTGGACTCAATTACTTCTAGTGGTATCATCTTTTGAGTTTCACTTTTTTTTTCCTAATGTTTCCAGTGGAGGACACAATCCATCGTATGTGTACCGGCTAATAGCAGATTATTATTCGACTGATGACTTGGTGCTGCAGAGGAAACCTGCTCCGGTCAATTGAGTTCAGACCTGAGCATTGCCAAGTAAGTAGTGTCACAATTCTTTAGTGTGATCTTTTCATTTTGGATTGCTTGAAAGTTTTGGAAGGTCACTAGCGCTGATGACCGAAGCTAATGCATAGAGATCTTAATGTTAATTTAGATAGCGAGTTATTAGGCGTAACCTTCCATCAGCTTCTATGATTTTTTTTTTTTTGATCGGGATCAGCTTCTATGATTGAGCAGCTGCTGATGTGATCATTTTCATTGCTTAAGTATACATATATACATGTTTGACTGCATCTATGGGATCCTGTGGTAAGAGCAAAAGAACACGGGAAACATTCATATCTTGTTCACTTGCTGAAAGAATGACCTTCGAGATGTGATGTTCCCAAGAAGGCAAGAAAGCTTTGATAGGCTGGTAGACTCCTCTGTGATTGATCCGTTTCTTTATCTCTCGTACATGAATAAAATTAAGCGGTTCTCCAGTAGCTTGCTATGCAGAAAATTGACCGCCTCTTTAGTTGCTGTCTTATTTCTTGAGTTTAGATGCTGGTGTTTGAGGACGGACCCACAGGAACAAGAAAAATCTTAGCTTTGATGAATTTTGGAATCTTGTCATCATCTTCGTTTCAAATATACGTTTATTGAATTGAAATCAGCATATAACTTTTCTTCATTTTGTTTCAGCTATTATCTAATTGTCTTTAAGCCTAATAAACGCAGTTGTAATTTCCTGCAAAAGCCTCTCCCTGAAGAAACGGTTATGGCAAAATCACCAGCCTTTAAGCTCACGCATTATCATCTTTGAGTGACGTATTCATGTTCGGTCCATTGACCCATGCCCAATTTGGGGGATCAGTGTGACAATATCTTTTGAGTGTTTCCTTTTCTCATGTCAGGGTTTGTAACTTCCTCATCTGTTTGTAATCCTCTCGTACTCTGGTCATCACTCAAAAACATAAGAGACTTGTGAATATGTGGTTTGATCTTTCTGCCCCTAAATAGGCAGTTAACGGTCAGAATTTCCACCACGGTAGACCTAAAGTATCAAAAAGGAGAGGTCTGCTTTCTATTTTTTCAAATAATCCTTAAGTGGGAGGGGCATTGGTCCCATCCCACTGCCATATATGTATCGACAGTGACAACCCAATGTAGAGATGTAGAAAATTTGTATTATTCTTCGTACCTAGACGGCGAGCTTCTTTTTGTGTTAATTTCATTGATTATGGACTTGGCATGAGAGAGTGGCTGCTATTTTGATGTAACAATTTACTTGCAAAATCCAAATCTTCCTTCAGAATGCTTTTCTTTGATATATGATGTTGCTTCTTGTGGACTACTAACGTTTGCATTTGCTCGCCTTTGAAATTCATCCAGGAAGATACTGCGTAAGTGGGGGACATGGAGAATATGAAGAGTTTAGTGCCGGTATATACCATCTCTTCAAGTCGCCAAAGACTCCGGAAATTCAAGAAAGAAAGGGAAAAGAGGTGTACCAAAGAAAAGAGTATATGGTGTAATGATTTAAAACCTCGAGGAAGGTGTATCTCAATTTTGTGATCGTTATTGGTTGGCAGCTGAAATCTTTATCGAGATATTAATGGGGAAGAATAATCAAAAGTCACTGCTTTCTTTACATGGTAGGGAACTGAGGGTTGTAATTTGGAAGAGAATAAGCCAAATAGCTGAGAGTTTGCTTGTCGAGAAATGTGTCGTCTCATCTTGCATATAGTGATCGTGCCGTATTCATAGTTCATAGGGATTTCTAGCAAGACGTTATTATGCCTGAGAACTCTTTATTTGATCCATGTTTGAGGCTTGCATGGATTATCTTTTTCTGGCCCAAGCTCGTACGGATGCAAAGACGCGTGTAAACTTGGATTAAGTCGCCGTGTTATGTGTAACTGAATGTTTGAAAAGTGCATGCGCCGTATTCTACTTGCGAACTCATTTCGAGCTCAACATGATCTTTCTGAGCAATCGAACCACCTTGGCAACTTACGAACAGCAGTTGGATGCTCCTTGATCTGCTCAAGTTACATTAATTCTGGACTATTCCATCTGGACGTATAATGATCATAGATCTTGTTTACGGGAAAACAGAGCCCTGATGTGTTCGTCTTGTCCAATAGGTGTCAAAACGATTACTTTTCATACGATCACGAACTTGGTGGTGCCTGTTACTCAACAAAAAATGGAATTGCTGCAGGACTAGGTCGAGTCCGAAGGATGGTTTGCTTGACTCTGAAGATTTCACCTTCGTAGGTTTGCAAACGTTCACTGTGATCGGTCCATTGTAGAAAACTATTCCAGCTTTATACAAACAAGTCCACACGTCCATGCCTGAAGCGCCTTTGGAAAAGAGAACGAGGGTTTGGATGACTATGATACCATGAAATTTCCATACTAAGACGACCATATTCGATACCATCTTTGAAGCAATGATACAATTAAAAGATAAAACTAACCGGTACTAGTATATACTACAGACAACAGCACAAAGATATTGAGTCAAGAGGGACACTCGACGTCGAACCAGAAGAATAGATTAGTACGAGCACACATGACCCGAACACGCTGCAATGCCAGGTCCCCACTAGTCAATACTGCTTTGGCACCGCCTTCAATTCGTGTCTGAGAGACAGAAACGCCATTTCCATGATAGCCAATAGGAGAGGAAACGACCTTGCTGCCTGTGGCCGTGCTCACAATCGGGCACGAGAGGTAGTCCAAAGGATCTGTCTCGCACTGGAGAATACAACCATCGATAATCAGCCTTCCGCTCCTATGAAGCAGGCAGCATCCAAGCTCCGCTTTCACAGTGAGATTTGACAGTTTGCAGGTGGAAAGGAACTCCAGAGCACTGCTTAAACAAAAGAAAACGTGTCCAACCACGTTCCTTGTAATCGCCAAAAATGAAATTGCAACAATCAAATCTGAGCTGCAGAACACCAATTCTGAAGCAGTTGACTAAGAACAAAAATCTCAATACTCTTGCAACTGCAGTACGATTTCAAGGTAAAGTTAAGACACATGAAGTTACTGAAAATTATTTTGGGAAGGTTATATTGACAAGCGCTTCACAGCATATTAAAAGTGACCTAAAATTTCATTAATTGGCAAAAAGAGGGAATCAATTCGCTAAGCAGTAACCAATGCGTGAAGGAATGCAGCATCTCTCAGAGACCATCTGTAAGAAGAACTACCGACATTCACACTTCACTGCATCTGAAAAATGTGCTTTCACAGAGAGAAGGGGAAGGCAAAATTTTTGCAAACCTGTCTGAACCTCGCGAACAGAGAAGCATTGTCTCATCTGGAAGTTGACCTCCACCAATCTGAGAAAAGAAGGTAGACAAGAGAATAAGGTAAGCATAAAAGTAGTTAGGAGACGAAATCTATGGTCAACTTAACTAGCATGCACTTATCAACAACTGTCGACTACCATAACGTGCAGGCAATATAAGCAAATTAGAGTTTTCCTCATAATGACTTATCCAAAGAATTCTGAAACCAACATTGCAATTTTCAATTATTTCAACATTTACGCATTTTAAGACCAACAAATCCCACTAATGCTGCAGCCATATATTCCTGTTAACTCTTTATATTCACATTGTAAATCTCCTGTCACTGAGACCCACTTAATTCACATACACAAGAAACATCTAAATGCCATTTGCCCCTAAAACAATAATTTTACCCTAACACAGGTTGAAAGTAGAACTAAGAACTAGCCAAGTAAGTAATGAAACAATCATCAAGTGGCTTCTCTTAGTCCACCTACTGTCTATCGAACAACTTTTTCTCCCTCAACTATTACTTACATTTCTTTCTCAAAAAAGGCTAGTTCTGCCTGTAATACTAGTCAGAGACTCGAAGCCCCTAGGACATGCTCTAACAACAGTATAATGGGAATAACTGAAAGTTCACGCTAGAAAATGATAGGATTATACAATAATAACATTTTCTTTATCAGTAAAAGATAATATATCGCATAAATTGTCCATCCATGGCACTAGCTCCGAAAACAACAGCAATTTTGAGTTAAAGCAAGTTGTGTATATACCAGGCAAAGTGGTTTGTTTATCTGAATATTAGAGGCAACATGACTTCCACCTGCTGCAATGAGAATGGTATCTCCAGGTCTATGAGGGCAAAATAGCATCAGATTTCCATAACTCATTAAGTGATCCAATAAACTACACAGAGGATGTTTATGGACCTTGCAGCAGAGACAGCTGACTCAATATTGGGGAAAACTCCTGACTCTGATGAATCTTTTACAGACCGATCTACTCGTAGCCACAGCTGAGGGTGACATGCCAGGTAACACCATCTGTGGCAAACGAGGGCGGTGTTATAACGATCTGCAAACTCAACAGCAATTTGTGACAGACAACGCAATAAAATAATATCAAGCATGCATCAGTGGTGTATTTCTTCTTGGAGAACAGGGTGGAGTTAAATATGTTGGCCTTTATAAGTATTAAATTCATGTACTTTAGAACATCATATAAAGTACTAGATATTGCACAAGCAAACGATATCAGATAATATGAAGAGAGATGCTCCAACAAAGTATCAAACTATTACTGAGTGCTAACAGGTCTGTGGCACTCCCACAAAACCAAAAAAAAAGAGAGAGAGAGGCATTCAAGCTACAGAAATAAGAAAAAGATCCTACACACCCCAAATGAGAAATTGATTGAGTACCTACAAACCCAATTTAGCAAGTCTATCGTACAATTCTGGGACTAGGTCATCCTCTCCTTCTCATCCCTTAGATGGTCTTGATGGATAAACTGTACTATATGATATCAAATGAGGAGGGAGAGGAGACTATAGCACGTTTTTATAGTTTGCATTCTGATAGGCCAATTCATCACAAGTTACTGTTAAAATACTCGCATACACCGATTGTCCAGCCATATTTTATTACGGGATGAAGATGTGCTAAGCCCACATTTTAGACACATATGTATCCCATAAGAAAATTTCACCTGTCACTGTCAATAGCTGCTTTGGCAGCTAGGGCATCCACGACACACTATGATGTTTCTCATATTAGGGTGTATGCAAGAGAAAATCGCCAATGTTATTGTATTAAGGAGAGTGAATACTGAAATTACTTTTCTCATGTATTAAAGTAATTTTGTAGCACCTTGCATCCAAGAAACTAAGGATGTAAAAAATTTGCCCGCTATTGTACTAAAAGAAAATGTACCATAAATAATTTTTATACTGTAATACATTTCTAAAAAATTATACTAAAATAGAGAACGGCGTGTGGATCTCCACGCAAAAAACTGCATTGAAAAAGAACACTGAACGCCAACTCACTCGCTGCCCACGTGCGCGCATAGTGCCTTGTTCTTTACCCGACTGGGTCTTGCGGCCCAGTTTAAAAAACGTGCTTATTTACGTCTATTCGAGCGCATTTTAGCCTCATTAGTTGATGGGTATTAAAATCGAATAACTCAGATAGACCGACCCCTTGAAAAAGCAATTTTGCTTGGGAAATTAGTGAAAAAAAGGGTTTTCAACTGAGTGTATAGTCTGCAGCCCATAACTACCTACCCATAATTGATATGGCTAAAGTGGTGACAAGTATATATTTGTATAAACAACAGAGAACATCTTCTTTTCTTTTAACTCATAAAGAGAAGTACACCCTGCGAAACAAATTGGGAGTGACGCCAAGCAGAACCAGGATTCCTAGAATCCTAGTTTACACGCGTACCCTGAAAAAGCCAAATGTAGAAGAAAGTGCAAGGTAAATCTCCGATGGGATGGGAAGGCCACTAAACTATCATGTGAAATGCTCGAATTGTCGCTGGTCGCCTAAACTATGGGAACACCTCAGGAACCCTCCAATTCCAAGCATCATTCTCGTGAAGTTCGTCATTTTCAGGGAAAAGTCGATCAGCCTGCCCTGAAATGTCCTGCTCCCCGAAGTTCTAATCAGTCAAAGCTTTCGATGGACTACCCAGTCAACATGGCTTTACGGAAAGACCCCAACTTTCAACGCCAGTAGATAACAGCACATGTACATTCGAACCATACATGAAGACAGGAGTCCCAACACAAATTTTTAGCGAAAATCAAGAATCCGGAGAGCTACAGGGAAGTTCCCGAAACTACATGTGCGGAAGGAAAATCGAAATGATGAAAATTAGGGCAAAAGAGAAGTCGAAAGGGGATGGAACCAAAGAGTATACCTGGGATAGGAGACAGGAAGCTGAAGATGTGCATGAGACACCCATCATCAAGATTGTTAATTGGAGCGAATGAAGGAGCCCCTGATCTCGATTTCCTCCTCTTGCTGCTGCTGCTGAAGCATGGCGTCATCGCCGGCTTCTGCTCTTCTTCTTCTTCCATGAGCAAAAAGCCGCGAGCATCAGCTCCGATGGCGAGGGACGACGGCTTCCAAGTTCGCAACTTTATTCACACAACGCAACCTCCCATCGAGTTTTGACCACACGCGATGGTCTAAACCAACCGACACGCCATACCGCATAAACTGAGGAGGAACGCAGAAAATGCTCGGAATCCGAAATTTGTATTTGGGTTGTGGGCTCTCTACGTTTGAGCCTATGGTTTTTCTCTACTAAAGCGGTCGTGTCTGAATGGTACAAGACATTACAAATTCGATTTTATGATCAGAAATTTTTTTTTGACTTGCGGTGAAAACATGTTGGTTTGTGTTGATCCACGAGGTTATCCACGTCGTGAAGTGTTACATTCGAATTTTGTCTTCATGAATCGCATTTTGCCGCGTAATACTGTGGTGTGTAAACCTGGCCCTATCTGATACGATGCACAAGTAATCATTTGAGCATATGAGCAATTACGATGGAACCTAAGGGCGCGAATGGTAACCATTCTGCTCCAGAAATCAAATTCTTGCCAGAAATTGATTTCTGGAGGAGAAATCTGTTTGATAAAACATGACTAATTCTGCTCTAGAAATTGATTTCTGGAACAGAAATCTGTTTTGATTTGTTGATTTTTTTTGCACCTAAAAAAATTTAAATTTCACTCAAAGTGGATAACCACAGGTATTTTAAGCCATTTTGTGAAGTTTTAAAATTTTTTATTTTTTGATTTTTTTGGCACCTAAAAAAATTTAAATTTCACTCAAAGTGGGTGGCCAAAGATATTCTAAGCCATTCTGTGAAGTTTTGAAATTATTTATTTTTTTTGGGCACTTCAAAAAAATTAAATTTCACTCAAAATGGGTGGCCACATGTATTCTTAGCCATTCTGTGAAGTTTTGAAATTTTTGATTTTTTGATTTTTTTTTTGCACCTCAAAAAATTTAAACTTCAGTCAAAGTGGGTGGCCATAAGTCATTCTGTGAAGTTTTGAAATTTTTGATTTTTTAATTTTTTTGGGCACCTCAAAAAATTTAAATTTCACTCAAAGTGGGTGGTTACATGTGTTATAAGCCATTCTGTGAAGTTTTGAAATTTTTGATTTTTTTTGAAAAAAATTCACCAAATTTCCTATTTTCCCGAAATCTGACTTTTTTTTATTTTCTGGAAATTTTTATGAATTTTTCTGGAATTTTTCAATTTTTATGCATTTTCTAAAAAAAATTAGTGAGATCGAAAAAGAGAGAAAAGAGGGAGAATACATTCTGGAAGAGAGAAGCTACAAAAAATAGCTTCTCTTTTTCTTGCCGAAAACTCATTTTGGAATCAAGTATTTTTAACAAACGCATTTTTATTTCAAAATACAAAAATTGCTCCAGAATGCATTTCGGAAATTTTTTAACAAACGCATTTCTGTTCCAGAATACATTTTGAAGCAGAATTTCTGCTCCAGAATGGATTCTATGTGCGCCCTAAAGGAATGTGTGAGGTGTGGTAACCTGATGGAAATCTTGCGCAAAATTCTGGGAATTGTCAGAATAATTGCTAGGAAGAAAGTGTGGTAAAAACTAATAAAGCGCTAAGGATAGATCTCTCCGTTTGAAATTTGCAAATTGAAAAGAGCAGAGAGTTGCTAGTGAAGAATAAGAAGAAAGGGGTTGGACCTGATATCCAAAAAGTAGACGAACTTTCAAGAACTTTTGGCAAGCCCAAGCCAAAACTTCAGAAAGTGCCTCCATGGCATTAGAGGTGGTGAAACATCGTGTGATTCTTGATGGTGCATCTAACCATCGATTTGTCATAGAACAATTCTTCTTACTTCTACATCTCTACAAAGATACCATCAAGAAGAAGATGCCATCGACTTGGTTATGGATCAACTAGTACTCCGTGTTGTCGTTTGGTCTTTTCTATTTGGGTTGCTTCCTCAACCGCGACAAACATGTTTTCCTTAATGTCGAACTGACTTGAACAGCAGGCAACCGTCGTCGTCGGTAGTCACATTCAGGAGGAAGCCAAATGAGACGGTAGTAGGACTCTTTATATAGGATCAAGGGTAGCCAAAAAGAGAAGCTAAGCAGAACACTGAGGCATTAATCAAACTAACAGGTACATGCATACATCCACTTGAATGAAGCACGTTTCGATTAATGTATGGTACTCTGAATGATGGACGTACGACAATACAGTAGATTATTTGAATGAGAACATTGATCTGGAAATGCATCTTAAGAATCAGGTCAAGAAAAGAAGGTGACTTAACCGATCGAGGATTGATAAATTACTCGGAGGTCACCTGCTATTTGCTGCAACTTCTGCAATATAAGAACTTTTGACGGACACCATCACTGACAGTCTGTCCTAATAAGTTTTTTCAGTAACGAGATCAGGTTCAGTCACAATGGCTGAAATATCACATAGAATTAAGTTCCAAAAATTAGGCATAATCAAGATGATGCTAATGAAGTTGCTCCTTTCCCGGACTTGTCACCTTAAGCAAATGATTCTGACTCCGCAAATCGCGCTCAATGAAGCTTCAGCAAGCTGAACAAAAGAGAACCTCCAAATTAGCAGCATCATACCCAAGTAGTGGAAGAGTCTAAATGATCATGGATGAGACGAGAAATAAATTACCATCACGAATTTAACTGCTCTTGCGATGATTCAAAAGCTCCAGCTCCACCCTCTGTTGGCACATAGGCATTTTCGGACGTGTCCATGCTAATCTGATGGGTATCTGTCATCTGGTCTGTACTTTCTGATCCTTGAAGAGAGGACTGCAGCTCAGTTTTTGAGATCTTGGACAGTCCCTCCTTTTGCACATTTGCCACCTCTTGTGCTTTGTGTTTGCGGGGGAGCTTCGGAGAAATTGATGATCCGGGTGTTCCAGGAAGTTTAGTGGAAAAGGGCAGATGAAAGAGCAAATGGGCAACTGCTCGGTCTATTGGATTGGTGTCTGTTTCAACATCAGCTGGCTTAACCTCCCTGTAACACCAAGCAATACAAAATGGACAGTGAACTTATCGTTGGTGCCAGAGATTCAACTTGAAGAAAGTTATGCCAGTGATTTGAACAAGTTTCTACTTCAATTGAAGACAGTTTGTCAAGTTTCAAGCTCCTATAACTGACACTTCGTTTTGTGAAAATTTGGGCACAAGTATAGATGAAATCAAGAAAGGAGTTGATCCTAAAACATGTTGATTTTCTATGAACCCAAAGCAAGTTATTGCCCCTGATCTTCTGCGTTTTTTGTCTTCTCTATTTTCCCCTTCCTCCTTTCTCGTTTTTTTTTGGTCAGGACCTTTGTCCTTTCTCGTTAACGGGTAATTTATGTTACCCGATGGCTTTATCATCAAGATGACAGATAACAAGGATGGGAGCAAATCTAAACAATTATTACAATACTTCAGGATATGAACATAATACTCAGGGCATCGAGGACTGCTCAATTATTTGCAATAGAAAAACAAAAGCATCCATCTTGCAGTAATTAAGTTTCTTAAAATAGGAACCCATTTGCGTCTTTGGTTGATCTAAGAATTTCATCAAGGACGGGAAGTAAAATGTTACACGACGGTTGAAACGCAGAGGTAGAACACCATCCTCAGACCAACAAGTGCCGTTCAAACTTGATCAACCTAAGAAGGGTTAATCTATTGTCAATCAATTTGCATACGTTCCACAGAATTACGCTTGAAATTAGATGCTACCACTCATACCAGATGAACTGTCCTATATGAAGTCACCTTGACAATATAACTCTTTGCAAAAGCATTACGTAACTAAGCCAACCACCTGTGGGTTTGTTAACCAACCTGTTACTAGCCACTGCTTCCTCCTTTGCCAAAACTTCATGCTCATCTTGCGGATTCACAACAGTGCCAATCACATTACCAGTGTGTTGCCTATTCACGGCACTTTTAGCCAGGCGATACAAGCTATCCCGTATACAGATTCTTGTCCCATTGTCCAACTGCACTACTCCACTTTATCATTCTAGAGAAATTAAAACCCACTTGGAAAAGAAGCCACTCAAAAAATAACCATACCTTTGCAATCACATCCTGAAGCCGATTAAGCACCACATCCTCAATTGAACACCCATCAACAGCTGCAGAGACAAAAATAGAACCATCCTGCTCTATAGAAGAACTTGTATCAATGGAAGGCAGACTGCTCAGATCATCAACTTCCAAATGGGCTCCCTTGCTATGCTGATTCGGACTTTCCAGAGTAAGCTTTTGAGCATCAGAAGGACTGGAGACTTGGTCACCAAACTGCTGTAGCTGTTTCTTTATAGCAAGCATTGCTTGCATTTGCTGGCGCCGCCTAAGCTTGTCAATTTTCTCCTGGGGTGTCATTGTAGGAGGTTTTCCTGGGGAATCAAGCCTCTTTTCTGTAGAGTCGACATAAGCAGAAGACACCTTGTACCCTGGAAACACGATCGAACACTTGACCTCCCCGGATTGGAAGCTCGTTGGTGAAAGTATTCCTGGAAATGATTCTGTATAGTTCCCGAATGCAGCAGCTTGTGCACATGGATCAGAGATCTGCAAGAAATGGGTAGGCTCAGGTCCTCTAATCCCACTTAGTTGATTGATAGATGATGGAAAAGGCGATAACTGGTGGCTGTACTGTCCCCCCAAATCCACATGCGAAGACCAGGACCCATAAATATCTTGTGATAATTTCCCTTCAGCTTTTTCTGGGGACTTCTTCTGGCTTTTATGGAGTGTTTTGTGCCTGTAAACCTGCATAACGTAGCGAGAACCTGAAGAGACGGAAAACATCTCAATGGAGGGGACTGTGAAACTCAATCGACATAAACATGTACAAGTAGCGGTCCTAGCAGTCAAATTAGGTGGTTTACACAGGAAGATGAAGAATGTCGACCTGTCAGGACAACTGGAACTTAGAAAATTTAAATGCTCAATCTACATGAAGCAACCATCGGAAAATATTTTAAGCTTTCTATCTTGCATGGATATATTGCAATTTGGGAAGCAGAATTTATTACTGATATTGGCAGGATAGACAAGGCAATTTCAATGTTTTCCACGAGAAGAGTGAATACCTTATCAGCACGTTCATTCAGGGTAAAAGAACTATCAACAAAAAGACGAGAATTTTCTGCATGGGTCTTTCCTACCATGGCCATATTCTTCTACAGAGAAGAAGGAAAACGCTTTACTTCACTCGTATAATGGGAGGAGAAAATAGTCTAATTCAGATTGCACATTCAGTGATGTGATTTACAGTACCTGATCCTTTGCAACCGGTTCAACAATTGCATTTCTTTGCTGAAAACTAATGGATGCGGGCTCATTCATTTTGTCATAGCCAAGGTTGAAAGACTGCTCATCTTGATGCTCATATTCTGTTTTCACTTGCAGAATCTCTGATGAAGTCGTCAATGCTCCAGAAATCAAAACGGGCGAAACCGCAGAAAGGGAAAATGATCTTACTGGGCTGCTTGTTGCATCTTTAGAAGAAGACCATATCTCATCAGCTTTATCAAGATTTACTTGGCCAAATATTGGCTCATCATTGCTGCAAAATCATCACTTGTGAGGACATTCAGTCAGATGGATACCCAAGAAATGCGAACTAAGAATCTCAGAAGAAAAGGAGAGAGTGAGCTGAGTAGAAAGTAGGGATTTTCAGAGTCAAGAAAGCTCACCACATTTCTTGAGAAAGGAGGTTATTTTCGTTAACTATTCTACAAGGCTGCCTTCTCGCTCAACAGAAAATAGGCATGAGCACAACAAAAAGTCTTAGCAGCAGAATTATAGGAGTAGTTATTTCTCATCAATCATCCACAATTGAGAAGAGTTTTCTAGGCGTTAATACATATGCCAACCGCAATAAGCATAACTACCAAGTAGCAAACTACACGAATGCCACAAGAGATATAGGTGGTACGTTACACTTTTCAGGTAAATGAGTCATGCATTACCTAAAGATTCGATCGAGGTCATCAAAGCTGCTGATATTCTCCCATCCATAGTCAGCAAAGTCAGAATGCTCTTCACCTTGGGTATTTCCAAATATATCAGTATCTGCATCATGTTGGGCTGTCTCCGCTGGAGAAATTGATGTTTGGCGAGAAGTATTAGAAACATCACAAGTCAACTCAAAATGTGCTGTGTGCTTCGTGTCATAAGAAATAGCATTTTCACCACCTTTAGACGAATTGCATTCATTAATTTCTGTCACATTATCGGACACTCCAGCGCCAACAGATCCTTGCTCATCTTTAGCAGCTTCTGATGAAGACAGATTTGGCCACGAGTCCAAGCTTGATACAGTAATCCCTCCATTTTTGTTGCTTCCGTTGAAGCATTCCGGCTTCATGCCATGGAGATCGAGTTTTGCCCCGAGCGGCTTCTGTTCACTAGGCTTAAGGGTCGCGATGTCATCATTTTGTATTTTCTTGGGCTGATCATCTTCCTTTCCAGCTGGATAAGGGACTATATGTTCGCCATTTTCACTAGCCTCACCCCATATGATGCTTGTGAGCTGAAACAGCAAATTGTCAAATATTGAGATGAACCGGTATATAAAACTAAGGACACCTCAGTTCTACGAATAACCGAAATGAAAATATTTCCAATTGCAAGGGATGCTGCAAATTACATTCGCAACATGCACACAAGTGCGGGAGGGAGTAACGGGATGGCATTTACAAAGCACAATCCACAAACCAGCTGAGAACCAATGAAAATCATGCCATTTTCAGCTAAGTTATTCTGCTCACAAGTACATGGAGAGGTCCACCGCCTTGCACGATGTATAAAAACAAAACATGAGACAAGAAATTAAATTCGGATGACACGGTCTTGTGCTTCAATCAAACGGTCACTCATAATTCTTGCCGAAATGCTTTGGCCCCAAACTTTTTATTGGGCAATCACCCATACAGATTGCATTTTTTTCATTCGTCATTCCAAAAGAATTGGTCCAGCCGCTTCTTCGATCATTATGGCTCCACTACGAAGGACTTTCGAGGCAGAAAAAGATTCAAAAACAACAGAATCGCCCTTCCGTATATTCTGTCTTAGAACTTCTACAATAGTTGGTATTTAACGTTAACATTATGTATTTCTCCTACTCAATGAGCAAAACTCTGAAGAGAATCATATCTTCACTCGACAGGCGATACGATGAAATCTACCAAACCAAGAACAACCGAAGCCCAAACCTTCGAATTCAAGAACTCAAGCACAAAAGCTGAAGCGAGAAAGAAGATGATGCTCCGAAGGGGCCAAAAAACAAACAAACGAGCAAACTTACCTCTTCGTCGTTCCAATCAAACATATCTAGCGAAACAACACCAAATCTCTACATGAAAATCCAGTTGAGGGACACACTGGTAAATAACTCCAAACATGGCCAATTTCCTAACAGATCACCAGAACAATAAAAAAAAAAAAACCATTAATTCTTCAAACCCAGGAAATAACAGGCCGCAAAGACACTCAGAAAGAGAGAGAAACAGGACATACATACAAGACAAGTCTTCTCCACAGAGCACACACGGTTCTTTCCCCCAAAGAGAGTTAGAGAGAGAGAGAGAGAGAGAGAGAGAGGAACTGGGGTGGTGGGAGGGTGAGGCCTAGAGTCCACGTGACGTCACGTGCGAGCAGTGATGGTAATTCCTCCGAGGTGGCTGGTGGTTCTCCTGGGTCGCCGACACGTGTGAGCGGGGGCGTATCTGAACTTGTGGCCAGGAAGAGGCGGATCTACTCCCGCCACGTGATTGGCGGAGAGTCTCATTTGGGCTTGGCTTCTTGCATTCGGGGTTTCATTTTCATTTGGAGCGACGCGGGTGGGGCCCACGCGGCGGGTCGAGTTGGTGGTGCACTTGGTTCGGGACGTCGCTTTCCATTTTTGGGGGACGGCCCAAAAAAAAAAAAAAAAAACCAGACGAAACCTTTCCTTTTTTTCCATTGGTCTTATCAACATATTAGGAATATAAAAAAATGGTTTTCGTATTGACATTTTTGTGGTGGATTTGCTAATTCCCATTCACTAATGCCTCCAATAGAAAACACTATCGTTGCAATGTAAGTAGTTTAACCCGTACTATTTATACACGACAGTTCTCGTGGTATTATTGAATGAGCAAATAAAGCTACAATCTTGTCTAAAAAAGTAGGCATGTATGAGCACATTTGAGTACATCCAAGCTCTTGCTTCACTTGTAAGTGGGTACCTTAGCGAGTAATGCTAAAGAGACAAACACCTGCACTGAATTGATACCCTCTCTTTTAGTCGTGTAATAGATAAATGAGCAGTTAAACTTAGGCCGGGTTTGGTTCAATATTCTCAAAAGACTTTTGGCCTCCAAACTCCTTTGGATAAAAGTTGAGGTGTTTGGTTCAGCATTTCCAAATACTTTTGAGTCAAAGTTAGCAGTTCCAAAGTTTATTAGCTAAATGCAAGTACCACCCAACACTGGCATTTAACACTTTTGGAATGTAGTTTTTCATATTTTAATGAACTTTTCCTCCTAACTCTGCGCTCACAAATATTTGTATATTTTAATTTTGCCCTCAAAATCACTGTTCATATTCTCCCTCCTTGAATCAAACGTTATGGATCTAGATTTGATCACTAGTCTAACGCCTCACCGACGGGTACCGCAGGATTGGGTTCGTGCGTCTATGTCAATGAGTGCAGGACTGGGTCGCTGAGGGTTTAGGTTTGTGCGGATCTAGGTCACTAAGGTTGCACAACCCTCGATATTGCCTTGCCTTGGCTGCCCAGGGTCGCGGGACCTCAGCATCGTCTCGCCTGGCCTCTTCAACGGTTCGATTGTCTTTGGCAGTGGATTTACTTTGGCCAAATTTGCTTCCACGATGGGATATCTCTATTCTCCAATAGCCATACCTTATGTTTTTCCCATTTATTTATTTTTTACTTCAAAGTACTTTGCAAAATGTGTATCAAGATTCACTGAACCAAACGGTATTTGTGTTGAACAAATGGACCTTGAATATGAATTTATGAGGAAAATGACTTTGCATTGGTGTGCATGCATTTTTTAATCCACACATGTACAAAACTTGGCAGGTGATGACTTTTTTGAACGTCCGATGTCCGATATTGGGGCTTCCGCACAATTTTTTCCAAGCGTAAGGATCATTTTGAGAAAAAACAAAATGAAGTCCAGAGGATACTTTGAAAATTGAATATCGATGCGGGCCGCTAATTACGTTTTTCTCCGTTGACTCCATTGGCATTGACCGTCGCTAACTATGGAAAATACTAGCAGATGCAGAACCCGTCAAGAAAAAGTCAATAAATTCAGGGACCCAATTGAAGAAAAACAAAAAGTTCACACCATCAGATTGGGAGAACGTGACAAATTCAAGACCCAACCGGCAATCGCAAAACTTCTGGGCAGAAAAACCCAAAAAAGGAGACGGGGCAATTCACTCAAAAGCTTCCCCAACATTCGTCAGCATCCGTCGGATCAGGTAACCAACGGCCGAATCCTCAGGCAACGGCTCCGATGGGACCGCGAATCCTGGAGCCGTCCGCACCGGATCAAGCAAAGAAGCGCAGCGCGCTGACAGTTGCAGAAGCACCGTAACGTAACGTCCCCTCGCGCCACCGCCACGTCGTCACTCATGCAAAGGTGGCACCTGTACATCGCCCGACGCGCGCTCTCTCCCTGCAACTCCAACCTCCGTTTTCTCTCTCTACACTCGCAGTGCTTCTCTCTCTCTCTCTCTAGCCATGAATCCGCAGAGCCTCCTCGCGTCGGCCGCCATCAACATCGGCCTGGCCTTGGTGGTCCTCTCCCTCTTCTCCGTCGTCAAGAAGCAGCCGTCGAGCGCCGCCATCTACCACGCGCGGCGCCTCTCGGAGCGCCGCCGCGTCCCCTTCGACCCGCCGCTCGCGCTCCGCCGCTTCCTCCCTTCCGTCTCGTGGATCGCCCGCGCCTTCCGCGTCACGGAGGACGAGATCCTCGAGTCCAGCGGCCTCGACGCCCTCATCATCATCCGGCTCTTCAAGTTCGGGTTCGATCGGTTCCTCCAGTGCGGTCGTTTAATCGCGATTTAGGCGCTTGTGACTGCCTTTAACGGACTTCGTTGTGCGATGGATCTGGTTGCAGAATCAAGTTCTTCCTGCCTTGCTCTCTCGTTGGATTGGTGGTGCTTCTGCCTGTGAACTATAATGGCCAGGATGGACCGCCTGTGGATTACCTGTCCATGGACTCTCTTGCGATATCTAATATCAGAAGAGGCTCTGACAGGTGAGGGTGAGGCTATCGACTTACGCTAATATGTGTTGTGTTCATGTAATCGAGAGAACTGAGTGATGTGCGTGTTCTGAGTACATGGGAATATTATGGGCTTATTGCAACTGACATGTCAATCTACCAAATCAAACATTCGACACGCCATTACGCGCTTGTACCGTCACGCATAAGCAGACAGATGTTTTCTCTTTTTGGTTGAGGTTTAACTGGGAGGATACGAAGATGCTGGATCAAATGGTAACTTGTGAGGTCTTTGGTGGTGAGGAGTTACTAAAAGGATCCGGAGCTCAAACCAATTTGCCACTATGTAGTTCCTGGGAAATTTCTCAAACGCATGTGAAATGGATGGTAATTTGGTAGCATAGGTTGTCAGCACAAGCTCATGTCAAACAACCTCAGATCATCATCCAAAGGATGATTACCTGTTTCGTGTCATCTTTGTGTGTTCTTTTCTGTCTGATGTTCGATCAATGCATTTTAGCTAAATAAAAGGCAAATGAATTGATTAACTGGGTCGGCTGATATTAAGGTGCTCATTCGTTTTTACCTCATCATTGCCAGGCTTTGGGTGCATTTCACTTGCTTGTGGTTGATGTCTGTCTATGGGCTATACCTTCTTTACAAGGTGGGTCTATGGTTGCAATTCTGGAGCATGACTGAAGTCCTCTCTAGATGAATTCAAGGCATCTTGCTGTTGATCCAGCTTACTTAACTGAAACTTTAGAGTCCTTCGATTGATGGAACGACCTTTCCACAGTGCTTTTTAACATCAATTCAAAATGTTGCAGTGATGGCTGACCATTTTCCCTTCAGGAATATAAAGAGATCTTGGGTAAAAGGATCCACCGACTTCAGATTATTAGACATCGGCCAGACCAATTTACTGTTTTAGTTCGAGGAATCCCTCTTTGTACTGATCATAAGGCGCGTGGTTGTTCTGTTGACCACTTTTTCTCTAAGCATCATCCGTACAGTTATCATTCTTACCAAATGATGTACGATGGAAGCCATCTCGAGAATCTTTTGGTAAGACAATTGTACGAGGTCACTCGTTTTTATGCCATTCTTTTGGACTTTGCATGTTTGCCACTACAAAAGAACTTACTATGAACTTATCTTTGGTTTGACAATGGTAGATTGCATTATCCTTTTCCTTGGTGTCACTTTTTGAAAATTCTACACTTCACATTGACGAGAGACATCTCTGATGGGAGCATCATAGTTGGTGGAGTTTTCAAGCCTTCATAAGATTGGGTCTTGGGTTGCTTATCAATTGTCTTGGGGGATCAAACTCCGCTATAAATGAAAGACATGCAACATTTAGAATTCCTCTCTCTCTCTCTCTCTCTCTCTCTCTCATTGTGATGTCTTCTCATAATAGCCTCTTTCCTCTTCAGTATAGTAAAAAAATGATTGAATTTGGAAGTGTCCTGGCCTTCCCATTTGACAATAAGACCATGGTTCTTTATTCATTTTTTTTTTTGGATGTTTATGGTTATAGAGAGCCTTTCTTTGCCTAGCATACTTCTTAGAGTACTTTTTCTGCGTAACGAGTGATGCATCTCATTTCTGGTTTATTTCCTTCAACATCGAGAAGTATGTTTGTGCAGGACCAGGCAAAATCTATTGCAAGGAAGATAGAGGATCTTAGAAAGAGATCCAGTGTGGAGAAACATAAGAGAGAGTTCCTTCTCTTGTGCACTAATGGAGAAGATTCTACTAAAATAACCTTGCAAGAGGAGAAGCTTCAGGAACTTTCTCATAGGATCCATCAGTTACAGTGTGAAGATATGCTTCAGGATAAGGTGCTTTACTTTCTGGCAACAATTACATTTATTCACACTCATTTTGTCTCGATACACTTTTTGTAATATGTTGATAACTGGGGGAGTGGTACATATTTCTGACTTTGAATGCAAGCTAATGTTGTGGATAGATTTGTATCCTATTTCTCTCTTCTTTCTGCAAAATGTACTTGCTCTGTCACTGCATTATTGTCCTAGTATTTCCATAAAATGACTAGAATTCTGATAACAGTTAAAGCATTGTCCACATGTTGAAGATTTAAGTGCTGCAAATTTTTTGTGGTAATGAAGGAAGAATAGTTTCGGGTGATACATCAAAATTATGATTTTGTAATGTCAGATAATCAGGGGACTGACTATAATGTGCCAGACTAGAAGAAATTGGTGATTGTTCTCTGTTTAAAAGAATTTTTCCCCCATCCCATCTCTTGGCCATGAGAGGGAGAGAAGGAATATTAAATGTATTTGATCCCTTAGCAATTAGCATGCCTTTTTCTTCAGGTAAAATTAATTTTGATCAAGATCTAACTGAGAGGATTTTGAATTTCCTCTGAAGCCAAAGAAGGAATCTGGTGAATGTGGTTACCTAGAAAGCATACGGATAGATGAATGCCAATGTGGTTTGTTAGATGCCTCTTGTGTTTGTCTTGATTCCATATAGTTCATCGGATGAAGGTCTTCATATTATATTTGCAGCTCCTTGCAGACCAAAATATCTAGTTTTCTGAGTTTTCCAATCTTGCAGGAGTTGCCTGTTGCTTTTGTCATATTCAAATCCCGATGGGGTGCTGCCCTAGCTGCGCAATCCCAGCAACATTCACATCCGCTCTTATGGACCACTGAAGTGGCTCCAGAACCAAGAGATGTATCATGGAAGAATCTGGCCATTCCAAATAGAGTTTTGCCACTTTACAAAATTGGAGTCATTCTTGCAGCAACACTCCTTACTATTTTCTTTGCTGTTCCAGTGACTGCTGTTCAAGGAATAGCCAGATTTGAGAAGCTTAAGAAGTGGTTTCCTCCAGCCATGGCTGTGCAATTGATGTAAGGTTCTTGTCTTCATCAAGCTCTTACAACATATGAATTCATGAAGCGCACTTGAATAGTTTCACTAAGTGATTATTGTGCGAGAAAATCTAAAAGAGAGTAGTGTACGTTTTCTTATCACCGGTAAAGGGAACGACATTGTGGTTTGCTAGATCTTTAACCATCATGATACAGCAAATTGGCTTCCTATTGAAATATTTCCATGTGTGCAAGCCGAAATTGCAACAAACACAGTTATGGACTATGGATGCTGCCATTATACAGTAGCAGCAGCTTATGTACAAAATAAAAGCATGAAGTCTTTTTGATTTTTGATCTGGTGAAGACAACTGTCTTTCATTCCCAATTGATGATTTCACCAATTTTCTCTTCCTATTCCTTTGGTAATTTTTTGATTAGATGGTTAGGGTTAGTATAGTACTGCAACATATTAGCCCAAACGAGGGACTACACCTGGCCTGCTAACTTGCAACAGGTTAGGTAGTGCACCATCTGCCCGGTTGATGAGCATGTAGCTTCCAGGTCTCTGAGTGCTCTGTCACATGCTAGACAGGATCTAAAGACCGTGCGCTTCTAAACTCAAGATATGAATTGAGTTTAAACAGCCATGTTAATGAAGTATATGACTGCGAATTCTCATGAATGTATGGATTAGGCACGGTCTTTTGGAATATCCCTAAGACCGGTGTATGGAGTTGCTTGACGTTCTTATCGTGCTTTGCTTGTCAAATGTACAGCTTCTCTCTGTGATACCTACTTGGTTGTCCTTCTGATGTGCTGATTGGTTTGCAGACCAGGTTTGAGTTCCATTGTGACGGGGTATCTGCCAAGTGTCATCCTTAATGGATTTATATACGCCATTCCCTTTGCAATGCTTGGAATGGCTAAACTAGCAGGTTATGTATCAAAGAGCAAGGAAGAGTTGAAAGCTTGTGACATGGTTTTCTACTTTCTAGTGGGAAATGTTTTCTTTTTGAGTCTGTTGTCTGGATCTTTGCTCGATGAAATAGGAGAATCAGTTACTCATCCAAAGAACGTCCCAAGTCATCTTGCTAGGGCTGTTTCTGCTCAAGTAAGGATAGCTGAATTCACTCATGCCCCTTTTTGCGTTTCCCTGGAGTTAGATTTCTTCTTACTGGCTAAAACCTGATAAATAATGAGGGAAAAACCATTAATAAACTATAAAGCAAGCTACACTATTTTCCGTGGGCACATGGATATCCGCTCAGTCATGATGTACAATTTTTACAGTGAAACATTGCACAACGTGTTGAAAATTTAACATGAAGAAGTATTAAAAAAACTGTAGAAGTCAAACTGGTCAAAGAAACCAGCGTGAAAGTAATGTTACCTTGTGAAAGATATCTGGGATTAGAGTTACACTGCATCTTCTCTTATTTACTAGTTGATTTGCCTAATCTGCATGTGTGTTGGTACTTTCATTTGTTTTATCAGCGTTACCTGGCATCTGTTCTGTGGATGATGCACACAGCTAAATCCTTTCCTTCTCTTTCAGGGAGATTTTTTCATTACATACATATTGACAGATGGGCTGTCGGGTTTTTCGTTGGAGATTCTTCAGCCTGGATTACTTCTGTGGGATTTAATTAAGTCACTCACCTATAGGCAACGGAAGGAGAAAGAACCATATCTTTATTCTCTACCTTACTTTAGAGTTATCCCTGTGGTCTCATTGGCGATGTTAATTGGAATGGTGTATGCCCTAGTTGTACCGTTGCTAGTGCCATTTCTCATTTGCTACTTCTGCTTGGGATATGTCGTGTATATAAACCAGGTTTGTTTTCTAATCATCCTCGTGTCCAATAGTTCATGATGGATAAATTGATACTCCATCCACCCACTCACCCATACGCACGCACACTTATTCTACATGCTTATTCAAGCATGGGGATTCCTTGGTTGCAGCAATAAGAAAGTTTCACGTATGGTAAGTAATATCATGAAGAGACTGGACTTAGTCTAAGTAGGCTTCATGTCTATGTGGGTAGTTTTCTCAAAGAATTTGTTCTTCCGAAAGTTTTAGTCAAAATTAATGCTCAAATCTAGCTAGGCCTTCTGCATACAGAGTGGGTAGAATAAGAATCAATCGGTAGAGCTTTTGCTTGCTTTTACTTATGACCAGATGGTAAATCAGAGTTGGAGCTGTGAAGTGTTTGAAAAGATTCATATGCTGTTTAAACTATAGTTTGTCCAGAATCGGAGAGTGGGTAGACAACATTACAAACTTATGCTTTGATATATGTACATGATTATGTGCACTTCCTTTCTTTCTCTGCTCTTTTGGGCCATCCCTGTTATGCGTCATTAAAAGGTGTGGTTACTTTTGCACTGAGTGATTTTGTAGGTCTGGCTTATCAGTAGAGTGGGATAAGCTATCCTAAAATTAGAAAATGAAACAACAATTAGCTCCAGCAGTACTTTATTTGTGTATGAGAAGAGTATTTGATTTGTTCTAATTTCATGCTTCTCGCATATTGTGATCATTAGCGTTTGCTTATCATTTTGCTTGGTTTAATTGTTACTGAGTTATTTGTGATTCAGTTTGGCTTGATTTGTTGGTGTAAAGAATTGTAGATACGAAAAATGAAACTCTTATCACATAAAGAACATGTGTTTCATGGCTTTGCAGATTACAGATGTGTATGCAGTTACATATGAGACGTGCGGAAAGTATTGGCCATACATTCATCACTACATTCTCATCGCAATAATTCTTATGCAAATCACGATGATTGGTCTTTTTGGACTAAAGTCAAAGCCGGCTGCTTCTATATGCACAGTTCCACTTTTGTTATTCTCTTTGTTGTTCCATGGGTATTGCAAGCTTCGTTTCTATCCTACATTCCGCAACTACTCCATACAGGTGTTCATGCGGCTTTGCTGTTGCTATTTTATTTATTGTTCTGGTCATCCTAATGTTCTGAACATGAATTTTCTAGATTTTTGTGCTAGCTTCACAAATTGGCTTTCCCTTGTTGTTTTTGGCCTTTTTATGCACTGGAGACTATCTATGTCTACTTGGTCCTTTAGTCCTATCTTATTAGTCTGCTACAGTTTGACTAGAAACGCTTTCAGATTCTGGATGCTTGTCAAAGTAGGAACTTGGACAGAAAATAAAGGAAAATATCTCATTAACGAGCAGATATGGCTTACATGATCACAGGAGTAAATTGGTGCAGTGGATTGGAATACTTTACATGTCGCTTTTCCTTATCCGTGGTCTCTATACAGCCTATTAGAGAAGACGATCAAACAGCCCGTTTGAGTTCTGTATCTTCTACAGGATACGTGCATATACCTTCGCATGAACATATGCATACATTATATAAAATTTCAGCTTGCCAACTTGACTATGGCTCCTGTTTATGGGTATTAGCTGGTTTTGTCATTACATTCAAGTTTCACATGTCTTCCTGATATATCGGGTTATCACATGACTAGTTTTCTCGTGTTGGTTGCTTCACGCCCTAACTAGGACTCTTTCAATTCGTCTGTTGATGTTGACCGAAAAAACAAGAAAAATCGCCTGTGCACTATAATTACATGTATTTGCAGTGACATGGCTCTCTTTTCTGAGTTATGCACACTATGTATGGTTGTCCTGTGAGTTATTTACAAGTAGGATTCCCCACCCACGCCTTACAAGGATTATTTTCTGCCCTTGCAATGGACAGGATGCTACTGAAAATGATGAATTTGATAAGAAGAGCAACCAGTTGGAACTGAGTTCTGAGATTGCAAAAGATTCATATTGTCCGCCATTTTTACGACCCATGAACCTTGCGGCATCAGAGTCAAGCTCGACGGAGCCGCTAGTGTCTACTTCTCGGTCTCCAGCTTGAGTATTTTCACTCTGCCTTTTCAATATAGCATTTTTTAGATCAAAAGAATTTTGTTAAGTAGATTCCTTTATGGAACTCTCCTTGCAGGCTGCACTCTATCCTGTTCCACTTTTTCTCATAGTAGTGATTGTTGGGGCGTTAGTTGGCAGAAAAATGAGGCGCCTAGATCGCACATAGATATAAGAGTTATTGTTTTCACCCCGAGTATTTGATTCATACATTTCTTTTGCTTTGTGTTGCAATTCCATGTGAATTGGTAGATTTTCAGGGCCATATCCATATGCACTTGACCTCCACCCTGTTGTATGATATCTTCCATGCGGATTTGGCGACTGGTAGGTTCTGGCATCAGTCGGGTTAACCAGCAGATTTAAAGCCTCGGATTATGAACAAACTCGAAGTACCGGCATTCAAATTTTAAGTGTCCTAATGATAGTTTAACACAATGTCCGACTTCTTGGAAGGGGCGAACACCAGAGCATTGGGTGGAGAGTGTCTTTCGCCTCGACGTTTCTCGGAGTAACTTTCTGAAATATTTTGCGTGGTGGATGCCTTAAAGTGGAGCAGAGTTTTCTCGTGGCTACATTTATTAGAATTTCTCCATGAGAAAATTGAGGAATGTCTTTTGCCAGATCTGGTTTCTTGGAATTCTCTCGTTTAGTTTTGGCACAAAGGAACAAGATGTAGAGATGGACTATGGTCTATAGATTGATGCATTAGAAACCAGCTGTCTGGTGATGCCATGGCTAAACAGATATTATGATGACAGACACGAGGACTTGATTGGATGATAATGGCACAACGAATTAGGAGTAATGCACAAACAATTGCTTCGGGCACCCTGCAGAAGGTGGTGCGTAAATACACGAGCAAGTTTTCATATCAAAACAAGCACACACTTGGACAAGCCAGCACACAAGCAGCGAAGAATGAAACTCATATTTTCGCTCCAAGCAATGTCAACAAGAAATCTTTGTAATATCCCGATGTATCGCCAATAACGGCGCTGTCTAGGCTGCTTTTGTATAAGTTATTGTATTCACCTCTGACCTTCATCATGTCAATTTCAGCTCGGGTTATGATGGCTCTGGTGAGCGAATCTTCGTCCGTGCCGAGCCCTATTATGGAATTTCTGACCACCTGGTGATATTTAAGGATCAAAGAACAAAACTTTTTGAGCACAAGCCTATTGAAGTATGTAAAGCCATTACACAAAAGACATGCCAAGCTTCATACTAGAAAATCTAGCAGACATATTTAATAAATTCACATGCTCTATTTCACATTCCATGGCCTAAAATCCTTCAAAAGCCACAGGTCGTTATAGAAGCGCAAGCCGTCGTGGTTTTAGACATAACAAGAATTCAGGGAGTAGTGGTTTGCTGGCTTCTAAGAATTCCAATTTAACATAAAACCGCATCCATATTCAACACTCATGGGAACGTGAACTGACTCAAAGCCAATGGATAATGCCTTTAATTATCATTATCGCATCTCACACGATCATGTCTTTTAAGTCTTATAATTGGATTATATTCTCTTTTATGTCATCATAAATGATTGGCGTATCAATAACACACTGACACCGGATGATTGGCAGCGGATTACTATACTGACCTCTGCAAAGTGTCTCTCGGGGCAATCTAAGCAACATATTACCACTCTTAGCAGAGATTCAAGATCACCCTTCCCGCAGCTCTTGATATCCTGAATGATGCAAGACATCCCGATAAACTCCTCAAAACAAAAAAAGAAGAAGAAAAAGATAAAGACAAAGGATTGTGTGATAAGTTAGAAATGCAAATACTAGACCTGGTCAATAGGAGTCCCATAGTTCTGCTCGTAGCATTGGAAAGTTGCTCGGAGCTGAAAAATGTTCCTAGTGCCAAGAACCCACAAAACAGAATCTTGATCCAATTGCTTGCTTTCGATTGCTTCATGCAGCAATGCTGCTTCTGAATTAGCAACATCCATATTTACCACTTCCTTATCATATCTAAAGGAGCTCACCAATCCTACAAGGATCTGCAGAAGCAGAGACATTGCAAATTATGAGGGAAGCTCTGAAATTGGAGCTACTAGATGGAGGTAAACAGACACGAAGTCATATTGAGATGTAGAGTGTCGTCAATGCGAAAAACTTCCCACTTTTACTATACCCTTCAGCATGTTCTGGACACGCTCCCAGGTAAGACTTCGTAGAACAATTCAAAGTTTGAGTCAAACATCAGCTAAAGGCCATGGACATGCACCAGAAATGAAGCATTCACTCGAGCAAACAGAACTAGAATTTGATATTTACTAAATTACATCAAGTGTCAGACTTATTTTGGGACCAGATAACTACTTTTAAGGTCTGTAATCAAGTTAAAAACAGCTAGCAATTGAACATCAGTTTACCTTAACCCCCTTCAGTTGTACTTGAACATTACGAAAACAGTGATCTGACATTATTTTAGGATTATAGCTTTTCATGTGGTTACTTGTTGGCAATTTCAAAACGGCATGCCAAACTGCTGCAGGTTTATACTTTTTCCTGAAAATGGCCAATGAATACAAATTTCTTCTGGCAAACGTATTGTGCATGAAAGAAAAAAGTTCTTTTCGACTGCAAAACCTACATAAAGATATTTAGCACCATCCTAAAGAGGCAGTGTCACCGCTAATCTAAGCATTTACCTTTCTGAAGGGCAAAGATATCGCCGACAGGATGTCTTCCTCGAGCGAGCCATCATAGAGTGAACAGTAGGCCTGCCTTACGGCAATCAGATGGTGGGGAGATGTCGCACATGCGATCTCAACAATCGGAAGTAAGTGGTTTATGCCTTTACTTTTAGTCTGCAAGGCCTCCTTTGCCAATCTGGCGTCCCTCTCCGGAGGATCATATGTCCAGAAGATCACTGCTTTCTGAAAGAAACCAACCAATTCTCAACAGTCAATTTGCCATATTGGCAAACATCACTTCCAACATAAAACATGCTTGTGTTTAGTTACCATACTTATACTTTAGTCGGAACCCGGCATCTATATCTTGGTGAAGGTAAAGACATGAAGCCAGGTCGCTTGAGCATATCAAGTTATATGTATATATGAAAACGAACAATGCAAAGGACATGATTAGCGTACTCTGAAATCCCCAGAGAGCTCGGAATAAAGACTGTTGACGAGGGATTCGTTATAAAGCTGCTGATAAGTCTCCCCGATTACCCTCCTCTGACTTGCATTCCTGTGTCCTAATATCCATATGATCGCCTTCTCATCGGTTCCCCATCCTACATCCACCAGCCAATCCTCAACAACGAATCGAACATAAACGCGTAAACTAGGTCGAGAAGAAGCGCTCATCTCTGGGAACTATCGCCGAAATCAATAAAGGAATGCAAGTCAAAGGAGGAACAATGCTAATCAGTGCACACCAGGGACGGCACAACACGCAAAACACCCCAAACGGAAATACTTATCCGGTTGTTTTCTATCACTGCATGAAGTCAAAACTCACTAATGAACAGTCGAGGATGCAAAAAACCACCTCAACCTCAACCGGGAAAAACGACAAGCAAATCAGGAAACACCGGAGCCGGAGAAGAACGAGAAAACACGCAACACGACGGCCCAAAAAAAAAACATATCGCCAGCGATGGAGAGAGAACCTTCGAAGGCCTTCCGGAGCCTCGCGCAGTCGTCGGACGGGGACGGGACGACGTCCGGCACCCTGAGCGTGGCCATCCCCGTCGCCGGCGAGAACCTCCCCGGGGGACCTCTCGGGAAACAGCTGAAGAGGCAAGAGCAGCGCCTCCCGATCGAAGGGTTCAGCTTCGCTAGGGACGCACTGATGCTCCTTCGCCGTCGCCGCCGTCGCCTCCTCCTAGCGCTCTTGTGCCGCAGCGTTTCGGTTTCGGTTTCGGTTTCGTCGTCTTCGCGAGCTGTTTCCTTCTTCATAGGCCTAACCGTCGCTGGAATTAAGGAGCTTTCTCCTCTCCTCTGAGCTGTTTCCCCTCTCTCTCTCTCTCTCTTTCTCTCTCTCTCTCGCTCGCTTTTGCTTTTTTTTATTCCGATTTTTACTCCCCTTAAATGTGTGATCTTTTCGTCACGAAGGCCGCGATTACTTGATATTTGCGCTTTCCTCCCCCACGAGACTTTTGCAACGATGACCCTTCCTTTTTGTGTTTATCCGAAAATCATCCTCTGGAGTTCGGTGCCTTTCTATTTCGCACCCCAATTCCGGAATTTTGACGTCACACGACTCCATCCTCGAGCGATGTGCAGTTCTTTGGACCCATCTTTTATAATTCTCTCTTAGTATGTATTAATGGCGTCTTGTTGATGAAAATCATGTGCTAAAATCGGTGACGGTGGCGAAGCAATAGGCGGTAGAATTCAGATCGTCAATAGGAATAAAACGCGTATGCATCATTTGCATTCGATGATGGATCAAATGTGCGATGATTATCTGATTCAACATCACTAGGGCACGTCAACTGCCGAACGGTGTCAGCGTCGGATGTAATGTGGGGCGACAATTCGAGATAAAGGTAAGCTACGGTTCATCGGAGAGAAGATAATATGAGTTACAGGTCGGACGTGGTGATGGAAGAACTATAATAAGGATCGATGATGATGTGTTGGTTCACGCTTAATTTCATATTCATTAGATGTAAATATCTCGATCGACTAAATTATAGAGAAGGCGGTCGTCCCTACTCATGGACGAGCCATCGTTGATGCACATTTGAATGTAAGTAAATAACACCAAACGAGAGGATCCGACGCGACGATGATCATCGAAAGCTGAGAAAATTGTCCAGAATCTATCGCACTTTTGCCAATTCAATCCTAAATCTTTTAAGTTTGCCATTTCAGTTATAAACATTTCGCTTCTTACCAATTGAGTTCATCTGGTCAATTTTGGTCGACCGGCATTAACGTGGCTGCCGGCCAACGCTGACGTGATAATTTTTAAATATTTTTTCTGATTTTTTTAATATTTTTTTTTCTGCCTTCTTCCCTCTGGCCGGTTCGGCAACCGGCTAGAGGTGCAGGCCGGCGAGGTCGACCTCGCCGGCCTCTGGTGAGGGCAAGCCTCACTCGCCGCTGCCAAGTCGGCCTCGCCAGATCTGGGCGAGTTCGAGCCTCGCTTAGCCAAGGCAAGGCCGACTTGCGACGACGTTGGCCGGCCTTGCCTTGGCTGGGCGAGGTCGAGTGTCGCCCAGCCAAGGCGAGGTCGCCTAGCAGCGGCGGGCGAGGTTCGCCCTCATCAGTGGCCGACGGGGGCGAGCTTCGCCAGAGGCCAATGAGGTCGACCTTGCCGGCTTGCGCCTCTGGCTGGTCGCCGGACTGGACGGAGGGAAGAAGGTAGAAAAAAATATCTAAAAATATTTAAAAAATTCAAAAAAATATTTAAAAACTACCACGTCAGTGTTGGTCGGACAGCCAACGGCCATGTCAGGCCCGGCCAATCAAAATTGGCCATATAGACTCAATTGATAAAAAGTGAAAAGGTTTATGACTTAATTGGTAAACTTAAAAAGTTTATAAATTAATTGATAAAAATATAATAAATTTATGACTTTTTGGATAACCGGACTGGACGGAGGGAAGAAGGTAGAAAAAAATATCTAAAAATATTTAAAAAATTCAAAAAAATATTTAAAAACTACCACGTCAGTGTTGGTCGAACAGCCAGCGGCCATGTCAGGCCCGGCCAATCAAAATTGGCCATATAGACTCAATTGATAAAAAGTGAAAAGGTTTATGACTTAATTGGTAAATTTAAAAAATTTATAAATTAATTGATAAAAATATAATAAATTTATGACTTTTTGGATAATTTTTCCTCGAAAGCTTCATTCTTCTAAGCTGTGTGTGAATGGATTCACCCCTTCGCCAAACTTAAATGCACGACCAGCGTGCAACACATACACATCAGAACCGACATGTTCGTATCCTCGTGTTTCAGCTGCGCTATATAAGCTTATTCTGATAAAATCCTAAAACAAGATCGTGTTCCACAACAACGCCCCCCACACGTTACACCTGTCCCACGTAGGGTGAAAGAAGTTATAGCTGAAAACGACAGTACAGATTGAATGCACTGCAAATTTAGGTAGCATCAATGGAAACATCCACATCCACATCCACATCCACATCCCGAGTGAAATCAATCCCGAGAATGAACCATGCCGTGTCCATGTCTGTGTTCACTCATCTCCTTCCCCGTCTTGAGGCATGCAGTCTACGCACGTGAAAGATTTCATCAAATTTCTCAACGCTTGCTTTCTGCAATT